>NC_142085.1:35351925-35951925 GCF_054644295.1 Miniopterus natalensis | reverse complement strand
CAGTTTACCCTAGCAACTTCTGAATTGAAAACCCAAGTCCAGATGCACGAGTTATTGGTTAAAGGAACTACATAGGACTCCAAGGAAAAACATTTAATTAATTAGATAAAACATTAGAACTTTTTGCCAAGCAGGTTTGACCTGGTTATCCTGATCTTCTGAGAAGTCGATGAGTTCATCTTCAAGCATTTTACTAGCTTCAGCTGATTCATCACTATAGTTTAGCCTGATTTTGCTTAAGCCATCTGTATTAATAAGAAACATTATGTAATGAAAAAGGCCATGCATATAACTTATGGTATACAGGCTATGTTAGGCAAGTAATCAATAAAGGATATAGTAATTAAAGATATAAAATCTACCTTAGCATGTAATATCCAAATATAAAATAAATTACTTTTAATAAAACCCTGGGTTGACATGTCAATTACAGAGTAGTTTCTATTATTCAGACACTAAAATTCATTAAAACTTAAAAACTAGGTATCAATTATATGATTAAATATAAATGTATATTTAAATACAAATATGTATGTATATACATATATATGTATATACATAAATGTTTTTGTGCTAGGTATGTCAGATATCTTTAACTAATAATGGAAGCTACACTAGTCAGAAAACAACCTAAATGTATAATAATAAGACAGCAAACTGTAGAACAGAAAATGAAATACTGTACATTTTAAAAACTAAAACTGTGAAAATGAAAAAAATTTACAATACAGGGTAAAATATAAACATGATTAAAGTTAAGGAAAACAGGCTTGCTTTTAGACAAATAATAAAAAGACAAAAAATGAAAATAATCTTCGTGTTAGGATAGTAGTTACAGATGAGTACCTCAACTCCGTATATTTATCCTTCATGTCTGGTTATATTCACAGACTTTTCAATAAAATAAAACAACACAAGCCTGATGTAGATGCTGGTAGTACAAAAATAAATGACTCATAAAAAATTTAAAATGAAGAGGTTTAAAGATCCATTTCAAGAATCATTTTAAAAATAAATTATTCTGCTGAAAGAAGCTAATCATGCAAAATGTTTCAAAAGAGCGTATGATTCGCATGAAAATAATGAAAACCAAGTCAGGCACTTTAATGCCAACTATACCAAAGAGCATACTGTTTCCAATTTTAAAAGCATAATTTTAAGATAGGATAAAATTTATTTTAGCATACAACTTTAACATGGAATTAAGAATAGTAATCTATGAAAGATGGGATGAGAAAACAGAAATAGAATGTGCTCCTAAAAAGACATATAAAAATGTAAATGTGATCAAAAACATATTACTTAAAATAACTAATAAAGCACTATGGTAAATCCTTTAGTTATGCAAAAAATAACTTTTAAAATTTATCTTTTCACCAACCTGTATTTTATATTTGAAGCTAAAACAACTATATTTAAATAAAATTTGTTCAAATCCTCAAGCAATTCAGAATTAGGCAATTACAATTAAGTTATTCTAGCAGCAAATTATTTCTACCTACAAAACTGTCATATAAATATGAAGTTTATATGAATTAAACTGTATGAGCATTTGAAATGAAGAACAATAATTTAAATAGTGTGGTCAATTCCTTCAATAATTTCATTCAGTAAACAAATGCCCTGATATAAACTGAGAGGTGATAACTCCATCAGCTATTCTCTCAATCAGTCCCAGTTCCTGAGAGCTTCTCAGTGAGATCATTTGAAGATGTTGAGTGTGAGTCTAGAGATTAAACATACACATTTTTCATGTTCTATACAACTATTTCATGTGATGCCCAATTGAAAAAACAGCAAATGAAAGTAGTGATATCACATACTTTCCTACAGTTGGCCTTTAAGAAAAAAAAAGAGAACCTAATTCCTGTGATGATACAATACCACTTATTTACTACAGCATGTTATCTGACATCAATAGACAACACTTCTGACTATGTATGATGGTTAAAATTATATTAAAACTGTCTAAAACGCTTCATTAAATCCTGCCAACTATACTCCCAGCCCAAACAGAAATCAATTACTGAGATATTAATCATGTCACAAAAATTTTTACAAGCTTTTTGTATCCTAATTTTTAGTAGTCATCATTTTATATAGGATAGACTGCTTAACAATCCTCTCTGAGGTAGTCAAGTTACCTCAAGAGAATAGTCTTATTTAATGTGCTTCTTAGTGAATGATTCCTTAGAAACATCTGATGAAAGCTATGGGACCTCATTCCTGAAAATTGCAGACCCTCTGTAGAGCACCAAATTTCAAACTATGGGACACTATCATTACTGGATTAATTTAAGCATTAAAAAGAATAGAAAGTATCAGTGTATCACACACAATAAAGGTAAATTAATTTCCTTTAAGGAAGATATTACACATATACTAAAAAAAACAACAAATGCACAAACTGTAATAAAAAAGAATACCTAGAGTAAACAAATATTAAAAAGGCAAACTACATAAAACAGATTATTCCTTACTGTGGTCTTCACTATGTTTGTGAGACTATTTACCCAACTTTAACTGGCTTCTACAACTTTAACTAAGGACTGGAACATTAATTTGCAGCAGAAGGCCACTAGGAATTTCTGGTTTGTGTATATGAAGCCCTAGGTTTTTGTCTCATTGCTTGGTTTTTAAAATCATGCACTTTTAATTCATTTTTAATTTGAATTCACATTAAAGTGGGTGAAATTACTGATCAAAGGGGAGCTTAAAAAAATAGTTCAATGAAGATATACTTCATATACCATTCCCCTTTCTGCCTCTTATCTTCAAAAGGGCACAAAGGTCAACACTCTAGTGCTATTATTAGCTTTATGCAGCTTAGTATGTCTAACTAAATACAAAATAAAAATATTTTTATGAGAGCTCAGCAACAGCTTTCTGACTTACTAAAATAAGCTGGTAGAAGTACCAAGAATATGTTCACCATAACAACTTCTGATATTCTGAATTCACATATGTTTCTCTATGCCTTATACTGACCTTTTTCCTCCAAAGAAAGTATATTAGGACCTATTCACAGTTTAATAAGTTTACAAGGTGTATACTATAGCACGTTATGGGTTTAATGGAGTAGACTATTTCACTTTGGGGTTGGAGAGGAAATTATATAACCGACTTCACATGAAAGTTAAGTATTTGAACAGAAACCTCAGATTTCCATAACAAGTGCTAGAAATATGGAACTGATTCAAGAAAAGAACTAATTTATTAAAACTGAAGGGAAATAAAGAGAGGCTGGACCAGTGCCCTTCTTCCCACTAAAACAATAAAGGAGAGGGAGGAAAAAGGAACTAACCTTTAATTTCAATGTCAACAACTATATAGGAGGAGAAAGCTTTCATTTCCGCCTCTGGCCACTTTATCTCCATTTGCCTATCTGTAAATTAAGAATACTGAACTAATTCACCTTACAGATCTAAGACTGTGCAATTACTGTTTATCCTGAATATAGTAAATTTCCTATGAAACAAAAAATCCAAGATCCGATCGATCAATGGAAAATGCAGACCTTGTACTACAATTTTAAAACTGCACTCTCTGTAAAGGTGAGGGGAGAAGACTGATTGTACGAGGGAATTTTTTTTGAGTGATGGAAAGTTTCTAAATCTTGTTATAGTGATTACATAACTATACACATTTATCAAAGCTCACTGAACTATACTTACAAAATGAAATGTTACTGTAAGTAAATTATATTTCAATAAATCTGACTTTTTTAAAAAGGTGTACCCTGGAATCTTAATCCTGTTTATAAAAGAAATCCAATTTAATCTGAATTCCTTGATTCTTTCAAAACATTTAGAAACATACCTGTATGGTGCACAGAACTTAAATATTCACTCTGTAGGCCATTCTCACTTTTAGTCCTATCAACAACTTTCTGGCATGCAGATTCTCCTTTATTTGATTCTTCATTTTCACTTGCAGTATGATTTATTTTTTTCAGACTACATTTCACACTGCACATGTTTCTCCGATAACGAGGGTCACTTTCTTCCTGTTCAGCACTTGAATCAATTACAGCTACGCAATGCTTTTTGTTTAGCATCTTCTTAATTACAGGCTTGGCAGAAGAGTTTTGTGAACAACTGTCCATTTCACTGGCTGAAGGAGAAGAAATACAACTGTCCTCTACAGTTGAACATTTTTGCATGGCTGTATTTTCATGGTAATGAGGATTAGGTTCATACTTTGGTTTTTCCAAACCAGGGAAACAAACAACAGCCAAAAACCAGTGTGCACTGTAAAAAACAAATGAAACTACTGAATATATTATTAGAAAAGTTTATTATATTTGGCAATAAATATCAGTTGAAATGTTTTTCTAAAGCTTTTCTGAAAAATTTATTAAGCATGCCCAATTTTTTCAATTCTCAAATTAATCCATTGTTTATATGATCATTGACTGATTAACAGGATAAAATGTCCAGTCAAAAATAACATAAGTTTGGTTAGATTTTTGTAGCCTGTATTCACTTTTGCAAACAATCCTTTAAACCTTTTCTTGCTTGTAGAATAAAAAATTTATTTTTTCCCCCAGGTAATTTAACAAAATGTAAATTATATCATTGCAATTCATCATTCCCATTGACCTTCCCTTTGCCTTATTTATGTCAAAGGAGAGAAAACTATGTAGTTTTAAGATTAAAATGTCTTCAGAAATCTAATCAGACTGTGTAATTGTGAACATTTTCTAAATATTGTACATATATAGCTTTTTAAAAACTTTAACCATGTCTGTGTTTTTCTTAGTAAGGTAGGAACTGCTTAACACTGAAAGTACCAAATAATCCTTTGTCTCATGCTATGAAATGTAAATACACTAAAATGAAATAAAATATCTAATGTAATCATGTAACAGAACTTAAAGTATTAGTAGAGTTCCAGCTATTATGTAGATGCTCATGATATAGCTGAATTCAGACACTACAGCTCTCAACAGTAGGATATAAGCCATGAGTAAGAAGCTATATAGCTAATATTGGCTAAAAGTCATTAATCTAATGAAGAATTTTATTAAGGGCTTACTATTTGCTAGGTAGTGTTATGTGCTGGGATAAAATGAACTGGCCAGAGATGTCGGAGAACTTAATAGCTTGAGCACAATATCTGTCATATAGTAAGATGCTCAATAGGTATTTTCTGAATGAAAAAATGAATATAGTGATGTGGATAGAAGTTATGCTACATTCTCATTTCTGTAAAATGTTAAATTATCCCAAGGTAATACTAAGAAACAACACTGTCTCTTCACTGGACAGCGTAAGTAGAAGGATCACAGGGGCTGGCTTCATCCTCAGTATTGTAAAGGGCAGATGGAGGCATGCTTCTCTCCTGTTCTTAATTATTAATCCTCAGGATCCTATGGACTTAGGTCAGGCTAGGGTGGTAGAAACAGCAGCACACCCACTTCCTCACTTCAACTCTAAAACATAGCTGACTGTAAGTCACATCTCAATTTCAGAAATGTTAAAAATTATGTCTTAAAATTGACTAAATACAGTATAATACAGTGACTCTCAACCTATAACTGTAACCTAAGTTTATCACAGGTTTTAATATTTCTTAGTTATGACAATGTGAATATAAGCCATAAATTTTCTAATGCCTCACCAAAAAACTAGGAAAATTCTTTCTTCACCTAGCTGAAAGGAGAAAGCTGAAAGAAACGCCTGAGATCACTTTCAATCTCTAAGAGCCAGGGTTTTGCTTTTACGATCCTTTTAGTAGCAGCTACATTGAGCTTAAATCGCCAGTGGGACAAAAGGCTAAAACAGGTAATTTCACTTATCTGAAGATGGATTAGATCCAAATATCAAGTTTCTGCCCCTTGTTAATTACTGTGACAATTTTTAACAAACAGCTTTTAACCAGAGAGAAATTAACATCACCAGGAAAATTGAAAATAAAACAGATGACAAATATATGGCAGTCTATGTAATCGAATCAGTGACTAAACAACTGTGGTTTACCTCTTCAAAAAAACAAAACAAAACAAGACCAAATGACCCCTCATGATTTGGAGGCTATTCTTCCATCCACAAATGGCACAGTACCCTTGCAGAATCCTTTTCGGACTTCACATCTTTATTCATTCTCTACTTTTCATCAAGATTATTGGAAGCACTGATCATAGTTTCCATCCACACCAGACAGAGTGACTAAGAAGAATGTGCCTCTATTGCTAAATCGTGTGTATCTCAAATTAAATTTTTATTTAAAATTTTAATAATTCATTTCTGACAAATGGCTTTCTATGTATATATTCTCCATTTCACCTAGTAGGCAGATCACATATTACTTTATATAACAAATATATGGCAAGAAACCTTATTTAGAGATGAATGAAGAAACTGAAGATTAGTTTTTAAACTGTTTGACTTTGACTATATATGGCTTTGAAAAAGTTGGGCTTTATCACCATAAGCAATGTTTTGACCTAGCCTACCTATCTTTAGAGAGCACAGATCTTATAATTAAAGCAGGATTTTAAATAGTTTGATTACTATACAGTGAATTTGTTTTTCATACTGAGAAGAAAAAAAATATTCAGAAGCTAGCATGGCATCGCTAAGCTTATAAGACATAAACAATCTCGCAGAATACCAATCTCAGACAAGGCTATTCTGCAACCATAATAAAATAGGACAAAGCAAGGCCATTTCATAATCTGTCTAAACAGAGACAGAGAAGGTCACAATACAACCCCTAAAACATCAAAATCCCCCTTTTTTTGCTCAAGGAGTGAATGCTACTTCTTTACCCAAGCAAACTACTGCTTCTTTAGATCTTCCCCCAAATTACCAAACCAAAGCCCAAATTCTGTTACAGGCTCTTTCACACACACTTTCACTGAGAGGCTCCATGGCTGCCCATGGTATGTATTCTACACTGATACAAGTAAAGAGCCCAAAGTTATCCAACCACAGGTGTATTCCTGGAGGTCTTTGACTGGAGGGCATAGGAAAACAACAACAACAAAAGAAATACAAACACACTTAAGGCTAAGTTGTATAATAATACTGTCCTACACATTAATGCCTCTTTAGCCATTGGGGGAAAATAACACAAAATGTTTAACCATCCCCTTTTACTTAGAAAATAGCTTTGAGTAGTCAGCATGGTTTTCAACTTGAGAAAATGGCATAAACCTCGCCATCTTTTCTTCTTGTTAAGAGCCAAAGTATGTTTTAAACTAAAAACTCAAATTCTTCTATGGGACCTAATCATCCTCCTGTATAAAATAACTTTTTCTATGGGATGTTTGCTAGACCACAAGCACCGTTTTTAAAACCGACATTATTCTACATGGACCAATAAAACAAAATTAGAAAGATCTCTTGTCTAGTGTTTGTAAAATTCAGTATCTTACATGATTTACTAAAAAACTGCATTAATTTTCATAAAATAAGCAGTATAAATATAGATATGCATAACAAATTTCAAGAAGTTTAAAAAGGATGAATTCTTCACATCCTGAACACATTTTCTAAAAACTGCCACCACATTTAAAGAAAGGGATTTCTTACTCACGCTTCATTAAGGGGTACAAAAATAAAATCCTTCTCAAAAATATCTACATGCCGGGTCCATGTTTTTACTCTCCCATGCCGCTTTTGCTGTATTCTGTAAGGCAAGAGATAGACTATCAAGTTTCTGAAATGTTCCTAGTGTTTAAGCTTATATGCAACCATTTATAAATTATGAATATTAAGATGTTAACAGATCTAACAGTTGTATAAGATGGTTTAACAAGTTGGGGAAAGAAAACAGAACATCTGAGATAAAGCTAGCAAGGCATGAAACTGTCCATCACTGAATCTGGAAGAAAGGGATATTTGATTCCTGCTACTACATACCAGGGTAAACCAGTGCTAATATTGTTTATTATTGCAGAAATGGAACAAGCAATCAGATTGAGAAGCAAATCAGATCATGACATATGATAACTGTGGAGGAGAGAGCAGGAAAAGTGAGCTTCATCTTACAGTAGATGGAGAAGAATACACTATGACCACTGGTCAAAACCAATCAATGTCATCAACTCTAAGATGCCAAATTAGGAATCAATGAACTAGTGGATAATACTATTTGTATTACACACATCAGCCCTCAATTCAAGACATTTAACAGCACTTCTGACAAAAATATACCAACTCTCTGTGTGTATCTTTTGACCAACTACCAACAAGAATCAGTACTGGATGTGATCACTAAATGGAGAAGAATTATAAACAAATATCCTCAGGCCTTTCAGGCCCAATATGTAGAACAGTATTCCTTAACTTATCTGAGAAGAATCATCCAAAGAACTTATTAAAAGTACAGATTCGCAGATTCCTCTCTTAGATAGTACGGATGGAACATCTAGGGTAAAACAGAGCAATCTGTATTTAATAAGTATCCACGTAATTTGTTTTAAACCATCAGGCTTATTTGGGAAATACTGATGTAGATATTACATCTAAAACCTTTATGAATTCCACGTATTCTTAAGGCTTTTGAATATTGATCCACATTTATATTGGATCCAATCCAATATTATGATTTTGCTAATTGATAACAAATTATGTCGCCGCAATATAAACAAGTAATTTTTACAAAAATGTTTTTATTGATTTTAGAAAGAAAGGAATGGAGAGGTGGAAAGGGAGAAACATCAATCAGCTGCCTCCTGAGGATTGAGCCCACAACCCAGGAATGTGCCCAGACTGGGAATTGAACCGGTGACTTTTTGGTCTATGGGACCCTTTTGGTGCATAGGACCACACTCAACCAACTGAACAACACCGGCCAGGGCACAAATAAGTGATTTTTTTACTAAGTTAAATTTGAGTAACTTGTTATATCTATTAAATATTTTCAAAGAGCTTGACTTACGATAGATTAGTTGTTTCATGAAGACTTCTCCTCTCTCTCTGATTAAGGCGTTTATAGAAAAAAGAACTGAATATATGAATTCGGTCAGCATCTTCTTTCTTCAGTTTTTCAAGCACCAAATATCTATTTTATAAAAGATAATTCCAATATAATGAATATAGTAGTTTACCTCACACTAAAAGCAATCAGGCAGTAATTAAATATCTATTTAGCCACCATCAATCTCACTCCTTAGAACAGAAAGCAGCAAAGTTTACTTCTATTCTAAACAATAACTACCAGATAATTCTCAAGTAATGAAAAGTATGTTTGAGAGTAAAACTGTGATTTGAAAGATCTAATATTTTAAAACAAGGGCACATTCACAAACATTCATAACAACATTATTTCTAATAGCCACAAAGTGGAAATGCCAGAAATACTCATCAACTAATGAATGGAAAAATAAAATGTGATATATCCATACAATGAAATATACTCAGCAACAAAAATAAAGTACTGATACATTCTGTAACACTGAGGAATCTTGAAAACACTGTGCTAAGTGAAAGAAACTAGTTAAAAAGGAGCACATGCTGTATAATTCCATGTATATGAAATATTCAGAACGTGCAAATCCAGAGACAGAAGAGACTAGTAGTTGCCTAGAGCTGGGACTGGGGTTGGAGGGAAATGAGAAGTCACTGCTGAAGGGTATTGGGGTTCTTTTGGGGGATAAAAATATTCTGAATATTGACTGCAGTGATGATTGCACAACTGTGAATATACTAAAACCACTGAACTGTATACTTTAAATGAGTGAACTGTACATTATGTGCACTATATCTTAATATAGCTATTATTTCTATGTGCTGCTTATTTTAAATAGTTCAGTTAGTAAACCATGAAGACCTAGCCATATATTACTTTTTATAAAAACAGAAAATAGAAAGAACCTATACAGTGGTGAGGTTGTAACAATGATTCATTAAAGTGGCTTTATATTGGTTCTAATTTTTCCTTGCTTTAGTTTTTTCTTTAGGTCTTCATCAAAACAAATAGCAATTAGTTCCTTGATACATTAAATTTGTTTATGTTCCAAATCCTCCAAGGAGCTATGTAAAAATCAAGCTCATACCATATTCATTTCATTAAAATGAGGATAATCTGAAAGCCTTGTGAAATCTTACACAGAAACAGCAAATGTCCCAGAGGGAACACCTTGAGACATGTCACTTATCATAATATTTGATAACTTTAAAGCTCAAGTTCTGATGAAAAGAACTTAACAAAATTTCTTGCTTTAGGGCAACTCAGTGTGCCCCTACAGAAGAAATAAGACAGTGAGTGAGTCATCTCATGACACAGTGTAAATCAATCACCGTATTTAACAATAATATACTCAAAACAGAGCATGCAGTACTCTTACCGGTTTGGCTCTGTGGTTAGAGTGTCGGCCCACAGACTGCAGGGCCTTGGGTTCAATTCTGGTCAAGGGCACCTACCTCGGTTGCTTGATCCCTGGTCTGGTTGGGGCACGTGCAGGAGGCAACCTGTCTCACACTGATGTTTCTCTCTGTCTCTCCCCATCCCTTCCACTCTCTCTAAAAAAAAATCAATGGAAAAAAATATCCTCGGGTGAGGATTAACAACGAAAAGGGCATGTAGTGAACTAGATTTCAGTTTAGGAGCTGTATGATAATTAGTGAACCCTGCATCTTTCACAAGAAACGTAAGGTGTCCCTAAACTATAGGATGAAGTCAAATCTAGTTTTTACTTTGTAAAACTGAATCAAATAAACAAAGGGATAATTCAACTTAAAAAAGGAAAGTTATTTGTGATTTAAGAAAATGGATTCTCAACTTCATATATAAACAAATCCATGCCTTGTAAAGTAACTAGTTTGTTTTTCTGATCTGATATACATCCACAAGTATTTCTGTGACTATATATAGTTGTTCTTTTAATGTACATATGTTTGAACTAGTAACACGTCTTTATTTTAGAATTAAAGGGAAAATTCAAGTTTATTGCAAATATCTTGTGGGAATTTCTTCCATTTGGATACTTTTTTTTCTTTCTGTATAAATCACTTAAATATTGAATGTCATAGCAAAGCTGTTCACTTGGTATTTCAAAAAGTGAACAAGCTAACAATCAAATCATGACTTCTTTAACTAGAGGATGAAATTAAAAGACTATTTTAAGGTTACTCTATAACTCTATGTGACTTTGAAAGTAATTTTTATTCAAGTAATTCTTTTCATCTCTGCATTTCATTAACATTCTCTAGATTCAATGCCCTTCTACTTCCTATAATATCGGCAAACTTCGTTTAAAAGTTTGCTTCTAACTTGTAGAGTCAGAAATAGAAAAGAATGAGCAGTTTCAGTAGCAGCCAAATAACTGATTTAATAGTGAAGTTTAAAAAAACTTTCCAATTTAAAATTCACTTCTAAGAATGTCACAAGACAAATGTAAGGTGTCCCCCAAAATGTATATGCACACTTTGAATAATTATAAAGGCAGTATTTATTAAAATACATTTCATTTTCAAAATTGAGCTATCAGCTGTTAATGTATACATTTTTTTTTGGACCCCCTGTATAAACAGATTTTTTTTTAAATCATGGATTTTGTTAGGTTTTCTTTTTTTAAAATTTGGAATACTGATTTGCATCAGAAAAGACAGAACTTGTAGATAATTAAGTTGACTGTTTAAAATTTGTTTTAAAGTTTAACTATTAAATGTCAAGGGGCCTCCTGAAAATATAAAGAATTTCAAGAGTATAAACAAATGACTACAAAATGTCTACTGTAATATAAACATTATATTATATATGAAATGGAATAAACTAAAATATAAACAAAATATTAGGAGTTCAACTTAGTTTTTAGATCCATCTATATGCTTTCAAAAACAAACCATTTTAAATAAAAAGCAGGTTAAAAAGTGAACAGGTGAAGAAATACGTACCATGTACACATAAACCAAAAGAAAGCTAGAATAGCTATATTCATTTTGAACAAAGTGGGCTTAAGAACAAGGAAGATTATCAAGAATAAAGAGGAACATTACATAATAAAGGGATCAATTCTCCAAGAAGGCATAAACGTGTATGTGCCGAACAACAGGGATTCAAAATACATAAGGCAAAAACTAATAGACTTAAAAGGAGAAACAGATGAATCCATAATTATAGTTGGATATCAACCACCTTCTCAATAACTGATAGAATTAGTTATGTGGAAAATCAGTTAAGGGCAAAGATGAGCTGAATACATTGTCAAATAACTTGACCTAATTGACATTCACAGAACAATTCATCCAACAACAGCAGCATTGTTCTATATAGCTTGGTTTGTTAAGTATACAGCAGGATTAAGAGATAACATTTTTTAAATTATGGAAAAATATGTAAAATTTGCAATCTTAACCATTTTTAAGTGTACAGCTGAGAAGTGTTAAGTGTATTCTCATTGTTGTGAAACAAATCTCCAGAACTATTTTTTTTTTTAAATCATCACCTGAGGATTTTTTCCATTGCTTTTTAGAGAGAGTGGAGGGGGGAGGAGAGAGAAGAACATCGATGTGAGGGAGACATATCAATTGGTTGCTTCCCACATGCACCCTGACCAAGGCCAGGGATCGAACCTGCAACTGAGGAATGCGCCCTTGGCCTGAATCGAACCCAGGACCCTTCAGTTTGGGGGCTGATGCTCTAACCACTGGGTCAAACCAGCCAGGGCTCCAGGCTTTTAAACTTGCAAACTGAAACAAACTTTATATCCATTAAAATAACAATTCCCTGCCCCTGGTAACCACCATTTACTTTCATTTTCTATAAATCTGACTACTTCAAGTTACCTAAGTGGAACTACACAGTACTTTTATTTTTGTGACTGGTTTATTTCACTTTGCATAATGTCTTTTCAGATTCATCCATGTTGTAACAGCATGTGACAGGCTTGGTTGTTTTTTTAATCCTCACCTGAGGATATGCTTTTTAAAATTTTTAGAGAGAGAACAATATCAATGTGAGAGAGAAACATCAATCATTTGCCTCCTGTACTCGCCCTGACCCGCTATCTAACCCACAACCCAGGTATGTGCCCTGAGTGGAAATCGAACCTACAAGCTTTTGGTGTATATGGGACAACGCTCCAACCAACTGAGCCACCTGGCCAGGGCCTTTTTGCTTTTTTAATCCTCACCCAAGGATATGTTTCTTTTGTTTTGTTTTTAATTGATTTTAGAGGCAGAGAGGAGGGAGAGAGGGGAGGGGGAGATGGAAAACATTGATGTTAGAGAGCAACATCAACTGGTTGCCTCTGTATACATCCTGACCAGAGATTGAACCTGAAACCTAGGTATGTGCCCTGACCAGAAATCGAACCTGCAAGCTTTTCGTGTATGGGACGATGCTCCAACTAACTGAGCAACTCGGCCAGGGCTCCTTCTTTTTGGGGGGGAGAATAATATTGCATTGTATGTATATACCACATTTTGTTTATCCACCAATCCATCAATGGACAGTTTGGGTTGCTTCCACCTCTTGACTATTATGAATAGTGTTCCTACGAACATGGGTATGTAAATCTCTCTTTGAAATCCTACTTTCAATTCTTTTGGCTATATACCCATAGATGGGATTGTTAGATCATATATGGTAGTTCTATTTTTAATTTTTTGAGGAACTACCATACTGTTTTTTGTACTGGCTGGATCATTTTGCACTCGCACCAGCAGTACACACGGTGTCATTTGTCCACTTTATTTTTCTGTACGGTTTTTTTAAATAGTTTTTTTTTAATAGTTGTCATCGTGATGGGTGTGAGATAACATCTCATTTTGGTTTTGATTTACATTTCTGATGATTATTAATGTCGAGGATCTTTTCATGTGCTTATTTGTCTATTTGTATAAAATAACATCTTTTGATTTAGCTATTAAAAACTGTTTGAGCCTGCCCAGGCGTGGCTCAGCAGTTGAGCATGGACCTAGGATCCAGGAGATCATGGTTCAATTCCCGGTCAGGGCACATACCCAGGTTACGGGCTCGATCCCCAGTCAGGGGTGTGCAGGAGGCAGCCTATCAATGACTACTCTCTCATCATTGATGTTTCAATCTCTCTCTCTTCCTCTCCCTTCCTCTCTCTGAAATCAATAAAGACATATATTTTTTAAAAAATAAATAACTGAACTTTTAATTGAATGACTGTTAGGTCTCAAAGGGGTCTATATCTGCAAAATTAGGCATTTAAAATCTATGACAGTTTCTCTTGCCAGCAAATCTATAACCCATTTGTAATTCACTGAAACATATTTCATCACCATTAACTCTGCAAAAGGAAAAATAATGTCCTTGAAAAGGGGGTACAGTTAACATAAATAGGAATATAATGTTACCCCCAATGTTAAGTAAATCCTGTCAGTTGATAGTGTGGTCGCATTCTTCTGTATCCTTGTTGACTGTTTAGTTGTTCTATCAACTTCTGAGAGAGGGGAATTAAAGTCTCCAGGTATATTTGTGGACTTTTCTGTCTCTCATTTTAGAGCTATCAGTTTTTGCTTTACATACTTTGTAGCTCTGCTGTATGGCACATACCCAGTAAGTACTGCTAGGTCTTTTTGGTGGATTCACTCATTTATCACTATAGAACGTCTCTATCTGATATTGTTAAGGTAACTTCTGCTCTCTATTAATATTTGCATGCTATATCTTTTTCCATGCTTTTCCTTTCAACATATATATATATGTGTGTATATATACATATATACATATTATCTTTGAAGTGAGATTTTTTTGTAGGTAAGACATAGTTGGGTTGTGTTGTTTAATCCACTCTGCCAACAAATTTTACATGTGTTTATAATTGTTCATTAAAGAATTTTTGTGATGGATGCTTTAAAATCTTTGTCAGATAATTCTAATATCTGTGTCAACTATCTATTGATTGTTCTTTCTCATTCAGTTTGAAATCTCTGTGGTTCTTGGTGAGACAAGTAATTTTAGGTTAAAAACATTTTGAGTATTATAAGACTCTGGATCTCAT
The DNA here is from genome assembly GCF_054644295.1 of Miniopterus natalensis. Classification (NCBI taxonomy): domain Eukaryota; kingdom Metazoa; phylum Chordata; class Mammalia; order Chiroptera; family Miniopteridae; genus Miniopterus; species Miniopterus natalensis. The sequence goes on along the minus strand of NC_142085.1, from coordinate 35,936,999 downwards.
TTAATTCTTATGTTTTAACAAGCTTTCGCTGGTACCACACACTCCAGTGCTTGAAGTGGGCAGCAGCACCTCAATACCCAGGTGGCGATGGAGGATCAGGTTCTCCTCTCGGTCACCATTACATGGAGGGGCTCCATGTTACTGATGGATAGGGGTGGAGGGCTTCCCACAAGGCCTCCAGTGGTACCACCTCCACTGGATGAGGATGGGGAACAGTACCTCATTATCCCCTACGGACCAGGGTGAAGTCTGACTATATACTGACCCTAATAAGCCCAGGGTAACTCTGACCTCAAAATTATTCTTAGCCTTTATCCCCCTTGACCTCTGCGGTACTGAAACCATGTAATGTGCCCTCCATTAAAGCTTTCACTTCCCTTCAATTTTATGACATCATTCTCTCTAGATTTTTCTTACCTCTCAAATTTTACCTCAGAATTTATTCATGGGACCCTCTTTCCTCCATGTTTGTCTAACTCTACTACTCTCCAGGTTCTTCCTTATAGCTCTTTTTCTCATTTTGTACCCCTACCTAAACAATTTGATAAATTCTCGTAATTAAACTACTATTTGCAAAGTAAAAACTCCTAACTCCCTATGTCTCCAGCCAGAATTCAAATGACACCCAGAACCATATATTCAACTGTTTATTGGCACTGTCCCTTTTGTTGTATCAGACACCTAAAGGGATATCTTCCCCTCCCCTACTCAAACCTATTCTGCTTCTGCATTCATTGCTTCAACGGCAAAATCATTCAGCAGGTCTCCCTAGTCAGAGAACTAGGAGTTATTTGGCACCCATTTCTATCCTTCTTAATACCCATTCAATCAAGCTTGGGGTCCTGCTGAACAACTCTACCTCTTAAAACACATTTTTTCCCTTTCCCTCAAACAAAAATGACTTATTTAGGCTTCTCACATCACCTTAATTAAATTTCTTTAAATCTTCTCTCTTCTAGATGTCCACAATAAAAATGCTTGTCAAAATGATCTTAAGGAAACTCAATTATGGTATCACTTCTCTGATCAGAACTATCACTCTTTATAACAATGTTTTCTTTCCCCACACAGTGGATTGCAACCATTAGTAGGTTATAAAATCATTCAGCAGCTTTCAACAATCAGGTTTTTAAAAATCATTTTGTTTTATGAAATACATTTGAATAAACTAGAAAGTATTGTAGAACACTAGGCACACTGATACTTAAGTTGTTTTGTTTCATATATACACCATTTTATATCACAAACCAATAAACACATACAAATTTATACATGTATAAACACACTGCACATACATGTATATGCATGTGTATACTGGGTCATGATGTAAGCTCTTCCAGGAAAACTCCTTGATCCCTCATATTTCCCCATCTCTAGGGAGAATGAAGCATTTTTTTCTACTTTGTCTTCTATTAATGCTTTAATCCCATATTTGTGTTCCCTACAAGACCATAAACTTCTAACACAGTACTTTGTATACAGCTGGTACTTGGTGAATGTTTACTGAAGGAGATGAGTGAAATCATACTTTTGTGCTTGCTCAAGAAATTATTACCTAACCTAGGGTAGTAACAATTTTTAAAGGCTTAAAACACTGTAAAAATAACAACATAATAAGCTATCATTTATTAAGAGCACTTTGTATGTGCCAGGTATTTTTCCCAGTCCTTAACATGTATTATCTTATTTAATCTTTACAATGCTTTTAGATACGAATATTCTCCCAATTTTTAAAATGAGGAACCATAGGTAGAGACATTAAATAACTTCCCACACCAAGTGGCAATGATCGAATTCAAAGCCCAAAGTTTTGACTCTAGAAAACAAAGGTACACATTATAGAATGTTAAAGATTTGCTAAAAGGTTGGTAGAAAATTAACTTACTTCAAATAAAAGTCTATAATAACGTCATTTAAAAATTCTCCTTCACTTAGACAGTGCAGGTCCTCATTAGTAACGGAGATGCCTCCCTTAGCTGGAGGTGGTGGATATACTATCAATCTGTAACAAATTTAAAAAACAACAACAGATTATTAAATATGTGTGTGTGTGTGTGTGTGTGTATATATAACTGAAATGTAATAAAACAGAGAAGAAATTTAAGAGTGTTGCAAATGTAAAGGAATTCTCTCACTTTTCTACAGGACCCATAAAGATGGTGTGACCTTCTCCAGTTTCTTCCTCATCATCATAAAACCGAAATTCTTGTTTGCTTCTAAGTTGTATTTTAGATTCCAGGGGCACCTGGAAAAGGAAATTAAATGATCAATTCAAAGACAATTGGGAAAATTTTCAATAAAAAGAGCAAGCACAAAGAAAGAATACTTTTCAATGAAAAAGGATTAAAAATATAAAACAAGAAAAACTAGGGTCCACTTTTTAAAAAATTTATAATTTCTGGTACAGTGATACTCTTCAATTTTTGAAACAATGGCCTCCAGTACCTTGTCTAAAATCTCTACTATCCATATTAAATTAGATTATGTTAGTAAAATCCAAAGAACAGACACAGTATTTTTTTCCTCCAGCAGTGGAGGCCTACCTAAGTTCGGCCGCTAGCGAATCCATAGGACATGGAGCAGAGGCAGAGGGAACACAGTTCTCCAGAGTTAAGGAGTTAAAGGAAGAGCCTTCTGTGAGCCCACTGAAGCTGCCTCATGGCTCTAGCTGCTTTTTTCCTCCAGAATTATCTTCTACAGATAATTTTGCAAAAGAAGGGGAATGATTCCCCTTCCTTCTTCTGTTCTTTTCCTCAACTCACTAACTATATGAGTAGCTCTTCTCTCATGAGGTCTTGTCTTTACTAAGACTATGCCTTGGATAGCCCTATCTCTAAGTGTGTAGCCAGGTTGAAAGATTTTTAAGTGTTCCCAATAAATTAACTCAGTAAAATTCAGTTGCCGTGGTAGGGGACAAATTTAGAGTATTTAAATTCTATTTGCATTATTTAACATTACACTGCTTGTTACAACAATTCTGTGCCTTTGATTCAGGTGACTTCAGAGTTACCTACTATATTAGTTATTCTAGAACTGGATACCTATGTTGAGAGTCAGGATGGTAGGTATTCTTCATTTCTTAAGTTTTCAACCATGTATGTACATGTTACATATAAATGTACAGCAGGTACCAAAATTCCTTTATTTGTATTGAAGCCAATGGTATCACTGGAAAACACCAGCAAATTTAAGAAACAGGGTAGTAACAGACTGGAATATATAGCAGTGTATGCATATGTATGTTGAAAGTCAGAAAAATAAGAAAAAAAGATGAGAGAAAAAGAAAAGGAGATGAAAAGTAAAGACAAGAATAGAGTATGGAAAGGAAATAAAAATGCTTCTAAGACCTGTACCAAGAACTATGTGTCACATGTCACCTATTCACCATTATATTTTGACACAAGATAGTTTGCAAATTGCATATAAAAGCAAATAATTCTGAAGTGGAATAAAAAAAAAAAATCTAACTCTGAAATGAATAGTGATGTAATAAAACATATTTCCCTTTAAAGCTACATGTTATTTAAAATTATATTTAAAAAATTAAAACACATAATTACATTTTTAATTTTGTTTTCTTTTTGCACACAACTGCCTTTGATGTTCTCTTCATAGGTTTTTGTACAGGCAACAAGTCTGCTATTGGCTTCTTCAAAGGGAATTTTCACAAAAAAGTTGGACACATTATTCTTTATACCAATTTCAGTAATGATACTTTCAAATACCGTATTTGCTTGAGGATCAAGGCCAGTTTGAAAAATTAAAATTATATACTGTTCTTCCAAACCTGAAAAGAAATCAACATAACTATAAGTCTAAAAGAAAAAAAAAAATTTAAATAGGAAGCTATTACAAAAAAGAGTAACAACTAGTTATTCCAAGACTATCACCAGAAATCTTGGTATCAATGTTCAAAACAGTGTTTGGCATACAATGGATATACAATAAATATGAAACAAAGACCAATGACAGTGTTACCTGACAATGTCACCTAAGTTATTAAGAGAAAGGAATCAGAGCACATTACTCTAGCAGTAGCTCGGGAACAAATCTACTCATGGGTATGACTAATTTACTTCATCTAATAGGATCGAAATATATTTACAGTTTTAAATATATATCAAATAAAATTCTTATCAAACACAAATAAGAAATTTCCAAGTGAACTGATAGTATCTCTAGAGACTTTAATTGTAAAAAGGGCTATTCACTAATGTGCAAACTATTGCAGCTTTAACAACAGCTATCATTTATTCATCATTAAGCTAAAGCAGCAATTACTGCTGGAAAGTATTTATTTTACAACTAGTCATGCTATGCCATAAATGTTAGAGGTGAACACAAACTGGAGAACCACATTATTTTTTAGAGATTGGAGACACATTCTATGAACTTGCAAACTTCCTATTCAGGCTAAGTTTCAAGGATTCTAAATTTATATGGCTGATTTACACTTAGTACCTATGAGTGCATTAAAAAAAATCATTTTATCTAACCACTATGTTGTACACCTGAAACCAATACAAAATAATATTGAAAGTAAACTGTGATTGAAATTTAAAAAAATCACTTTACTCAGATAATACAGGGTTAAAGAGTGCAGCAGATCTTTTCAGTTTTAACCATTTTAAAAACTTTCTCGATGGGCTAACCTGTGTTTTTATCATCAGACCTTCCACTTTACATGGGCTTTGCCTCATCTGTAAAATGGGAAAAGTAGTATCTATCTTATAAGTCCCTATAAGGAATACAATATAATGTAAGATAGTGTAATATAATGTAATCTAAGGGATCTACTAAAGTGTACTCACATTCTGCTATTCAATGAACTATGTGTTATTATAATCCGTTCTACGTAACTTACTTGTTAACCTATTTATTCCTTTACAACTACTCCAAACTTTATCATCCATATTCAACTGCAGCTGCATGCTCAGCCTCTGATAAACTGCTGGTATCGTCTGAAGAAACACTACTGGTAATTTTCGGACATTACACCATTCACATTTAGTTAGATCAGAGGTATTTAAAGTAATCCCTACAGGATCATTTTCTGGTTCTGGAGGAAAACAAATGGAAATGAAAAATGAATCAATCCTTAAAACAGCAATTCACAAATGAAAAGTGTGAGAAAATACAAGTTTAAAGTTAAACACATTTATTATGCTCTGTAAATAGTAACTTCTAGTGGAAAATGAAGAAAAATCTTTACAACTATCTTAAAGAAGCTTCTGCATTTTTTTCCCAAATGAAAAGAGGGTTCTAATGAAGTATACTTACAAAATTAAAGGTAAGTTTTGTGCTGTTACAGAATTAACATATTAAGATATATGCCTTTTGGTAAAAAGATGTAGTAACTAATCATCTTAATGAATTCTATAAATGTCATTTAATCTTTTATTCCTGTAAAGTGCTTTAGTGTAAACAAAGCTTAAGTGAGTAACAAGATATATAATAGCTTACCTTCTAGCTGTATCTTGATAAAATCTAAACAAAACTAAAAAAACAAGACAAATTAATGCCAATCTAGATTTATGAAGACTTTGCTACAAACACCATAAATGACATTATTTGGCACCGAGACAACAAAGGGCAGAAGAACCGAATCATCTACCATGTACTTAAATATAAATGTAAAATAAGAGATCCTCCCCACTTCCAACTTCTCTCTCAGAAAGGCAGGCTTCACCTTTTTTATTCAAGTGCTGAGAATATTCTTATACTACTGATTTATTTCTCATAACTTCAAAGATAAGCTGACAAAATATTACAATAAATACTTGAATACTCATACCCAAATTCACTGTTAATATCTTCCCACACCTACTCATTCTATGTATATAGTTATTTCCCATTTGCTAAACCAGCATAAAGGCAGAGGTTCATTACAACAGCTAAGAAAATTAAAATTAACTTCATTCAACATACAATTCATACTCAAACTGAGTTCTTATTCAAATATCCCCAACTGCTCAAAAGTGTTCTTTATTGCTGCCTTAACTTTTCCCCAATTGATGATTCTGTCAAGGTAACGTTACATCAGTCTCCTTTGTCTACTCCCGTCTAGAACAGAAAGAAACCTCCCTCTGTTCTTCATGACATGCCCTTTGAAAAATCCAAGCTAGGTCCTAAAAATGTACAATACCCTGGACTGCACCACATCAAAAGGAACATGATGTCAGGCAGCTCCACTACTGATACAAGCTTACTCACTTGTTGAAGGCAATGTGTCAAGTCTTTCCACTGTAAAGATTTTTTTTCTATTTGTAATTAAATGGTAATCTGTGGAAAGATACTTGAAAGCCTGTGAATATCCTGTTTCTTAATAACCTTTCATTCAATGACTTTAACATCTATGGAAGATCTTGCCTAAATTAGTTATTATTAGAGGTTATAAAAAGTTGATTTGCTAACTATTTTCATGTGGAGAAGACATATTAAGCCTGATACACCCTGAATTAATAAACATTTTGAGTGTTTACTTAAGTTAAAAGAATCAAAAAAGGACACAAGAACTTAAATGCATTAAAAAATAAGCTGGATTGATACACAGAGGGATGAACAGATACATGAAAAGCAAATTTAGTAAAATGCTAATGGCAAAATCTAGCTGGGAGTTTTATGAGTGTTCACAGTAAAATCCTTTCAACTGTTTTGTTTGAAAATTCTCACAGTGTAAAAAAGGAAGCAAGAAAATACAAAATAAATTTAGTTACTACAATTGCAAAGTCCAGAATGTCACTAAAATACCTTCTAAAGATGATGTTTAAAAGTAATACATTAATTCGTTTCACTGGAAAGCAACACGTTAATTAGAGACATCAAGAATAGGTACCTGTGGCATGGGAGACATTCCAACAAACATAGAAGCTGAAGTTATAGCCTTTAGAAAAGTGTGTCAGATGACTCAAAAAGTAGTAATAAGAATGACATAAACAATAAAGTGGAACCATTTGAATAAAACTGTTGCCTGAGATATCTGCCATTTAAAAATGTGTATAACTAATTATTCAAGTATTAATATATAGTATTCCTAACAAGCCATTTTCCTGTTAAATAAAAGTACTGACTTTTAAATAAAACTAGCACTTCTACATGATGCCAATTCTAACACTGAGTGAATTTAAAATAATTAAATTACCTAATAATGTTATAAAAATGGATAAAACATTTAGAACAGAAAAATATTTAGAATCTGTTTCTCAGATTAATAATGACATGTCAGATAAACTATTTCAGTGCAAAACATAAAGTTCAAAAAGAAAATGACAGTTCAAAAAAAAAGTCAAATCATCTTTTAATACACTATCTGAAGAAATTACAGATCCACCATACCTTAGCAAAATGGTACTTTGGGAAAATCCCACAGTACAAGGAAGATTAGTAACAGATTGCAAACTTCCACATTATAAGCATAACTACTTTTTGGCTGAAATATTTCATTTAGCATTTTAACTTTTTAAAAAACCCCTATATAGCAACACATTTTATATTATACATACTGCCTTTTATTTTTTAAAGTAAAGTCACAGTTTTTCTTCACTAGATCATATACATATTAATCTGTAACTTTCATGTAAAAAAATTTAATTCAAATTTTGATGTAGTTCTTGCTAGATAGTCTTGAGACAATCCAACTTTCAACTAAATTATCAGCCTTAATTATCATACCAAGGAGTTCTGAATAATGGTGCTCTGAATAATGTGAGGAAAAGCCATAAAACCTAGAGGAAACTCCTGGAAATTTCTGAAGTATAAGACACAGAATAACATTTTTGTTACCTGACAGTACCAGGAAAGATAATCTGTATCATGAAGGCTTGCCACAAAACAGGAGCTTCATAAATCCCTGAAAACCCTGATGTATAACAACGCTACTGGGCAATAATGAATAGTCTATACATAATTTGCTTTAAATCTCTAGAGTACTTAACATTCTAGTTTTTAAATCGCGAGAAGAGTATTTAACATTCTAGTTTTTAAATCATGAGAAGCTGGAGTTTTTTGATGAAAAAGGAAAAACATTTGCTGGTTTCCCATACGGCTTTTCTCTCGTAAGAAATCAGGTCTACATTTCATTTTCTACTATAAACTAACCTATAAAGTTTCCCCCCCACTTTTGATCGTATTTATTCTAGAATCATGAATTCTAGAAAATAAATAGCTATTATTTACCATAATTTAGATAATAATAAAACCACCTCTTTCCTGATATAATAGAATGTGTTTTCTTAAAGATACTGCTTTAAGTATAAAGAACAACACTCAGAGACAGAGTTCAAAAGGTTAGAAATGGATAGTCAGGCACATCAAGTTAAGGAATTATAAAATAAAGGTTTACAAAATAGTGCAGTGCTAAAGGAAGATTAATTTACCAACAATGTACAGAACATATCAGAAAGAAGAAAAATGATGACCAAGAAGCCTAGTAAAGATTACACTAAAATTTCAAATAGAAAATGCACATTTGAATTGGGTAGCAGTAAAATAGTAAGAAAACAGGTATGACAGATAAAAGGACTATAGAAAGTCCTTTGGGTTTTGTGGACACTAAACTAACTAGTCCAGTGCCTTCTAGGTGGCTATTATAGTCCAATAATCCATTTCTAGGAATCAGTGCTGCAAGACATTTTTCTGCAGGCTCCAAAACTTTTGGATTTTTCTTTGTCGTTATATTCTTTAAAATACTCTTTTCATGTATTGAGCTGGCATTAAGAATTAAATAGTAAGATATTGGAGAGTTTTCTAACTCAGTGAAAATACTAAGTATCTTCCCACAATGAATATGTCACTACCTTGAACACTCAATTATGAAAAAGTTTTTACTCACTGATTTTTATGGTGAGGAGTTATTTATGGTTGTTTATATACTCTTACATAAATATAAAATCTTAAAATAATTTTAATATGCTATTAAATATTTTAACTTTCAAATTTTAAAGTATTACATATTAGTCTTAGCCAGAGAATTTTGGATCTTTTAATTGGTACAATGAGCATTTAAGGATGTACTTACAATTACAGGCTCTGTTAATAGCCGAAAGAGTGTTCCTACTCGTATACTTCGACATCGTAAAATGACACTTCCAAAGGAATTTTGGCAGCTTACAGGTACAGGATCAACTGGAGTTTCTTGAGAAATCACTTTGCGACGTTTCTGAGGTGTGTTGATAATAGAATTACCAAACTGAAAAAGAAAAAAAAAATCACTTAGTAAGTTACTAAAAACAAGGCTGTGAACTAAGTATACATATGAAGACCCAATATGAGAAATATAATTATCAAAACATAAGATTAATTTTACTTCAACGGTGTTAGATGAAGTAAAAATTTACTGATTTTATATAATAGTAAACCCTTCTATTTTATATAGCTATACTTTATCTAGTTATTACTCAAAATTCAAATAATAGCACAGCAGTGAAAAATGGTATGCTAGGAATCAGACTGCTTGGCTTCAAATCACAGCTATACCATCTTTTAATGACCAGATTTTGTAAATTTAATAACTCTGTAAGTTTTGATTTCCTAAACTGTAAAATACGAAGAGTAAGAGTAACGACTCAAATGAATTAATGCCTATAAGCAGCGTAGCATAGTGATGCACAGTAAAACACTAGATAAAAGTTAACTAGTAAAAGTGGTAGTGGTTGTAGAACTTGGGATTAAAGCAACAATTCTTTAGAAAACAGGTAATTTAGGAGTATGGTTATTTGCATTAAAAAAGGATGCTTCTTCATATATTTAATTTTTTAAACTACTTGATTTGTTAAATATTTCAGTCATGTCCTACCGCAAATTAATTATAATATAAAATATTTTATATAACTATAATTTAAATTAGTTCTGTTAAAAACTTTATTATTGTCACAAGTATAAAACATCTTGATAAAAAAACAAGAGAAAAAAAATGTCCAATGCATAGAGGTAGGCACTATTTTCATTATACCTGTAGAGACATTTCTGTGATCTATGTCACAGGAAAATATTAAAACAAAATGTGACACAAACATATTTATTCCTGTAAACTGCTCTTTCAGGCTTATTAACAGATTTATCATAAAGATTTTCCCACATACTAATAGAAACCTATCAGATAGGTTTTAAAACGTTTTTTAGCATTAGAATTCTTTCTTCAAATGAGATGTTACTAAGTTCAATAATAAAATAGATCATTAAGAACTGCTCCAGCCTGGCTGGGCATGGCTCAGCGGTTGAGCACTGACCTAGGATCCAGGCAATCAGGGTTCGATCCCTGGTCAGGGCACATGCTCGGGTTGGGGGCTCGATCCCCAGTCGGGGGTGTGCAGGAGGCAGCCGGTCAATGACTCTCTTCAGTGATGCTTCTATCTCTCTCCCTCTCCTTTCCTCTCTCAGAAATCAATAAAGATATATTGGGAAAAAAAAAAAAAAAACAACTGCTCCAGCTGAACCTATAGTAGTAAGACTGAGTGTAGAACTAGGGTGGTCCATATCCTCTCAAAGAACCTCTAAAAGATCTCTGAGGAACCCTAATTGTTCAGTATGCCAGTTTGAAAATGGTCTCACACAAATTCTATCATGTGAAAATCCATTATTTATTTAACTGAATTCTCCTATGCTGACACCTGAGTTATTTCTGACCTTTTCCCGTGACACACTATTCTCCAAAAAGCATTTTTGCAGCTAAATCCTGGGATATATATAACTATTGCCAAATTGCCCTCCAGCATAATTATTTTACCCATTTACACACCGAACATTCCATTTCTCTGAACATTAACCAAAATGAGATACTACTGTACTTTAAAAGCTTTTCAGTAATGACAGTTAATAAAATGTGTTGTTTTAATTTAATTTTCAATACTATTATTTTGAACTCTGTTCATTTCCATTACTCACTTTCCTATGATTTGCTTCCATTTCTTGATTTTTAAGAAATTAAAAATATATAAAGGACCAACTCACACTGTCATACAGTTCACTATTTTTTTCTTCATTTGCATTTACCTATCAAATTATGTTTACGATGTTTTGCTACATGGTTCTGTACTTTTCATTTAATCAAATATATTCCTCTCTTCGTGCTAAAATGTTTGGAAAGGCATCCTTCAAGAGTGCTTTAAAAATATTAATCCACATTTTTTATCCATAGAATTGCTTTTTAATTTTAATTTCTTATGGCTCCCATCTTAATAACCAAGTATGTATGTTTCCATACTTATATCTGTACTCCTACAATCCCTACAGGTACGTGTAAACCCACATATAATTTCTTTTGCATCCTCACCCAAAGATATATTCCTATTGGTTTCTTTTTTTCTGAGAGAGAGGAAAGAGGACAGAGAAAGAAACATCAACTGGCTGCACCCATCCCCCTCAACTCGCCCCAAAAGGGAATCAAACCTGCAACCTTTTTGGTGTACGGATGATGCTCCAACCAACTGAGCCAACTGGCCAGGGCCCCATATAGAATTTTTTTACAGGTCTTCTATTTTTTTTTAAAGTTATTTACAAAAATAAGAGAATATGCACATATTTCTGCATCTTGGTATTTCCATTTAACAGTACCATGTAGAAATCCTAAGTCATTAATATAACTTATTTTTTTTGTCAGTGGCTGCACAATAGTCCATAGTGTGTATATACCATACTTTTTTCATCCATTTCTGTATTAATGGGCAATGATTTTCTATGCAGTAGTAGGCCAAGAATCATGTTTATACATAGTCTCACGTACTGGAGAGGAGGGATTCCTTTGAAATTGAGTCTAAGGAATGAATTATTTGGTCATTCAGTATGCATTTAAAATTTTTCAGTAGATACTTTTACACTGCTTTCCCAAAGGTCATAACAACTTTCTTTTCCATCAACAAATTACAAAAGTACTCTTTTCCTCAGATTCTTGCCAAAAGTATATATTAATGGATTTTTGTATAAATTTTGAAAGTCTGCTTAGAATATGGTTATATTTTATTTTCCTTAATTGACACTCCCTTACTAATTTGCACTTTTCCTGTGGTAGTCTATTATCTAACTTTTTGTCTATTCCCTTTTTTTTCATTTTCATGTTTTCTTCAACCTTTAAGTTCTTAGTCTATTACAGGTATTAACATAGTGTATGTCATCTGCATCATAAATATTCCCCTCTAGATCTATTGTTTGTATATTGACATAATTTTTATCTTTTCCATCTGAACACTGTGAAAATTTTATACAATAAAACATAATACTCTGGTTTCTCTTCAGATTGCATAAATCTTTCACCTTTTACAATAAAACATAATACAGTAGAACAATGATGTAGTTGAACACAATCAAGTTAAAAATGACTTCTCCCTGTCCCCAAATTATATAAGTATACTAGTTTATACTTACATTTGCTATAGCAATAATAGTTTCTTCTTGCTGAATATTTTACACTTTAAGCTGCAATTTAATGGACTGTTCTTCCAAATAATCTTCAAGTGGTATTTTAAGTCCCACTGAATGAGTAATTCAACTTTTTCTCCTATTAAAAATGCCAAATTATCCTCCCAACAAAACATCCCAAAGGAGACACAGAATCTGAATAAATGTCAATAAATGTAAAAAGTACCTGATCTTTCATTCTTGCTTTTCTTGGCAACGGAACTGTATTTAACTCTGAGTCTGCTGGAATGCTTCTTAGTTCATGGTCTCCTCTACAGGTATTTTCATTTAGTGCTGCTTCTACTTTTCCAGTGGATGGTGCTGGGGAAGAACATGCTGAATCAGCAGGTTGAGGAGATATGCTCTCTCTTCTGTTAATCCTGTCACTGTCATCATCATCATCACTGGATAAAATGACTATAAAAAATGTTAAATACTTCATGTATTTCATTTCTGGTGGTTAAAAATGTAAATATATTACCAAAATGGGGAATATACCAAATTTGCTTTGGATCTCCTCCAGATCTGAGATTAATAAAAACAAATAAAGAAATAATCCACTCTATCTAGTGAAAAGTTAAATTTATAAAACAAAAATAAAGCATCAGAACTGACATTTTTTTTACAACATACAAATACGAAATTGATTCTATAGTCCATCATCACCCACAAAGAAACATACACCAGATAATGTTTAATCAGTAGGTCTATTTCAAAATTCCAAAAAGCTAAAGTATGAAGATAATCTGCACACAAATTGTTCACAAAATAGCATGCATTTTAAATGTGTGTGAAAATTCATGAGGCCAATAATTTTATCTCTAAAATCACTAAAATCATAACTGGTCCTAGGGAGAACTTGGACTAGTGCCCAATGCTCAATTAATCTTGTTGAATAAATGAGCATGGGCAAGAAAAGACATTATGAAGGTAATTTACTTTTTTTATTTTTTTTATATATTTTTAAATTTTATTTTTGTTTAAAATATTAGTAATTTACTCTTATACCTTGTACTTACTATTAAATTTTATCAAACCCATCTCTCTATCATAATTCCCCAGAGCCACCCACACTGCACTAACTCCTTACTCTGGTTTATAAATGTACATAATCTGGCCCTTGCCCATTTCTCCAACTTTCTTACACTACTCCATTTTTCCACTTTTATGCTCCAGACAAAGTAGCCATTTATTCTGTTCCTCAAATACCGCAAGCTTGTTCCTGTCTGGATTGCAATTCCCCTAACGCTTTGTACTTTTGTCATCAAGTGTTAGCTTAAATATTATTTTCTGCTTGACTATGCAATCTAAAGTAAACACACGGGAACTTGCTTATTCACATCAAGTAATTTAAATTCTCTTTTTGTTGTGCATGTTTACTTGCCCATTTGTCTCTTCCCACTACATATAAACTATGTCCTGTCCACTACTATATTCCAAAAGTCTAAAACAGTGCTTGGCACAGAAAACGAATACAAAAATCATCTGTTGAAAAATGCATAAACTTCTAGGAGCAATTTTCTTATCTAGTATCCCACACATAAAGGCTTAGGTGAGATTTTCTGAGTAATATCAATGTCCCCAGCATCTTTTTAATTTTGCTGTCTAGTCTCAGGAGCAAATGCTAAAGTTGGATCATTTTCAGAACTGCTGCTTTATTGATAGAATACCTAACAGACCAGATTAGATGGTCTAAGCAGATTTACACATATTCGAAAGTTAGGGTTTTGCCAAGTACTTGCTATTTGAGCTTTTCCTCTCTGTAAAATGAGAATACTGGTACCTATTTCAAAGGACTGTCACAAGAACATATGTAAAAGGCTTATTAGCACATTGCCTAGTATTCTATCTACAATTATTTTTATGGTGCTTTAGGAATACTGAAACTTCCATATCTACTATATCAAAAACTTATTTTAAAGCCCCAATGCTGCAACAGGTAGACCTGTACTACATAGTTCTTGTTTTACTAACTTAAAATAAATGAGTTGTGCTCAATGTCATCATATTTCCAAAGCAAATGGGGAGTGTACAATGTTATATAGTTAAAAAGCTGTTTCACAGCTGCTCTAATTCTATATAAAATATATTCTAATAAATATCTAAGATTCTTTATCAGTATGTGCCACAAACCGAACTGTGTTTCCTTAAAAATCTATGTTGAAGCCCTAATCCCCAGTGTGACTACATTTGGAAATAGGGTCTACAAGGAGGTAATAAAGGTTAAATGTGATCAAAAAGGTAAAGCCTTAATCTGATAGGACTGGTGACCTTAATAAAAGAGAGGATGCCAGAGGTCTCTCTCTGTGCATGCACAGAAGGCAACATGAGGGCACAAGAGAAAGGTGGCCATCTACATGCCAGGAAGAGAGGCCTCACCAGACACACCCACCCTGATGGCACCTTGATCTTGGACTTCCAGCCTCCAGAACTGTGAGAAAATAAATTTATGTTGTTTGAGACACTCTGTGGTATTGTTATGGCAACCCAAGTACACTAATATACGGTCTTTGTATTTATATTCCAAACTTGTTCCCATAAATGTCAGCATGTCTTCCTCCTTCATTCTGGCTCAGTTCAAAAGTTACTTTATCAAAAGTGCCTACTACATCATCTATCTTAAATAGCACCCTTTCTGACACCTTACAATTGTCAATCTCTATTCCCTGGACCTGCTTCACTTTTCTACAAAGAATTACTACCTGAGACTGCGCATTTTATTATTTGACCACCCACAACATAATAAAAGCTAGATAATAAACTACTATTTAAATAGAAATACAAATTTAAGAATGATTAAGTATATAAAGAAAATAGACTTTGGAACCAAAAAAATGTTTTTTAAAATCTACACTCCAGCCTGGCTGGTGTGGCTCAGAGGTTGAGCATCAACCTACCGATTACTGGTCAGGGCACATGCCCAGGTTGTGGGCTTGACCCCAGTTGGGGGCATGCAAGAGGCAGCCAATCAATGACTCTCATCATTGATGTTTCTATCTCTCTCTCCCTCTCCCTTTCTCTCTCTAAAATCAATTTTAAAAAATTAAAAAAAAACACTACATTCCAACAGTCCATATGTATATATTATTTATTTAATCTCAAGCCTAGATTGCTTTATTTATAAAATGGGATGTATTAGTGCCTCACATGATTGTGAAAACTAAATTAAACAGATTAGTGTATAAACCTTTACCAAAAAGCAAGGAATATAAGCATGCAATAAATGGTATCTTTTGTTATTAATATGAAATGTTCTTAAAATAGAACATAATTTTTTTCATGTACGACATGGGAAGTACTTAGTCTTTTAAATAAAAAAAAATTTATGTTTTATGGTTTTAATTCATGGTTGATACTGTTAAGCTCTGAAAAGTGAACTGTTTAATACACTGTGTAAGAACCACATGAATTTATTTCCTTATATTATCAGCCTACATGGTTAATGCAGACATAGTATTTATTTTGGATTTTTTAGCTTATCAACTTGGCCTTATTAACTTCTCATTCCCCTTATCTTGGAAACTTCCTCAGAATGCTAAGTTTCCTATATAAAGCTTGGCTCTGTAATAATACACAGTAACTGCCTAGTAAGAGTTTTCTTCATATCTTACCATTAATAAAAACATCACGATTAGAAAAGATTAAAACGAATTAATAATATTTAATATTATACTGGTATAACACTAAAATGTATCATAAAATATTCATCAAATATCAACATTATCATATCATAACAGAGCATAGGTGCACAGCTATCATACAGTATCTTTTTAAAAATATGTTCTGAGAAATAAGCTAATGTATTGGTACAAGCTAAGGTTTTTATATTGAAATAGAACTTTACATTTCTAAGGTTAAAAAAAAAAAAAAAAAAAAGCTTATTTTCCCTTTATTTACCAGTATTCAGAGTAATGATTAGGAACCTTATGCAATCTCCAAAAGTAACCAATGGAGTTTTTCTTTTGGGGGAAGTTGGGGGATATAATTATAAATGGATTGACTTTAATATATTTGACATATTTCAAAAAATAGTAGCTATGATTCTGTTTGTGACCCAAGTATCCCCATCATTGGTCAATGAGAACTCTTTCATTTTAGCTCCTGTGTCCTTTGACATGTCCATAGTAGTTTCTGACAGCTTCCATGCTTCCTGATATGACCAGATGATCTAGGTTTATTAATACATGTGTGCTCCAGACCGGGAGTAGGAAATTTCTCTGAGGAACTTTGGTTATTTTTAGTGGGAAATGATATTCAAAAACACAAATACGGGAATTTGGGTTGTTTGTTTCTATATGAGGGTCACTTAGTTTCTAAGCATTTTCTATGGGTAAAGCTAGGAAATACTTTTCTATTTAAGAAAAAATATACAGTAAGTTCATATTACCTCTGATTCAAATTCAAAGCTACAAGATATTGATTACTTTGATTTTACCTTTGTATTCCGTTCTCTAACACTGAAAATCTTGGTTTCTGGAGACAACAATATAATTGCTTCTCTGCTTTATCAATGTGTTTTAAAATCCCAATACCAATAATATTAACAACAATATTAGTAACTACACTTAGGATTTCTTTGTAGTTCTGTTTGACCTTAAAATATCTCACATTAGGATGGACAGCTACAATATTATATTAATTTAAATTCATCTGAAATAATTCATCTGTGTGTTCAAGCTACCAACTAGATATATAATGACATTTCATTTCATTTTAGTTTTGATTTTGTTTTTAAATATTTGCAATTTTACTCTCTTTTATAATCATGTAAAATGTTTACATGGTTCCAAAGTCAAATATATAAAGCAAGTATGTATGTAGACATCTAGCATCTATCCCTGATTCCCACGCTGTTTCCTGCCCTTCCAACCAACTACTTTTAAAATCAGTTTCTGGTATATCTTTCCATTTAAAAAAAGAACAAAAAACCCAAACACCTACATTCATTCTCTCACCCTTCATAAACAAAGGGTAGCATACCATACACTGATATTTACTTTGTTTTACTCATATGTTAACAGGTCTTGGAAATCACTTACACAATACTAAATCATATCTTTCTCCCCTTTTACAACTACATATGTTATAGTTTATACAACCAGTCCCTGATGGTTTCAAGTCTTTTGCTATTTATTATAACAGGGCTACATTCCATATACACACACGTATGCACGTGTCTAAATATAGGAAAAAAGATTTAGGGGAGAAAGAAATTGTAAAGAAACTAATTTTCACTGCATTCTTTCTATCTGTCAAATATTTTATTGCGCTATACTAGGCACTTTACATGTTACTTTATTTACTCCCTCAAAAACACTGTCAATGAGCCTGGCCAGCATGGCTCAGTGGTTGAGCATCAACCTGTGAACCAGGAGGTAGAAGTTCGATTCCCGGTCAGGGTACATGCCTGGGTTGGGGGCTTGATCCCCAGTTGAGGCGGATAGGCGGTAGCCCATCAATGAGTCTCTCATCAGTGCTGTTTCTATCTTTCTCCCCCTCCCTACGTCTCTCTGAGATCAATAAAGACATATTTAAAACACAAACAAACAAAAAAACACAGTGTCAACGAGGAAATGTATCCATTTACAGGTCAGAGAGATTAAATTAACCAGGCCAAAGTTAGAAAGCTGGACATACCTGGAACCTGAACTTGACCTAGAGCTGAGGCCAAGTTCTGTGCTTTCATTATTTATGATGTAAAGGATAAGAACAGAGTCAGTTATTATTTTCCAACTATGAGAACAGTTTTAATCATCTACCCATAAAATGTTACATAACGAACACAAGACACATCAAAACACTTCTCAAATATACTCATTTTCACTTTAAAAATATATGTGAAAAATGTTGGACTGATATAAGCAATGCCAAAGGGAATAAAACACTTACTTGGATCATTTTGGTCTGACAGGTTTGTTTTCCTTTCTTTTAGGTTTGTGGTTTTGGCTCCTTTTGCCCTAGGTAAAACGACTTTCCCATTAGTCTGTAAATAATTCTGTCTGTCACCACAATTCACAATAATATCAATTGGAACCTTTCCCACACTGTTGCCATAAAACTTCTTGGGTGTTAATGCTGTGTTTTGTGACTTCTGTCCTCCAGAATTCTGATGATTTGACGTTCTTAATAATGGTCCAGTTGATTCATTTAAAGATATAGCTTGTCTGCAATTTCTCTGCAAATCCTTAGGAAAAAGAATACCACAATTTTGGTGTTTAGTCTGAATTTCTTTTTCTTGTCCACATTTTGGACAATATTCACACTGTTCAGAAAACTTAAGTCCAAAAAAAATAAAAGACTTTGGCATTTTATTTCAACATCATGGAACAAACACAAAATTTAAAAATTAACACTTTTACTCCCTATCATCATCACCATGTCTACCACAGAAATCCTAAATATGTCATTTTAGCTAGAATTTAGCAGCACAATGCTGAAGAAATTTTTGAGACCTTCTGGTCCAGTAGTTTCCAAACTGGACTATGTATCCAACGCAATGGCTACATGAAGATTTTAAAAAGCATTCAGGGCATAAGTGATCTTAAGGAAATCAATATCTAGATTCTCAATTTCTACATACAACCTTTCCAAAAACCTAATATGATTATGCTTCTGGTGTCAAAGCATCTCCTGCCACAACTGCTCTTCTCCTTTAAAAAAAAGAATGCTAAACCCATCCTCTGTTTAAAATGTTACAATGGTGTATTTCCCTGGGGTATAAAAACCACCAAGCCAAACCAAAGGATAATTTTAAATGTTGAAAAACATAAATAAATTATAAGTACTGGTTAACAAATCTTTGCAAGACAACTGATTGCTAACATAGCGCTTCAAAAATATTTACAGGCAGGCCCCAGCCTGTTTTGCTAGTGGTCAGAGCATCAGCCCATGTACTGAAGGGTGCCGGGTTTGATTCCAGTCAAGGGCACACATCCCATTTACAGGCTCTATCTCAGTTCCAGTCAGAGGCCTGGGGGAAGCAACCAATTGATGGGTCTCTCTTCCATCGATGTTTCTCTCTCTCTCTCCCCCTACCTTCCACTCTCTCTAAAAAAAATCAATGGAAAAAATATCCTCGAGTGAGGATTAACAACAACAAAAAAATTTACAGGAAGGCCTACTCTAGGTTACAACTGTGAGATTAAAAAATGTTTTTTGACAGTAGAGTATCGTGTGGCTTGGGGCATGTAACTCAGAAGTTCAAGGTACTGAGTGATATTTATAATATAATTCTTTCCACAGCCATGTACTTATTTATGTGAACAAGGTTCCTCAGAACTTACATCTATAAGAAGGAAACACAGGAATAGATGTTGAATCCTGTCACGGTATGTAACATATATTTATCCATGGACACGTGAAGTAATTGAGAACAAGTCAATGGATCTAATTAAAAGATGCATTTCCAATAACTTTATGCCAAATAATTACTTATTAAACATTGTAACAACTTATAGTTTTAATCTATTAATAATTATTTTTATATGTTATATGTATTTATACTGTTCTTTTTTAAAACTTAAGTATAACTGGTGTACAATATTATATTAGTGTCAGGTGTATAATATAGTGATTTGATATCTAGATACCTTACAATGCGATCACCACACTAATTCTAGTAATAATCTGTCACCCTGCAAACTTATCACAATATTACTGACTATATCCCCCTTCACCTTTTTCACCCATCATTCTTTATTCCTCCACTCTGGCAACTATCCATTTAATCTGTTTATATGAGTCTGTTTTTGTTTTTAATATTGGAAATAATCTAAAAGACAATTTTTTTAATACTCTGAACCTCATATCTCAAGAAATTAAGTGAATAAATATTTTTTGTGACAATTAAATGATAGAATGAGATAATTATTAAGACCTACTGCATTTGGATGCTACTAGGTCCATATATGAGGAGAGAGATCTAACCATTCTATTTCAAAATTACTTTCTGTGAGACCATTTAAACTTGGGATGAAAATGTTCAAAGTCAATTTAAAAATACCTAAGTAAATACATAGTTATTTAAAACTCTTTTAAATCTTTTAAAAGTGACAGAAGTCATCAAGTGGTTGCAGGACTGACTAGTAGGTGGTAGCTATAAGAAATTACATGTGTATATACAAGTATCAAAATTCTTTTAACTGAATGTTTAAATCTTATACATTTTACGCTATGTAAATTTATAAGTCAAAAATATAGAAACTACGCAAGCAAAAAAGTCTAAAGACCACTGCTCCAATCTTATCTCCTTGTTTTAAGTGTGAAAAAACTGACAAAGGAATTATTTACCTTGCCTAACAGATCAATAACAGTGCCCCTCTCTTAAACCACATTACCTACTCAAGGATCTACCCCAGATAACAAAAAGAAATGAAAACCAATTCCTGTCAAGATGGTGGGTAAACATGGTACTCACCTCCTCCCACAACCACATCAAAATTACAACTAAACTACAGAACCACCATCATTCAGAACTGCCTGAAATCTGGCTGAATGGAAGTCCTACAAGTAAGGAATTAAAGAAGAAGCCACTGAGACTAGTAGGAGGGGTAAAGTTGTGGAACTGACTAGTCCCACAACCACGTGTGGCAGTTTAAAATTGTTGGGCTACTCGGCTGTAGATCCAGGGGTCCCAGTGCCACACCAGTCCCCCAGTTCAGAGTTGAAGTGCTGGAAAGAGAAGTCCCCATAACTGCGGGCTGTAAAAACCAGCAGATTGAGGCTGAGTGACACAGAGGCTGCTGGAGCCCAGGCATTCCTCTTAAAGGGCCCACACATGGACTTACTGTGACTCACTCTCTCTGAGCTCCAGCACTGCTTGAAAGGAACCTGGAACTTTTGGTGAGGAACTAACTTGTATGGAAACAGGGCAAGAGCTGGCGGGGGAAGCTTTGTCCCAGGCAGAAGTGCTTGTAAAGGCCATTTTTCCTTTGCTGAGCCTTCCTGGCCATAGAGCCAACAGGCAGGTGCCATATCTGACTTTCCATAACCTGGCTCATACTTTTCGCCCCTCCCTACATGCAGGCTCATCCAAGCCATTTCCAGTGGCTTTTCCATACAACTGGCCTCTCTTGCCTCATGATTCAGACTTTCCTAAAATCTCTCAAACAAGCGGCAGCTGACCTCAGCGTGCCCTGTACCACTCAATAAGTGGCCCCAGGCCTGGCACTAGTGGCAGCCCTCCTTGGCTTACAGCTTGGCCTCTCCTGGGTACCTCCAAGCCCAACATAAGCATCAGCCATCTGCAGATCGCTCTGTAGCTTGTGCCAGGTATCCCCAGCCAGTGACTGACACTGACTCTCCCGGGAGGCCCCAGAGCCAGTGCACCTGGTGGTTGGCTTCAGACCACACTGGAGTACAACCCTACCAGATGCACGAGCAACACTCAAGGGGCAGACTCGGTGAAGCAAATCCCCACTGAAGCAAATCCTGCTCCACAAGATCAACTCCTGCACAGCAGCTCTTCTGCTTTAGTCATAGCCGATCCTCAAAACCTACTGGCCTCTCTCCCAGTGACACCAACATCAACCAAGGCTCAACTACAATAGGACAGTGCACACAGCTCACACAGGGGTGCAGCTAGGGGTGCCCAGCTCAGATGCCGGGGGAGACTGAGCCACTGGGCCCTACATGACACCTATTACACAAGGCACTCAACCAAGCTTGGGAGACATAGCAGATCTACCTAATTCATAGAAACAAACACAGGGAAGCAGCCAAGATAAGGAGACAAAGAAACATGTTACAAATGAAAGAACAGGAGAAATCTCCAGAAAAATAACTGAATGAAATGGAAGCAAGAAAACTACCAGATACAAAGTTCAAAACAATGAATGCTCAAGGAACTTACTGAGAACTTCAAGGAACTTAGTGAGAACATCAACAACATAAAAGTGGACCAGTCAGAAATGAAGGATATACTAAATGAAATGAATAATTTACAGGAAATCAAAGGTAGCATAGAGGACACCGAAAATCAAATCAGCAATTTGGAATACAAGGAAGCAAAAAACACCCAATCAGGACAGCAAAAAGAAAAAATCCAAAAATATCAAGACAGCGTAAGGAGACAACTTCAAGAGGCCCAACATTCACATTATGGGGGTGCCATAGGAGAAGAGAAAAGCAAGAAATTGAAAACCTATTTGAAAAAATAATGGCAAAAACTTCCCTAACCTGGTGAAAGAAATAGACATACAAGTCCAGGAAGCACAGAGAGTCCCAAACATGATGAACCCAAAGAGACCCAAACCAAGACACATCATAATTAAAATGCAAAAGGCTAAAGACAGAGATTCTTAAAAGCAGCAGGAGAAAAGCAGTTATTACCTACAAGGGAGCACCCATAAGACTACTGGATGATTTCTCAACAATTAACTTTGCAGGCCAGAAGGGAGTGGCAAGAAATATTCAAAGTGATGAAAACCAAGGACCTACAAAGCCAAGATTACTCTACCCAGCAAAGCTATCAATTTAGAATTGAAGGTCAGATAAAGAGCCTTCCCAGACAAGAAAAAGCTAAAGGAATTCATCACCACCAAACCAGTACTATATGAAATGTTAAAGCGTCTTCTTTAAGAAGAATGGGGAAATAAAAAATATGAACAATAAAATGACAATAAATACATAATCTACCCATAGCTGATTCTAAAAATCAAAATAAATGGACAAGCAGAACAGAAACAGACTCATAGATACAGAGAACATTTTGATGGTTGCCAGATGGGAGGAGGTTGGGGGCATGGGTGAAAAAGGTGAAGGGACTTAGAAGCACAAATTAGTTATAGTGTAGTCATGGGGGTATAAACTATAGCATACGAAATATAGTCAATAATATTCTAATAACTATGTGTGGTGTCAGATGGGTATGAGATTTTTCAGGATGATCACTT
Organism: Miniopterus natalensis; assembly: GCF_054644295.1. Taxonomy (NCBI): domain Eukaryota; kingdom Metazoa; phylum Chordata; class Mammalia; order Chiroptera; family Miniopteridae; genus Miniopterus; species Miniopterus natalensis. The sequence goes on along the minus strand of NC_142085.1, from coordinate 35,913,717 downwards.
AATAAATTTTATAATGTCAAATTACTGGGTATACACCTGAAACTAATATAATATTGTATGTCAACTATAATTGAAAACTTTTAAAGTGATTTTCAAAAAAAGGGATAAAAACCAAATTTCAACCAGGGCAAAACTGAACTTAGTAAAACATCAGCTCACCATCTCAGCATATGTGGGTTATAAAAAAAAGATGTCTCTTTCTCTGACAGTACATGGGAGAATTCTGTTATGCTATTTGTGGAATAAAGGTATAAGGAAATTATTTTTCTCATAGCACTTTCAACAGCGCCCTATGTATTTAGAATGCATAGGTAACAGCTAAACTACACATACAACTGGTTAGACACAAATATGCGACAGATGATCTAACTCATATTTAGCCTATTGCCAGAGAAAGAGAGAAAAAAAGTATATTTAAATGAAATACAACCATGCAACTGGTTAGCCATGTCTCATTGCATAAATAAAGGAGTAGTCCCTACCTACATACTATCCTATGATGAAAAGGCTAATCCTCTAAGAAAAATCTAAAGCCCACTCACTATTAAACACTGCCATTTTCATGATAAGCAAAGGCATGTTTCCATCTCTAGCTAGGCTTAAAAATATTGTTGTATACCCAAAAAGTTCAGAGACATGCATTTATGTAGAACATAGAGCCCCATGTGCCATGATGGGAGTCAGCTATATATAAGCTAACTCCTGTCTTTTAAGAACCTAAGGATATGATCAAGCTCATTACTATCTCTAATACTTATTGTCTATAATAAAACATATTTTGATGAGAAAAAAACAATGGAAAGAGATACTTTCAGATATTGCATTTTATAAAATTGTTACTGAAGTAGAAAAAGCATATCCCTACCATTAAAATTTCTAATATTAAAATAAAGAAGAAAAAATATTGTGAGTTATTACCATACACCTTCTGTCAGCTAAAAAACACATTTTGGAACTGTATGCAATAATTAGGATTAAAATGCAGATCTGCTGAGCTGAATACAATATTAAATTTTACATGATAAAAATTAGAGACTAGAAATTTTTTATCAACCTAGCAATCTAAAAACTAGATTTCAACACCACTCAGTAACTTTTAGTAAGGTATGTGTAAAGTAGCAAGTTTTCATAACAATTTTATGTTAAGTATAATTTCTTCTGGAAAACCATGATTAATTAAAGACTTACAAAATAAAATAAATTCAAATTTCGTATCACATACTACTTGACAGGCTCTACTCATAAATAATAACCAAATATATTTAATAAGAATGAGTCTGGCCCTAGCCAGTTTGGCTCAATGGTTAGAGTGTTGACCCATGAACTGAAGGGTCATGGGTTCTATTCCAGCCAAGGGCATGTACCTCCGTTGCAGGCTCTATCCCTGGTTGGGGCTCGTGTAGGAGGCAACCAATCAATTTGTCTCTCTCACATCAATGTCTGTCTGTCTGTCTCTCTCCCTTCCACTCTCTCTGAAAAGCAATGGAAAAACTATCCTAAGGTGAGGATTTAAAAAAATAATAATTAAAAAAATAATGAGTCTGTCTTTGATGAGACACCACTAAGACGTCATTTTTACTAAATATCCTAAATACGTACAATCTTATTAAATATCAAAGACTCTGTTTATTTACAACCAGTACAATGTATGAAATTTCAAACTATAAATGGAAAGAAATAACACTACTCTTGTTAAATAATTAAAAATTACATAAAGGAACGGAAGACAATCCAATTAAAAAATGGGCGAAGGACCTGAATAGACACTTCTCCAAAGAGGACATACAGATGGCCAAGAGACATGAAAAAATGCTCAAAGTCACTAATCATCAGAGAAATACAAATTAAAACGACAATGAGGTACCACCTCATACCTGCCAGAATGGCTATCATCAATAAATCAACAAACAAGTGCTGGCAAGGATGTGCAGGAAAGGGAGTCCTAGGTAAACTGTTGGTGGGAATGCAGACTGGTGGCAGTTACTATAGAAAATAGTGGGGAGCGTCCTCAAAAAATTAGAAATGGAACTGCCATTTGACTCAGTGATTCCACTTCTAGGAATATATCCTAAGAATCCTGAAACACCAATTAGAAAGAACATATGCACCCCTATGTTCATAGCAGCGCTATTTACAATAGCCAAGATCTGGAAACAGCCCCAGTGTCCATCAATGGATGAGTGGATAAAAAAAGCTGCGGTACATTTACATAACAAAATACTATGCAGCTGTAATAAAATAAAATAAAAAAAAGGCTCTCTTACCCAATGAAACAGTAGGGAGGGACCTTGAGAGTATTATGCTAAGCAAAACAAGTCAGAGAAATAAAAATATGACAATCTCACTTATATGCGGAATCTAATGAACAAAATAAACTGATGAACAAAATAGATCCAGAGACATGGAAGCATGGAACAGACTGATGAATCTCAGAGGGAAAGGGGGAGAAGGGATGGGAAGAGATAAACCAAAGAATGTATATGTATATATGCATAACCCACGGACACAGACAATACTGTGGTGAAGGTGGGAGGTGGGGGGTAGTATGGGGTGGAGGGGGTCAAAGGGGGAGGGAAGGGGACATCTGTAATATTTTCAACAATAAAGATAAATTTTTTTAAAAAATTTACATAAAGTGTGGCTACAAACTATTCTTTCTCTCCACTAAGAAAAAAATAAGAATTGGCATGAGAGTAAAGGAAGGTTTATTTTAGATATTAAAAAAAATAATAAATTCTGAGCTTTTCAGTGGAGAAAGGATAGTGTGTCTGGTGAGCTTTCCTCTTTTCTCCTTTACCTGGGTCGTAAAGTAAGCCAAGATATGTAGGGATGCCAGTATGGTCTACACCAAGCTTAGGCATGCAAAGAGACTAGTCACATAAAAGGCAACTGAGCAAATAAGTAAATACAGTGAAGACGATCAGGTTTCTTACTGTCAGAGAAGGGAGTTACAAACATGCAAAGTGGGAAAGGCTAAGATAAACATTGTGGTGTTGAATTAAAATGATCAGTGTGAATTCATAAATTTTAATATGTATTAAATATTCACACACACACATTTCCTAGCTCTGTACACTGATAGGGCCCATAAACATGATACCCCATAGCAAGGAGCATAACTAGTGCTCAAATACATTCCCTCCACTTACAGGAACAATGGCTCCTTAGAGAAATTATGCCTCTGAAGTTAAGACAAAGCAAACACAAAAAAGTCTAGACCACCCGGTTATACCAAAAAGTAAAGAAGTTCTCAAAGAATGATGGAAATATGTCGAAAACAAAACAAAACAAAACCAAAAAACCCAAGGAGCCAGAGTAAGAAATTCTCATGGGCCAAGTCTGGGGCAATTTGAGCATAAAAATAAATGATAGTTACAGAATATATAATAATTTATGAGTAAATTCTTTATGGGTAAAATAAGAATTTGTGTCTATGTTAATATAAAGGAATATAATATAAGTAAATAGCCTGTCTTACAGAAGTCTTATTAATAAATGAATATTGAAATATCCATTAATTAACTTTATAATCTAGAGAGTGTAACTGAACAAGGTAAAAGTATCAGTAACGTGAAAATCAACATTGTATACCTCCTGATAAGAATACAATAATACAATTACAGCATCACTTCTGAGGATTCTTGAAAAAACATTTAAATCATGAAGAAACATCAGACAAACCCAACTCAGGGTACAAAGCAAGTTGCCTATACTCCTCCCAAATATCAAGATTAGGAAAGACAAGAGAATACTAAAGATGACCAAAGATCATGAAAATTAAATGTAACACCTAATCCTGAGTAGAGCCCTGTACTAATAAAGGACATCGGGTAAAATGTGAATAGTTTGTGATTATACGGTAATTTCAAATCCATGCTAATTTTTAAATTTTGATAGTTATATAGGAGAATGTCTTTTTGTTTTTATATTTTTAAAAAACACACACACTAAAATATTAGTTATAAATAAGCATCATGCCTGTTTCTAATGCTCCAATGGTGCAGAACAATATGATGACATGCATATAGAGAGTGAGAAGGTAGAAGAAGGCAGGCAGAGGAAGGGAGAACAAAGCAAATGTGGGAACAGCAATCTGGTAAAAGGATACGTGAATAGCTTTTCTACTACTATTTCAAGTTTACTCTAAATTAAAAATAATTTCAAAAAATTTCTGGTCAAGGCCCTGGCTGGGTAGCTCAGTTGGTTAGAGCGCCGTCTGTATATACCAAGGTTTATCCCCAGTCAGGGCACATCGAAGAAGCAACCAATGAATGCATAAATAAGTGGAGCAATAAATCGGTATTTTTCTCTCTTTCTCACTTAATTAAAAAAACTTTCTGGTTAAGAGCAGTTATTTGGAGTATGTTGCAGGGAGGCACTGATATATTCTTTTCAGGAAAAGACATTCTAGATTTTGGATAGTTAAAAATGATGTAGTAAAGGCAGAAGAGTTTGCCTAAATAACTTTTCTGGGTCTCTTCTAGTTGTATGAGAAAAGGTCACCTACAGTTAAAAGTTCTAAAAAAATTTTTAATAAAAATGCCATCTGATTAACACTAAAGAATAATTTCTCTACCCACCTCTAAATCAGTTAAACATTTTTTTGAGGCAGGAGACAGAGGAGTAGACTGATATGCACTGTGACGTTTCTGTGATACTTTCCTTTTAATTTCAGACTCCAAATGTGATTCAGACTCTTCTGTTTTCTTCATTATACGATCTACAGGAAGGAGACAAAACACAAAGTACTAAAATGAAATTTTATAAATTCCTCATGATATTTATTATGAAAAAATACTAATTTATATTATCAAATTGTTTTAGTTAAAATGTTTCAACATATAAAACAAAGAGTAACCAGAACTTTAAGTCAATACAATTACATGATACAATATTATAACATAGTTTAACAAAACACAATTTTGAAGCTATAACCCAGCTAATATTTGAATATTGAATTTAACAAAATATTCTAATAAAGACTTCAAATTGTAATCACCTGAATGTGCAGCCATTCCATGATGATTTCATTCAAAGTTAAATAAATTCTAAGATCAGTATAAAAAATGGTTTTCTACATATTTCTATTTATTACACCTTGGAATTCTATTCTAAAGCCAGGGTCATATCTTTATTTCTACCTTTCATACAACTTCTTAAAACCCTTTAGAGATGTAACAGATAAAACTGAATACTTACCAATACCTTGGGGCCGACTTAACCTTATAGGATTACTTTCAAATTTTTGGACATGAGGTGGATATTCTTTCCTATAAAAGGAAATATATATAGGTTTATTCTAACAGAAAAAATATTTTTCAAAATGAAAAAATTGAGGAAATACATTAAAAGCAAAGCATAGCTTCTTTGCCATATAAAAGCAGTACTATAAAAATAAGAAAACTATATTACACAAATATACTAAAGCTTAATAATACATTGTAAGAGCCCTAAAGTCAGTGACTATTTTTTTTATTTAGACTGTCAATCTATCGAGCCCATAGCAGGCATCCAAATTACTGTCCTTTCAAAGTAGTTCCCCAAATGCATAAAACTTTAGAATTTTTCTACAAAAAAACTCGTAATGATTCATTGTGACACATTTTTGGGTTAAAAAAATCTTTCAGCTTAATAATACTCAATTTGTCCAATTTTGTTGTAAGTGTTTCTAGTTGTTTAAAAACAAATTAATAAACAAAAGAATACATGGCAAATAAGATATTGGCCTTGAGAATTCCAAAATCAGTACAAAACCAACAATTATGGAACAAGTATTTTAGTTTTGTAATATGACTACATATGGGGATATAATTATATTTTTAAAAATATATTAAATTACATTATCAAATTTCACATACAATTGATTTTCAGATTATGAACATAATCCTTAGTAAATAAGGTTTCTAAAATACCATATGTAAGTCCAAATATATACTAATTAGGGGGGAAAGCAAAAAAACCTATAGCTAATTGTGGGATAAAAGCATTAAAGGAGGAGATCTGTAAAATACAATACACTAGAGAGCTATAATAGCTACTTTACCATCCTAAAAAAAAGCTTCTAAAAATATTCCGATTTTACTTAGCCAGGGAATTAAAAATAAGAGGCTATTCTATTATGTGTAAATCCATTCACACTAGTGATCAATAACAAATTAAACAAAAAACCCTAAAATTTCCTGTGAAGATTTAATACTGTATTGTAAAAGTCAAACCTCCTAAATTGAAAACAAAATATGAAAACGATCTAAGAAAATAGTAAGAGTAGTGATAGTAGTGTATTTGTAATAGCAGTTAGCAAATAGTGAGCATCATGTGCCAGGAACTGTTCTAAGTGCTTTCCATCTATTAAATGTTTTAATTCTTATAATAATCTTATAAAGCATATACTATTATTAGCACTTTATAAATGAAGAAACTGAGGCACAACAGGTTAACCTGCCCATGGTCACACAACTATTAAATAGCAACACCAGAATCTGAATCCTGATAAATTGCATTAGTATTGATGAGTAATGGTGTTTTCATCATTATTGAGCAGCATTTGATACAACTGGGCAATTTCCACCCAGCCAAAATTTTAATATTTGTGAGGATATGAGCTGCAAAGATGAGAATAAGCCTTAGAGATAAGTAGTAGTGCTAGAGCTATAAAAAAGGTAGGTTTTTCAGCTCCTTCCTACACTATATTTAGCTTAAAATATTATTTTCATATTCCATACACTTTCACACTAGCGAGGATATAATATAGTCATATCTTTAAATCACATAACTAATTTTTTAATCTCTAACTTTTATAATTCTACACTTTGGAAAAATAAAGATACCAACTTTAAAATGTAACAGAAGCAATGATTTTGAAGCAAAGTATGACGACACTAATTTTGAAGTAGTAAACTTCAAAAACTTTGTGTAGTATATACATTTTTAAATAGTGGACAACACAAGCAGATGTTCTTAAATACTAAGGGTTCTCAACAAGTGGCAAAAAATCTGAAAATACAGATATTCTGAGGAATGCTAAAAGCACGTTTATTTAGTAGTGACTAACATAAATGATCTGAGACAACAAATCATAAATGTGCATTGATTGATGAAAATGCTGCATTAATACACTGTGCCAAGTACTGTTCATGATGTGAAGTTTTCTTTATGTAATCATGTAATACCCATGACCTTATCATGTACTGTAATTTAATGTTAATAAACTATTACATATATTTGCCCACATTTCAGACATTATGGCCACTCTATATCTAATACTTGCTACGTTTCCCTATACAAACAGGGCAAACTAAGTTGCTTTGAAAATTATAATAATAAATAACTACAGAAATAAAAGTATGTCTAAGGTTTAACACAAAAATATTAATTCTTAATATAAGAATTTCAGGATAAAAGCATTAGCTTGAAAAAGTAATGAACTTTCTAGCCATAAACTATCTTGTGTTCTTTAAAATTTAGTTTAGTTTTAAAAAAATTTTTGTTAGGTGAAAAAAATAAAATTTTATGTTAATTTCTTGGGTTAAGGTTTCCATCACTCTGCAAATACTAAAATTTCAAACTCAAAACTGATGTGAAGCTCAGTTTCTCAGTGGATATTTCTTTCCCATCTCAAACCAAGCAGAAGCAGAGAAGCTTCCCTGCCATGCCAAATACAAGGTAGGAGGTGTGGGGGCTTCTGAGGGTTTGTGTTTTGCATAGAAGTTTTAGAGAAAACTTCACCTCATGGACCAACATTTTACAAGCAGCATAAAATAAATTGGGAGAGCTTTTTTTTCCTTCTTTGCAAAATTGATTAATATCAGAATGCTCTGTTCATTAAAGGTTAGACAGCACTAAATGTTTTAAAGATAAACTTAATTTTATTTATTTTATTCTTTTAAATATAAATCTTTATTGATTTCAGAGAGAGGAAGGGAGAGGGAAAGATAGAAACATCAATGATGAGAGAGTCATCATTGATCGGCTGCCTTCTGCACACCCCTGACCAGGGATTGAGCCCGCAACCCCGGTAGAACCCTGACCGGGAATCAAACTGCGATCTCCTGGATCCTAAGTCAATGCTCAACTGCTGAGCCATGCCTGGCCGGGCAATAAACTTCATTTTAGAATAATTTTTGATTTGCTGAAAAGTTTAAAAGACAACTCACAATCCTCTTACATCCTTTACTGACTTTCTCCTAATGTTAACACCTTCATTACCATCATACATGTCAAAAAAAACCCAACACTGGTACACTAATAATAACTCCAGACTTTATTCAGTTTCACCAGCTATACCACTAATATCTTTTTTCATTCCAGAATCCAATCCAGGATCCACTGCATTTAGTCATCATGTCTCCTTAGTCTCCCCTTTGTTTCCTAGTCTTATATTGTTTTTCATCATCCTGACACTGGAAAAGAACTGATCAGCTATTTTGTCGAATGCGCCTCAACCTGGGTCTGCCTGATTGTTTTTCTTCTCGTGATTAGACTGAGGTAGCGAGTTTGGGGTAAGAGTATCACAGAGGTGAAGTGCCCGTCTCATCACATATCAGGAGGTACATGATATCAATGTGATTTTATCACTGGTGATGTTAACCCTGATCATTTGGCTAAAGTAGACCATTTACCAGGTTTCTCCACTCTGAAGTTATTTTTTCCCTTCTACACTCTGGAAGCCAGTCAGTCCAGTCCAGCCCACCAAAGGAGTGAGGATAGTTAAGCTCCACTTCCTGAAGAGGGGGCTACCTGCACTTTTTCTTTTTTTTGAATTCTGTAATAAACAGTTGTCCATTTCCCCAACTCATTTTACTGCAGCTTGTATAATCCTAGGATAGTTCAATAAGTACATTTATTCAATCATTTATACCACTCATGGATATTTTTCATACTTTAAGATGATAATCCCAATTATTTCAGTTTGGGCCCTTGGGAGCTTTTTCAGGTGGCTCCTGTGTCCTTTTCATGTGACCGCGTTCCTTTGTTTTGTTTTTTATTCTGGTAAAATATAAGCAACATAAAATTTACAAAAATATGGACCGTTGCACTATCTGCATGTCATCCTTGTACAGGGGCCATGAAAATCTTCTCCCTATTGTTCCAATTTTTGTATATATACTGTTGAAGCAAGTACCCTTTTGTTCTTTTGGGTTTTTTTTTACTCCTGCTTGGTTTCTGACGCTGTAAGATGCTCCACTCATTCTGTGCTTTCCCCAACCCATCCCTAGAATCAGCATTTCTCCACATTCCTTTTATTAGAATGGTATTAGACACCAGAATCTGGGTGCTGGCATTTTTTTGCTTGGTTTTAATGACAACTCATTTTTATCAGCCTTTCCATTGCTCTGATCTCAAAAGATGTAAATTTCTATAAAATAAATCAATGTATTCATTTTACAATTAAAATCTCTTATTCCAAACTCATGTTAAGCTTATAAATTAGTCTAATTTTCAAAAACATGTATTAAAATCTCCCACAGGTGTACTCTAACTGAAAACTTCCTGCATATTTTATTTTAGGGGAGTATATTTAATTACATGACAACATTTAATTGTTATACTCTTACAGACTGTGTCTATTATGAAATGTGCTCCTTTATCCTAATTCCATCTCATTGTTATTAAAATTCTACTCACGTTTTCTTTTTGTTTGCATCTCTTGTGACTTTAAACACCCCTTTACTTACAAATTGTTATTTTATGTCTCATTATAAACAACATAGTAGCTGGATATAACCCAATCACTTTGTCTTTTAAACTAATTCAACCTGGTCACAATTATTATAACAACTAACAGACTTCATGTTTTCTTTTCATCTTACTTTATTAGTTAATTTTTATTTTTCTATTTATTATTTTATTGTTTCCTCTTTTCCACTATTTATACTGGTTTGCGCAATTGCTATTGTCATCCCCCACCCCAGTTAATTTAACAAATGACTAGTTACTCTCTCTCTTCAGGCTTTATTCCAACTGCATATTTCCATTCATTAATATGTTATCAAGATTCCAACTATTTCTTCAAGCAAAATGTTTTACTGCATCCCTAATAAGATGAAATCTTTAAAATTACTTTACTCCTCCCACCCTATTCCTCCCAATCCACTTCCCAAGAAAAGGCCTTAAAGACTCTGTTCACTTGTGCCCAACCTCCCCAACTCCTAGACTTTGCTGGGATAGTTCGAATACTTGGGTCAGACTATTTCTTTTCTTTTGTAGAACATCTCTATTTGGAAAGTGGAACATGCTTGGCCTTAACTGAATGCCACTGAGTTAGTTTGTGTCAAATTATAAATCATATACAAAATATTTATTTTAAATCTCCACGATTTATCAGGTAATGACACTTCCCTACCTAAAATGCCCTGAAGTCTTCTACTCAGTGCATTAATATAAAACCCAAACTCTTCAGATCATCTTACAAAGCATTTTGTAATTTGGATCCTAGTTGACCTAACCAAATTCACCTCGTAACATTTTCCCCTTTGCTACTCAAGCTCCAAACATACTGGCCCTTCTTTCTGTTCTCTGAACATGCCAAACTCATTCCTGCATTAACATCTTAGTACCACCTCTTCTCTATCTGTAAAATCTATCTCTATGATCATGGCTTGTCTGACTCCTTATTTAGTCCTTGGTTAAATGTTTGCTTCACAGTAAAGAATTTGTCTGAACATGTAATCCATACTGTCAAACTCTATCACATTATCCAATTATACTTCTTTACAGAGCACCTATTTCATGTTTACTTGTTCATTGTCAGTCTGTGCCCATCAAAATTAAACTACAGGAGTGCATGGATTTTGTCTGTTTTGTTCATCACTGTACCCTTATGCCTGAACATAGCCTGCTAACTGGTACGTAGTTAGAATGAAAAAAAATGTGTATATCTAAATGGCAGAATGTAATTAGAAATGTATTTATCAGGTCAAATATTTGTACAAACATTGCTACACACGGATGGCAATGCTGTCAAAACTGAACCACTGGCCACAACGCAGAGCCATTATACACTACTTCAAAATATTAACTTGTCAGTCAATGTACAAATATCATAATTCAGGCATCTGAAAGGCACTATAAACTTGTTTATTTTATTGATTGCACAGGTTGGTTGGAAACTGAATATACCTGGACTCTCTAGTCTCTTTACTGTCTAGCCTATTTCTAGTATTTTCATATTCAATCACTGTTTTCTTCACAATATCTTTTATTATGTGACAAGTCATTCTTCCTTTCCCCTATTTATTTTTCTTTGAAAAAAATAAGTCTGTTCTTCTCATATATTTATTCTTCTAAATAAACTTCCGAATTGGTCAAATTTCTTAAAGTTGCTGAGATTTTTACTAAAACTGCATTAAATGTACTTAAAGGATTTATACATACTATAATAATATACACAGTAGTAATATATTTTATTTATATTATAAAGTAAATAAATATAAACTTAATTTTATATTTATTTTATGTAAGGTTAATACCGAAAAACCAACAAAGAATATATGCCCCAGATTACGTTCTTTAGGTACATTTATAAAGATGTTATGCATCATTAATTTTATTACTGAATATTTAATTTTAGTTGCTAGTGTGAATGAAAGTTCAGTCTTTTCAATATATACTCCAATTGATCAGAAGTAAATAAAGAAAATCATTCATACTATTAGTCTTGTAGCCTATCATAATGTTCGACTAATTATTTCTAACGTTTCAGGTGACTCTTACAATTACAAGAAAGATAGTATCATCTGAATATAATTTTATTCTCAAATACCCTGAGACAGCAATTTATAATGCTATTTATATCTTGGTATCACCTTTCTGCAGAACTTAGCAGTGCTTATCAAGAGCATTAAAAACATTAGTAATCTAGTCCCAAGAATCCTTTCCCAGAGTTGTATCTTACGAGATGCATTTAGAGATTTATACACAAAGCTGTTTACCAACGTGTCACATATAACAGTAAAAAACAACCAGAAATGGGCTAAGGGGCAAATAAATAATTTATTTGCAGGACAAGCTATTATGAAATCATTTTAGAAGCCAACTTACTGGTAGGGAAAAATGCAGGAGCATACTGTTAGGTAAAAATCCAGAACACACAGCTATATTTTATTATGAAAATTCAGAAGACACAGCCATATTTTATTATGTGTTAGGTATATTAAAAGGTTATTAGAGAAAATGACTAGAAAGAAATGCGTCAAGATGCTAATAACTTAATTTTTTAAAAAATTATAAAATCTGTAATTATAATGCTTGTCTTTTTAAACACACCCTTTATGTAAACATTTCTAGTATTTCATATATATTCTCTTATTGCATTTTTCACCTTTGTACCTTTTTGTTGTTTCAAAATTCTCCACACTATGCACTTTTTACAATAAAAAATAATAAATATTTAAAATTTTTAAATTTGAAAATCACTATGTGCTTCAATTTCATAACGGGTTAATAGAATCTTTACGTATGGAGGGGAAAAAATGAAACAGTTCTAATACCAGATTAACTATTCTAACTTCCTGGTGCTGCCACATGTACACTGTATTCATAACCCATCTGTCTATGAGTGAGAAAGAAATGTGAGTCATTCAAGTTGTTTAAGTCACCCACAGCAAAGTAACTGGCAGCAAATTTTTTGTTTCTAAGCTCTGGATCTTAATAGTTACCTATTATTTATTATTTATTCCAACTTGACTTTACACTTAAAATACACATCACTGTGCCCAGTACATAGTACAAATGGAAAAACCGTGGGAAAGATTACCTTCCACAACTACCTAACTTTTGTTTATTAGATTAACCATCCTCTTTTATAAGTAAATCATTTTGTTCAGAAATTTATAGTCTCTCATGTGTTAACGGGCTCCCATTACTCTTGAAAGATGAGACAAAAGATGTGGCACAGTGTTCACAAGGGTGGAAAGGGCTTATGTGAAAAAATTTACAAAGTAAAATCTACTGACACCAAAGTTCTTCTCAGTTTTTCTCTGACAAAGCTAAATGCAAAATAATTTTAGGTAAGGGTCCAAAGGATTAATGGTCTAAATTCAACCTAACAGTAAACTAAGCTACTGAATAAGTCATTCAGGTGTACAGGTATTCCCTATAAAGTATTTTAGACACAGTTGTTGCTGCATGTCTAGTCCCCGGCATTAATTTTAGTAAAAAACACTGAGAGAATTTCAGTATCTATTACTATTACAGGAATTTCAAATTTTACAGTGTATAAGTCAGTTTTAAATAATTATCTGATTTGTTCCTCATGAATCTCCTTTAAAGTTGGGCAAATATTACCACACCCATTGTAGAGTAAGTTATGTACCTACTGCTAATGCTGGTTATTTAATTCTATATCTGACTCCTATTCAGAATTATTCCAACAAGAATGTAAGCTCCAAGGATAGGGATTTTTGTCTGCTCCCATAACAGTGCCTGGCCACACACAGTCACTGAAATATATGCCAAATGTATCAATGAATAAATATCCTCTACAGAAATATGCGTAAGAAGCCAAAACAGTGGTGGTGGTGGGGAAATAGCATAAATCCTCCAAGGCTATTGTGAATAATCTAATCTTATAGGGGAGGGGTGTGGAGGGGACTGAAAGAGGTTAACCAAAGAATTTATATGCACAGCCCATGGACACAGACAACAGTTCTGTGAAGGCCTGGGGTGGGGTGGGGTGGAGGCTGGGTGAAGGGGGCAAAGGAGGGAGGAAGTGGGGGACATCTGTAATACTGTCAACAATAAAAAATAAATTTAAAAAATAACCTAAAATTTTTATATTATTCTGAACATGTAACAATAACTATATTTTCTCTATGTTATGGTATAGCATACAGGAAAGAACGTTATTTATATAAAACAAAAGTCTGTTTCAATATGATTGTTTTAAGAGTTAATGTATATTCTTTAGCAATTTTATTAAAAACATCTTATTAATAGCTTTTCAAAACATATATAGTTGCTTATGAGTTAAAAATTTTAAAGATATAAAATGACTCATCTGTATCTAACAATAATGATTAACGCAAAAACAAAACAGACACAAGTGAGGAAATAATTTTTCTTTCCCAGAAGATAGGTAGTAAAATATTTACACAACCCACTCATTCATTTAAAACAAGTGTCTGTGATGTACTTCAGAGTTATAAAATAGGCCCAAAACTTTTACTGACAGGATCATCTTTAGATTTATATTTCAGAAACCTGGTGTTCATGAAGATGGAAAATATCTTTTATAAAATATTGCAAGTTATCTTCTTTGCCCTCTCTATACATTAAAAAAAAATTATATAGTTAAAATTATATAATTAAAATCATAGAATGTCCCTTTTAAAAAAAAAAAATTTTTTTTTATGTTTTTACTGATTTTTAGAGAGAGGAAGGGAGAGGGATAGAGAGATAAAAACATCAAGGAGAGAGAGAGAAAACATCATCAATCAGTTACCTCCTGCAAGCCCCCACCAGGAGGTGGAGCTGGCAACCCAGGCATGTGCCCTGATCGGGAATTGAGCTGTGACCTCCTGGTACCTGGGTTGACGCTCAACCACTGACAACACGGGGCCGGGAGAATGTCCTTTCTTTTGATTTTCACCAATTGCATGAAAGTATTTGTTTAATATAAGGATTGTTAACCTGTTTTTAGGGTAGAGAGTTTATAAAATGCTTTTGAAACTCTCAGGAAAGCAAGAAAAAAAATATGCACATGCATAAAATATTCTACATACATAGAGCGAAAAGCTATTCTTATGAACATTTGCTTTAGAAGAATCACAACCATTTCACTATTCAAAGAAATATGTGTTCTTAAAACTTTGTTTCCATGTTATTTACATTATTCAACATTGCTGCTAAAGAACAGTGTGTTTGCCAGTGTTGCTACAAAGGGAACAGTAATCATAAAATTCTGTTACAAATTTTTGGGTTAGAATAGGAATACATTTGATGTTAAGAGTTTTAACTCCAAGCTTAAGGTATTCTAATTTCACTTTTCCCTTCACTCTACTGAAGTGTAAAATATAACAAGAAAGATTTTAATAATGGAACTGAAATCAACTTTACTACTAAGGCACTGAAACATTGTATTTTTAAAAGGAAAGTAGTCAAACATGAGCATAAATATATAATAACCATTCATGGAAAAATGTTATATTAAGAATTATGGCGAAACACTACCAACATAGTCAAATATCATGTTGTGCTATTAATATATTTCCTTTTATTAAAATAATTTACTAAGCTTTAATGATGACTCTAATCAATGGATATTTTTCAAAACATATAAATCATCTGATATTTACTATGATATCCATGCTCTAATTTCATCAATATTAAGCTTACCTTTCCTTTTGGTCCAGACTGCTTAAAACATGAAAAAGAAAAAGAATGTAAGAGGCAAGACCTCATTTTTGATATATCATTGTAGTTTTAGTAACTGTAGTCAATAAGGCAAAACTCCAATGTGATTAATTTGTTTTAAACACATTATATATGTTACATAGTATGTTTTGAATTGTCAGATAAATTGTTTTTCAATTTCTTTCAATACAGAAAATACTTTATATTTAAACATATTTAAGGAAGAAAAAACGATGTACAAAGACATGAAAAGTTCTTGAAAGCCTTAGTTAACCACCCAACATTTGAGGATATATGTTATTTTAGAGCAGTTATGTAAATAAGTCTTCAAGGAACAATATAATTTCCAGAAAGTTATAAAAAGTTTTAGTGGTTCCAATCCTGTGATATGATTATTTGCTTGAGTAAAAAATAAAAAATAAATAAAATTTTAACGTTGAAACTCCAAAACCTTAGCATACGATTTGGGATACAAGGCAAGGCCTGAGATTTAAAATCATGTCCTCTAATCAAAAGCCCAATGTCCACCCTTCTCCACAGTTCATAGAAAACCTAAAAAGCTATCAACACCAATTACTTAAGAGTAAAATTATAAAACTCTCAGTTTAGAATACGGTTCACATTCTAGAAATATTTCCCTTTATTATAAAAGGAACTAAATATTCAGAATTAACCCCAAGGAAAACATAGTTTACAAAATCCTCAAGTGCCCATATTAACTCTTGTATTCCTATTATGTGGAGCACACAAGTAAAATCAATTTAATTCCAGAAAAAAGAAAAAAAAAGAAATATGGTAACTTGGTTTTACAAAAGAAGTATTAAAAAGAAACATTATTTTTTTAAAAATATTTTCAATAGTAAAAAAAGAATTACTATAAATTTACATGCCACATTTCAAATTTTACCTGTTTTTGTAACAATGAGATAATCTGTGTAAAATAAGTTTGTGTTGTATAAATGACAGAAAAATAAGGGAATATTATTTTTACACCACTATTAAAAATGAAACAAAATATAAACGTAAAAGTTTAAATATTTATTTTCATATTTATATTTTCTTATGGAATTATATTTACAGGAAAAGTAAAACGAAAACCAAAAATTAGGTATTAATGCCTAATCTAGCCATTTCCAACTCTACACTCTTGTGCCCAAGAAATGGGAAGAGTTTAGTAGCCTCTTATTTTTTTGGTTTTTTCCCTAAACTCACCTGTACAGAGTAAAGAAAGAGGCAGAAGACCCATAGAAGAAAAACGTTTGGTTCTTTCAATAAACCAAGGGAGTAAGAAACAAAAAACAAAACTATATATATACACACACACACACACACACACATATATACATATATGCACATATACACACACACATGCTCATCTACTGTAATATATCTAATTTATAAGTCATGGCACATCTATAATATCCCTCATATGTGTTTATTATCAAGTCCCACCCTAGAGGAAGGAACTTACATTTAAAAAAAAAAAAACTCTTAAAAAAATGGGGAGGAAAGCCTAATTAGTAATGTAGGACTTTGTAAAAATGTCAACTTACATTCTTGTTGAGCTATTTCATCCTTGAGCTAGTGTTATACCAGTGCTCTTAAAATTTTAATGAAAAAGAAATTAAAAAGAAAGGAAAGAAGCCTGACTGATTGATTCTGGTATCCATGACTTGATTTAGGACTTCAAAAATTCATTCGAAGTAGTGCTTTTCATTAATGATTAATCTGAGCCCATTTTCCCATTTATGGTGTACATATGCTGTTGTAGACATTCATTTTCCCCTATGGCCTTACAAGTCTTTTTACCTATCCTTAATAAAAAACAAAAAGTGAAATGTAAATAAAACATAAACCAGTAAATGTGTTCTTGTAGCAAGTCTGATTAAAGTTAGGGGTGAAGATGGTATAGAGTTATACACATTTTTTAATTTCTGCTTTTTTCTATACCAAATACTATCATCCTCCTCCATCACTATTAGTATATAAACCTATCTTTTAATATGACTTAAATTTACATTTGTAATAGCAGTAAGAATATAGGCTGGGATGTAATATTCTCCTAAATAGTAGCTAATCTGATCTGATACTTCACTAATCTTCATTAATTTCTTTTAGATTAAAAAGCTGTGGCATACTTGTTCCCATATCTTACTGAAGTACTATAAATTACTCAAAATGCAGGTCTGATTTACTTGAGGGACAAGTTATACCACTCACTCCAAGAAGAACAGACTATATGTGTAAATTACCAACTGGTGGCATTTCCTTTCATTTCAAATTAAGAGTTGAGAAAATAAAATTAGGAAGCTATAAAAGCCAGTATGCTCACCCTTATCTGTGGCCTGCACTAATTAAAACCAATGAGTATGCCCAGCTGGGCGTGGCTCAGCGGCTGAGCATCCACCTAGGATCCAGGCGATTGGGGTTCGATTCCTGGTCAGGGCACATGCCTGGGTTGTGGGCTCGATCAGTGACTCATCACTGATGTTTCTCTTTCTCTCTCTCTCCTCTCCTCTCTGAAATCAATAAAGATATAGTAAAAAAAATAATAATAATAAAAAATAAAACCAATGAGTATGCCTTAGCCAGTTTTGCTCAGTGGTTAGAAAGTTGGCCTGCAGACTAAAGGGTCTTGGGTTCGATTCCAGCCAAGGGCATGTACCTTGACTGCATGCTTGGTCCCGGTCAGGGCAAGTTTGGGAGGCAACCAGTCGATGTCTCTCTCACATCGATGTTTCTCTCTCCCCCCCTTCTACTTTCTCTGAAAAGCAATGGCAAAAAGATCCTCGGATGAGGATTAAAAATAAATAAATAAATATAAAACCAATGAGTATGTAGCAACCATCCTTTCTTCATGACTCTGAAGATGTGCATGCAGTGTTCTCCTCTAGCTAGCAGACTCAGAAGTTACTTTAATACTTTCTTTGTGGATTTTTTACCCCTCCCTTTTCTGTGAACAGTACTACATATACTTCGTATATCTCTACTACTGCACTTTCCATGTAATCATTTGCTCACTTGTCTTTCTGACCTCTACCTTAATTGAACTTAAGCTTCGAGGCAGGGACCCTGTCATATTAATCTTTGACTACTCTATACCTCACCTATGCCTGATATGTAGTATGAAATGGATGTTTTTGAAGGAAGAAAATTGGAAAAACTCTCAATGACTTGTCTTTGAATTTCAAAATATTTTTAATGACAGTCACATTGCAACAGAAGGAATAAGAAAGGTTTATTCTGTGAATAAGAAATAAAAGTAGAATCTATCCTGCTGGCATAACTCCAGGCTCTCCTTATTTTCCCTAGTTGTTCTTGTCAAGTATTTTCACTCAGGATTGTTTCTTTAAATACAAATTAACTCAGGTTTTTTTTTGTTTTTCTAAAGAAACATTTTACTATTGAATACCAGTTCCTATTAACAGAATCTAATCTTTTATGCAGATGAGTAATGGTACGCATGCAAGGTATAATGGCTGGGGAGCCAGAATAAAACAAAACAATTTCCAGACTGAAGTCAGCTTTTTAACATTACCAATGAGGAAAGGGGGATAGAGAGAACAGGTCACAGTGCAAATAAATCCAAACTGACAGATAACTTCAAAAGCGATCATAATTTTGGTTATAGACTATATCACTTGATTATAAATTAGTATTTCAACTTAGAGCATATTTTCAGAATATCAAAAACACAGATCTTTATTAGCAATGGATTCTATCAATGTGATCACTATGTGAGAACACTATACCTCTCCTTTTTCTTTCCCCCTAATTAGTCTCCTTTTCTTATTTATTCTCTTGTCTGTGCCACATGTAGGCCAGAGAGCTTGATTTGTCTGTGTACTTTACAGTAAAGCAAGTCAATTTTTGGTATGTGCAGTATTTTCTTTCTTTTTAGTTGAATTTCTCAAATATTTTATGTTAAAACTATGATTAAAAAATAATATATTTTAGTAAAAAAGGTTTTTTTACTAACCTAATACATGAGAAAAATTTAAGATTATCTTAAGTCAAAGATACATGTTACAGCAAATCTATACAAACAGTAAACACAGCAAGGGTTTCTAAGAGTCAGGACACTGTTTCAGAATGAGTAGCAATCTAGATTGGTATTAAATAATGAAGAACAGCATCTAGCATATATACCAAATCTTTAAATTTTACTAGTTATAAAAATATTTTTATGCAACAATTCATAATGCAAGAAATAAAGAGATTATTTAATTGTTGCCATCCAAGAATTTTTTAGTAGACCGGAATTGACTCAGAACTGGTATTTCATAACTATATTTGGATGGTTATAAAAAACCTCAAAAGCATTTAAAACACCAAGCTTTCCCCACTGTTACTCTCATTATTTCAAGATTCAAGTAGTGTTTTCACAACTAATGAGAACATCCAAATCTATTAAAACTACTAAAACACAAAATTTTCTCAAACATTTAAAACTAATAATGTGATTTACTTTGATACTATGAAATCCTATGAACCCTACAAAGAAAGTAAGGTAGTAACTGTAGTTTTATTCATCAGAGCTAACTACCAGATGAAGATTTCTCTGTCAAATGCTCTAAGTTCAATGTTGTAAAATTAGTGTAATTTAACTGGAATATAATGCAATAGGAAGACTTTTACTTTAAAAGTCCCTATTTACAGAATGTGATTTATTCAAAAGCAGATATAAAATAATAAAATTTCTAGGACATGAATTATTTCAGAGACATGAATTTATCTTTACAGACAACAGAAACACAGTAAAATTTCACAAATTTTAAAAAAAAGTTGAGGGAAAAAAAAGTGAAAAACTCCTATTAAAAGGGATGGTATATATATACTAAACAAAGGCAATTACAATCCTTACCTTTGGGCTGCTGTTTTTACTATTGGTATCTGTGCATTAGCATGATGAAAACATCTACCATCAATAACAGTTCCAGAACATAATGATGCATTCTGTGTATTTTCGCTGCAATTTCAAGAAACAAAGAATAATCTGAACAAGGGAAAATGACATACACGTATGCAAAATAAATCCTTTAAAATCTGAGCACCTGCACAAAACCACTTAAAAATGTTTACAGATAAAGCTAATTGGCCATGTTAAATTTCCCATTAGGAGTTATCCACTTTCTGAATTTATCTCTGAATGTTTCCAATCCAGTTCATGAAAGATGATAAAGAGCAGAACACTAGAATAGAAATCAGAAATCCTAAATAAATACTTTGTACTATAAGATTTCCAGTAAATTAATTCAGATATATTTTCTCTCTCTATTCTCTATTTAAAGACTGTTATAAAAAGTTTTAAAATCATGAATATTACAGTTTTCTTATATGCCCAAATAAAAATGTTAATTGTAAAAAAATAATGAGTCCTAGATTCTATTTCTAATTCTGCCACTGACTCAAAAGTTATTTAGCCTTTATGTACCTCAGCTGTCTGTCTATAAATTGACAAAGCAGAAATGAAATAGTGATTTTCAATCCTATTTCTGGAAGATGTAACACCCCAATCGTATCAGTAACAGTGGTTCACTATAGCAATCTCTAGGAAAAATGAGTTATATCTAGGAGAGAAGAAAAATAAGAAATCTTCAAAGTAAGAAAGTCCCTTATTGAGATAATCCTGACAAAAATCCCCTAAAGGAGACATGACACCTACCCTACGATGCTTTCTACTTCTAATATCATGACTGAGGTTTTACTACCTGTATGAAAGCAAGCTCATCTTATAAAATCCTAGTCTCCTGAAAATTTTCTTGCAATATGTTTATTTGGAATCAAGATATCACTGAAATCAACCCCATTCCCAAGATTCAAAGCAAAGAATCCACACACTGGGACCACTTATCTTCTTGGCCCTACTGACAAAGATGTAGGTTGAGCAATTCACAAAGATATATAGTTTTAGTGTCAAAGCCTTTATCTTTTGTGTAGGAATGTGTGGTGAAGTATTTATACCTCAATTTCTTTTTGTTGCTCGACATGTTAAGTCCAATTGGGTTGCCTTTTAAAGGTTTTGAATTTTCAGTCTTGTTTCGTCTTGCACATATCTTCCAAGAATCACCAGAACAAGTAGCAACAATTTCAGATTGACGATTTAACTGTAAAAAAATCCATAAATGTTGAAGAAACAATAAATACCATAATATGGCAATTTATCAACAACTATTTGAAAACTCATTTATTAAAAAGGTAGTAAAAATGTACTAGCTATTAGGGAGGGGTGGGAAGGATGACAATGGCATAAATCTGAGAGTAATTCAACTAATACTTTTTTTCCCTATAGACAACAGAAACATATAGGAACATGGGTATTTATAATATTATTTTCTTTTCATTTAAATATCTCCAAAGATATTTGAGAAAATTAAAAGAAAAACAGGCACATTCTCCCTCTCAAGAGCACGCCTGCGCCTTTCCTTACTCCCTCTAATTCCCCCCAGGTGTGTTACCTTTGCTTTTTCTCTCCTAAGTTCCAAAGGCCCTTCTTTTGCTTCTATAACTTGTTTTCTAAACCTATGCAACCCAGCTGGCTCACTTCTACTACCTCTGTAACTTTCTAAATAAACTTTCTCTTACAATTAAAAATAAAAATTAAAAAATAACAGAAGGGATGAGAGTATAGGATCTTGAGAACTCTTTCCCAAAACCAAAAAAAATAAACATTTCCCCTGCTTAACAGGCCTTGCTGCTATGTGTAGGGCAGTATAGCCAAATATGGCGATGAGCTGTCATTTCAACTTGTACAATGATTTTGGCCTTAGCATGAAAGAGATGTTTTCATACTTTCATAGTTCGCAAATGATAATATAAACATATCAATAACAATCACTACCTTAGGTAGATCACAGTATGACGAGAGAATGGCCCATTCCTTGGGAAACTCTTCAAAAAAGAAATCTACTTTTATTAAATTCATTGCACAAGACATTTAAAAGCTGCTTTCAGACTCAAGACAAAGGTCCTCAGTTCTTAGTGATAATTTACCCAAAACAAGATTTTAAAAATCATCCTTCTATCCTTTAATTGCATTTTTGAAACAACAGTCTAATCTTTTTCACAAGAAAATATAGTCAAAAGAAGATAGCAACTTGCCCCTCCATGCCAATTCTCTCTATAGAAACTTAAGTTTCCTAAAAAAATATCAGCTACAAAAAAAATCCTAAGGAGAGAGTTCACTGTGCCAGCACCACTCTTGTTTTCAGGAATATCTACATTACAAAATTCCAAAAAGACCTGTTTTTGACATACTACTTATTATCACTTTCTTCTCCTTGAGACATTTTTACTCCCTAATCTTTTTTTTTTTTTTTTTAATTTCAGAGAGAAAAAGGAAAGGGGAGATAAAAACATGGATGATAAGAGTCATTGACCGGCTGCCTCCTGCATGCCCCTCCTGGGGACCAAGCCCAAAATCTGGGCACGTGCCCTGATTGGGATTCGAATTGTGACCTCCTGGTTCACTGGTTGATGTTCAACCACTGAGCCACAGCGGCCGGGCAACTTCCTAATCTTATACAGCCATGTACTTCAGACTCCTTTCCTTCACTTCTGGTAATAGCATATTAAGTAACTCAGATCTCTTCCCTTTAGTCTCTAAAAACAACTAGAAACACTGGACAAACTACAAATTAAAAAAGAAACAAAAAAACATATATACATATATGTCTATGTATATACATGTGCATGTGTTTCAGGCATCTGAGGGCTACCAAGGCAGTGAAGTATTAAGAATTAAGATCGGGAGGGGCTGGGTGGGCTGGGTGGAGGCAGGCAAAGGGGGAGAAAAAGGGGACATCCATAATAGTGTTAACAATAAAAATTTTAAAAAAGAATTAACATCAGGGACAAGAAAACTCAAAATCTAATCCTACATTCATATTTTTCCCTGAGGCATCTTTTGATTCCAGAAGATGCGGCAGGGAGGCTGAGAAGCTAAGATGAACTTCCGAAAGACTCAAAAGAGCTAAGGAGACAAAAAGTGGATCTACCAAGTATGAAGGGCCTTGTAAACACCTCAAAATTTGGGTTAGGACTATATAGTCTATGAATTAAGAGTGAATTAGGCCTGGCCAGGCATGGCTCAGTGGTTGAGCATCGACCTATGATCCAGGAGACCGTGGTTCAATTTCCGGTCAGGACACACGCCCCCGTCAAGGGCTCAATCCCCAGTGGGGGGCTTGCAGGAGGCAGATCAATGACTCTCTCATGACTGACGTTGTTTCTATCTATCTCTCTGCCCCTCTCCCTTCCTGTCTCTGAAATCGATAAGATATATTAAAAAAAAAAAGAAAAGAAAACGAGTGAATTAGAACTATAAGTCCTCTGAGATTGAAATCTAGGTGCTAATCCTCTCAACCTCCAGTTCAATTAAGAGTAAATCAGAATTACCTGGCGGAGGAAGAACAAGATGGCAGCGCAGGTAGCAGCTGTACCCGTCACCTCCCAAACCACATCAAAATTACAACTAAAATACAGAACCACCATCACTCAGAGCCTCCTGAAATCTGGCTAAAGGGAAGCCCTACAACCAGGGAACTGAAGAAGCACGGAGACCGGTAGGAGGGGTGGAGACACCGGCGGATAGGGGCTGAATCACAGAGATGCGGCGGAGGGCCCACACCCGGTGCTGTGGGTTAAACCTGGGAGGGAATCTCAGCAGTGGGAGTTTCCCGGAAGAGTGAGGGGTCCTAGCCCCACATCAGGCCCTCAGCCCAGGGCTCCAGGGCCAGGAAGAGAAATCACCACAGCTTCGGGCTGTGAAAACCAACTGGACTGTGGCTGAGGGTCACGGAGGTTGCGGGAGCCCCAGGCAGCTCCTCTTAAAGGGCCCGCGTACGGACTCACTCGGATGAGCTTCCTCTGAGCCCAGCGCTGGGCAGCAGCTTGAAAGGACCTGGGACACTCGGGGAGGAACTAACCTGCCTGAAATCCGGGCGAGAGGTGGAGGGGCAGCTTCCTCCCAGGCAGAAGAGCTGGCAGAGGCCATTGCTCCTTTGGCGAGTCCTCCCTGCACACAGCTGGCAGGCAGGCGCCATATTTAAATCACCAGCAGGTGACTCACACCTACTACACAAAGCCACTCTACATATCCCAAGAGACATAGCAGCTCTACCTAATACATAGAAACAAACACCAGGAAGCAGCCAAAATGTGGAGGCAAAGAAACATGTCACAAAGGAAAGAACAGAAGAAACCTCTAGAAGAGGAACTAAATGAAATAGATCCAAGCAAGCTGACAGATACAGAGTTCAGAATTTTGGTTATAAGGATGCTCAACCATATTAGTAAGAGTATGACAAAAATAACTGAGAAAAATCAATGACATAATAAAGTGCCAATTTGAAATGAAGGCTACACAAACTGAAATGAAGAATAATTTACAGGGAATCAACAGTAGAGTAGAGGACACTGAGAATCAAATCAGAAATTTGGAACATGAGGAAACAAAAAACACCCAACCAGAAGAGCAAAAAGAAAAAAGAATCCAGAAATACAAAGATAGTATAAGGAGCCTCTGGGACAACTTCAAGAGGCCCAACATTCGTATTATTGGGGTGCCAAAAGGAGAAGTAAGAGAGCAAGAAATTGAAAACCTATCTGAAAAAATGACAGAAAAGTTCCCCTACCTTGGGAAAAAAATAGACTTACAAGTCCAGGAAGCACAGAGGGTCCCAAACAAGAGGAACCCAAAGAGGCCCACAGCAAGACACATCATAATTAAAATGCCAGAAGTTAAAGACAAAGAGAGAATCTTAAAAGCAGCAAGAGAAAAGCAATTAGTTACCTACAAGGGAGCACCCATACGACTGTCAGCTGATTTCTCAACAGAAACTTTGCAGGCCAGAAGGAAGTGGCAAGAAATATTCAAAGTGATGAAAAACATGGAACTACAACCAAGATTGCTCTACCCAGCAAAGCTATCATTTAGAACTGAAGGTCAGATAAAGAGCTTCAGAGATAAGAAAAAGCTAAAGGAGTTCATCACCACCAAACCAGCACTGCAGGAAATGTTGAAGGGTCTTCTTTAAGAAGAAGCTAATGGATAAAAGAATCTAACAAACTAAATAGATCCAGAGACATTGGCGCAGGCAACAGACGATCACATTTCAGAGGGAAGAGCGAACGGGGGTGGAGGGTGGGAAGAGATTAACCAAAGAAGTTATATGCATATATGCATAACCCATGGACACAGTTAATAACGGGGTGAAGGCCTGGGGAGGGGGTGGGAGCGAGGTGGAGGGGTCAATTGGAGGGAAAAAATGGGACACCTGTAATACTTTCAACAATAAAGATAAATTAAAAAAAAAAAATTACCTGACTCAAACTTTGAGTAAATAAAAATTACCTGGGTAGTTTGTTAAAACAAACTGCAGTGCCTGACCCTTACAGTTTATTCTGATTCAGTAGGTCTGGGGGGGCGGGGAGGCGCTGAGAATTCCATTTCTAACAAATCCCCCGATGATGATGATATTGCTGACCAGGGGATATTTGGAGAACCATTGGATTAAGGTGATCTGAGATTGCTAATGCTCCAGTTATTATCCAGAAGTAAACATATATCCCCTTTACAGGAAGATAATATTACCCTAGGCCTCAAATTATCTACCATCATAAGGCGGCTCATCAAAACAAAGGGAAACTACTGAAAATAAGAACAGAATTATAGGGGATGAAATAACAAGGTTATCACACTCTCATTTACATTAGTAAAGAACAGAACCACTTAGTGATGAAAAAAATAAAAATTAAAAATACCGCCACTTCTGCATTTGGTAACCTTTTCTTCAGAGAAAACAGTGTTATCATGGAAAGGTAATAATTTAGAAATCAAATAGACCTGTTGTCTCTTTCTAGCCACATAACTTTCCTTGTAATCATGGGGTTATGAACAAAATACATACACAAATTGCCAATCCCTGGAAGGGGCAGATAGGAAATCAGTAACTATTAGATCCCACTCAATTAGAAACACATATATCTTCAAATAGATTGCTCATAAATTATTTTATCATAAACAATAATATTAAGCTGCATTCAGCCAAGAAAAATTAGACCTATCCAGTCATTTTGATCTAGGCCTATTCCCTTGCTGTTTTTTTTAATGGCCTAAGTCAATGTTTCTTTAAATGTGGTCACTAGATAAGCAGCATCAACATAATTTGGGTACACTTTAAAATGCAAATTTTTGGGCCCCACTCCACACCTCTTAAATCAAAAACTCTGGCAGTGGGGTCAAGCCATCTGTTTATCAAACCTTCCAGGTGATTCTGATGTACACTAATGTTGAAGAGCCACGGCTCTGGATGGTTTTGATATATATCATGTTAAGAATCTTGAAAGCAAAAAGTTTCCATTAAAGACTGTTCATCTAAATTCATTCCTCTATATAGTTAATTACAACTAATATTTATTGAGTGTCTACTATAAATAGGCATTACATTAATTACTTTATGTTCAATATCTCATTTAATCTCCATATTCATATTTTATACATTTCAGTAATTCTTCAGAGGAGGATTCAGCAACTGTACCTGAAACATCAGATCAATTAATTGATGCTACTGAATGACGGACAGGATTAACACCCTCAAATTTCCCTTTTTTTTCTTCTCAATAAAATCTCTCCACCACATATCATTTAAACTTTATTGAAACCCTATCCCTATGTTATGGTTACTGAGCTTAAAAAGCAAAGTAACTTCTCCAAACTAGTTAAATGGATTTGAACAAAGGCTGATCTGATTCCTGTAAAGTACAGCACAGGGGATATAGTCAATAATATTGTAATAACTATGTATGATGCCAGGTGGATACTGGAAATATTGGGGGAACACTTTATAAAGTACATGATTGTCTCACTAGTATGCTGTACACCTGAAACTAATACAAAATAATATTGAGCGTAAACTCATTTATGTATTGTCTTTAAAAGTTGGACCTTTATATATTTAGCTCATTTAGTCTACGGAAAATGTCTGCATAGAAATTACTAGATAAGGTTAGTTCACAAAGACCAGCCAGTCAATTAAATCAGATGTAATATTTATATACAAAAGTCTATTTTCATTTTTTATTTCAAATATACATGTTAATTTCATCATGACAACCATTTCACTTCAGAATCCTAAGGCAGAAAAAGATGGCCTTGCTTTTGGCCTGAGTTTGTTACCTGGTTGTAATAAGTCACAGGAGATTTCAGTCTTTTATTTTATTTTATTTTTATACTTTTTATTGATTTTTAGAGAGAAAGGGAGAAGAGACATCAATGTGAGAACATAACATTGATCGGCTGCCTCCTGCACGCCCCCTACTGGGTATCAACTGATGGTACATCAATCAATGGTACATCCAGTCACTGGAGTACTAGGTAGCAATAAAAGGAAGATCTCTAAATACTTTGCTATATAAATTGATCTACAGTCTGTAATGTTAAGTAAAAAAAAAACCGAGGTGCCAAACAGTGTGGATACTATAAGGAGAGTGGTATATTCTTATAATTAAAATAAAATAAAAAACAATGGAAGGTGAAACCACAGTGGGTTGCCTACAGTAGATGAAAGAGAAAGCAATGGAGCAAATCAGGTCAAAAGCTAGACTTCTCTGTAGATTTCACTTTGGAAACACGTGAATATTTTTTATATGTATAGAACTAATTAAATTAATTTTTTTTTTTAAAACAAAGTTAAAAAACAAAAAACAAAAACCTAGCTCTCAGCCAGCTGGTGGAGTGGAATAAATAATTTCAACACAGTAATTTAAATATACATTCCTAGTGGGATACACCTGGTAGTGCCACCAAACAACAAGGAAACAAACAGAATAAAAAAAATTTGAATCATTTTATTAGTAATTGTATTTGTATTGGTGGTGTAAAATTATTTAAAGTACCTAATAGGACAAAGCAAATAAACAACGAAGTTATCATCATTAGGAACCAAGACACTAAACCCAAAAGACACATATTTCACAACATAATACATTTTTTCCAAGGCAATAACCACCAAAAGCAAAGACAAAAGAAAGACTAGTGAAAAAAACTGCTTTAAAATATTAGCAACTAGTACCAAAGCAACATGCCAATGTCTCCAAAAAATGGTATTTCATCAAAATAAGAAACCCTTATAATATGCATCATTATTGTATGTACTAATATGCAAAGAAATTTTTTAAATTAAACTATGTCATGCAATTATAATATACATCTAGATAGATTTCACACATCAAAATGTGAATAAATGTGTATCTCAAACTCAATATAAACAGAATTCCTATGAATCAACAATATTCTAAAGATCAAATAGAAAAATAGGCAAAGGATAATAACTGACAGTAATAAATAAAAAAATGGAGTACATATATTAAATGTGTTCAATCTCACTCATAATAAAAGAAATGCATATTAAGACTGCATTGAGATATTTTTCACTGGCAAAAATCAAAAGATTGATAACACTCTAACAAAAGTTTGAGGAAACAGCACTCTCAGACATTGCTGATAAAAGTGTAAATCAGGTATAACAAAATTAGAAATGTATCTGTCCTAATACGGCAGCTCTACTTCTACACCCTACAGATATACTTGTATGTTTGCAAGATAATCCATACAGAAGGCTAATTTACTCAGAATTATTTTAAGGGGAAAAGGTTGATAACCATAAATATGGTGGTATTGGATAATAATGGTACATCATAAAATGAAATACCCCTAAAAAAAACCTGAGGATACTCTTAATAAACTCTCATGGATGGTCTCCAGATACCTTAATTTTTTTTTTTAGATTTTTTTTTTTTTGGTGGGGGGGAAGAAAGAGATGGGGAGAGAGAGAGAAAGAGGAACATGTGAGAGTGAAACATCGATCGGCTGCCTCCTGCACACCCCCTACCAGGGATTGAACCTGCAACCCTGGCATATGCCCTGATCGGGAATCGAACCAGCCACCTTTCGGTACATGGGACGATACCCAACCAACTGAGCCATACTGGCCAGGGCAGATATATTAACTTATAGAGGACTAGAAAAAGTGTGTATAGGATACTACCAATTATGTAAGTGTAAGGGGGTGAGACAAGAATATACATTTTTGTCTTAACACAACATATCTGATGGGAAAAACAAGAAACTGGGAACACCTTGCCTCAAGGTAGGAAAGAGAGAGGCTGGGACTTACAATTTAAAAATGTTAACAATTTCTTTTGAAATATTCACTTTTAGTATATAAACTAAAAATATTTTTAAAATTAAAAAAAGCAACACTTGCCTTTTTTCCTTTTGAGGTTTCAGAATCCTCATCTTCATCTACACTGAGTAGATTTGCCTCACTGCATAGAAAATAAGGGGGGGAAAGACCTTAAGTGGCAATTACAACCCATACATTAAATTCAGAAAAATAATTCAGGGATCAGCAAACTTTTTCTGTAAAGGGCTATAGAGTAAATATTTTAAGCTTTGCAGACCATATGGTCTCCATATCAACTACCCATTTTTTCCATTATAGTATAAAAGCTCCCACAGATTATATGTGTGGCTGTGTTCCAATAAAACAATTGATAAAAATCCAGTGGTGGGTTAGATTGGGCCTATGAGTCATCGTTTGTTGATCCCTGCCATAACTGAATATTTGTTTTCTTATATGTGGATTTCATATATGGTCGCTCATTTTTACTTTCAGTCTTGGATTTAAAATTAGGGGGAAAGGACAGAGAAACAAATAGAGAAGAAATAAAATAAGAAAACGTTAATTAATTAAAAGAAAGTAATTCCAATGGTATTACTACAGTAAAAGAGTTATACCTCTACCACTCTGAAGGAAATAACCCTTCACAGAGAATCACTGGCCTGAGATTCTAAAAGACCAGACTGATACATCTATTAATAAACAGTTCATATTCATCTCAACATGTTCAAAAAGGTAAAGTCCCTGAAAATCCACTTATAAAGATGAATCAAAGAGTATGATTCATAAATGAAACATACAGAACAGGGAGCACCTTAAAGGACAATTTTTTTACATACCCATGACAAATCTTCTCACAAAGAAACTCAAAATACACCCTTCTGAAGACAAGTCTACTAAGCTATTTTTAGTAAAACCCTAACTATAATAAAAATGTAAAAGGTTTGTTTCATTACTGTTTATATACATCCCAACTTTTTTAATACTAAAAATTCTCTCCTTCCAAACATTTTACAAAATGTTTAAAAAGTGGTATACTTTCTACTCAATTTCATTCTAATTTTTCAAAACTACATAGATACTAGATGTAACAAAAAACTATTTTAAATTAAAAAATAATCAGAAATGAAAGACCCTAAAATACCAATTTTAGGTGAGAAAATTACCAGTTCTAAGCTCTCCTTCAAATAAAACTTCACTTCAGTTCAACAGCTCATAGGTGAAAACACATAAAGTGGTAATGATGAATGGAGATGTTGCCCAGAAAGAAGTGAAGCATTTACAATATTCAGCCAATATACTCTGAATGGCTTCTTATATAAAATTTCTAAACATATTTATAGTTTTGGTAGAACTTAGTGTATGTATTTGTGTTTCTCTAAATTTGCTGTTTGTTCTGGTTAGGGGCAAAACCAGATCAATAAACCAAGGAACGAATGGCAATGCTGGATTTGTAATAGAAATTCTGCACGATGCAAAAGGTTCTATTAAAGCCATTATTTGAAATTTTTTACGGAAGTAACTGCAAGTACATTACCAAGTAAGCAAAGTGTTCATTATAACTTCTGTCTGGGCCAACACCTGTGTTTATCATTTATAGTGTTTCTGCTTTCTCTGGTGGTAATCTGATCTAAGATGGATGTGGTGGTTAAGGGTGCAACTGGGAAGAAAGTTGCTATAGGACTTAAACTTTCAAACAAAATTCAGGGATCTTAATCTGGGCTTATTTTTTTATTAAGGAACATTTCTTTAGTTGGAAATCTGTAGTATGGTTGATATTTAATCATAAGGTTACATAAATTACATGCACATATTTATACACTTCAAAAGAGAGAAATATAGCAGCAAAATTATTTACCAATAAAGAATTGCCTTTTCTTTCCTTAATGCTATTATAACAGTTCAATATTTTCTTAAGAATACCATACTCTTAAAAATACTTCCATGGAATATAAATGATTTTTCTACTGAAAAGTTTCATTCTTATAAAATATCTGAGGGGAAAAAAGTCTTACTCTTTATCTGTATCTCCTTCACTTTCTTCTCCATGATCAAAGCTCCAATTATTTTTAAAACCTCCATCTCTCTTAGATTCTGATCTAGTCAAAGCTGGAATAAAAACAGAGATAAGTATTCATTAATACAGCTATTAACTATAAAATAGAGCACTCCCCAAGCTCTTTGCTTAGTCTTATTTTCTTTTCACTTGCTTATCTTTGACTTACGAACACCTTATTTCCTCTAAAGAGAAACAGAACACTTTAATGTTATTTATATGTGTGAGTTTGCTAGAGAAAGATGTTCAAATTAGTAAAATGTTTTAAAAAATGGGGGGGATGCATGAATATGTATGAAATATTTAAAAAATCAACCCTGTATCTCTATAATTGACCACTGATTCTAGAAATCAGTGCCTTTAGTTTGCTTGCCTTATTTATGAGACCCATAACCAGACCACTTTTTTTTACCTCCATCATCTCTGCCTTTTAACAAAAGAGAAACAAATCAAACATGTCAGTGTTGACAATGTGGTGAATCTGATTTGTCAAAAAACAACAAAAACTCTCCATATCAGAACACCAAACACACTCATCATGAGTTTTAAAATTTTTATAAGTGCATAGCTGAAATCCCTTGAAGCTATAAACAACTGGAAAGTAGGAATCTGGAGAGAGAATTAAACTTCTGAAGTTGTCACTTGAAACCATGTGGCAAAAACCTGATGGCCCAGACCAGAGCCTGGTTTGTAAGATCAAGTTTGCAGCCACAGAGCCCTGGCCAGTGTGGTTTCAGTTGGTTAAGCATGGTCCCATGCACCAAAAGGTTGCTGGTTCGATTCCTGGGGTCAGGGCACATGCCAGGGTAGCAGACTCAATCCCCATTAGGGGGTGGGCAGGAGGCAGCCAATTGATGTTTCTCTTTCACATCGATGTTTCTCTCTCTCTCCCTCTCCCCCCCTCTCTTTCTAAAATCAATAAAGACATACAAACATACATACATACATATGTGTGTGTATGTATATATATATGTATATATATTTTTAAAGTTTGGGGCCACAGCAAGATGAAAGGTCAGACCAAATACCAGAACACCTGAAGGGCAACACACTGACAGGGTGAATTAGGAGAGAAAAAAGTAATTCACTGAAGAAATCAACAATGGGAATATTAATGATATCCTGTCCTTGGCTTTGGATTTTTGGATTGAACTGAAGACAAAGTGTATCCACCCCATGGTTAGGGAATTCCTAACCATAAGCTCACAATTACTCAGATTTGGGACCAGAAGTTTCATAACTTACATGGCCCAAAGAAGTCCATAATTTTAAGTCTACAAGAAAAGATGCTCAATGTCACTAAACATAAGGAAAATGCAAATCAAAACTGTAATGAGATACTAGTTCACACCCATTAGGATGACTATTTAAAAAGAAATTAAAACGAAATATAATTAATTAGTATTGAAAAAGATGTGGAGAAACTAAAACTCCTATGCACTGCTGGTGGGAATGTAAAATGCTGCAGCCACTGTGGAAAAAGTTTGCCAGTTTCTTAAAAAATTAAACAAAGAATTACCCTGTGATCCATCAATCCCACTTCTAGATATATACCAAAAAAATAACTGAGGGCACGGACTCTGACACTTGTACACCAATGTTACAGCAGCATTATTCACAATAGCCAAAAAGTGGAAAAAACCCAATGTCCAGCAACAGATGAATGGATAAACAAAACATGCT
This sequence comes from Miniopterus natalensis, assembly GCF_054644295.1. Taxonomy (NCBI): domain Eukaryota; kingdom Metazoa; phylum Chordata; class Mammalia; order Chiroptera; family Miniopteridae; genus Miniopterus; species Miniopterus natalensis. Next base: position 35,880,444 of record NC_142085.1, on the reverse strand, counting down.
CAGCAAACACACACAAATTCAGCCATAAAGGAATGAAATTCTGATACATGCTACAACACGGATGAACCTTGAAAGCATTACACTGAGTGAAATAAGCCAGACACAGAAGGTCAAATATTGTATGATTCCATTTCTATGAGGTACTTAGAATAGGCGAACTCAGAGACAGAAAGTAGAATAGCAGCAGCTAAGGGAAGAGGAGAATGCAGAGTTATGGTTTTCTTTGTTGTTTTTTTGTGTTTTTGTTTTTTACTTTTTAAATTTATCTTTATTGTTGAGAGTATTACAGGTATACCATTTCCCCCCGCAACTGACCCCCCTCCACTTCGCTCCCACCCCCTCCCCAGGCCTTCACCCTGTTACTGACTGTGTCCACGCGTTATGCATATATGCATATAACTTCTTTGGTTAATCTCTTCCCACCCTCCACCCCCCTTCCCTCTTTCCTCTGAAATATGATCGTCTGTTGCATGTGTCAATGTCTCTGGATCCATTTAGTTCATCAGATTCTTTTGTTCATTAGCTTCTTCTTAAAGAAGACCCTTCAACATTTCCTGTAGTGCTGGTCTGGTGGTGATGAACTCCTTTAGCTTTTTCTTATCTCTAAAGCTCTTTCTCTGACCTTCAATTCTAAATGATAGCTTTGCTGGGTAGAGCAATCTTGGTTGTAGTTCCATGTTTTTCATCACTTTGAATATTTCTTGCCACTCCCTTTTGGCCTGCGAGGTTTCTGTTGAGAAATCAGCTGACAGTCGCATGGATGCTCCCTTGTAGGTAACTAATTGCTTTTCTCTTGCTGCTTTTAAGATTCTCTCTTTGTCTTTAACCTTTGGCATTTTAATTATGATGTGCCTTGCTGTGGGCCTCTTTGGGTTCCTCTTGTTTGGGACCCTCTGTGCTTCCTGGACTTGAAAGTCAATTTCTTTCCCCAGGTAGGGGAAGTTTTCTGTAATTATTTTTTCAAATAGGTCTTCAATTCCTTGGTCTCTTTCTGCCTCTTCTGGCACCCCAAAATTAAGAATGTTGGGCCTCTTGAAGTTGTCCCAGAGGCTCCTTATACTATCTTTGTATTTCTGGATTCTTTTTTCCTTTTGCTCTTCTAGTTGGGTGTTTTTTGTTTCCTCATGTTCCAAATTTCTGATTTGATTCTCAGCGTCCTCTACTGTTGATTCCCTGTAAATTATTCTTCATTTCAGTTCCTGTAGCCTTCATTTCAAATTGGTACTTTACTATGTTACCGATTTTCTCAGTTATTTCTCTAACCATCTGCTTAAACATCCTTATAACCAAAATTCTGAACTCTGTATCTGTCAGCTTGCTTGGATCTATTTCATTTAGTTCCTCTTCTAGAGATTTCTTCTGTTCTTTCCTTTGTGACATGTTTCTTTACCTCCACATTTTGGCTGCTTCCAGGTGTTTGCTTCTATGTATTAAGTAGAGCTGCTATGTCTCCTGGAATATGTAGAGTGACTTTGTGTAGTAGGTGTCCTGTAGGGTCCAGTGGCTCAGCCTCCCCAGTCACCTGAGCTGGGCCTTCTAGGTGCTCCCGTGTGGGCTGTGTGCACTGTCCTGTTATAGTTGAGCCTTGGTTGCTGTTGGCGTCCCTGGGAGGAATTTACCCCCAGGCCAATCAGCTGTGAGGACCAGCTGCAACTACAGCCAAAGAGCTGCTGTGCTGGAGACACCTCTATGGAGCAGGATTTACTTCAGTGGAGCTCTGTTTCACCAAGTGCACGCCTTGAGTGTGTCACTCGTGGATGTGGTAGAGTTGTAATCCAGCCTGGCCGAGTCTGATCACCAGGTGCACTGTCTCTGGGGCCTCCCAGGAAGTGCAAAGTCAGCCTCTGCCAGTTCCTTGCCCAGGGCCACCCAGCATGAGCTACACAGCAAACTGTAGTTGGCTGCTACTTGTGCTGGGCTTGGAGGTGTCCAGGAGAGGCCAAGCTATGAGCCAATGCAGCTGCCACTAGTGTCAGGCCTGGGGCCACTTATCAAGCCGTATGGGGCCCGCTGCTGCTTGTTTGAGAGATTTTAGGAAAGTCCTAACCATAAGGCTCGAGAGGCCACTTGCACAGAAAAGCCCCTGGAAATGGCCTGGATGAGTGTGCAGGTGGGGAGGGGCGGGGCCTCGGGAATCACGGGGCAGGGCCAAAGGTGTAAATCAGGTGCTGGCGATTCCAATATGGTGCCTTCCTGCCAGCTGTGTGCAGGGAGGACTCGCCAAAGGAGCAATGGCCTCTGCCAGCCCTTCTGCCTGGGAGGAAGCTGCCCCTCCACCTCTCACCCGGATTTCAGGCAGGTTAGTTCCTCCCCGAGTGTCCCAGGTCCTTTCAGGCTGCTGCCCGGCGCTGGGCTCAGAGGGAGCGCGTCCGAGTGAGTCCGTGTACGGGCCCTTTGAGAGGAGCTGCTGGGGCTCCCGCAGCCTCTGCAACCCTCAGAGACAGTCCCCGCTGGTTTCACAGCCCGGAGTTGTGGGGATGTCTCTTCCCAGCCTGGAGCCCTGGGCTGGGGGCCCGATGTGGGGCTGGGACCCCCTCCCTCCTCCAGGAAAACTCTGCCGCGGAGATTCCCTTCCGGGTTTAAACCATGGCACCGGGTGTGGGCCCGTGGTCGGGTCTCTGAGATTTAGCCCCGATCCGCCCGCGTCTGCGCCCCTCCTACCAGTCTCGGTGCTTCTTCAGTTCCCTGGTTGTGGGGCTTCTGTTCAGCCAGGTTTCAGGAGGCTCTAAGTGACGGTGGTTCTGTATTTTAGTTGTAATTTTGATGTGGTTGCGGGAGGCGGCGGGTGCAGCTGTTATCTACGCCGCCATCTTGTGTTTCCTCCTTTCCAGAGTTATGTTTTAATGGGTACAGTTCTTGTTTAGAATGAAGAAAAAGTTCTCGAAATGGATAGTGAAGGTAACTGCACAACATTATGAACATACGCAATACTAATCCACACAACTGTACACTTAAAAATGGTTAAAATGGTAAATTCTATGTTACATATATTTTACCACAAGAAGGAAATGTTTGTAAAGGGGGAAAAAAACCCCCCACCAAATAAAAAAACTTCTAAATGACTAACAGAATTAAATATAAATCTTCTCTTAATAAATATAAAACTTAGGGGGTTGAGGGGAGGTAGAAGAAGGTAAAGGGGGGGATAAATGGTGATGGAAGGAGACTTGGTGCAGTAAACACACAATACAATATACAGATGATGTATTATGGAATTGTACACCTAAAACCTGTATAATTTTATTAACCAATCTGTCTCCCACTTTCCCTCTCTCTCTCTATATATAAAATATATATAATTTCAATGTAAGCCTCAAAAGTAGAATTTCAAAAAATGTGAGTTCAAAACCAAAAATATCATTAAAGAGGAATTAAGTCATCAGGGGTAAATCTGAAACTTCTTCATATGTATACTGGAGTTAGACAAATAAGTAAATATATAATGGAGCAAGGTTTCTCCCTGTCAGAGAAAGAGGTTATAAAAAAGCAAGTGAGGAAATCTAGAAGAAACAGAGTCCATTACAGTAAGAGGTATCAGTATGAGCTCATAGTTATTTGATATATATATATGGACAGCTAGATACAGAAAGAAATGTAGATATGTATTATACCATGGTAGTATACAGAGCTAAGGCTCTGTCCTCTGAGGTCTAGGAGCAGTGACACCCCAGTACAGTAAGAAAACCTACAACCATATCTTGCTTTCTAAATACCATTCTCCAATAAAAGAAATCAGCACTGCAAAGAGAAATGAATGATTCTAGGGAGAAGGCAGAAAAAATACAAGACAAGCCTGGAGTATTTTTTCGTGCCAGAAAGCAAGGAGGTGCTTTAAAAAAAAAAAAAAAAAGATGGGGGCATGTGAAAAGATTAAAGGAATCAATCTGAAAGAGCCTCCCAATAGCTAAACAATACTCTGGTTTCTCTTCAGATATAAACCTTTCACCTTTTATCAACAGCTAAATAAAAGTGAAATAATTTTAGCAAAAATAAGTAACAGTATTGGACGACAACCCCCCAAAATAAAATAAATACTCATGAGTCCATACTGCTATAAATAAGTGAATAAATAAAAGGGGAAGACAGACATGTCTTCCTTACAGAAGAATCCAAATAATTTATGTACAAACTCTCTCTTCTAAGAGATGAAACTTAATTCCCCTTCCCTTCAGTATACACTGGACTTGGTAACTCATTTCCAAAGAGTTAACAATAGAAGGGGCAATAAAGTAAATTGACACTGAGAAACCTGACAATCACTACCTCAGCCAGGTATCCAAGGTATGATCATCAAAAGTGATGTCTCATTCATAGCATATGCAGTCATGCACTACATAATAAAGTTTCGTAAAAAACGAACAGCATATAATATATGAAGATTATATATGTATTAAAATGTAACTGAAATATTCCTATCACTTAGTGATGTCATAGCCATCTTAATGTCTATGCATTACACAAATAACATTGTGTAACAATTGCCTACAGTATCAGTACTGCTATATAGGTTTGTAGCCTAGAAGCTGCAGGGGAACAGAATTTGTCACTCCAAAATGTGTGTCTTTGGCTTAAGGATTAATTTAGGTTGGTTAACTTTAAGAAACAGCAGACATGGAAGAAGCTCTGAAAACAGAGAGGCAAGTTAACAAAAACAGCCAGTAGACAGTGAAAAGTCAAGAGACATTATTTTATGCACTAAAAGAACTGGGGTTCTGTACACACAATTCTAACAAATCTAGTCATATGATTTCCTAATTGACAGCAGATAAGAATCTATAAATTAAATGAAAGACCATAACCTCAAGAAAGTGGTAACTACCAGTGAGAAAAAACATAAAAAGCAAACAAATTTTAAAAACAAGTTTAGAGCGACAAAAACTTAATCCTCAAAAGTCCTTCAGAGTATCACATTTCAACATGCTGCTATGGCTGACATTTGAAATGAGAGTGGAAAATTACATTCACTATACACCACTTACAAAATTCAGAAAAGAGAAAGATAAACCTTGAGAGAGCCCAGATAAGTATCACAAATCAAGTATATGCATTTTTCTCTATACCCTCACTAAAATGAAAGGAATGAAAGGAGAGGAAAAAGCAGAAACCCATAAGAACAAAAGAACCCAGAAAGGGAGGTTAACAGCAGATGTGCAATGTAACTAAATCAATGAAAGATGGAAATTGGATGGATGGGTAAGAACTGTCTTAGTTAACTAGAGAAAACAAACCTAAATGCCTATGAAGGCACAAACAGAACCAAACTGACAAAAGAAAAAGAAGATTTGAACATTGCTGTATCAATAAAAGAAATGGAATTCATTATTACAAATCTCCCCATAAAGAAACTCAGACCCAGAAGGCTTCTCCAGTAATTTCTTGAAAACTTTTAAGAAACAGGAATAGCCCTGGCGAGTGTGGCTAAGTTGGTTGGGAACCGTCTCATGCACCAAAATGTTGCTGGTTCAATTCCCAGTCAGGGCACATGCTTGGGTTTAGGGCTCAGTACACAGTGGAGGGCATGCAGGAGACAACTGATCGATATTCAGCTCTCACACCTCTTATGTCCACACTAAACTTATGTCCACACTAAAACCTGCAAACAGATGCTTATAGAAGCTTTATCATAACTGCCAAAACTCAAAAGCAACCAAGATGTCCTTTAGTACGTGAATGGATACTGTGGTACATCCAGGCAATGGAATATTATTTGGCACTAAAAAGAAATAAGCTATCAAGCCATGAAAGGACATGAAGGAAGCTAAAATGTACAATACCAAGTGAAAGGAGCCAATTATGAAAAGGCTACATACTGTACGATTTTAACAACCATTGTCCCTTAGTCTCCATGGGAGATTTGTTCCAGGATGCCACTCGGATTCCAAAATCTGCAGATGCTAAATTCCTTATATAAAACTACACAGTATTTGCGTAAGACCTACACACATCCTCCCATATACTTTAAATGATCTCTAGATTACTTATAATACCTAATACAATGTAAATTCTATCTATGTAAATAGTTGTTATACTGTACTGTTTAGGAAATAATGACTAGAATAAAGTCTGTACCTGTTCAGACACAACCATGGCAGGCCTAACCACAAAGTACACACCAGCAACAATGCAACATTTCCCCCCCAAATATTTTGACCCATGGTGGTAGAATCTGTGGATGCAGAATCTGCAAATACAGAGGGCCAATTGTATATGCATTCTGAAAAAGGCAAAACTATGGAGACACTAAAAAAAATCAGTTGTTTCCAGAGATGAGGTGAAGGCAGGGAGGAGCTGAGGGATGAATAGGTGGAGCACAGGTTTTTATGGCAGTGAAAACACTCTGTATGATGCTACAATAATGGATGCATGCCAGTATACATTTGTCCAGACCCATAAACTCTACAACACTAAGAGTGAACCATAATGTAAACTATGGACTTTGGGTGATTATAATGTAATATAGGTTTATCAATTGTAACAAATGTACACTTTGATGGGGGATGGTGATATTGGTGGAGGCTATGCATGTGCAAGGATAGGAGGTATATAGGAAATCTCTGTATCTTCCTTTCTACTTTGCTGTAAACCTAAAAAAATAAGAAAAATGTTTGCATGGTTAGGAAAAAAATGGTACTCTTTTTCCAGTTTTATTGAAATATAATTGACACACAGCACTGTTTAAATTCAAAGTGTGCAGCATAATGACTTGACTTACATGTATTGTGAAACGATTACCACAAGTTAACATCCATCATCTCATAGATACAAAAAAAGAAAAGAAAAAAAGTGCTTTTTCCTTGTGATGAAAACTCAGGATTTACTCTCTTAACAACTTTGAAATATACCATATAGGAGTGTTAACTGTAGTGATCATTTTATACATTACATCCCCATTGCATTACTTATCTATCTTATAAAAGGAAGTTTGTATCCTTCGACCACCTTCATCCAAGTCTTCCACCCCCATCCTCTGCCTCTGGTAACCACAAATCTGATCTTCTTCTAGGAGTTTATTTTCTTTAAAGATTCCACATATCATACAAATTTGTCTTTCTCTATTTGACTTATTTCACTTAGCACAATGTCCTCAAGGTCCATTCACATTGGTACAAATGGCAGCACTTCATTCCTATGGCTGAAAAAAATCTTTGTGTGTGTATGCATGTATATACATTACATCTTCTTTATCCATTCATTAGTTGATGGACACTTAGATTGTTTCCATGTCTTGGTTATAGTAAATAATGCTGCTAGGAACACGGAAGCGCAGATGTCTTTTTGACATAGCGTTTTTATTTTCTTCAAATATAAGTGGAATTGCTGGATCACATGATAGTTCTATTTTTAATTTCTTGAGGAACCTCCATACAGTTTTCCATAGTGGCTATACCAATTTGCAATCCCATCAACAGTACATAAGGGTTTTCTTTCTCCACATACTCTCCAGTATTTGTTATCTCGTCTTTTTGTTGACAGCCATCTAACGGGCCTGAAGTGATATCTCATTGTGGTTTTGATTTGCATTTCACTGATGATGAATGATACTGAGCACCTTTTAGTGTATCTGTTGGCCATCTAAATGTTTTCTTTGGAAAATGTCTATTCAGGTCCTTTGCCAATTTTTTAAGTTGGATTATTTGATTTTTGTGTTGAGTTGTGTGAGTTCTTTATATATTTTGGATATTAACCCCTTATCAGATATATGGTTTGCAAATATTTAATAAAGTCTTTAAAATATTTTTTACTGTAAAGACAACATAAAGCATATACTACAAATAGATTTTCAAATTGTTACCACAGCCTGCATAGTTGACTGGCACTCTCTTACTGTCATAAGAATTAAAGAAATGAACAGTAATTAATAAAAACCAACAACAAAAGTTATAATGCAAAGTACCATAACACCAAAGCATTTCCTGTCTTATGAAAAGCAGAAGACATTAAGAAAACAACAAATGACTACATTAAAAAAATTCTGCTCATAAAAGTATTCTATTTATTTAAAAAATAAGTAATTTCATAAGACATGTTCAATCCATATAATTCAATCAAGATTTACTATCCAGAGCATATGAAGAACCCCAACATTCCACCAGAAAAACAAAATGGGAGGAAGAAAGGAACAAGCAATTAAGAACAGAGGAAACACACACACAAAACACAAAAACTCATTGGGTGCTTTTGTTTAGTTTACATATGAATCCCAAGCACACAGAATAGAGATTAACTCTAGGTTGGCACTAAATATTTTTTGAATATTGAACAAGAAATGAACATTTTTTAATGCAGCAATAAAAATACAGTAAGTTTTCACTTAACATCATCGATAAGTTCTATGACTTTAAGTGAAATGACATATAACAAAGCCATGATATAATTTTAGCACATATCATCACTTTGGCTCAAATAAATGCATAAAAATTTTAAAAAAAGAAAAAAAAAAACAGTTAAGTTCCTACTGCATCTTATCAACATAATGCAATGACACTGAAGGAAACACTGTTATTCAAGGACCTGCTGTACAGTTGCTCCTCAATTTATGAGCGTGTTATATCCCAAAAACCCCACCCCTAAATTGAAAATATGTCGAAAATGCACCTAACCTTCCAAATGTCACAGCTTAGCCCAGCCTACCTTAAACATGCTCAGAACACTTATATTAGCCTACAGTTGGGCATAATCATCTACAATGAATACACTGTAGAGTAACAGTAGTTTACTCTTGTGACTACATGCCTGACTGGAAGCTGTACTCGCTGCTGCTGCCCAGCATCACCGGAGAGTATGGAACAGCATGTCATGCCTAGGAAACGACCAAAATTCAAAGTTCAAAGTATGGTACCTACTGAATGCATATCACTTTCACACCACATAAAGTCAAAAAATTTTAAGTTGAACCATCATAAATTGAAAAACACCTGTATTCCCCCCCGCTATAAACCAGAATATTAGAAATTCAAAGAACCGTCTGATAACCCCATCAGATTGGCAAAAACTAAAACATCAGATAATATCAAATGGGTAATGATGTGTATAAACAGGAAAGCTTAAAAAATGCTAGTCAAAGAACTTTGGAGATCAATTTAGCATACCTAGGTGAAGCTGAAATTGCACATGACCCAATAATTCCATTGCTAGGAGACACTAGATGAGGTGTTAACAAAGTACAGCCTGCTGACTATTTTCATAAAGGCCATGAGCTAAGAATGGCTTTTATATTTTTAATTTTTACATGGTTAAGGGAAAAAAATTATTAAGAATATTTTGACACATAAATTTTAAGAAATTCAAATTTCAGGGTCCAAAAAGTTCAACCAGCAAACCACCACACCCATTTGTATTACCTATTAGGATTTCCTTGCTAAAATGGCAGCACTGAGTTATTGTGACAGAGACTGTTTGGACTGCAAAATGTAAGATATTTACTATCTGGCCCTTCATAGAAAAAGTTTGGTGACTTCCGCCCTAGATAAACACACAGGTACACAGGAAATAAACTTTTAAAAAAAGTTAATAGTAGGAATATGAGATATACTAAGATATTCCTAGTAAAACATATATAATAGTAAAAAGTTGGATACAACATAAATTTCCACAAACGAAAATTTATAAATAAAATGTATATTCATACTATGAAATACTAAATAATAATGAAAAAGAAGCACTAGAGTCCTGGCCGTGTGCTCGGTTGGTTGGAGCGTCATCCTGCACACCAAAAGGTTGAGGGTTTGATTCCCAGTCAGGGCACATACCTAGATTACAGGTTCAAGCCCCTGTCAGAGTGAGTATGGGAGGCAACTGATAGATATAGATATCGCTGTCTCTGTCTCCCCCCTCCCCCCAGTTCTCTCAAATCAATAAACATATCCTTGGGTCTCAGGCGAGGATTAAAAAAAATGATTTTAATAAATAAAAGCACTAGAATCACTTATCAACATTATTTAATCTCTCAAACAATGCTGTAAGAATGGAAAGTTGCAAAAAAAAAATAACAGAGATGATTTATAAAATATGCAAAATAATTTATACACACACACTTCAGGGATATACAGAGTAAAATACAGCCATGGCCAGTGTGGCTCAGTTGGTTGGAGAGTCTGGAAGATAGCTGGATCTATTCCCAGTCAGGGCAAATACATAGGTTGCAGGTTTGATCCCAGGTTGGGACACGAGCGAGAAGCAACAGATTGCCATATTTCTCTCACATCGATGTTTCTCTCTCTCTCCTTTCTTCCTTCCTTCTTTCTTTTTTTCTCTTTCTCTCTCTCCCCCCCACCCTTCCTCCCTCTCTAAAATCTTTTTTTTTTTTTTTTTTTTTTTTTTAAAAAAGAGTAAAGTAAATGAAAACTACCAAATGAAGGATGGTGCTTACCCCTGGAGAGGAGGTAGGAAGATGCCAAAAGGAAAGGGTTTACCCCAGCTTCAACTATATTGGTGATATTTTCTTTAGGCTAGGAAGTAGAATGTGAGTTGGTTTTTAATATGTTTTTTTACTGGTTTTAGAGAGAGAGGAAAGGAGAGGCAGACAGAAACACTGATGAGAGAAAGGCGCCACACCAGCCAGGGCTAGAATGTGAACTTTTAAATATATTACTCTATTTCACATATATTTTACATATATGTGAAATAGAGTAATATATGTGAAATATTTCCCAATAATTTTTAAACTATTAAGATTTTACAATGAAAAAATAGGACAAAATTTTTTTGAAGGATCACTGAGACAGAAGTTAATTTCTGCAACTTAGAAATATAAAAGCAGCAAAAGAAAATATACAGAATTAAATGCAAATATAAGAAAATTCCAGTAAAACAATTTTAGGTGCCTCTGTAGTGTTACAGACCCTCTCTTTCTTAAGAACCTGTCAAGATTCTCCAAAGGCAGTCTATTGGAGCCCTGGGCCACAATGTTAGAAGTTTGAGTACCCTGATGCAGAAACCACATAAAGAGGCCTTTAGGCTCTAACTTTCCATACTTGCCAGAGGTCACACATTTGAATAAAGCCATCTTGGAACCTCCAGACCAGCCAAGCTACCACCAAATGACTACCACAAATGCTATATGAAGCAGGAAAAAAAAAAAAATCACACAGCTGAGGTGATTTTCTCAAATTCCTAATCCACAAACCTTTATCCCTTGGTACAGAAGACAAATAGATTGTCAAATACTACCTCATGATGAAGTCTGAATATATTATATTCTTGGGAGAAATTAAATTAGAATTCTGTGTGAGTCACCAAAACCCCAATATTCTTTGCCTCAGGATCCAGCTATTTATTGTCAGTGTTTTCTGCTTTATTAACTTCATTCCAAGACTTCTATGGACCTTTCGGCAGGATACCAATATGCAGTTTAGTTCTATCCAAGGCTATCATAAGGCAGAAGTCTGGTGCTGTTGGCATTGCTGGAAGCTCACTGATCCTCTATGGAACATGAATATCAAGTGGCATTACCTTATCCCAAAGTAACACAGTTGGTTCTCAATTTTTTAAAATACAGTTAGCTCAAGCTGATGCACACAAAGTTCCAAAGCTAGAAAATCAACAACTCCGTAATGATTGTAAAAGCCAAGTGGCTCCAAATGTTCTTTCAGCTGTACAAGAGGAGGACCATCAAAATGACAGGGGAACTCAGCACTCAGTGAGACGGGCCAATGAAACACTTTAATTGTGAAAGTGCAAACGCATAGCTTGACACGGAGAAAATGGACAGTTCTATAATAAACTTAAATTAAAAGATCAACTTGAGAAACTGTAAAGCCTGGAAATAGTGAAGACAAAGGAGACTCAAAAGCTGATACTCAGCCTGGCTGGTGTGGCTCAGTGGTTCAGCGTCAACCTATGAACCAGGAGGTCAAGGTTCGATTCCCAGTCAGGGCACATGTCCAGGTTGCTCAATCCCCAGTAGGGCATGCGCAGGAGGCAGCCAATCAATGACTCTCTCTCATCATTGATGTTTCTCTCTTTCCCACTCCCTTCCTCTCTCTGAAATCAATTTTTTTAAAAATATGTTTAAAAAAAAAAAAAGGAAATTGGGTGTCTTTTTAAAAAAAAGAGTTGATACTCAAACTTGTGAAGAAAATGCTCAAGATTCTCAGACAAAAACAGCAACAAAAAAGATTCTCAGACTTAATTGCTATTGTGACAAAACTAAATTATTCTTTGATATTTCCTGCGATGATGATAGAGAATGGAGACCAAAGTGAACTCAAGAAAAAAGATTAAATGGCCAAAACATTGGAACTTTTGGAAACCCAATTGGTCCAAACTGTGGCCATTGGAGTTACGGAGGCAGAGAAGATATTGATTTCCATGGAGGAAAGTCAGCCAAGGTCATAATGTCTCCAATATTTAGTGGCAGATTGATATTCACGGTTGTAGGGGCAGAAAGTTTACAGATTCTTGAATAGAGGAAAAACAACAGGTTACTTTACAGTCTATAAACAAGTCTTGGAGAATTTCTAGCTCTTCATGTCCTAAAAAATGGCCTCAACTTTTGCACAAAATGAAATTTACTGTGCACAAGACCAGCCCTATTTTTTCTCCCTGCTGTTTCAAAGATTGTAATACAGTTAATATGGGGGGGGGGGGGGACACGACCCATATTCAAAACCAAGGACGAAATGTTATTTGAAATATCAAAAAACCTTCCAAAAACAAGATAAAAATATGGCTTGTTGGGTTTTTTTTATATACATTACTTAAGCCTTTAGTTTCACATAGCCTCAAGGTAGTTGATAACTTGGGACAAGGCAGAATATCTACCAAACATCCCAATTTGCCTGAGACTGTCCTAAATTTTGGCAATGGATGTCTGTATCCTCTGGAAACAAGAGGTCCTAATTTTTGGTGATAGATGCAAAAGGTCCTGGGAAGTACAAAACCCTAAGGTAGCCCCCAAAATAGGGGCTAAAAGCAATACCATTTTTATTTTTAATCCTCGCCCAAAGATATGTTTATGTTGATTTTTTTTTTTTTAAATATATCTTTATTGATTTCAGAGAGAGGAAAGGAGAGGGAGAGAGAGACAGAAACATCAATGATGAGAGTCATTGATCAAGCCCGCAACCCGGGCATGTGCCCTGACCGGGAATCGAACCCCGATCGCCTGGATCCTAGGTCGATGCTCAACCGCTGAGCCACGCCCGGCCGGGCTGTTTATGTTAATTTTTAGAGAGAGAGGAAGGGAGACAGAGAGGGAGAGAGGGAGAGAGGAAGAGAGAAGGAGGGAGGGAGGGAGGGAGGGAGGGAGGGAGGGAGGGAGGGAGGGAGGGAGGGAGGGAGGGAGGGGAGAAGGGGAGGGAGGGAAAGACTGAAAACAGACATTGATCAGTTGCCTCCCGAACAACCCAGGATCAAACCTGAAACCTTCTGATGTACAGGATGCCTCTCCAACCAACTGAACCAACAGGCCAGGGCAAAGCAACACCATCTTTAGTGTCAAATGAATACTGCATATATTATCTATCCTAAGTACTAATGGCCTTTTTTAGCTGATGATGGCAATTTGCAGCTGATAATAGTGGATCGTCCATTGTTGCATCACTCCAAGTAATGTGACTTAAGTGTACAACTTAAGTGGGTTGTAACTGTGATCATTAACAGTTTGACTTTGACTTTGTAGAATAACTATTGTGTTTTGTACTGATGTAGTCCTGGGGGTTTCCTTCTTAGTTTTTCTTTTGAAATTTCTCTTTTGTTTTTTTAATTAGTTTTTCAATTACAGTTGACATTCAATAGATTAGTTTCAGATGTACAGCATACTGGCTAGACATTTATGTGACTTACAAAGAGATCCTCCCAATAAGCCTAGTACCACCCCCGGCACCACACATAATTACAGTATTACTGACTATATTCCCTATGCTGTACTTCACATCCCCATGACTATTTTGTAACTGCCAATCTGCACTTCTTAAACCCTTCATCTTTTTCACCCAGTCCCCTAACCCCCTCCTCCCTTCTGACAACCATCAAAATATTCTCTGTATATATGAGTCTGTTTCAGTTTTGTTCATTTACCTTGTTTTTTAGATTTCATATACGTGAAATCATATGGTATTTGTCTTTCTCTGACTTATTTCACTTACAATAATACCCTCTAGTTCCATTCAAATGTCGAAAAGAGTTTTTTTTATTTTTATGGTCAAGTAGTATTCCATGTTCCACAGCTTTTTTATCCACTTATCTGCTGATGGGCACTTAGATTGCTTCCAAATCTTGACTATTGTAAAGTATGACACAATGAACATAGGGGGCATATATTCTTTCAAATTAGTGTTTTGGGTTTCTTCAGATATGTTCCCAGACATGGAATTGCTGGGTCATAAGGCAGTTCTATTTTTAATTTTTTTGAGGAAACTCCATACTATTTTCCACAGTGGCTGCACCAAACTGCATTCCCACCAACAGTGCAAGAAGGTTCACTTTTCTCCGCATCCTCGCCAACACTTACTGTCTGCTGATTTATCGATGATAGCAATTCTGACAGGTGTGAGATGATATCTCATGGTGGTTTTAATTTGCATTTCTCTGATAATTAGTGAGGTTGAGCAACTTTTCATTGGCCTATTGGCCCCTCTATATGTCCTTTTTAGAGAAATGTCTTGATACAGTGTTGATTTAATATTTACTACTGTAAATAGTGTGACTATGTTTTCTATGAGTTTACGTTATGAAAATGAAAAATATTACAGTAACAACTCCAGCATAATACAGACATCATTAAATGAAATAAAAAAGAAAAAGTTTCTAACATTCTTCCTCTTTTCTTACTTATACTTGCCTCGCTTCAGAAACTCTTGAATCAGTCCTTGATCAAAGGAAAGTAAAAAATAATGACTTTATGTTGTTACTTATACCTTTAAAACAAATTTCAAATTGTGTGGCCTACTTTGTTATTTTTAGCTTCCTCAACTGTCCAAAAATTAGAAACTTTTGAATCTCATAAGAACTGCCATTTTCAAGTTTAAGAAATATTATGACTGTTGAATTAAAAACAAAAAACAAAAACCACATAGGTATGAGAGAGTAAAGATGGCTGTGTAGATTAAAAATAGCTGCGTATTTTTTGTCACTGTTCCCTTTCAATGGTGGGGTCTAATTATCCCCCCCTTGAATCTGGGCTGGCTCTGTGACATTTTGGCCAACAGAATGTGGCAGAAGAAATATTGTGTAACTTCTGGGGTTGGTCCTTAAGAGATCTTTGGCCCAGAGTCGACCTCTGAACCAGGAGGTCTCATCAATTCCCTGTCAGGGCACATGCCCGGGTTTTGGGCTCGATCCCCAGTAGGGGGCATGCAGGAGGCAGCCAATCAATGCCTCTCTCTTATCGCTGATATTTCTCTCCCCTTCCTCTCTCTGAAATCAATAAAAACATTTTTTTTTTAAAGAGAAATCTGTGGCTTCTGCTTTTGCCTTCTTAGAGTTTTGCTTCATCAACAAGTGATAAACCCCCATAAACCCCTATTATTTTGCCTTCTCTTGTCCACCCCTCCTCCCAAAGGTAAAGCAGGTAAGAGGAAGATGTGGAAGCAAAGGGATAAAGACGTGAGGGAGGAAGGACATGCTGACGGAGGCTAAGGCTGTAAGTCAAGTCCCAAGTTCCAATTCTGATTTTCCCACTAACTTGCTATGGGTCCCCTAACAGAAAACTGGCTAATACCTAGAAAAAAGGCAGTAAGTGAAAGAAAAAGAATAAAAGCTAAAATTCAAATTAAAAAAGAGGCAAGATGGAGAAGGAAAGCAAAAAAAAGATGTTCTTTTCTCTACCTGCTAAAAAAATAAATATAACACCAACTAACACATAGTGCTTGGGATTACAGGCCTGGAATTGTTCTAAGAATTTAATATATATTGACACACTTAACCTTCATGGCAACTTTATGAGGGAACTACAATTATTATCCTTGTTTTACACATATGAAAACACAGTTTAAATAATCTACCCAAGATCACACAGCTAGTAAGTAGTAGAGCTGGATGCTGAATTACAGTATCTGTGAAACCAGGAAATACATATACTTATGTAAGGAGTAAATAAGGAGTGGCACCATGATGTAGTTTTTAAAAGTGGTGCCATCAGAAACACTGAAGCACGCAACAGAGTGACGAATTTCAGAGGGAGTGGGGGGTGAGAAGAGGTTAACCAAAGAACTTACATGCATCACCCATGGGCGGGCAGACAGTGTGTTGAAGGCCTGGGGGGTAAGGACGGAGGGGTCAAGGTGGGGAAAAGGGGGTGTCTGTAATACTTTCAACAATAAAGATAAATTTAAAAAAATAATAATAAATAAATAAATAAATAAATAAATGCGGTGCAATGAAAAGAAAACAGAGCAGGGTTATATGGAGAACTTTGTGGTGTGTTCCCCGGAGCAGATGGAAACTAAAGAGTTTGTGCATATTCATGGAATGCCAATCATCTAGGAGAAATTGTGCTTTAATTAAGAGGTACTGTGAAGTATTTACTGTCCCCAGTAAAAGGGACAAACTAACTGGGTTGAACTACATTTATATGCATTTATAACCAAGTAATATGGCTAAATATGGCTCAGGGGAAATGGAAGACACTTCTCACTTGGAGACAAAAGCAATTTTGCTGGTATAGAGGACAACACTGCAGTCTTTTCAGCCTACTGGGCAAAGTCCGCAAAGGGAGATGAGCCCAGAATAAATAGGAAAACAAACAGAGGTGTGTGTGTGTGTATGAAAAGGGAAGGCAGAAGGAAATGGAAAAAAATATTGATTAAGCAATTATCTGGGAGAAGAAAAAAGGCAAAGGGAAAACAAACCAGATATGTGTAAGAGCAGCATGAAAAAGAAGAAACGAACGTGAGAGGAAGTAAACTTGTCAGAGGTTCCAGGGGAGAGAAGGGGCAAGTATCAGGAGGTTTCCACGACTGAGCTGGCTAACATCACCTCTGCCCTGTATGCAATGGTGTCCTAATGCTCTCACTGATAATCTTTTGCTCCCCTCTAAGCTTCGTCTATGTGGCAGCCAGTGGCCTCCTTTAAAACCAATTTGATAACGGTACAGTCCTCCAAGCTTCTCTTGTACTCCTCTCCTTGCCGGCACCACACTGTCCTCCCCTGGGCCCCCTACACATGGCATGCTCCCTCTATTTTATTCCCTCTGACTGCAAAGCGCCATCGCCCCACCTCTTCTTCTCTTATTCACCCGTCAAACTGCCCTGATTAAAGCAAATTCTCATTATTATGAATAATCCCCTTTTGCTGCACTTGATAGTTATAATTTTACATTTACAAGTGTGACTATTTGAGCACTGACTTTTCTCACTGGACCAAAATCTCCATGAAGCAACACTTTCCCCCTCATCACTGTGCCTCTCAGCGTAGCACCTACAACATTACAGTTGCTCCATAAATATCTGTTGAAAGAATGAAGAGAAACCTGCCAAACTACCACAACTGAAAAGGGGGATAAGACAACCTTAGATAAATACAACAGAATGAATCGAGTCAAAGAAGAGAAAGAAAAAAATTCAACACAAGCTGTGATCTAATTAAATTCACAAAATAAAGTACAACAGTTGACAGTAAGCCTCCTTTCCCCTAATGAAGCCAGAAAAGGAAATGGTTGGCAACAGCATTTACTTAATGGGTATAGGAATGTAAAACATAACTTAGAATAAAGGCATCTCAAACTCCACTTGACCAAAGCAGAGCTATAAACTTCCCGTTCCTCTACCAGTCCACTCTACCTCAGTAAATGAAACTACCCACCAACGCCTCAAATAAAAACCTGGGAGTCGTCTTGGATTCCTCCCTTACTCGGACCCTCAGTATATCCATTACAGTCTTGCTAGTTCTGCATCCAAACCTATCTCCAGTCCCCCACTCCTCCTCCCCAGCCTTCACTGCTACTATCCCATACAGAGCTCTATTCTAATTAATATTCTATCTCACGTTCCTGCTTTTACTCCTGCTCTTCTCTAAGTCATTCCACAGTGAGCAGTCAGTGATACTTTTAAAAGACAAACCCTACATCATGACACCCCTTTGCCCCAACTCTTGAATGACTTCTCACTTCTCAAAATGAAAAAAAAATTTATGATCTTATATGATAGATCTGCTTCTTTCATATCACTCTCTCCTTTGCTTGCTACATGTCACCCATGACCTTTTTAACAAATGGGACCATGTATTATCATCTCAGAACCTTTACACACATCATCCTCTCTGAAGTGTCCCATGGGTAAGGTGTTACCTTAACTCAGGTGTCACCGCCTCACAGGAAGGCCTTTCCTGACTTTTTAACACTATGTAAAATGGCTTCCCCATTCTTTCATTGTTCCATAATTATCATTCTTTCATAGCCTTTATCGTATTATCTTGTTTATTTCATTAACAACAAATATGTTCCAGGTGTAAGAAATATGATGGTGAGAAAGCAAAGTCATTGCTTTCATGGAGCTTATTTATATTAGGACTGAAAAACATGTAAACATACATTTATCATGAGATAAGTGCCAATATGAAAATAAAATAGTAAAAGGGAATACCGTGTGTTTGTGTGTGTGTGTGTGTGGCAGTGTGACATTTTAAGTAGGTTGTGAGGTCTGAGCAGACCTGAATAAAATAAAGAAGGGAACTATGTGAAAACCTGGGGTAAGATTGTTCTAAATGGATTAATGTATAGTTATTTATTAAGAGTACCTCCCACTAAAATGTAAGTTCTATGAAGCCAGGGGCCCTATCTTTTTAAAAAGATACATGTTTTTATTGATTTTTATAGAGGAAGGGGAGGGAGAGAGAGGGAAAGAGAGAGGGAGGCGGGAGGGGGGGAGAGAGAGAAACATCAATCAGCTGCCTCCTGCACATCCTCTACTGGGGATCGAGCCAGAAACCTGGCCATGTGCCCTGACTGGGAATCAAACCGGTGACCTCTTGGTGCATGGGGAGCACAACCAACTGAGCCACACCAGGCCTTAACTACCTTATACACTGCTACAGTCACCTTGGTACAGTGTCTAGCACAAAGTAGGCTATAAATACTTCATGAGTGAATGAAAACCTACATCAGTTTTTCAAGAAGCCTACTGGCGAATAAGGAAAGTATACCATGTACGTGTTTAAATATTAAATCTTAAGGGCCTACAAGAAACATTTTGAAAACATGTAAACATGGTAATACGAAATGTATGGCAAGTGTAAAAAAAAAAAAGAATCAGACACAAAAAATACAATTAGTGAATATTATTCTATTTATTTCAAAAAATTCAGTACAATATATGAAAACTCAACAAGAAACTGAAATCCTTGCTTTCCCTTATGTTCACATTCTAAACACATTACCATTTGCTTTCTTTATGAGAATGCTGAAGGAGACATGATGACACTCAAATTTATCACACCTGGACATTCACAGGCCCTTAAGTTAGAATAAACTAAAAGCAATAGTTTGAAATTCACATCTGCCCTGTATCTGTTGCCTTTATTTGTACTCTTTCTATCCCATGTTCATACAGTCAAAACTTAAAACTGAATCAGAAGCATACAGAAGCCCAAAACTTAACGCAGCACAAAACTACAATCATCTGCATACAGAACATAACAAGCATCAGTAAGCTATCTTCTGAGGTTCCAATACCAAGACAAAAAAAATGATGCACACAGCACCACCTGTTAACACAAGCTGCACCACTATCAGGCTCTAATAGCACCTGTTCTGCCCAAACTAGAATAAAAGTAGAATGGATGTAACATTAAATGAACCCAGAAAAACATAAGCTTTCCACATCTTCTTACCAGGAATCTCCTATCAAACTCGCATCACTTTCAGATAAAGCGTAGCTTGCAGAACTAGGTAAGAGTCCTTTTGCTTTGGTATATACTCATGGAAGAATAATTAAGTAAATGAAGGCTTCTTTTCCCACCTACATCTATTAGTGCCCATTCGTTCATTAGACTAATGTTGAGTACCTACTGTGTTGCAGGCCATTAATAAAACCATAAACAAGGCATACCCACCCCTTAACACCCTCTTAAAGAACCTGTTACTACAGTTAAGTGGTACTTTAATTTAGAAATGTTTCTAATTATTTTTTAAAAAGTATCACTTACACTGTATATGAAAATCATCTTATGAATTACCAGACTTTGTAACAATCCCTGCACCAGCAGATACATTCATCTTCCTAAACGCTGTGTGTGTGCTCAATTACCAGTGTAAACAATGAACCCATAACCAAACTAAGCAAAGTGCACATTAACGTTCTTGGTCCACAACTACAATGAATTTAGCTGTATTTTGGCAGTCCTTGTGTACTATATGGGCAAAGAGCCAATACTGTTACCCATAACCACCATTTCCAACAATAACTAACATACAGTTTTTCTTAGGACTAGCTTTAGTCCACCTACAGCAAATGTTTAACTTTCCCTCACAAGCGACCACAAATGGAGCCATCCAAACTTTGTCTATTAGCTTTGGTGAATGTCCCCAAATTGAAGTTGTGACCCTCATTCTCTTTTTTCAGGTAAATTATGAAATATTTTTAGCAGAACACATTCCGTAAGAGTATCCGAGAAGGCCAGGCCTCATCTGAATGCTGGCTGCAAAGGGAAGCCTGAAGCTTCGCGAAAAAGAAAGACCGGGGGTTATAAAACATACTCAAACTACCTCCCCCCTCCCTACTGAGGTTGGACCCCAATCTCACCCAAACGTAGCATTTTGAAACTTTCCGTGGACACAAGACCTGAATGCAATCTCCTCTCATCCTTCAGGCCACCACCAAAAAGAATCCAAAAATGTCAGGTTTGCGCGTGCACTGCCGAAGGGCGCCCGCCAGGCCCGCCTCGCAGCCCGCTCCACCCGCGCCCTCTCGCGCGCCCGGGTCCAGACCGAGACCCTCGCACCGACCGACGGGAACCCAGCGCTCTCGCCGCACATTCCCTCCCCGCCATCACCACGGCCACCCCCACCCCCGGTGCCTCCACCGCCACCCCCCCAAACTACCCAGCGCGAATAACCGAACACCCGGGATCCGGGGCCACATTTCCCCGTATTTCCCTTCCCTGCCCCACCCCCGCAAGGGCAGACATAGATGTACCTTCCAGAAAATTAATCTCCCCGGTGCTGCCGCCGCTCTTGCCAGCCGCCATCTTCCTTCTCCCACGCCGCCGCCTCCTTAATCCATGGCCCGCACCGCCGCCGCGCTCGTCGGGATGAGGGGCCGCGCCGCTGGAGGATAACCGCCTCAGGGTTGCGGGCCTAGGGCTGCGCCGCCAGGCGGGGGGCGCTCCCGCGCCCAGACGGGCCTACACAAAGAAGGCCGGGCGCTCCGGGCCTATCCGCTCCGGGCTTCTCCTCAGGCGCCGCCGGAGCAGTGAGAGCGGCGACGACGACGGCGGCGCTTCCCAGGCCCGGTTCCTCTCGGCCCACGACTCCCCATCCACCGCCCACCCAAGCCTCCTGAGAAGCTTCCCCGAGTCGCGCGCCCCCAGGAAGAGAGGTGGAAGGCGGGCACACACACACGCCTCCCCTCGTCCCGGGCCGTAAAAATGGCCGCACCCGCCGGCTGGGGCGGCGAGGTCTCCGCTACCGTCAGGCTCCCCCGGGCGCCTCGCTCCTTCTGCAGCCGCCGCCGCCGCCGCCGCCGCTACGGCCGTCCGCCCACCCCGCCCAGGCGCGAATGCATCAGCGGAGGCCTCTGCGACTGTCCATGTGGACAGGGGTGGGTCTCAGCCCCCGCCTCGCGTCCGTCGCCACAGCAGCTCGAGCCGCCGCCGCCGCCGCGCTCCTCCCCCACGGGCGCCGGAGCTGCCGCCCGGCTCCCGCCCCCGCCGCAGCCCCCCGCGCCGCTCCCCTCCGGAGCCCCGGCCCCTCTCCCACGCGAAGCGGGCGCGGCGCCCGGAACGCCGACTCGGGGAGCCCCGCACCCCGGTTCTCGGCGGGGCTGGCCCTGCGCGGCGCCAGCTCGGCCTAGACGGGATTAGTCCAGCCCCCGCCGCGGCCGGGCAGACCCGGGGCGCTGCCCTCCCGCCCCGCGCCCGCCGTGGGCTCTGTGGCAGCGCGACTGCCCGTGAGGTGTTGAAAGTTCACTCCTCTGCGGAGGCCTTGGGATTTAAACCGTGACCAGCGACGCAGGAGAGGTAGCGTGAGGCAGTGCGAGCAGAAGTTTAGAAAGTGACTTGTGGTCTTCATTCATTTTTAAAGAAGTTTTCAAAATAATTTATCTGGGAAGACTCTACAGTACGCTTCGAGTGATTTTTGTTTTGTTGTTGTTTTTTTAAAAAAAAGCCTGTCATTTATATCCCAGAGACTTCAAAAACCTACCTTACAAGTCAGGCCTGTAATTAATTGCAGGTGGCTACATCGTGTTGTTGTTTTTTTCTTCTTTTCCTTTCTTTTTTCACGTTATAAAAATAAGACCTGGTCAATAACGAAAATTGAGAAACTACAGAAAAGCTGAAAGAAGTAATGCCTAAAGCAAGGAAACGGATTCCCTCCTAGAGCTTTCAGAAAGCAGATGCCTTGATTTAGCCCAGCGAGACAGATGCTGTACTTCTGACCTTTCAGAACTGTAACATAATAATTTTTGTTAAGTTGCTAAATTACTATTTGTTACAGCAGCCGTAGAAAACTAATACACATGGACTGGGAAACAAGGTGGAGTGATGTAAAAGACGTATTTTAAGCAATATAAATTAGTATCTTTCAGGCCAAGTCATTGTTTTGCTTTCCTTATTGATTTCACCTAATCTCTATGGAACTCCGTAATTCCACTTTTTAAAGGGAAGTACGGATTAAGCCAATGGTTCGCCAGCTTTAGCCTGCATCAGAATCAACTGGAAAGGCTTGTTCAAACACATTGCTCTCTCCCACTCCTAGAGTTTCAGTGGGTCTGGAGTAGGCCTGAGAATTTGCATTTAAAAAAGTTCCCATGTGATCCAAATGCTACTTGCTGATCAGGGGACCCACACTATGAAAACCACTAGATTAAACAATCTATGAATTCCTTTCTAGTTCAATTATTAGTCTATAAATTTGCACTTACAAGTGAAATTAGCATTTTTCATATTCGAGTATAAGATTAAAGATATTTTCATCTAGTAAAGGAATGCTTTTTCTCTTAAAAAAAAAAAAAGCGCTTGCTGAAACCACTGTACTTTCACATGAATATGATCAACTAAGACTTGATAGTATCATATATTCGGGGCCCAGAAAACTTGGAATTTAGGACATGTCCCTGAAACTTAGATGTACTTAATATATATACAAATAAAGGGTGTCCACAAAATGTATACACACTTTGAATAATTATTAATTCCAGTGGGTTAAATCTGAAAGGAAAGAAACATCAATTGAGCTATTAGCTGTTAAGTGTGTATACATTTGGGGGTCACACTATATATACTTAGTATATTTACAAATATTCAGTAGCCCTCCTTTATACATACATTGTTGAAGCTCAAAGATGTTACTGAAAATGTCCCTGAATTTTAGAAATATGACTAACTACAAAACCAGTTCTCTGAGTTATATGTTTAATTTTTATCAAAAGTCTAGCATGTCTTTATTGTTTAAACTTAGCAAATTCCAGTCAGGTATCAGCTAACCTTTAGCTGTCATATTAAACACAATTTAATTCTGGCATGAAAAATAAATATAATAGAGAAAAGTTAATTAGATTCGAATGGAAGGGTAATTAATTACAGTGGATAGAATAAGCTACTTTTTGTTTTCTAATTATATTAAAATTTGGATGCCCTAGCTAGTTTGCTCAGTGGTTAGAGCATCAGCCTACGGACTTAAGGGTCCCCAGTTCAATTCCGGCCAAGGGTCCATACCTCGGTTGCATGCTCAGTCCCTGACCCTGGTCCGAGTGGGTGTGGGAGACAACCAGCCAATGTTTTTGTGAAAAAAGCAATGGAAAAAATATACTCAAGTGAGGATAAATAAATAAATAAATAAATAAATAAATAAATAAATAAATAAATAAATAAATAAATATGCATATCAGATCAAAGCACTTGTTTAAAACCATTCAGATTTCCCTGGCTCTTAGGGAAAAAAATCCTAAATCTTAATTGATCTACTAGCTACCCTCACCACCGCCACCGCCACACCTACTTCCCTAGCCTCATCTTGCAGCATTTTCACCTTAATTAATCCCCAACCACTTTGTATTTCTTTCAGTTCCTCAAATACTTCATCTTTTTTTTTTTTTTTTACTTCAGAGGCTTTGAATGCATTTCCCTCTTCATCTTCAATGCACTTTTTGTCTAGAGCCTTGCACCAGTAGGTTAATGTTTACCTGCTGAATGAATAAACAAACGAATACAACATATTTAAAATAACCTTTCGCAAGGAAAATTCAGAATCAAAGAATTCTAGAGCCCAGACTTCTTAGAGATCATCTAATACAGTCTTCTGAGAGGTCCAGAAAATGTCTTTGCCCCAAGTAACACTGTAATAGAAATCTAGGAAAGATACCCTAAAAAGGATCAGCAATCCAGGGGGCAACCTGGGACTTGATTTTGAAGATTCCAATGCTGAAACAACTTGAGCTGTTTTGAGGAGGCCAGGAGGAAGACTTGAGTTGGTAACAGATACATAGTAGCAAAGCTTCCTCTCTGTTTACTGCTACAAATTTTTCCTTTTTATCATAGCTGTTGTTTCCTCTATTTTAGCCAGATTTAAAATATTCTATATAAAACTGCTTATATAAACAATTTTAGTACATTTCTTTGAAACTGCAATTATCAATCATGTTCTTTTAAACACTACACTTAGAAGCATATAGCTAGGCCATGACTAAATACAAATTTCAGAAGACAACAGCAGGTTCTGCAAGTTATGTCTGGTTGATAGTTTTTTGAAGAGCTAAGTACACTTGTGTAAGGTGAAATGAACAATATGTTAAAAAGAAACAATAGACCTGAAATGGAGTCACTTATGGTAAGCCTAACCAAAACTTAATACCTAACCTGATTTCAATTTCAGCCTCTCCTTTCAGTTCTTTTAGTCAATGCTTTCTGTCCCTCTTTCACATCACAGTTTTTGTTGGTTCATTCATTTATTTTTAATCTTCACCCAAGGATATGTTTTTGTTGAATTGAGAGAAAGAGGAAGTGGGGGGGGGGAGAAGAGAGAGAGAAGGAGAGAGAAAGAGAAATATCCCCCATCCCTGTACACTCCTTGACAAGATAGAATCTGAAACCTTCCTGTGTGCAGGACAGCACTCCAACCAGCTGAGCCACCAGGCCAGGGCCAGGATTATTATTTTAAACCAATCAATCTGGAATTTCCTGGTCAGCATTTGTGGATTATCTGCCTGATAAACTCACTGCTTTCCATGAAAGAAGGTAACCTTGCCTGAAATAACCCACTTTTTAACTTTCTGCCCTATTTTTACCTATGAAAGCCTTCTGTTTTGTACAGCTTCTCAGAGAACCTTTTTATTTATTAGATCTGAAATTTACTAGGTTGAATTTTTGTTTTTTAACAAGTGTTATATGAGAATAATATATATGTTTCTATTATAAGTAGTCTATGTGTTTCTGTTTTAACGTAATTTATACATTATAATATTGCAGTTAACTTTCAACTTCTTCTTTTTTTAATCCTCAGTCGAGGATCTTTTTTCCATTGCTTTTCAGAGAGAGTGAAGGGAGAGAGAAAGAGAGAGAGAGAAAGACTGATCATCGATGTGAGAGAAACATATCGATTGGTTGCCTCCCACAGGAGTCCCAACTGGGCTAGGGATGGAGCCTGCAACTGAGGCACCGGGCTAACGATGGAGCCTGCAACTGAGGCACATGCCCTTGACTGGAATCGAACCAGAGACCCTTCAGTCCGAGGGCCGACCCTCTGACCACGGATCCAGATCAGCCAGGGCAACTTCTGACTTCTTGATGAACTTGTTTTTGTTCATGTTTAATACTATCATGCTTTATGCTCTTTTTAAATTTTTCAGTTCTTTTAGTCAATGCTTTCTGTCCCTCTTTCACATCACAGTTTTTCCCCTGATATTTTTAGTGGGCAGTTTAGTAACTAAAATTCTAATGTTGAACATTTAAAACTTTTAAGTGCAACTCAAGCTAATATTTTTTAAATTGTAAATGAACATGTCCTCAAAATAACCCACATTTCTTATAATAGTTCTTACCAGACACCGCCGGTGCCAACGTTTATTAATTTACAGTCAAATTTTCAGGTATTGAGGGCTCAATTAGGACTTTCTTTGCCATCATGGTGTCCTTCCTCCACAAGAAATATATTAAACAATTTTTTAGCCAAAGTTAGAGTGCTATATACAAAACTATATTTTAAAATTTTTACATTAGTTAATTTTAAAGCTGCTTTAGAATAAAGATACAATATAGGCTGGATTCATTATTATATATTTATTATTATCATCATGTTAATTTTTCTTCTGATTTTAAAAGAAGCAACATTAAGACTTTTTTTTATAAGACTTTAAAAGTATCATGGGTCCCAGGCACTGTGCCTCCTCTGCCTAATGGTTGTGTTAACCCTGTAGATGGCCTCTGGATCCTTTCATGTTCATTAATGGAAATGCTCATATGAAAACCATGTCTAGCTGAACTCTGAGGCAGTGGTTCTCAAACTTTAACAAGCATAAGAATCAAGTGGAGTGCTTGTGAAACAGATTCCTGGGCTCCCTCTCATACCATCTAATTCAGTACGTCAAGGTAATTTGAATTTCTAAACTCAAAAGCAATGCCAATGCTACTGTTAACACAAAAATGTCCAGATTTATGAAGGATTTTTGTAAGAGTTTATTTGAGCCAAACTGCCAATTGCCAGGAAGCAAGATCTCAAATTCTCTGGAGAATGACAGTTTTGCAGTTTCTTTTATGCATTTGAAATGAAGAAGGGAATGGTAAGGAAGATTACGTGAAAGTTGGAGAGAGCAAGGTGGGGATTAGATTACAGGATAGTTAACAAGATTATGTGCTCTATTGAGAGTGGTTATTTCAAAGGTATATTAACCTATTTGGAGGTTCTGAGCTAGTCACCTCAAGATGTGCTGCTGCGGTTTGTGGATTGTTTTGAGCTAAGGGCAACTTTATCTGTGGGCTCAGGAGAAACTTCTGCCCCTCCACTACCTAGAACAATCTGAATTAGGGGCCTTGCTCATACAGGAGATTATTAGAGATAACCTTTCTATTTACAAAACATCTGCTCTTATTTTGCAATAACCCCTGACCCTTTAAAGCTACCAAGGTATTTTACCTCATCTGTAGCTCAGAATGTCTTAAATCCTCAAAGCACAAAAAATACTTGGGTAACTTGCTCTCAGAGTTTTGGACTTTATTTTTTTATATATATTTCTTTATTGATTTTAGAGAGAGAGGAAGGGAGAGGGAGAGAAAGAGAGAGACAAAGAAATATTGATGTGAGAGAGAAACATCGATTAATTGCCTCCCTCATGCACCCCGACCAGGAATCGAACCTGAACCCTGACTGGGAACTGAATTGGCAGCCTTTTAGTGCATAGGACAGCTCTCAACCAACTGAGCCACACTGGCCAGGGCCAGAGTTTTGGACTTTAAACACTTTCACCTTATTAGGTTAAAAGTCTCATTGGATAACTAGTTTCCTTACACATTCTTCTTACTATTGTGCCATTATAAATATTATGGATGGAAAAGCGGCCGCATACTAAGCCAGACAAGCTCAGGGGAGGCCGGCGGCCTTACAAACTAAGAGACCTAAAATAACCACATAAGACAGTCTGAAATGAAAAATTCTTAACTAAAAGCGAGTCGTGGTGCCCAGCTGGGCGTGGCGCAGCGGTTGAGCATCAACCTAGGATCCAGGAGATCGCGGTCAGTTCTGGGGTGTGCTGGAGGCAGCAGATCAACGACGCTCATCACTGATGTTTCAACTCTCTCTCTCTCCCTTCCTTTCTCTGAAGTCAATAAAGACATATTTTTAAAAAAACAAAATAAAAATAAAGGCGGGTTATGGTGAGTAGTCATGTCCTAGGATGATATATTTCTTGACAAAGATCAATCTTTGCCTTAACTGGGCCTGTCTGTTGTCTTTTTGCATACCTTTGGAATGTCAGAGTAACCCCCTTTTCTACAAACCCTTCAGGACACAGTGTCCCTCCAAAGCAGGGACCACAACCCCCCTCATTGTTACCCTGTTGCCCAAATACCATCTCCATGCACTGTAAATGTTAATTAGCTATCCTATACCTCACCAGTACAAAAGAAGTATTTGTCTTCATTTTACTTTCATTCAGTCTCAGATATTTCCCCCCTTTGCTTTCTCCTGCCTCCGTAATCTACCATCAGTGAATTTCATGTAACCTTCCTTATGCCTTCTCCTTTGATTTTAATGTATAAAATAAACTGCAAAACTGCCATTCTCTGGAGCATTTTCTCAATCCATTGACGCTTTGCTCCCGGGCAATTGTCAGTTTGGGCTCAAATAAACTTATAAAAATTCTCTACAGGTTTGGAGGTTTCTTAAGTCAACAATATAAACACATGAGATAATCACCTCTTTCTCCTTCTATGTGTGTGAATATATGTTACCATTGTTAATTAGCCAGCTATTAATAATAGCAAAGAATCAAAGGGCCGGTCAGGTGTTATAGGCATGCCATTTGTGCAGCTTCACCAGGAAGCTGCAATTCTACACTCCCCAGGGAACACCAGCTTGTTCCCCAAATTAGGGGGAGGGGGTCCAACAAAGAGAACATAGATGCATGCCCAGTAAAGTTGGGGTAACCAGGGAAGGTACCTGCCTGTCAGTCACACCTGGGGACAGAGATGGTTGGCCAGAATGGGCATGGCCACTGCAAGCTCGAAGGCCTTCAGGAATACATAATCCCCTAACAAAGGATTTTGCGCTCTTTTTTGTTGTTATTGTTAATCCTCACTGGAAGATATTTTTTCCTTGATTTTTAGAGAGAGTGGAAGGGAGGGAGGGTGAGAGAGAGAGAAACATCAATCCACATTGATCGGTTGCCTCCCCCACAGGCCCCAGTTGGGGCCTGGGATCAACCTGCAACCCAAGGATGTGCTCTTGGTGGGGAATCAAACCAACCATCCCTCAGTGCTGGGGCTGAGGCTCTACCACTGAGCCACACCAGCCAGGGCACGTTTATGTTCTGTTTGTTCCTCTCTCGGGCTCTTGGTGCGCATGTGGCACTTAGCGCTTGGCTCTCTTGCATTCACCCGTGTGGCCCGTGGCCATGCAGACCCCACACGCAATGGACTAATGCGCTGCAGCAGGAAAACACGGGCTAAGCTGGCCTGATGATGGACTGGACCCCGCTCCAACATGGAAAGGAAACTCTGGACACTTGCTCTGATTTTAGCTCTACTGACGCCCCACCTATACTTCTTCGGTGACTAGACTAAAGGAAATGGGACTTTGGAAACCCAGGGGTGTTATTCCACAGAAATAAAACTTTCTACTATACCACATCCTCCTGTGGGGCCTCCAGAAATGCTTCTTCCGGTGGTGTCCCAAGAACCCCACTTTCACAAACAACCATATCCTGTAATATGTGTGTGTGTGTGTGTGTGTGTGTGTGTTTCTTCTGGCTTTTCTTTCCGTGATTCTTTTATTATTCAAGAACATGGTCTAATACAAACGCAGGCTATTTTCTAAGTTGTGTTTTTCAAGAAAATGCTTTGATGACCTCAAAGTTTACCAAACCTTAGCCCACAATCCAGTGTAAAGGGGCCACAGTGTTTTCACCAATTATACATTATGAAATACATAACAAAAAGAAATATTACGGGGGCAGGTATATGATCAAATACATTATGGAGCTCCCATTTAATAATATGGTTTGCAGCTATTTAAAGCAGTGAAGTAGATCTATGTACTGATCAGGAAAGTATCCACGATTAATTAAAAAGAAAAAGCAAGTTACAAACCAGTTTGATTTTATTTTTATAAAAATTAATTTATAAATATATATAGCTAATCTGTTTAGTATATGCTATTTCAGAGGAAAGGGATTTGAGGTTCTTTCCCTTTTTAGGGAATTTTAAGTAGTTTTGGATTATAGGTAAGCTGCTTTTTTCCTAGAATTTTTCAGTATTTTTAAATAATTTAAAGCTAACAAATAAATGAATCCTTTTTTAATACATTTTCCTTAAAATTCCAAAGTTTAACAGTATAATCTTACTATTTTCTATTTTAAAAATACATTTTTTTCCTTGAAACAAAAATATGGTCATTGTGGACTCTCCCAGTTTGTATATTTTTTTCTCACTTGTCAGGCCCTATCTATCCTTAAGGGTTTAAAATTTTAGCTATGAAAATCATGTAAGTTTATAATCTTTGATATGTGGAAACAAGTTTATATATTGGTCAGAACTGAATTCTAGATTATTGCAGTTGATTCCTCTATTTTTCTATTTATTACTATGATATTTATTAAGTTTATATACATTATCCTTGAAACCACCATGAAATTAGGTGGAATCAAATTAAATTGCTGTTTTTGTAGGTAAAAAACAACATCAGCCAGATGTTGGTATTTCATATACCTCTACTTAACTGTCAATAGTTATCTTGGATTAAGTCATGTGATATCTTTATCTAGAAAATAATTGTGGAAAAATTAGATTTACCTTAACATTGTATTACATGTACATGAAAAGATAACACTGGAAACTTGGTTTATTAAAGGTGTAAAACTTACTTGGTCACTATTAAACCTATAACACTAGCATGTACTACAGCCTTGGTTTCATTGTATTATAAAAGCAAACAGTATTATGTTAAGAATACCAGAATTAGCCATAAAGTGGTAAATTGGAGACTTAGGTTCTTGTGAAATTGTCTCATTTGGGTAGATAAAAAGGGAGATGTGTCAGGCCTTTAATGAGAAATTACTTTAAAAATGTTTATGATTATCTCCTCTTGAGAAAAAGTCATAATTTGGTTTGAAATGCTTTGGGTTGGCATGCATTACATAGTGAGTTAGAGAACATTTGTATTGGTCAAGCACCTCATGCCCATGAAAGTATTTTATTTTCTACATGTTACTGAACTTTGTCATCCTAAGTAAGATAAAGTGTTTAGGTATTTGGTTTTGAATGTGTCTTCACTTGGCAAAGGCCTGCCTGTTATATAACCGTCTTGGTAGAGCAGAGCAAGCGCTGCTTCTGATAGCCCAAGCCAGGGAGCTTTACGTAAAATCTGAACTATAGCTACAAACACTGGCGCCAAGACACTACCTTGCCTCTTTAGCCTCTTTCTTCAGAGAGGACTATGTGGATGACTCCTGGAGGAGCCATTAAAACCATGTCAGTCGCCAGTCATATACCCTGAAAAGGAAACTGGATTGGGAGAGTAGTCTATCTTGAGGCCAGGCATGAAAACATAGGAGAACAGCATGTGGGTGCTATTTTCCTTCTTCCTTCCTGTTATCATGACATCAGCCTAATTGGAAAAAGTTTTAACTACCGACCTATTTCTTTTAAATCATGTGCATAGGTTAGGCTGCCTTTGGTGTCTTTAATAAGATTTAGAAGCTATCTAGAATATGTGGGTTTATAAATGAACTAGTAATATTCCTAAGAATGTTGTGTGGGTTTTTTTTTTGTTTGTTCGTTTTTTAAATCACTGGCCAGGTACCTCAGTTGATTAGAGCATCATCCCAATATGCCAAGATTGTAGGTTCAATCCCAGGTCAGGGCACATACAAGAATCAACCAATGAATGCATAAATAAGTAGAACAACAAATTGATGTTTCTCTTTCTCTCCCTTCCTCTCTCTGTCTCAAATCAATCAAGAAATAAAAATTTATAGAAGACTTTAAAAAATCACTGTAATAATGTAAAACCTCCTGCAATAATTCCATATTGGGAGAAAATGTTTCCTGGCTCACAGTTGAATGTGCTGTTTAGGAAAACAAGTTCTCTAGTATTATTGAGATAGTTGATCCATTTAAATAAAACATCATAGGAACCTCTACCTTCCCTCAAAATGGGTATATATATTTCTGACAGAGAAATAAAATCAAATGTAAAAGTAGATAGATTATTTTCCAATGTCTGGCATGATGTTGAATGTTTAGTAGGTATTCAATAAATATTTGCGAAATTATCTTGTAATTTAAGTACTTTCTTTTTTGGAGTCTGGACATATTATAGATTTGGTGGGCTGTAGCCAACCTTACTGAACTCAAATTTCAGTAAGGGCCAATGGTGCATTGTAATGTAAAAAAATTTTCTCATGTGGTAATAGGATCAGCCCTTGATCATGGACTTGGGCTTCTAACTTCAGTGGCAGTACTCAGGATGTAACTCTGTGGCTGAACCCCTTTCACTAATTGGTACCATTATACCTTGTTTAATCTTTTGCATTTCTTTTTGATGGTTTAATAATCATATAAAATTAAATCAACCTTAGTCAAGTCCAAATCATGAGTCCGAGCAGTCTTCCAAGCTAAGTGGCTTTGTGGTAATATACTAAAACTAGTATTCTTCTGAAAACTTATTTCTTTTTTCTTTTAATCAACCTGGTCTATTTTTAAAAAATATATCTTTATTGATTTCTGAGAGAGGAAGGGAGAGGGGGAGAGAGAATAGAAATAGCAATGATGACAGAGTAGTCATTGATCGGCTGCCTCCTGCACACCTCTTACTGGGGGTGGAGCCCGCAACCCAGGCATTTGCCCTGACTGGGAATTGAACCGCGATCTCTTGGATCATAGGTCAATGCTCAACCGCTGAGCTATGCCCGGCCGGGCTGAAAACTTATTTCTTTAAGAGATTTCTCTATCTTAATAATAAATTTTAAAACACTAGATTGTAATATAGAATAATTTTATATCCACTAAGTACTTTTTTATTAAGTCCACAGAACTTTGCCTAATCCTATATAGATACATGTACCTTATCCTCACAG
Source organism: Miniopterus natalensis (assembly GCF_054644295.1). Classification (NCBI taxonomy): domain Eukaryota; kingdom Metazoa; phylum Chordata; class Mammalia; order Chiroptera; family Miniopteridae; genus Miniopterus; species Miniopterus natalensis. The sequence goes on along the minus strand of NC_142085.1, from coordinate 35,847,565 downwards.
TCTTAGGCAGGTCATATATTTTGTTTTGGTTTTCTAAGTTAAGAATCAAGTAAGCTGTGTCTTCTTCAAATTTGTGCCAATGTCAAATATAGATTTAGGTCCCCTAGACCCTGAGGGTGACTCAACAAGGTCCATTTTCACTTTGTCCCAATATTTAGCCACCATGGCTTGGGGCTGACCTTAGTTCCAAGGTGTGCTTGATTTGTAAAACTCAATTGGGTTAATCCCACTCACCCTAGTATAGTGATTGTAAAACAGTCTAGTCCGAAAATACACCTTGATAAGAGTGAGACGTTTTCTTTCATATTGAAAAATGTATCCAAAGACCATTAACATCATCTTGACAAATTGGCTAATTTTAGCAGTTTTGTATTTGTGCTAACAAGAAATAGGTTTAGGCTGTAATAAAGAATAAAAAGCAATTATTTGCCTGGCTGGTGTGGCTCAAGGGTTGAGTGTCAACCCATGAACCGAGAGGTTCAATTCTCAGTCAGGGCACATGCCCTGGTTTCGGGGTAGATCCCCAGTAGGGAGCCTGCAGGAGGCAGCAGATTGATGATGTTTCTGTCTCTCTAGCCCTCTCCCTTCCTCTCTCTTTCTAAACACACACACACACACACACACACACACACACTAAAACCATATATATATTTTAAAAAGAAAAAAAGAAAAAAAAAGAAAGCGATTACTTTAGCAAAGGAGGGACTGCAATCCAGGACACAGGTTCAGGTTGCAAACTAACTGTGCCTCGAAGGAAAGAAAGAAAGGCAAGGTTTATAAAGGTCAAAATGTAGAGCTGTTCTCGTTAAGCTCCCTCATATAAATGAAGTGTGTTGTTTAGGTCAGTTGGGATTGGTTAGGCCCATTATATAAGTAGAGGATGCTGGTTGTCAAAATGGATTGGTTCTTTTCAAGGTCAAGAATGCAAATAGTCTTGTCACCATGATGACGAGTGTGTAAAGTTTATTTATGTCCATGTAGCAATCTTTGATCCAGGATGTTTGTTGTTTAGCCATGAGCTGAGCTTAGCAACAGGTCAGCAACTTAATAACAGTTCCAAGAAATAAGACATGAAATGGGCATTGGCCCCACTTTCTTGATGGCCTCCTGACTCCATTTTAAGTGATTCTCTTAGCAATGTTTATTCCATTTTATTTTCTCCATTATCAGTTATATTAGCCTCTGGAGCATGAACTTTATGGCATGCTCCTCTTTATGACTACCTATAGAATAAGTTTGTGGATTGAAGTCCGAGGCAACAGAAATGAAAGTGCAGAAAGATGAAAAAATTTTGGAGAAGAAAAGTCATATAAAAAGAGATTGTTTTAGCTGTGAGAAACTGGTAGCAGTCCTGCTGAGTGGGGAGTTAAGGTGGGAGATTTATTTGGGAATGTGTAACCTTTTATACTTTTGATTTTTGTATCTTGCATATACATGTTATCTAATAAAAAGTAACTTTGATTGATGGTGTTATGATCATCTGAAAAGTTCTCTGGGCATTTCTGTAGTTCTTACTCCCTTCTAAATTGATGTACTGCATACGTGACAATAATGTCACTGAGCCATTGCCCCTAGGTGTTTACTTATTTCAGTTGTCAGTCTAAAGTAATAGATTTGTAATGATGCATGCACATTGGGTTTTCTGCTTGTGACTAACAATAAGCAAAACCATCATTAATTCTCACATTCAAGTTATAGTTGTGCCTCTAATTTTTAAAAACATATCTCAATTCTACTATATTTAGAGTACACTCTCCAAAAATACTCCCTTTTAACATTTTTTGACCAAAACACAGTTGATGCTAAAATAATATTACATTTTATTTTTAAAATCCAGCTTTTATTCTGAAAGGATAATAAAAATGAAGATATGATCAACTGACATCAAAAAGGTACAATTTGAAATAAGCTAAATTGCAAGTTCTTCAAGGACAGAAATTATTTTTAAAGATTTCTCTGTCTTCCACAGTACAGTATCTTTTTTTCTTAATCTTTAAAAAAATATTTATCTCTTGTTGAAAGTATTACAGATATCCCCTTGTCCCCCCCCAATGATCCCCTCTACCCCACATCCCCCCCCCCCAGGACCCCACCACACTATTGTCTGTGTCCATGGGTTATGCCTATATGCATATAAGTTCTTTTATTACCCCCTTCCCACCCACTGCCTCACCCCTGCCTTCCCACTGAGGTTCATTAGTCTGTTCCATGCTTCTATGTGTCTGGATCTATTTCGTTCCTCAGTCTATTTTGTTTATTAGGTTCCACATTGAGTGAGATCATGTAAAACTAAATCAGGAAGAATCAGAAAACCTGAATAGGCTAATAAAAACAGATGAAATTGAAGCAGTAATTTAAAAACTCCCAGCAAACAAAAGCCCTGGTCAGGGCAACTTCACAGGGGAGCTTCCTAATTCTTTAAGTTGTAGGGTTAGATTACTAAAAATTTTTCTTGCTTTTTGAGGTAGGCCTGTAGTGCTATGAACTTCCCTCTCATGACTGCTTTCGCTGTGTCCCATAGATTTTGGATTGTTGTGTGTTCATTTTCATTTGTTTCCAGGAAATTTTTTATTTCTTTCTTGATCTTATTGGTAACCCATTCATTGTTTAATAACATGCTGTTTAACCTACATGTGTTTGAATGTTTTTGAGTGTTTTTACTATAGTTGATTTCTAATTTCATGCCATTGTGTTCGGAGATGCTTGATATGATTTCAATCTCCTTGAATTGTAGAGACTTGTTTTGTGTCCTAACATGTGGTCTATCTTTAAGAATGACCCATGTGCACTTGAGAGGAATGTATATTCTGCAGCTTTGGGGTGAAATGTTCTGTAAATGTCAACTAAATCCATCTGATCTAGTGTGCCATTTAGAGTCACTGTTTCTGTGTTGACTTTTTGTCTGGAAGATCTATCCAGTGAAGTCAGTGGGGTGTTAAAGTCCACAACTATGACTGTATAGCTGCTAATCTCTCCCTCAAAGTCCTTAAGGTTATTATTGATAGGTCCTTATTTATTGCCATTTTAATCCTTTATACCTATGTTTCTCTCTCTATTTCTTCTTATTACAGCAGTCCCTTTAACATTTTCTGCAATGCTGGTTTGGTGGTAATAAACTCCTTTAGCCTTTTTTTTTTTTTTTTGGTCTGGGAAGCCCTTTATTTCACCATCTATTTTGAATGATAGCCTTGCTGGATGAAGTAGTCTTGGTTTCAGATCCTTGTTTTGCATTACCTCGAATACTTCATGCCATTCCCTTCTGGCCAGTAGAGTTTCTGATGAGGAGTCAGCTGACAGCCTTATGGGAGCTCCTTTGTAGGTAACAGATTGCTTTTCTCTTGCTGTCTTCAAGATTCTCTCTTTGTCTTGAATTTTTGGCACTTTAATGATGATGTGCCTGGATGTGAGCCTCTTTAGGTTCTTCTTTATTGGGACTCTCTGTGCCTCCTGAACTTGTGTGGCTTTTCTTGGCCAGGGTAGGGCAGTTTTCTGCCATTATTTCTTCAAATAAGTTGGCTATCCCTTGCTTATTCTCTTACCCTTCTGGCACTCCTATAATGCAAATATTATGTTTTATATTATCCCACAGCTCCCTTAAACTGTCCTCTGTTTTTTTAATTGTTTTTTGTTTTGGATCTCTGATTGAGTGATTTTTTTCTACCCAGTCTTTTAATTAGTTGGTCCAATCCTCAGCTTCCTCTAATCTGCTGTTTATTTCTTCCAGTGTATTCTTTATTTCTGTTATGTCATTCTTCATTTCTGACTGGTCATTTTTCATAGTTTCTATATCTTTTCTCATGCTGTTAAGCATCCTTACAATCAGTATTCTGAACTCTATATCTGAGAGATTGCTTATCTCCATTTCATTTAACTCTTTTTCTGGAGACTTCTCCTGTTCTTTCATTTGGGGCTTGGTTTTTTATCTTCCCATTTTGGCTCCCTATTTGGGTTTCTATGTATTAGAGAGATCTGTTATGGCCCTTAGCCTTTTTAAAGGGTCTCTGGTGCAGGCCAATGTCAGACACTCTTTGTCACTGGCCTTGAGTACCCTGTTTGGAGCTATCAACAATCCACGTCTTGTTCCCTCTGCAGGGGCTGGGTGCATTTGGATAGGACCAAGATGCACACCAAAGTCTGCTTTTCCAAGGCCCAGGTCCAAAAGCAGATCAGGCAAAGACTCAAAGTTCCCAGAGGTTCACCTCTGCCTGCAGGCTGATTGATCTTAGTCTCTTAATGAGCATCAGGCTCTAGACCACAGCAAGAAGTAAACTCCACAGTGTGGGGTGAGAGGTTTTCCAGTAAGTGGAGCAGTTACTTCCCTCCCAGGCAAAAGCTGCCTGGCTGGCCCAGGTCTGTCTCAGAAAGATGTCCTCCACAGTATGGGGGAATGACTCAGCACAAGAATCCAGATGGCCATCTCTAAGCTCCATCTCCAGAGCCTAAAACCCCAGATTCTTCTCACAACGCTCTAGTCAACTCTGCCCTCCCTCTGCTGGAACCCAGTGTGAGTGGCTGCACATGAAACTTTGTGCGTTGGCCCTTTAAAAGGGTGCCTGCATTTCCAGCTGTCTCTCCCTGGCTGACAGAAACCCAGCTGCTTTTCACAGCCAGATGTTATGTGGGCACCTTTCTCAGTTCTGGTGCTCTGGGCTGGGAAGCACAGCTTGGGGGTTAGATCCCAGAGTTCTCAGTGGGAACCCCTCACAACTAAGATGTCCCTCGGGACCTTCAGCTGCAGCCTGTGGGAGCCCACCCAGCCCTCTCACACCTCTGCACTTCCTGCCAGTCTCTATGTGGTCTCCACTTTAGGTCCTTGGTTATAAGGGTGCTCTCCACCTCGTCTTAAGTTGCAGTTGATTATTCAGGATGGTTTTTCTCTATTTTAGTTGTAATTCCAGTTTGGTCCTGGGAGATTGTCAGTGTAGCTTCCACTCAATCTGCCACAGTCTTGGAATCTTTCCACAGTACAGTATCTTGAACATAGAAGTTATTTAATAGTTTTTCATCTGATTGGATGAACCAAAAATTCTAGCATAAAAACACCAGAGGAATCTAAATACACACTTAATTTTTCAGTAATCTTGCTATTAAAAAAGATGATGTTATAATGATTAATATACCGCTACTGAGATCAAGTTTTCTCTGCTACTCAGCATGACCAAAACAACTTAATACATAGTCTTATATTTTTAAGATATTTCTAACATTTTTTGTTATAGTACTTTAACCTTTAGTCACCAAAATTAAATTCCTAGCCAAAAACTTATTTTAAATACTATGTGGCATGTCCATGGAACAAACTCAGAAGAATTCTGCCTACCTACCTTCTTGTGTGTATATTTGTATTTATATGTTTATATTATTTTTATCGAAATTTGGTCTTTGTTTTTTTAAAAATCAGCCATACTTCTTACTTAATATGTGCTACCCAAGTGCTTTAAATACACAAAAATGTTGGATTCTCTTAGGAAACTTTCCTATATCCATGCCTGGGTATTAGAGATGACATAGTAGTATAACATGGCTTTTGGTATTTTGAAAAACAAACCCATTTAGGTGGTTTAAAGTGACAGCCTTATATGGTTGAGTTCATGCTGTAATGTGTCATGTGATAGGATGAGTCATAAAACATATATACATGTATAAACAAACACCAAATATTCTTCAGGCTCACAGCTGTTGGGACTATTACTAATACTGATGTATTTTTTTTTTATTACTGATGTGATTAATGTGATCAATATTAATGTGATTATTCTCTTGAGTATTCACGGCCAATTAAATGAATAGAGGATCAGCCTTCACTAGACGAAGAATGTGCTTTGGTTGGCAGACACCAGCATTACCTCACACAACATATAAAATTTCTTCAGCGAAATAATCTTACTGGTTGCTAACATGTTAATGGGATTTTAAAATTTTATTGACTAACATTCTACAGTATACTTCTGTGAATTTTAAATTAATACTGAGTAGTTTCTTAATGATCACAAAAGCATCGGAGGTTTTCTCTTTTGTTACATTTTGTTTTAATATACCTGCAGCAATGTTTCCCCTGCACTGATCAGCACAAATTCTGGTAAGTTACCACAGGCCAGGATGTGGTCTCTCCTCTCTAGAGTTCTGGAACTTCAGTAATCGCAGCTCTCAAAATCCTCCAGCCAAGCACACAATAGGCTCATGTGTGTGTGTGTGTGTGTGTGTGTGTGTGTGTGTGTGCTCGCATGTGTGTGTGCACACTCGTATTTGCTGGAAGATCACTTTATTATAATTTATTTTTTATTTTATTTATTTATTTATTATTTATTTATTTATTTTATTTTTGTTTAAAATATTACAGACGTCCCTTTTTCTCCCCAATGACCCAAATATTATAATTTTTAAAAGATCAATATTTCCATTAGCTGGATTACTTGTGTGTGTTATCTAGCACCCGTTTGCTGGTACTGTTGACACAAGAAACATCCACACTTAGAGAATTTTAACGAGTGTCACAGTTTCCTTTATCTTCGCGTCCGGTGTTGGACACTTCGTTTATTTCTGCATCTTGGCTGTTGTAAATGATGCTGCAGCGAGCATGGGGGTGAGGATTCCTTTTTCAGTTAGTGTATTCATTTCCTTCAGATACATACCCAGGAGTGGGAATACTGGACCATATGCTAGTTCTATTTTTAGTTTTTTGAGGGAACTTTATACTGTTTTTCATGGTGGCTGTTCTAATTCACATTCCCAGCAATAGTGCACAAGTGTTCCCCTTTTCTCCCATCCTCACCAACACTAATTATTTCTTGTCTTTTTGATAACAGCCATTCTAACAGGTCTGTATTGATACCTCATTATGGTTTTAATTTGCATTTCCCTAATAATTAGTGATGCCGAGCCCCTTTTCATGTACCTGTTGGCCATCTACAGGTGTCCCCAGGAATGTATACACACCAGCGCTGGCTGGGTTGGGTTAGTGGTTAGAGCATCAGCCCTTGGACTGAAGGGTTGAGGGTTTGAGTCCAGTCAAGGGTGTACCTCAGATGCAAGCTGGGTCCCCACCTTGGTTGGGGCTTGTGCAGAAGGCAACCAACTGGTGTGTCTCTCTCATACTGTCATTTTCTCCCTCTCTCTCTCCCTCCCATGCTCTCTGAAAAGCAATGGAAAAAATATCCTGGGGTAAAGACTAAATAAATAAATTAAAAGTAGAGAACTTCCACATATACTATCTCATTTTAAAAGTGTATACACACTTTGAATAATTATTCATTCCAATGGGTTAAATCTGAAAAGAAAGAAACGTCAATTGAGCTATCAGCTAAAATATGCGTATACATTTTTTTGGAACACGCTGTATATGCCTTTTTGGAAAAATACCTAGATCTTCTGCTCATTTTAAAATTGTTTGTCTTTTTGCTATTGTATGAGTTTTTAAAAATATATTTTGGATATTAACCCTTACCAGATATATGCTTTGCAAATATTTTCTACCATTTGGCTGGTTGCCTTTTCATTTTTTTGGATCATTTCCTTTGCTCTGCAGAAGCTTTTTAGTTTAATGTATGGTGTTTTATTTTAATTTTGTTTTGGTGACATGCAAAAAAAATTATATCATTTATCCCCTGCTCTGTGACAAACTACCCCCAAACATAGTGGCTTAAAACAATGATGATTACTTATTTTAAAATTTTTATTTATTTATTTGAGAGAGAGAGTGAGAGGAGAATGAAAAAGAGACCTCAATTTGTTGTTTTACTTATTTACGCATTCATTGGCAGATTTTTGTATGTGCCCTAACTGGGGATTGAACCCATAATCTTGGCATTTTGGGACAATGCTCTAAATAGCTACATAGCCAGGGCTGATTTCTTATTTCTCGTAATTCCATGAGTTGACTAGGAGGTTCTATTCTACATGGTATAGCTGAGATCCCTCATGTGGCTTCATTGAGCTGGGAGCTTAGCAAGAGATGAAATGTCCGAGATGACCTCTCTTCCTCTAGGGTCTCAATATAGCCTCTTATCATTCAATGGTCCAGTTTAATTTTCTTTCTATGATGGCAGATTATTTTCAAGAGGGAGTGTTTCAAGAAGACAAGTTCCAATATGCAAGTTGTTATCAAGCTTTTGCTTGCATCACTCTTGCTAATGTCTCATTGTTCAAAAGAAGTCACATGGCTGAGGTTAGAGTCAATGTAAGAGAGGACTCCGTCAGGGCATGAGTATAGCAAGGCAGTTAATTGGGGGGATGCCAATTAACCCTCTTGCACATGTTTGCTGCCAGGAGGGATGGTGAAGGCCACCAGCAATCGAGGCATCGGCAACAATCAGGGGCCTCCCTCTCCAGCTCCACTCTGTAGCTGGCACCTCTGTGTAAGAATGCCAGGTCAGCCCTGCTGGGGTGGCTCAGCTGGAGTGTCATTCCATGCACCAAAAGCTGGTGGTTCAATCAAAAGAAAAAAAAATAGAGTCTGCCATAAATATTGTCCTGTTTTTTGATACAGAACTGTTGTGTGTGTTTTTTTCTTTTTTAATATGTCTTTATTGATTTCAGAGAGAAGAAGGGAGAGGGAGAGGGAGAGAAAAACATCAATGCTGAGAATCATTGATTGGTTGCCTCCTGCACGCCCCATGCTGGGGATCGAGCCCACAACCAGGGCATGCGCCCTGACGGAATCAACTGTGATCTCCTGGATCCTAGGTCAGTGCTCAACTGCTGAGTCACTTGGGCCGGGCAGAACTGTTGCTTTTTAAATTACTGAATTTCTTTGACTAATTGTGAGAATATTTTTCTGACTTTTTATTGGGTATTTTTATTTCTCCATTTGAGAATTACTGGCTGATGTGCTTTGTGGTTTTATTATTGATTTGTATGAATTTTTTGTAAAGAAATACCCCTTTTCTGTCATCTTGATGTCAAAATTATTTTTCCAGTCTGTTACCTTCTTTTACATTTCAGTTAATTTTTCTAGGTGCATATGTGTAATGTTTTTATATTGTCAAATTATGTTGCTTATGTTTTTAACGAGTTTCATCAGATGTTTGAGATGTTTACTTTTATTTTCTGGATTTTTTTCCCCTTTGGTTTTGATTTTTTAAAGTCCTAGTGTTCAATCTATTTGAATTTCAATTGGAAATATAAGGTGAGGTAAATCACAAATTGCCATATTTCTTTAACATTTTCTCTAGCTGATTTGAAATTCCTCCTTTATCTTATATTAAATTCTATAACAAGGTCTATTTTTGTGCTTTCTGTTTTATCCCATTAACGGTCTTTTGTTCCAAGGATATTACTCAGATAAGATTATTGTTATTCTATAATATATTTGAATTATTGGTAAAGTTCTTTTCCCCCCACATGCTTTTTATTTTTCCCTAATCATAATATATGATTTTCAGTGTCATGTCTTTTCAAATTTTGAAGTAAAAGTCTTATTGTAATATTGGCTGGCATTATTAAATCTATGGGGGAAATGGAAAACATGTGGTTTCAAGTTCATACAAAAAAATGTTTTTTAAAAACTGGAGTTTTTAAAGAGCCTTCTAAAAAAATCACTAGGCTTTAAAAGTATTTTTCCTTTTTATTCATCCAAAGGCACCAGCTGTGCAGTTTAACTGCTAGACAAAATGTTGCTTTCAATTTCCACCGGAGGATTTTTCTTGTGCTCTATCTGTACACTCTTTTTCCTATTATTTTTACCAGCTTAACATGTAGACTGAAGTATATTTTATAACACATTGCATATATCCTGAATTATTACATGTTCATTGCATATACATACACTAATGTAAGTTATATTTGCATTGATTTTTATACTCTCTGGATAATTTTAAATAAGCACAATGTTTTATTATTTTGTTTATTTTCTTTTAAATTAAATTTTCACTTGTTTTTTTTTCTTTTATAAGAGAAAAATATTTTTTACCCCTTTCTACTGTTACTAAGATTTTTCTACGCACTGTCATAAGTGCCAGCTGGCTCAGGTGCCCACTGAGGAAGGAACAGTCTCAATATAGCTACAGTGAAGAAAATCTTAAAACCTTACCTTTAGACTGATTCCTCCAATTCCAGTTCAACATGTCAAGGTCTTTTCTGGTCTTCTCTCTTTCCATGTATGTAATTAACTTCTCCAACAGTGAGAGATCAGGCTGTCATTATTTTCAGTATTATTGCTGATTGTCTCGATGGATTTATTATTTTATCATTGTATCAACCTCCCAGTCTCATTGTCTCCTTCACCCACCATCTCCATGCAACCCCCGCACCCCCCTCCTGCGTCTTTTGGTGCCAGTGTCCACACCACTGATGAGACTCCTCATGGCTTCCCGCTCCCTGCTTTGCATCCTGTGTCCTGGGACACCGACACTAATGCACCTGTGCACAACATCCCCTCACCTCCTCATTGCCCTGCACAGTCAGGGGACTGGAAGGGAAAGGAACAGGATAGGAAGTGACCAGGAGGGGGAAAGATAGTAAGGGGGAAGGGGAAGAGAAAGGAAAGAGTTTAAGATCTGCATTTGATTTTTAAGAAAACAGTAATTAGATCTATGAATAAACAAGACTCCCAGTGACTCCAAAGGCTCTGGCAATAAGTGAAACTCCAGTGCCTGTGGCTTACCGTGTATAACATTTTGTATCTTACACAACTGTATTGTATTGTTTGAGGTCAGCATTTGGGCAAGGAACACAGTGTTAGTTTTTGGCTAGTGGATTTTGCTTGAGTTCTAATTTACTGAGGTTTGATTGTTTAGATAGGCAGGGGAATAATTAGCTGGAAGGCAGAGAGGTTTTCTTTGGAAATGAATTTATCTACACTCAAGAATTTGTATTCCCTGAAACGTTTTCCTTCCCTCCCTCCTTTCATCTTCTCTTCCTCCTTTCCTCTATCCCTCATTTCCCTTCCTTCCTTCCTTCCTTCCTTCCTTCCTTCCTTCCTTCCTTCCTTCCTTCCTTCCTTCCTTCAAAACAAACCATTTTTAATGTATCAAAATGAATAAAAAATTCTGTTACATCCAAGAAGATAAGCAAAAAATGTGACTATTCCAAAGTATTAAAAATCAACATAATTTGAGGTTTTTTCCCCCCAATGAATTATCATTTGGGAATGAGTTTTAAAATGCTTGAATTGTACTTTAATAGTATAATGAGCAAGTCCTCTTTTTGGTCAACTAAAATCACATTACTTAAATTTCTGTATGAACAATTTTAATAACACCCATTTTTGCTTGTTTTGTAATGGCATTTCAAAAATTATCAGGTTTTTAAAAAATATATCTTTATTGATTTCAGAGAGAGGAAAGGAGAGGGAGAGAGAAAAAAAAACATCAATGATGAGAGAGTCATCAATCGGCTGCCTCCTGCATGCCCCCGACTGGGGATCGAACCTGCAACCTCGGCATGTGCCCTGACCGGGAATTGAACCACCATCTCCTGGGTCCTAGGTCAGTGCTCAGTCTCTGAGCCACACCCAGCCAGGCTCAATGTCTAGTTTTTAACTATTATAACTTTATTCATGTGGTATAGTAGGATTTACTTCCTTTCTTTTATAATTTATGTGATTACTCAAAGTTAAACACTGATTTTGTTTGCTTAGCTTTTAATATGTTTTTTGCAAATCTACCCCTCAAATTTTGCTAGAAGTAGAATTCTTAGCACAATATGTTCAGACCACTTCACCCTCGCTTCCCAACTTATTTGTTCATGTTCTTCTTAGTGGCAGCCCTCCTGGAAACCTCCATCATCCCATTCCAATCTCTATCGGTTGCTTCTGGTCTTGGCCTCAACTGTCAACCTGGGTCTTTCACTTCACTGATTTCTTAGGCATTCCTTTTCCCTTTCTCTCTTTTTCCTGGATCTCACATCTTCCTAATTCTTGGTTTACTTCCTTGTTTGGTGGAATAAACAATCCTCCAGGACCTCCTAGGGAAAGGGTATTAAGTAGCCAGCCTCCAAAATGTCCCTCAACCATCCACACTTCTGGAATCCGCATCCTTGTGCAGTCCTCTCTAAATACAATAGTAACCGGAGAAGGGATGGTATCTCACATCTAAGATTAGGTTTTAAAAGATTATAGCTTCTGTTTTGGGAAACTGGCTTCTATGTCTCAAATTATTTGCTCTGTGGGAAGTAAGGTGCCTTGATGTGAGCAGCCTTATGCAGAGGCCCACATACTGAGAAACTGAGATCTCCTACCAGCAGCCAGCAGGGAACTGAGACTTGCCAGCAACCACGTGAGCAATCCTGGAAGCACATTCCCTGGAAGCACATTCTTTGGCCTGAGTGGAGTCTTGAGATCACTGCACCCCCAGCTGACAACTTGACTTACCAACACAGGAGAGACTCTTAGCTAGAACCCCCAACCACCCCTGGGTTTCTGACCCACAGAAATTGGGAGATAGTAAATGTTTGTGTGGCTTTAAACTCCTGAGTTTTAGGGGAATTTAGTATGCAGCAATAGGTAACTAATACAAATAGTGAAAGGGAGATCAGTTCCTTTAGATAGTAAATGTCTAAAGATACATTTGTTTATCTTCAACTTGCTTGGAAGCTTGGCTGGGTATGTAATTTTAGGGTAGAAATGAATCTTCCTTAGAATTTTGAAGGTATCGTTGCAGTTGAATAGTTACCAGCTACCTGGCTTCCTGATTCTTTTCATTTGTCTTTCTCTCCCACCCCTGGGGCCCTGCATGTTATTCCTGTTGAGGCATGTCATAGAGGAATGTGTGTGTGTGTGTGTGTGTGTGTGTGTGTGTGTGTGTGTGTGGAAAGTTACCACACCTGGCCTAGAGATTTGTGTCTCTAAAAGTTTTTATATAGCATGAGAGCATCTTAAAAATAGGGTACTTGGGATAGCTGAACATGGCTCAGATTGTACGGTCAGCTTCTCTTTTTTTCCTATCACCCCTCATCTTTCAATTATCAAAAGTGATATTTTGGGGGATTGCTTAATAATGAGGAAAATGTTCAGAAATTGTTAGGAAAAGAGCAAGGCAAAGACTTGTAAATTTTTAATGATCTGTGTAAAAATTATATTCGAGGAGGAAAATAGACAAAGGGAATATCTTTTGGTGGTGTTGCTTTAGATGATTTCTTTCTTAAAACTTTCTGTGTGTTCTAAATTTAAAGATTACTTACAAAATTTGATATATATTTTTTCTTAAATATAATGACCATAGTACACATGCATAAGCTGTGGAGAGCTGGTTGCCAGGAATTTAACCTTTCTTGCTTGATCTATACACAGATGAGGTGTTTTTTTTTTCTTCTGTCAATTACACCTTAATATATTTGTGCTTGTAGGGCATACTTGCATATTTTGCCCATATGTTAATTTAATCAATTTAAAATGTTCAGGTTAAATAGTTGTAAGTTTTTATTTATTGTCATTTATTTTTTAGTATTTTTTATCATAAAGTATTCCCTCCAGCTTTATTAAGATAAAACTGACATAATGTGGGTACTAAACTTATTGGGGGGAAGTTACCTTGTAAGTTATATAAATGTCCAACCACTTGTGCTATATACACCTGAAACTAATATAATATTGAATGTGAACTGTACTTGAAAAAAATTTTTTAAAGAAACAGAAAAGACAAAACTGACATAGCATTGTGTAAGTTTAAGGTGTAAAATGTGAGGATTTGATACACATATATGTTGCAAAATGATTATACAATATTTGTAAAATATTAAAAGCAAATGAGCTATTTTCTTTGTAGGTTTACATAAATTTGTTTTCCTCTCAAAGAATCAAGATTGATAACCTTTGCATCCTACTAAATACAGTCACTTCTGTGGTGAAAAGCAAGATCTAATTCATAGCATAAAATAACATTATGTAGCAGTGGTAGCCAAATATTTAAAAGAATAAAATTTGAATTATTTGAGGACATATTGGGTGGGAAGTTAATGTTTCAGCTTCTTTAGTGTCTAAGCTAAGATTATTTTAGTGAAAAACAACAAATTCCTTAAGGTAAGATTTAGCAAGGAGGGCAAATTTACTGATATGGGGATATCTCTAAAAAGTCAGAGTAGGCCCGGCCGGGCGTGGCTCAGAGGTTGAGAATCGACCTAGGATCCAGGAGATCAAGCAGTTCGATTCCCGGTCAGGCCCATGTCCTGGTTGTGGGCTCGATCCCCAGTAGGGGGGCAGGAGGCAGCTGATCAATGACTCTTTCATCATTGATGTTTCAACTCTCTCTCTCTCCCCCTCCCTTCCTCTCTCTGAAATCAATAAAGATATATTTAAAAAATTAAAAAAGTCAGGGCAGGGTGCATTACAGGTACTTTTAGATCTTGAACCAAGTGTTGGAAAACCATTAGGACTTTAGACAGCTTCCTCTTCAAAAGAAGATCCTTCAGTTTCCCTAGAGACACATGGACTCTCTAATCTCTGCCTCTCTCTGTCCTTCTGTCTTGTTTTTCTCTGTGGGCAGGCTTTTCCTAGTTCTCTATGTACACGACAACCTTATCACACAATACTTTACATCCTTGGCTCAAGTGGACACCTCACACTAACAGATGTATTGAAATTTCAAATCCAAATTCCTAGAAGAGATTTTGACGGGCCTGTCCTGAGACAGGTGTCACCCAGGTCAATCACGCATGGCCAATGAGAGGGTCAGAGATTGCTCATATAGTTGCTCAAGGTCTGTATCTGAGGAAGGAGCAATTTTTAGAGAAGGAATTGATTTCTCTGTTTTGTGTGCCTTTCCTAAACATGTCTGTCATAGCACCTGGTAACACTTCATTTGTGTTTTTTGCTTTGTTTCCTTTCTTCACTGCTGCATCTTTAGGATAAACACAACTTGCTCAGTGTTCTTGTCACCTAGCCATGAAATTAAGCAATAACAAGAATTAGCATTTACTTAGGACTTATTGTATGCCGAGTATTAAAATGTTCTTTTTCTTTTATTAACTTTTTAAATTCTCATAGCAATCCAATGTAGGGAGCAATGCTAATGTTCTTTTAAAAAAAATAATTACAGGGAAGATGGTATTGACAGTGAGTCTTAGCAACATAACACTGACTATATAAAATTTTGGGGCTATAGAATTTTTTAGCCAAAGAACTTATACCTTTTTTTACCACTTGGTGTCAGATTTGCATTATTTGAATATGTTAGTGCATTTGGGAAATCTTTGGGGGTTTCTTTGTGAGTTTTAAGGTTTTTGCTCTCTGTTTTAAGAATTTCTTAGAACATAACTGTGTTCTTTGTGGAGTCACTGAGAACAGAAAATATCTCCTTTGTTTTCCTCTGATATTTTTATGTTAAACTGTACTTGTTGCCAGATTGGAAGGGAAGGTTACTGCCATGATACGTGCACACAGAATTTATAAGAGAATTCCTGGAGGCTCAGATACATTTTTCTAATCTTTGCAGGAGATGGGAGTAAGTCAGTCTCTCACATTAATCCTTCGTACAGGAACTAGTTGAATACTTTCCCTTCCAAATGGAATCCAAGAAAATTTCTCTCTCAAGGCTTATGATGGGTTGATCCCTGACTGGTGGATCAGAGAAGCAGGATAAATACTGGGTTTGAAAGGATCAGTGTTTCAACTATGAAAACAGTGATACGTGATGATCAGAAGTAGTTCAGTAATTCATTCTACAAATATTTATTGATCTGCTATATTTTGCTAGGACTTGGTTTGGGAAGATTTCTTGATATCCTCTCACTTCTCTTTCCAGCCCTCCCTGGGACTCTCTCGGTGCCAGCATTCCTCTCACATCCTGGGTTTGACGAACACATGGAGAAAATACCTGCTATGGAGAGACTCAGTTCAGACATATTGCAAGGAAAAGAATCTTCTTGGTTCCCAGAAAACTCAAAGTATTATTCTTTTTAAAAAATGGGATAAAATATATATAACATAAAATTTACCATTTTAACCATCAAGATAGTCTTAAGAATTTTACTTATTAGGATACTTTGAACATTTTAAAATTGGGTTACTTGATTTTTGTTGTTGAATAATAAGACTTTTTTAATATATTAGATCTTCATCAGATACATGATTTGCAAATATCATATTTTATATTATTTTTTCTCCCATTCTGTTGGTGGTCTTTTCATTTTCTTGGGTCTTTGGGAGCACAGCCTTTCTAATTTCCAAGGGTGATGTACAAGTGGCAAATAAGCACATGAAAAGATGCTTAACATCATTAGTCATTAGGGGAAATGCAAATCAAACTCACAATGGATACCCCTTCACTCATTGGATATAATAAAAAAGACAGACAGTGACAAGTGTGGGTGAAGATGTAGAGGCCTTGGAACCATACATTGCTGGAGAGAATGTGAAACGGTGCATCACTGGAAAACAATTTGGAAGTTCCTCAGAAAACTAAACATAGAGTTATCATATGACGCTTAGGTATATGCACAAAAGAAATGAAGATACCTGTACACACAAAAACTTGGGCACAAATGTTTATAGAAGAGTTATTCATAATAGCCAAAGAAGTAAAAACAACCCAAATGGCCATCAGTTGATGAGTGGATAAACATACTGTATTAAAAAGATTAAGAAACAATGGTATCTTATTTAGACATACACACAAAAATGAAGTACAGATTCATTCTACAACATGGATAAACCTTGAAAATATTATGGTAAGTGGAAAAAGTCAGACACAACAAGCCTCATATTGTGTGGTTCAATTTATATAAGATTTTCAGAACAGGCAAATTCCCTCAAACAGAAATAGATTAGTTTTTGCCGAGGGCTGGGGGAAGGAGAAATGGAGAGTGACTGCAAATAGATGTGGAGTTTCCTTTTTGAGTGATGAAAGTGTTCTGGAATTATACAGTGGTGATGTTTGCATAATTTTGTGAATGCCCAAAGCTGCTGAATCATATACTTTAAAAAAGATGAACTGTATCTCAAAAAAAAAAAGAAAAAAAAGATTAAAAAATGCAATACAAACTTTTCTGAGTCTCCTTACTTTTCATGGTAAAGTAATTGCAAATATTCAGTAAGAATCTGTTGTCTTCTAACCCTGACTGGGTAGCTCAATCTGTTAGAGCGTCTCCCCCAAAAGACCAAGGTTGCAGGTTCAATCCCTGGATAGGGTAGTTACAAAAATCAAACAATAAATGCTAAATAAGTGGAACAACAAATCGATGTTTCTCTCTCCCCCCATTCCTCTCTCTCTCAAATCGATTTAAAAAAAGAAATAAAAGAACCTGTCCTCTTCCCTACCAGAATATTAGACAAATTGATTGTGAAACCAAGGCCCTAGTTGGAGTGTCATATTTGAGAATGATGCTTATTTAATCAAGTGGGATAAACCACTTTAAGAAAAGAAATTGACTTTACTTATGGAAGAAATGCCTACAAAACCTCCTAAGGAAACCTCCTTAGCTTGGTGCCTCGTTTAGAGGATCCCAGTCTCACAGCTGGTAAGGAAGTTTACTTAGGCCAGAACCTAAGAGAATTTTAGGGATCTCAAGAAAGAAATCCACCCAAATTTGTAGATATTGCAGGTGTAATATGGTGAAGGGAATTTTCTGGGCTTCATTTCATAACCTCAGGATAGCAAAAGAGAGACTTTTAGACATTTAGCCCAAGATTCCTTACAAAAACTTCCAGACTGAAGTTAATATGGTGGCCTTCATATTTGTGCAAAATCGTATTACTGTAGATTTGCAAAGCAATCTCAAGGAGGCCTGTGTGGTTAATTAATGCCTGCTACACACATGTAAATAATTAGGCCAAACATAATGAGACTAGCCCTTTTTTATGTAAGCAGAAATCATTTTTGAGATTATTATGATCACAAGTGGGAGGAAAGAGATTGTTACAGAAAATCTTTGAAATGAGCTAAAAAAGATTACTGGGTTTATTTTCAATGAACACTAGGTGTTATCTAGTGTACTTACCCAAGTTATGTTTTTCTACAGGGTTTTCACCTTTTATTTTCTTTAACTGAGCTATTTTACATTCTGCAGTTGTAGAAAACAGTATAGCAGTCCCTTCTTATCCATGGGGATACATTCAAAGACTCCCAGTGGATGCCTGAAACCAAACCCTACATATACTGGTTTTTTTTGCGTGTGTGTTTTTTAATTCTCACCTAAGCACATTTTTTCCATTGCTTTTCAGAGAGCGTGGAAGGAAGAGAGAGAGAGAAAGAAACATCGATGTGGTAGACACACATCAGTTGGTTGCTTCCCGCACGAGCCCTGACCGGGGCTGGGGATCAAGCCTGCAACTGAGGTACGTGCGCTTGGCCAAAATCTACCCCGGTACCCGTCAGTCCCCTGGTCAATGCTCTAATCACTGAGCCAAACTGGCTAGGGCCATATACTATGTTTTGTCCTAAACATGCATAGCTACAGTAAAATTTAATTTGTAAATTAAGCAGCATAAGAGATTAACAATAATTAATAATAAAATAGAAAAATTATAACAAAATATTGTAATAAATGTTATATAAACGTCTCTCTCTCAAAATATCTTATTGTAGTGTACTCACCCATCTTGTGATGATGTGAGATGACGTGATGTCTACCTGATGAGATAAAGTGAGGAGAGGGCCATAATCATCTTCAGGCTTTGGTTGACAGCGGATAACAGACACTGCAGAAATTGAAACTGCTAATAAGGGAGGGACTACTGTACTTCAAATGAGTTTTGTGTGGTAGAGGCCAGTTTTGCATCTATTAGAAAATTCATTTCAGCATTCTAGATTACTTATATATGTGTCTGTGTTTTGGCTTCTTTTTTTGAACTGGTTGTAACACCTTAATTATTCTCTTATTAATTAATACATTAAATAAAATATTTGACATATTTATTGTATATTTGTACAAGTGTCATGATTTTACCTTTGTCAGAATTTGCTGGGACAATGCATTAGAAAATGTTTCTCGTACATTGACAGTTTTTTTTAGAAAAACTCCTTTGGGAGTTGTGTGCTCTGTGCTGGTAGAAGCCCACTCCAAGGAACGACTTCAGTGGGAATTACCTGGCAATGCTGGAGGAGGGAAGCGTCATCTGTGCCAGAGACCTGGGGACAAGGCAACTTTTGAGACATAAGATATAAGCATGCTGGGATTAACTTGGAGTCAGGTGCAATTGGGTACACTTTACTTGTTTAAATTAGCAGATGGATTATTCTCACTGGGGGCTCCTTTGAGACCTTGAGTTGATCTAGTGTCTGCCAGCACAGAAATGTCATTCTAGATAAACTTGCATACTCACTTACATTTGATGGATTAGGATATGATCCAGAAAATGTAAGCTGCAAGAAAATGTGCGGTAAGAGATTGTTTACATTCTTCTGATTAAAGAGGGAGATTAGCACCTACCAAGCAGGAATGTTTCCTTACTGAGGAATTTTAACTAAACAAAAGGCTTGTAGAACT
Organism: Miniopterus natalensis; assembly: GCF_054644295.1. Taxonomy (NCBI): domain Eukaryota; kingdom Metazoa; phylum Chordata; class Mammalia; order Chiroptera; family Miniopteridae; genus Miniopterus; species Miniopterus natalensis. The sequence continues at coordinate 35,828,209 of NC_142085.1, read as the reverse complement.
GTTGGTGGGGGGTGGAGATTCTTGAAGGAATTAAAGTTGGCTACCAGTTAAGAAAACATTTTATATTCTTGTACTGTTTGTGCTCATGGTCATCTGGATCCTATACAACATCATGTCTAAGGTTTGAAAAGGAAGGAAAGATAATGTTGTACTCTTTTGAGACTTTTGGTTGGGGATATTAATTAAATAGTAATAAAATCAAGGTAAACCAAGCAGAGCCTTTGTTCTCAAAGCTGATTCTGCCAGACAGAAGAGACACAGGAATTTTGGCAACCAGCACATGGTGTACAAGTACCCAAAAGGTGGTAGAATCTGAAAAGAGATTGATACTGTTTGTGGAAATGATCCTTAGAAGAGTAAGGAGTTGATGAATTTGTATTTGTATTAATTTTGGAAAGAAAATGGATTAAAAGATAAAAAGAGGAGCTGAATCTGTATCTAAGAGATGTCACCTTTTAGCACCCTAGCCAGAGAGTGTACAAGCCTCTCGGGACTCTCTCCAGAGTAGATGGGAAAGCTTGGCCTGTAGGTAGAAGGTCGGGGGACTGGAGGTTTCTAATAGACTCTTTCTTCTGTGCTATTCAGACACACTTACTATCTTGTCTTAAAACCTGCTCACTTTCCCCTGGTTCTTTAAGTCAAGCAATTTTGGACTGAATCTTGGACATTTGTAGAACGTTACATAGTGAAGACTCTAGATTATGTTCCTCCAAAGAGTGTTTGTTACTTGTTTGTTTTTTAGGTGGGAAGTTAATTGTGCTATACTTGAGCTGTAAGCACTTTTTCATGAGCTGCAGCTCAAATCTGTTCGTTCCTTTTGTCCTTAGCTGAGGTGCTGGAGTCTGCCCCACTCATGTATGGTTCAGAGACGTGGGCAGAGTTTATAAACAGAATTTAAGGCTCTCCCTTTCCGGCCCACTTTTTTCTCAGATCCCACCCTCCCAACTTTCCAGGATCTGTGGTTGCTCTAAATTCCATTCGCTGATTCTTCAGCCCAGAAAAACTGTTTTCTATTAGATTTCTAGGTGTACTCTGGAGAACCAACTTCAGCCTGCCCTCAGGGTAAAATCTTAATGATGGGAAACTCCTCTTCTGATCCTTCTTCCAGTTTTGATTCTTCCTGAATCTTTTCACTTTCTTTTGTTCATTTTTCAGTGACTTAATTGTTCAGCTTTTGCTTATTTTTTTGGTCTGGATTTTGTAGTTGTTATTTGTGATGGTTGGACCTGATGGAATCTTACTTGGCCATTTGAGACATATTTCACATGGCATCTTAGTGGGATTGAGCCTGTTTTCCCAAATCATAACCTGATCATTTTATTGACTTTTCTTTTTTTTAATCTCACTTTTCCTTCTTTCCATACATACTTTCTAACCTACCCCACCAAGTCTTTATCTTAGGGCCTAATTAAAGGGTGGTATAAATTAAGATTCATTCATTTATTAAATCATTTGGTCATTCACACACATTATTTAGTTTAATCATCCCAATAACCCTTAGAAGTGCATTGTGAGGAGAACTGAAGTATTATCTCTGACATAGTTCTGAGTTTTAGTGAGATTACATCATGCCTATGATACTATATTTGATAAGTGGCAGAATCTAACTTCAAAGCTAGATGTGTCTGTCTAAAATCTTACAGCATTGTGTGTTTTAGATTAGTTACTTCCCTTATCCTTCCTTTCTCATGTTTACAATGAGGATAATGATGTATATAACAAGATTATTGTGTCAGTTAAATGAAACATTATGGATACAGGACTCAGTGCCTACAAAATATTAGGTATTATATCGGTCAGCTTTCACTATATGACAAATGATCTCAAATTCTCAGTGATATACAATGGAAAATATTTATTTCTTGCTTAGGTTCATATTATCAGCTACTGGTTGGATGCTGTTGTTCTACTCCAGACTGCAGGCTGAGTCTCCTCCACGTATGTCTTTATTCTGGAACCTAAACTAAAAAGAAAGTCTTCTGCACAACATGCTTTTCTGATGGCAGAGAGCACAGAGCTAGGAGGCTTTTGCAATCTTGCAATTCCATTAAAAGCTTCTGTTTGGAAGTGACATATAGCGAATATTCTGTTGGGCAAGGCAAGTCAGATGTCCAAGCCCAAAGTCAATGGGCATAGGGAAACATTTTATTCACAAAGAAGGAGGGAGTGAATAATTATATACAATAATATAAACTACCACAGTACAGTACATTTTTGCTTCCATGGCATACAGTTACTATTTTCCAACAACTGGAGTAGAAGGTGGATCGTAAAAAAGGGCAAGGGTGCAAGGGAGTATTTTATTAAATGCCAAAAGAAAAAGAAGTTCAGACAAGAGCTGCTGTGGGCATTCAGAGAGAGCTAATGTGTGAGTCACAAGGACTGGTAAAGGTCTCGTAAATGAGAGAGGGATTGAACTGAGCCTTGAGAGATGATTAGAATTTGGATCAAAGTCATTGTAAGCAGGTGTAGCAGGATGAGAAAAGTTACCGAAGCGCACTAGTTTGGCCGCATTATTGGCGTGCTCTTTGAAGGGTATCACCGGAGGCAGGTTGGAGAGTGTGGATTTCAGGTAGGAGATAAGGGGAGACCTTAGGAAATTTTGAGCAAGTATCAGAATTACAAAGTTATGCTTTAGAAAGACTGGCCTGGCTATCTTGTAGGAGGGGAGACGGGAGGCAGAGAGTATTTCTCCAGCGTTATACACAACAGTCATTCTTCTTTCTTTGTAGTTGTACAGTGGCCCTGTGAGACAAGTAAATGACAAAAATGTGGTGGGCATGACAAATATTTCCTCAATGCAGACTGGACTCCCACTAGTAAGAAAATGAAAATTGTCGTACTTGTTTTTCTCTAAGTCTCCTCTCTGACCAAATAAAGAACATGCTTTGGTAGGAGACAATACTTCCCACACAAAAAAACATAATTAAAGTAACATATCAGATAGGCTAGATGTATGATGAAACATGGTAAACTGGATGAAAATATTTGTGCACTATCATTTTATTTTGTTTTTGAGCTAACCAAGGAAAGACAATTTGAACATTTTTCTGTTGTGCACTTAAAAGAGAAATGATTTCTAAAATTTTCCATCTTTGAATTTCTTAGCAAAATACAATGCCCAGAAGCTTTTGGAAAGCAGTGACAGTGGCTGTGGTAAGAGTTTCCACCTATTATTTTATTCCATTATTTTTCTATTTGTTGTTGTTGTTTCTGGTTTCCTAATGATCTGTGGTAAATACTGGTTATGCTAATGTTGCTCTCTTTTGGATTTAAAAATTAGTAAAGAGGTTTGAATGAGATGATTTGATTTTCAAAATTAGATTTATGACTTAGCTAAGTGGGGAAAAAAGCCCAAATGCATGTATTTATCAACACTTAAACCAATCACCTAAAAGCTAAGAATTTCTTTCTGATCTGTTGGGCCATCATTATTTATGCCATGAGACTACATTATTTTATAATTAATATGATATTGAAACTAGGTCCCACAGCACTTTAAAATATAGATAGGTTAACATCTGCAGTCTTTGAGAGTGGCACTGAGGGAGAGAGAAAAGACTGAACATTTATTTAGCTTTTCCTCAAGCCAGGCACTGCACTGAAGTTTTATCCACTTATAGTGGCAGTAACTCTAAAGCAGTTGTTATAATTACCCCTATTTCACAATGAGGAAACAGGCTCTGAAAGGTGAAGGAAACTGCTTAAGACCTCACAGCTAGCAGCAAGTAAAGCTGAAGCTCAGCTACGTGGATTGACCCTAAAGTCCAATCTCCTTCTATTATATAATGTCTCCACATTGCTCCATCTTCTCATTTCCTTATCCTGTGTTAATGGGACCTAGATTCCGAATAGACTCTGGAATATATATTTTAGTTAATGGACGGTCTATATGTCAGTGATCATGATTTCCAGGAGTTTAGAGCAAAAATGCTGAATGCCATAAACCAAGGAATTAAATTTAAAATTTGGCACTTAAAAATATTTACCTATTGTAAAAACAATTTTATTAACTATTCCAATAAGTGGACATATTACCATTCATTAAATTATGCTTACATTATTTAAAATTTAGGTTGTTTTCAATTTTCTGTCTCACTGTAATACACATTAAAATGTTCATACAGTGCTTTCCTTAATTTGTATGATTTCTTTAGGATAAATTTTTAACAGTTATTGGGTCAAAGGGCAGCAAAATGAAAAATTAATACAAAATGTCCCATTTAGATGATATTTAAGCTTAATTGAATTGAAAATCACATTGAGCCTTGGCAGGATAGCCCAGTTGGTTGGAGTGTCATCCCGATACCAAGGTTGCAGATTCGATCCCTGGTCAGGAATCAATCAGTGAATGCATAAATAGGTGAAACAACAGTTCTCTCTCTCTCTCTCTCTCTCTCTCGCTCTCTCCAAACAACAAAAAAAGAAAATCACATTGAAAGTATTATGTTGAAATGCTGGTTGTATCAGGGTCCCAACCTCAGGCTTCATGATTTGCTAAGATTCACAGTCCTCAGAAAAGCTATTATGCTCGTGGCTGTGGTTTATCACAGTGAAAGAATGCAGACCCGCACTGGGGACATGCACGTGGCTGAGGTCTAGGAGAAGCCAGGCGTAAGCTTCCAGGTGTCGCCTCCCAGTGGAGGTGTACGAGGAGCCCTTAATTCTCCCAGTAATGACTTGTGACATGTGTGAAGCAGTGAATCAGGGATGGTCTCTTGAGCTTTGGTATCCAAGATATTTATTGCAGATCAGTCACATGAGTATGTGGCACCCACATGACAGACCTTAGCTACTCAGTCTCCAGTGCCCTACAGGCCAAAATGATGCAGAACGACCCACAGCCTGAGATATACACAAACACTCTTATCAGGCAGGACTCAGCAGTTATCTCCCAGGAGCCATCCAGAGACAGCCCTTTGTTTTGAAAACCTGCTGAATTAACCCTTTATTGCACACTGGTGTAGAATATTCCAAAAAGTAGGATTTAAAAATCATGATATAATTTTAAAAGGTTTGGGGAATTAGCTAGTCTACATTTTAGTTTTCACAACATGGGTAAAATTGTGGCTCAGAGCAGCTAAATTATTGACTGGTTAGTCAATGATAGGCAAAATACATGAGGATTAAGCAGAGGTTTCCAACTAACTAAAACATTTTGGAAATGAATTGTGTAGTTTCACTGTTAAACGGTTTTTTCCTATGATAATCTCACTCTATTTGCTCTCAGTGTTTGGAATGTAGAAATAACCCCTGCAGTGATTATTTAAAATGCAGAAACTGGTGACTCACTTTCAGAAATTCTCATTTGGTAAGTTTGGGTGGGACCTGGGATATTGCATTTTTAACAAAGTACCCAGGTGGTTTCTGGTATTGAGTCCAGGACTGCACTTTGAGAAAAATTGTTTATACATGTATAAAGATTCCCACACCCCAGATTAAATCGTGCCTTTGTGTTTGGTGGTGTTGTTTTTTAAGCAAGTGACTTTCAGTTTCCACCTAATTAAGTACCACTTTCATCAGCCTGTCATTTCATTAATTCACTAACTTCCACAATATAGCCCCAAGTACCTTTTCTGTCACTGTTCCCTAAAACACTACTGGCACTGACCTCCTGCCATTTCCTGAACAGTGCATGTGTATTTTGATCTTTCTAGTTTGTTTCTGTTGTTCACTCACTGGAGGCCTGCCCCTTGTTTTTGTTCTCCCAGCATTCTGCCCCACTCTCCCTCCATGTGGTTGGGGTGGGGTGGGAAGGAGTGGTGGCGGGACTGCCAGTTACGCGTCAGCCTAATAGTGGAGCTGCATGTGACCCAGACCTGCCAGATATAGTGCACTATTCCTCAGGTCAGGGATTTTTTTTTACATGATCCAATCTGGAACAATCAGTAATCTTCATGAGATATTGTATATGAACTGCGAGGGAAGTCCTCTGTTTCCTCTGAGGTTGCTAAACTGAGAAGATATAGGTCTGGAGTTTTCTGTGACTGTACCTATCCTATGTGACATGAAGGAAATCTGTCTCTACACAGAAACATTGAGGCCTTCATACAAAGAGAGGTAGAGCCAAAATATGAAGAGAAGTAATAATCATAACTGGAGTCCTGTTTCAGTGGTGCCCGAGACCTGTCTCCCGGCTCCACCTCTGTTTTTCCAGGTTAGATGCTTAGTTCCTGTTTTTGCCCAATCGGTTTCTTTTTTAGAACAACACAAATGTATTACCTTACAGCTCCATAAGTCAGAAATCCAGTATAGGTCTTATCGGGCTGAAATCAAGGTGTCAACTGGGCTTGCATTCTTTTCTGGAGACTCTAGGGGAGGATCATTTTAATTTAATTTAATCATCCCAATAGCCCTTAGAAGTACACTGCCTTCTCCTTTGCCCAGTTGATTTAAAATTTTATTTTGAAACTTGTAATTATATATATATGTCTCTCTATATATGTATTATGTGTGTGTGTATATATTTAAAATAAAAAATAAAAAATATGTCTTTATTGATTTCAGAGAGAGGAAGGGAGAGGGAGGGAGAGAGAAACATCAATGATGAGAGTCATTGATCGGCTGCCTCCTGCACACCCCCTACTGGGGATCGAGCCTGAAATCCGGGCGTGTGCCCTGACGGGGAATCGAACCTCCATCTCCTGGATTCTAGGTTGATGCTCAACCGCTGGGCCACTCCTAACGGGCAGTGCCTCCATCTTTTAAAAGTCATGGTATTTGTGGGCTTTCCTTTTTGTCTTATATATATAATCTTTCAGTTTTATAACATTCTTAGCAAATAATATAGCTATTGTGTTCTCCAAATTTTTATTTTGGAAAAATTGAAAACCTACAGGAATTTATAAGACAAGTACAATGAACTCCCATCAATCTCTAAATTATATATATAGGATATATATAGCATATATAGCATATTATGTATTTATATATAGCATATAAATCGTATATATAGCATATTAAATAGTATATATATTTTCTATGTATAATTTAAATATGCATGTATATATACATGCATGTATATATATGCATGTATATATACATACATGCATATATACATATATACACACACTTTTTGCTGAACTCTTTGAACTCATTTCCTAGGAATAAGGATATTTTCCTACCATAATTACAACCAAGAAAACAACACTTTCATAATAATGTTGAACAACTCATATTAAAAATTTCCTAACTGTACACAAAGTAACTTTTATAACTTTTTGTTTTTTCATTCAGGATTTGACCAAAGTCCATACATTGTATTTTGTTGTTATATTTCTTTGTTTCTTTAATATAGAACATTCCTTTCACCTTGTTTGGTTTTTCATGACTTATTTTTGAAGAATATAGACTAATTGTCATTTAGAATGTCCACATTCTGAATTTATCTCATAATTTTTTTGATTAGATTTAAATATTCCTGGCAAGGACACGTCATAGTTTATGTGTACTTATTACATTGCATCAGGAATCTCAGTAAGTCAGTTTGTCTTATTATTGCTGGTACAAAGTATGATTGCTTAGTTAAGGGTAGACTGCCAGATGGTTCTATTTGCAATGTGTATTTTCATCTTTGAAATTAGTAAGCATTTCATGGGGTGATAGAAACCATGTGAATATACTGTTCCCCATCAATCTTTAACCAATGGTTATATTATGTTAGTGATTCTTGCCTACACCATTATTACATAGGGAAGGAAAATGGTTAGTTTAAAAAATTCTTTCATTCCTTTAAAATTATTAGCTGTCACTCTATTGAGAAGAGTGTTTTCTCTCCCACTCCATTTTACCTTCTTTCTATTTATTTTGAGTACCATTAAGGACCCTATTTTTAATTTGACATGTTGTAATCCTTTACTACTTTTAGTCTTTTTTGATGCTCAAATTATCCTGAATTTAGCTGGTGGAAGCCATTTCAAATTAAGACATAACTTCACTAGTCTGTGAATGCTTCCTTACCCTGTGGTGTAAGATGTTCCAGGCTCACCTTATATTTTCTCTGCTCCAGACCTGGAACCAACCACTTCTCCAAAAGAGTCTTAGTTTCTTCTAGTGTGAAGTGATATTTCAATTAATACAGTGTAGGCTCTAGGGATGCTCATTGCCAATGGGATAATCATTATTTCTAGTCTTTTTCAGCGAAGACAGTGAGGAATTGCTTTGTAAGAAGAATTACATCCTGAGTTATACTAATACATTCAATTTAAATTTAGGCCTACAGGGGTTTTTACTAACCTCTTCTGTCTTGTATTTTTATTTCTTTTCTTCCATGCCAAGAATTCTGGTTCTGTGACACTGGGGATGAAAGACGCAGTGTATCACATAATTACTCATTTGCTTTAGTTTGCATTGCATGCATAACAATCTTATAATAACATAATTGTCCACAATGTGATTACTGAAATAGTTACAAAATTTTTTTTGTAGCTCTTTTCATCCTTAGGGTATATCTCTCGAGAGATGTACAATCACAGTTTATATTTTAAAGTTGCTTGGAAAAGTTTTTTTTGTGTAGCACCAATTGAATATGCTTTTTCCCCCTGTGTTAGAGATTGCTTTATTCTAATTCAGTTTTTAAAATACAGTCATGGCCACTTAACAATGGGGATACATTCTGAGAAATGTGTTTCCAGGCTATTCCATTGTTGTGCGAGCAGGGTAGAGTGTGCTTACACAAACCTACGTGGTCTACCCTGCTACACACTGAGGCTGTATGTGGCCCACCATTGTATACACAACCCATTGTTTACTGAAGCGTTGTTATGTGGCACAATTCATGGTGATGGGTGTTAACTGGACTTATCTGGGTAATCATTTTGCAAAATATACAAATATCAAACCACTGTATTGTATACTTGAAACTAATGTAATATTATGTCAATTGTACCTCAATTTAAAAAGTACAATTCAAATTTAACATTTCAGGGTTTGTTCCTGCTTTTGTTTAATCTGTATCATTATTTTATATATATATATGCATATGTATATAATTTTATGCACATATACAATTTCCTTTTAGAATGAAAATCTTGGCTCATAGTAACAATGGTTACTTCTTTACAGTGTCCTACAATATACCTAAAATAGTTTCAGAGTTTCAATACAATATTACTATTAATAATACATATACTAAGTAAAGCTTATGATTTCTTTTTTTCTTCAGGGTATATCTCAGTAAGGATGTATAGTGATGGGTTCAAAAGTTACTTGAATTAATTTTTTTCTGTTTGGTTATGTTATAATTTGATACTCAGGTTCATTTATTTGTATTCAATTTAGTGATTTATTTTTACAGTATTATTTCATTTAATTTTTGACTACGTAAAAACATCTACATGATTCAAAGGTTGAAACTGTGTAAATATCCTTGAGGAAGTGTCATTCCATTCCTTATTTCTTCTAACCCATTCCCACCCATCCTCTATAGATAAACATTTATAACTTTGAGAAGAGGGAGATGCAGAAGTGGGCAAGAGCATCAAACTGTGGCTGATGCACATAGGACAGTATGCGCTAAACAATGAAGAGAGAAGGTGCTTGCGGCCTGTCGTGGTGTACTTAGAATAACAGAAAATTCTGGCGAGATGATGGCTCAGGGAAGGAAATGGGCATCAGAAAACTTGTCTGGAGTTTCACAAGTAGAAAGCAATGATCTGACAAGATGAGAAGTCCTAATACCTGCATTAAAATTTCTGATCTATATGAGAGGACAGATTCTGTTACATGATTGGATTGCAGAGCGAGTTAAAGTGTGGAGATGGTTGGTGTGGCCGCTAATACTGATCTGGTTTTAAAATTCTGACATTTTATTTATCTTGGATTTTTTGCATTAATTTTGGTCTTTAAAAAATGTTGCATTAGGAAACTAATGCATATTAATAAGTGAAAAAAGCCAGTCTGAAAAGACTACACACTGTATGACATCCTAGAAAAGGCAGAACTATGGAGGCAGTGAAAAGATGGGTGGTCACCAGAGGTCAGGGGGGAAGGTGAGATGAACAGGCAGAGCACAGAGGATTTTTAGGGCAGTGAAAATAACTTGGACTGATATTCTAATGGTGGATATATGTCATTATACATTTGTCTAAACTCAGAATGTACAGCACCAAGAGTGGACCATAATGTAAACTATGGACTTTTGGGTGATGATGTATTAAGGTAGGTTCATAAATGATAATAACTGTCCCACTGGTGGGGGTGCTGATAGTGGTGGAGGCTGTGCATGTGTGGAGCAGGGTGCATATGAGAAATCTCTGTGCCTTCCTCTCAGTTTTTCTGTGAACCTAAAACTGCTCTTTTTAGGGTCTAATAAATATAATAAAGCATTTTTATTAAATAAGTAAAGTCTAATAGAATATTACATTAAATGTTATTTATCTGAGAAGTTACTGTTTAATAGGTGTGGTTACAGTTTTGCAAGATGAAAAGAGTTCTGGAGATGGATGGTGGTGATGGTTGCACAGCAATGTGAATGTACCTAACGGCACTGAACTATCCACTTAAAAATGGTTAAAAGGGAAATTTTATGTTATGTGTGTTTCACCACAATTAAAAATGTTATTTATCTTTAAAAAATTTCTCATCTCCAAGTGAGAAAGAAGACTAATATTCAATAGAAGGAATTCTGCAAACCACACAATTTTGAGCGCTGGCTACCTCTGGATCCTGACTGTGCTCCTCTCCGTGTGGTCTACTGAGCTCAATCTATATTTCTCCAGGCCTTCCTCCCCCCCAAGCCCATGACCAGCCCCCTAATCGTCCTGGTGACCCTCATATTCTCTTTCCTGGGCACAGAAAGGAGCTTGGCTCCTTCTATTTTTCCAATAGATTAATATGGTGTAAACTTTATGCACTGCTGCCCTGAAAATCTATTTTGTAAGTTACTGAACAAACCAAAATTTCACTGAATATTGACTTTTCCGTTCTTGCTCTTTTGACTTAAGAACTTTCTTGCTGACTAAAGGAGTGTACAAGAAAATATACAGAAAAAAAGGCAGCAAATATTTCAAAATTATCCCCTGTTCCAAACAGGGAAAAGTTTATTCATTCACCCAAAGATCACACTAAACATGTGATACCTGGTTTTTGGGTCCCAAATCTCATGATCCCTTAATGACTCATGCTACTAAATTAAGATGTTAAAACATGACAGATTATTTTGAAATAATAAACACTATTAATTTTTCCTGCCTTTCAATTTTTGTATTAGAGAGTATTTGACTATAATGTAAACTATGGACTTTAGGGTGATAACATGTTAAGGTAGTTTCATAAATTATAATAACTGTACCACTGGTGGGGGTGTTGATAATGCCCCCATTAGTATATTTTGAAATATGAATCTCATTGTGTTATGAGGTTCAGAATTCTAAAGTGTTTGAGTAGATAATATTTCTGGCAAATAATGTCATTTTTGGCATTTGGAGTGCTAGGTTGGCGTAAGGGTTTCCTCCTGCCAGGCAGGGTCAGAGGAAGATCATGCTGTATGGAAGGGGAGAGCCACCAGGTGGCACTCAAGTACCATTCCCTGCCCCAGGCCTCCACCACACTATTGTCTGTGTCCATGGGTTATGCATATATGCATATAAATTCTTTGATTAATCTCTCCCCAGCCACCTGGTGAAGGGTGGAAGGGGTCAGTGGAGAAAAGGGGGACATCTGTAATACTTTGAACAACAAAAAATAAAAAATAAAACATAAAAAAATATGTATGACTTTAAAAAACAAAAAAACAAAAAGAAATAAGAACTTAAAAAAAAAAACCCACCACATGATCACAATATCACTATTCCATTATTAGAGTTCTCGATGTGTAACTTTATTTTAAACCTCAATCAGGCAGTATGACATTCTTAATGAAATAATACCTAAGTCTTGAGGGCTTAAAATGACATATGCTATAGAATGTTGAATAAATATTGAGAATTTTTAAAATAGGCAGAAACATCTTTAAGATGAAATACATTTAGTATATATTACCCCTTTCATTATTTAATTCAACTTTATATAATATCATATGTGAGTCACTGGACAAGTGAAAAAGCGTGTTCATTTCTGGAGACAGGCAGAGTTCTTTTATTTTTATGTGTACATAAAATGTTTTACACTTTTATAAGTTAGATAAGTGTGTTCCAATGTGCATATTTGTTTTATTACCGTAGTTAGCCTGGATAAAAATTACACAGATACGACTCCATCAGCTAAACTGAGTCTACTGTGAGACTAAGCCTTCTCGACGCGCAGTTTTGTTGATTCTGGCTTCCATTCTTTTTCAGACTTTATGTGATGTAATGTTCCCTATAAAAATCTGACATCAGTAAGGGTAGGAACTGACTCATTACATTTTCTGAAGATAATCGGTGTTTTCAGGCTTTCAGTAGTCTCCGTGCCCGTCCATATTGACATTAGCTTCAGTTGAGGCAGGCACGGCCACAGGGTTTGTTTACCTCAAATAACCAGAGCTTCAGATCCTGCCGCAGGGTTCAGCTAAGACCAGGAGGGAGAGGAATGCAATTGCCTAGGCTGAATGTCAGTGATATTGCACATCCTTTCAGGAATGAAATGTTTAGGTTTTTATCTAGTGACAGTGAAGGGTAAGCAGATAGCTTTTTTTCTCTAAGATCTTGTAGTCCTTCTGCACTATTTACAACATCATATTAACCCAATGTGTTGCCTGTGTGCGACAGCTTCAGATGAGTAATTTAAAACCTAAAAGAAAGCACAGACCAAATCGCTAATACAATAAGAGAATGGATAAAGAAATTTATTTCCTCTGATTTTGACTATCCTTTCTGCATGTTCCCTTTATATGGAATTAGTCTTATGAGTCCTTGCATTAGGAAAAGCATAGGAAAGGTAACTGTCTCATCAAATATCTCTGCATTTTATTTGTTGACTGACAACTGAAATTCTAAAAACAAAATTCTGTTAATTCCATAGGTAGATAGGTTGAATTCTTTGTTCAAATAAAAAAATTCCTGAGCCCTAAGCCTAGGAAATTGTTTCCACCTTGATGCTTATAATACCTACCATCTTTTTCTCTATGCCAGTCTTGAGAAGGAAGGGAGTAGAGCTAGGGTGCTATCACAAAGAATCTGTGTGCACCATATGAAGAAGCAGATCTGTTCAACAGAATTGGCTCTAGTCAAGATTTAACTAGCTTAAAAAGTGCTAAATAAATTTATGTTAGCAAGTAGTTTAAAACTGCCCATTTTTCTGTTCAAGCTAAAAAAATATCTATTTAACAAAAAGTGTTATTGAAAGTGTTTTATTTAACACAAAATATTATATAGGCTAATATAGAATCTATTTGTCTAATTTCCCTGAGATATATCCTCTAATCACAACCAACCTCATAATCTACTGAAAGTTGCATCAACAGATAGATAATGGGAAACATTTCACTTCTGGTGGAGTCTAGTATATTGGAAAGTGCAAAAACTTCCAAGTCAGAGTCTTGGGTTCTAATTCTAGTTCTGACACTGACCTTGGTCAAGTTACTTACTTCTCAGAAATTGGATTTTTTCAGCCATAAAAATAGCACAATATTATTTAATAATAATGCTGGAGAATTGTTTTGGCCCAGATGTAAATATGAAGTAGCCGATGGTCTTAATTTGGGTTCTCTCAGAAGCAGACCCCAAGGCAAAGGTTATAATGAAATTAGTTGGTAGGGAAGTAGATTGAGGGACAGGGAGGCAATCTATAAAGGGTACGTGGGTGAGCCAGCTACCACACAGGGCACCTGGAGCTTAATTCTGTAGGGAAACTGGAAAAAATGGTGTAAAGCATCCACCTTAGAATTATTTCACCCAAGGGGCTAGAGAGCTGGGATATTAATACACCAACTCCTGGTAGGTCATTGGTTGAGGGCTGCTCCCAGGGATACCAATTCCTTAGCACTTTAATCTGAACCTGCACAGAGCTGGATGAAGAACACTGAAGCTCAGAGAGGCAGACACTGGCAACTGGAATTCAACAACGCTCACTGAGAAGTCCACAGAATATGGGATGGGCACCAATGTAGATTTTACACTAGTACAGTTTCCCCAGGGTTCAATAAGAGATAGCTATGAAGATAAAAATTAAATTTACCTCTCATTAGAAGATATTGTTATTGAGTACTATACCCTTCCCTTCATAACATACTTTGTCTCCTGACTTAGGCTAAACTTCCGTAAAAGAGACCCCAAAGTACAGTAGTTTAAAAAAAGAGAGAGAGAAGTTTCTTTCTCACCTAATAAATACTTCAGAGTTCAGGAGGACAGATCGGTACCACTCAGATTCAGGATTCATGTTTCTTTTAACTGGTTGCTCCACGATCTATGAACCTAATGTTTTTGTTTACATGGTCAAACTAGAATGAATGCTCCACGTTTAGGTTCCAGCCAGTGGGAAGTGGAAATGAGCGTGGAGGAATGTACGCCCATTGTCTTAGGCCCAGGGGGAGAGCTGGCGGCACACAGCATTCCTGCTCCTGTCTCACTGCGAGGGAGTTTGGGAAATACTGGGAGCTGGGTAATCAGTAATCAATTATTATGGGGAAAGGGGCAGCCACTTCTTGGTAGTATAGTTTCTATCTGAAGCTTGATTGAGCTTCCTGTAAATCTCACTAATTACAGAGAGAGGACAGGACATACACCTGTCCACCTATCTGGAATCTTTCACTGCCAGTGAGTCACAGAGCTATTTACATACTAATGACTAAGGCTTGGCTTTCACCACAGCTCTCTTATTTATCCAACATACGCTTACCTAGGTCTGTTCCTGCTCTCCCTCATATTTTTGCACATTTGTATAGGTCAGTGTCTTGATTTATCAGTAATATATATTTGAATTGACGCTTGCTTAATCTCTTTTTTTTTCTCTCTCCTCTACCTCTTACTGAATAACTTCTAGTGCTTCACTAATTGCAAAAAAAAAAAAAAAAAAAAAGTGAAATGGGAATGAATGAAAGTCACCACTGGGAGTTCCACAGTTCTATACATCATAACTTCATGCAAAGAATTTTAGAAAGTAAAATGTCTGAAAGCTCACAGTGTGTTTATATGTTACATGAGGGATTCTGTTCTCGGAGTTATAAAAATAGTATATAATCTCTAACTATATTTTAAGAAAATGCTGCTTTTCTTGAATCTACACAACCCAGACTGTAGGTGATGATCTTCAAAGGCGCTGGGGCCCAGGACCAGATGCCTCTGCTGCTGTTCCTTGCATTAGGGATGGTCCACTTTCCCAGGGGTCTGCTGCTTTTCTCAGGTAGTGACCTGAGCAGATGGTTGTGCCGTCAGTGTGACTTTAAATCCCAGAGTCCGGTCTCAGTAAGCTCCTACAGCAGGGATGGGGTAAGAGGTCTTCAGCCATTCAGTCACCGTGCCACTATGTGGTGCACATGTGACCCTGGCAAGACTCTCCATTTACTATCGTTTGGTGCGCCTTTGGAAATACAGAAGGAAGAAGAGGGTGGAGAGTGGTGGTGGGAGGGGAGGTTGCCTTAGGGGCACCATGGGAAAAAGCAGATTCTTGACATTTGGTCCCCGGGTGGGGCTATTGGGAACTCAAGAGACGAGGGGAAGTAAAGTGGGAACTTGCGCTTGCGAGAGAGAACATCTTAGACTTTCCATCAAGCATGAGCAGTAGGGGACTGCTGGAGGGTGCTTATAAAGTCCTAAGTCAGCTCCCATAAACATGGGCCAGAGAGAGAGCCCCTCCTGCCAATCTAATGGTAGCAGGGCCTTTTCCCCAGCAGCGACAGCCTGCACATAGTGACAACTTAAAATAATTTCTAGTCAAGTGACTGATAAAATTCTAATTTAAGCCCTGTGGTTTAGGGGAACTGCTGCATGATATTTGAAAGTGTGGGATTTTGGAATTTTGTATAAAACTTAAGTATCTCATAGATATATTCAATCACCTGTACAATTTCTTTATAATCATGAATATTTGAGAACTGACTAATCCCCACTTTACATATGCAGTATATATTCTTTGTCAAACAAATTTCTCTTCCTCACAAGCTATTGCATTAGAGACGAATATTTATGATTCTTTGTCCTAATCCTATTTTGTGTTGTTTTAGTTATAATTATGTATATCTAATTATATATCTTGATATATATCATCCACAACATGAAATATCTTGGAAGGAAGGAAAAACATAACTTTTTATTCCTAGGAGCAAGTCTCTGTTGATACTCAATGAGTGTGTGTTGATACTATTATAATTTATAAAGCAGAATGTCTCCTCTTTTACTTGGCTTCTTAAGGTCCTTTCATTTATATTACGTGTCTAAAGATATTTTACAGAACTATCTAGATTTCCATACAGTTTTCTTTTGTTAAGTCCCATCTAATCTGCATATGCCACATGGAGATACAATTCTGGAAATATTCAGTTGTGCAACACAAATTCCTAAGAAGTTACCTTGGAAATTCAGAGATTTAGGAGGGAAGAGCTTGAGTTGGTGGGTTCATAGAAATGTGTATAGAAACTACTCAACTTGTTGAACTCAACCTTCTACTTCTTTTTAAATAATTTATTGGGGGGTGTAGGATTCTTTTTCCCCCAAGTGAGATGCTGCCTCACATTCTTTGCTACTATTTGAAGCACAGTTGTTCTCCAATGGTTCATTCTTAACATTTCCGAGGCGCTTCAGATGTTTTCCTTAGGTTTGTTAATCATAAAGGCATCAGGAAACTTTTCCAGACAAACTCCACCTGGCTGCTTCTTGTTTGGCCCTCCCACAACCCTGATTACTCAGCATTTGTGTACTTTTCTGCTTATGTTTGTAAACTAGCACATTGGAGGAGAGAACTTTTTTTAGTTGGTGTTATCCAAAGTCAACTAAAGTAATAATATATATGAGATGCAATTGTTGCTTCTGTCTGGCACTAAATAGGCTAAGTCAAAAAATGAACCCATTAGAATGCCCTTGTGAAATATCACAGGCTTTGGGGACCTCTCACTAGTCCCTGTTCAATATTGGAAAAGCATTTAATGCCACTCTAAAACATTATGACTTGCAATTTAGGTTTGAGATACTTAATTGAGTAAGCAAAGTCCAAAGTGGAAACCTGGTATATAATACTTCTGGGCCTTTCAAAGAGAAAAATCACAGAACCATAGAATATTCAGAACAGGATCTTAGATCTAAAATTAGCTGAACCTGAATCTTTGAAGATCTAATGATTCTGACAGAATATCTTATAAAGAGCCATCTGTTTAGTTGGCTTATAAAGTCTGTGTTAAGAATCTTAATTTTGAATGACATTAAATACTTCTCTCACAATAGGCAGAACATGACTGAGAATGAACAGCCTTCTATATGTTATTTTATTTTGCAAGTACTAAACCAATGCATTTTATTTCTACTTTCTTACTTAAATCATTTTTCATTTATAGTCTTCTACTTCTAAAGCTGAATCTTGAGGATTAGACGCCCAGGGTAAGAGGGCAGGCACTGGATTTCTTTAACAAGACAACAGAATCGAAAGCAAGGCTGTCTGGAGTTAAGAGTCCCTCCCCACCCCTACCCCCATGTCTTTTAGCTTTGATTTAACTTAACAAAGGGAAAGTCTGGAAAACTCGGGTCACATTTTTCCCATAGCAAAGAGAAGATACCTCTTCCCCTATGGCATCTGAGCCATTTCCTTCTCTGGACTTTCCTGGAAGAGGAGGAGGTGTATTAAATAGTTGTGTGGGAGGCTCTTTCCATTTGAGATCTGAAAGAGATTGCCTTTTGGGCTAACCTAGACTAACACGGGACTCAATCCCAAAAGATTGACTTTGGCTGTTCAATGTGGCTAGGGGGAGCCCTCAAAGTTTAGCTTCCTTGGACCTCTCCCCCACCCCATGTAACATAAATAGAACACAGGAGTTCTTGAAACTTCCAAAGAGGAACTTGAAAAGCATCTAAGGTTAGAGCCAGAGGGCCTGCCCTATGTCCCAGTTTGAAACTATCCTAGTTTGGTACGGTTGTTCCAGTGTAACTATAATATACCTTTCTGTCACTCACAAGTGTCTCAATTTGGATGATAACTTTTATTGTCAATGTTGCCATGGAGCCTACTGAGATGGAAGTGGTTCTGCAGCAGAGGCAGGAGGTGGGCTGCTGGGCCAGACGGTTGGATGTAGGAAAAGTCACAGATGTGCGCTCTACAGCACTGCCAAGAGCTGAGGCGGGGCTCCATTAGCCAGAGAATGCTACCAAGTTTTTAGTGAGCTAAGAGACCAGATCAGGGATGATTCCAGCAAAGGTGTTTAGTGGCAAATGCCAGCAGGGAAGCAGCAACCAGGTGGGCCTGAATGTCAAGCCTAAGACTGGAAAACTTCGATGGTTCTCTGTAAACCGCAGCGTTCCAGACACCATCCAGACACTGCTATGGAGATCAGAGGTGAGTATGTTCGTGCATATGCATTGGTACACATGACTGTGGCGGGAGGCTGAGAAATCTGCATTTCTTTTCTAGACAGGTCAGAACATTATTGAAAGGGACCTTGTCAATTATTGAATGGAGCTAAGTTTTGAACAGTCTTGAGGAAAGTTTATTTCTCTTCTGTCTAACCAGCTGATAGAGGCTTCTAAGGAAGCTCAGAGCAGTTTCAGTCAAATGAAAGAGTTACATTATTCTATGGATATCTGAGTTGCTGCATGCAGGTGTTTGTGACCCCACTAAATATTTATAAAAGCAATGTAGTATATTGATTAAACAAATGGCCAAAGGAGTCAGTCAGCTTGGGCCCAAATCCCAGTTCTGGCCATTACAAACTATATGAATTTGTACCAGTTACCTAACTTCTTAAGATTTTATTTTCTCACGTTTTAAATGGAGATGATAGTAATGCCTCACTCTGGGTGATACTGTGAGAGATCAATGAGATGTACGTACTGGGCACATTATAAACCCTCAATGAATGTTAGCGACTGTCATTATCATTCCGATAGTTACAGTTCTCTATCTTATAAGTTACATAACTTATAAGTACATACATTTGCATCAACCCTACCTCTACCCACAGGATTCAGGCTCCTTAATGGCATTAGAGTTTCTTTCATTTGTACAGCACATGTTAAGCTCTCCACATACTAAAGACTATCAAGAAATAGTTTTAGCTGTTGACCACAGAAGGCTCACATTCTTCACAATATAGTACAAGTCATTTTTTATTTTCTCTTTCGTCTTCAATATACAGTGTATCAGTAAATAGTGTATTTTCTACTTCCAAAACACACTTTAAATCCATTTACTTCTTTCTGTTACCATTGCTACCACTCTATTTCAAACCATCGTAATCTTTCACCCAGATTCCTGCAATTGTCGCCTCACTTGTGACCTCTTTCCCATTCTTGGTACTCTACACTCTTTTTGTTTGTTTGTTTTTTACAGCAAATGCAGTATATATAAATCAGACCACATCACTCCCTTGCTTAAAATACTTTAAGGGCTATCCTTGTCTTAGAATAAAACCCAACTTTTTTTAAAACCATAACCTATAAAGTCCTAAATTAGGAGCTATAAATGCAAACTCCCATAGATAGAGGCCGAATTGGCAACATAAACGAACAAAAAAGGCTGGGTTGGGACAGTGGTGAACGTGAGGTCATAGGCTCGTCTCAAAGGGGAGGATCCTACCGATGGCTGAAAGCAAGCCCCCTGTTGACAGATCTTTTGAATTTTTTGAAAATGCAGAAGTTATGTGATATTGCCTTATTTTCAACTTTTGGTAACTAATTAAAACACACACACACAGAGCTGTGGACCCAGTCCAGGCGTGAGAGCTCTGTTCTACATGACTGGGCCCTCACGTAGCTTCCCACACTTCTTTCTCCCATGCTCTGCCATTGCCTTCTTTATGTGTCCTGAAGGTGCTGTGCTGTTTCCCATCAGAGCCCTTGGACGTGCTGCTCCCTCAGCCTGGGTTACTCTCTCCTCTGTAATTTGCATAGCCTTTTTACCCTGCAGGTCTCAGTTTAGAATGACAGCTCCTCAAAGAGGCCTTCTTTGGCAAGACTCCCTAACTTAGCTTAGGTTACTTAGAAAGAAGAACCCGAGACAAGGGTTATGTACTAAGCTCTATTTTTCTAGGTACACTCCCAGGGCAGTGAGGCTATGAGAAAAGAGAAAGGTGGAAGGATGGGAAGCCATACAAAGTGAAGCGTCACAAAGTGAGGTTGGCCACAGCTTCGTGACAAGCCACGAAGAGACATAACTGGGTCACAAGGGATGGACTGTATGGATAAACATTTGCTTATGTTAGGTACTGAGTGAGGATGACTCATATGGGTCTTTTTATATTAATGTCTTGGATTGGGGTTCTCAGACAACGTAAGTGGTATAGATTTGCTCGTCAAACCTACTGAAAATTGGTTTGTGGTAACAAATTTTCAGCATAGACTATTTTTCCCCCTCATCCGGAGCCAGGCCAGGATGGATAAGTTTTCTTCTTATTTTTCTGTGCCTGTAACTTTTTTTTAAGTCCAAGGGTCCTAGCTTTATTCAGGGGTCTCAGTTCCAGATCCTAATCTTTGGGAACTGAGGTATCACATCTGTTCCATTCCTACCTGGCTATTAAAAATCTATCGGTTTCTGATTGCAGTGGGGAGGGTGGTGGGTGGAGGTGGAAGAGGGTCTAGGTGGGATAAATGGTGATGGGAAAAAAAATAAAGAAAAGAATCTACTGGTTTTTGAGACACACACACACACACTCCAACCCTAGGGATCTCATTGTCAGCTCACACTCACTGCTCTGGGTTTCAGTTCCCCCTTTGTTTTTGGCCCTTAGAGATTTTACATACTTTCTTTTGTACTCAGCAAGGTTTCAAAAAAGAATGTTTGCAATATTTTAGCTAGCATTTTTAGGTATTTTGTTGTGAGGAGATTTTCAGGATTTTTGGACTATGGTCCAATATTTTGAAAACAGAAATCACATTAAAATCACACATTTCTTGGTTTGACTTTTCTCTTTCCCCCAAGAGACAATGTTTTCTACAAGGGCAGGAAACCTGCCCGTTTGAGTCCTGTGCTGCACAAAGTGTTTGCTCCATAGTTGGCACTCATGACCTGTTTGAAGGAATGTGTCTTGATAATGTTGATGTGGAATTGGATATGTAACTATGCTTTGAGTTCCAGAGAATACTTACCCTGTTTTACTCAGCTTTGTCTACCCACAGAATTTCATAGAGTTTCAGGAATAGAGAGGATTAAAAAAAATTATTTGGCTGTTAATTTCTCTTTATATAAAAATTATAAAAATAAGCAGGGCCTCTAAATTTAGTTATTTTTGTTATGCTAAGATGGATATTTATAGTATTATTTTTCCAAGTTTTCCCTGATCCCTGGAACTAAAAGTAATTTTTCCTCTATATATTTCTCATAGCTCTTCTTGCTCTGCCCATTTTGTGGAATACCTGCCTCATCTTTATTACCGGACTCTAAGCTCTTGAGGGTGCTTCTTGTCTGTATTATGGGTCTTTAATCTTCTAGTCCATGCAAGGTTTTCAATGACGGCACTATTGACATTTTGGCTGGATAATTCTTTGTTTTGGGCAGTTGTTCTGTGCCCTGTAGGCTATATAACAGCATCCCAGGCTTTTACTCACTGGATGCAGTAACATTCCTCAGTTGTGACAATCAAAAATCTCTCCAGATAATGTCAAATGTCCCCTGGGGGACAGAAATGTCCTCCTTTGAGAACCATCACCATAGAGTGTCTTACACAGAGCGAGTGCTCACCATTTGTTCATTGCATAAATTCTATAGCAAATTTTTATTGAATCCCACAATGATAAATAAGGAATTTATGTTTTCTTGAGGAAACTGGTCTCTTGTTTGCAGGTCTGAATCAGCATTAGGGTGAGCTCCACTCCTGTCACCGCTCATTGTCAACTCCTTCCTCAAAGACTATTCTCTCATTCTCATTCTTATTTATAATCTGAAAATATCTGGAGCTTTATAGTTTCAGTGTGTAGCTTAAGTCCACTGCTTCCATAATTCATGTATTCATTTTCTGACAAATACTGTCGGTCTAATTTACATTCTAATGCACTTGCTTTACAGATGACAGAATTTCTAAGCACATGCAGCCACAGAAGATTAGTATATTATTTGTCGGAATAAATGAGCAAGATTTGGCCTTGGAACTGTAATATTTGTTTTTCCATTAGCAAGGACACACCTAATTTAATCACTTTGGAAAAGAAACATTGCTGCTTTTCCATTTTTACATATTATACAGTGTTTTTAGCAGTTTAGAATTATGTATAAAAATGTAAACAATAAATTATATTTTATAAAGAAGATGTTTATGTTAGAAACAAAGCTTAGAACAAGTAACACATATTAGGTAACAAAAATAATTTTAGGCAATTATATTATTTTATTTTTTAATTATTTAAAAAAATCCTCACCTGAAGATATTTTTTCCATTGCTTTTTTTTTTTTTAAAAAATATATCTTTATTGATTTCAGAGAGAGGAAAGGAGAGGGAGAGAGATAGAAACATCAATGATGAGAGAATCATTGATCGAGCCCTCAACCCGGGCATGTGCCCTGACCAGGAATCGAACCCCGATCGCCTGGATCCTAGGTCGACGCTCAACTGCTGAGCCACGCCCGGCCGGGCTCCATTGCTTTTTTTTCAGAATGGAAGGGGGAGAAAGAGAGAGAGAGAGACATTGATGTGAGAGAGACACATCAACTAGTTGCCTCCTGCACACCGCCCCAACCTACAACTGAGGAATGTGCCCCAGAGCAGAATTGAACCTGAGACCCTTCAGTCCATGGGCCGATGCTCTAACCACTGAGCCACATTGGCTAGGGCAATGGCAATGATATCCAATAATGAAAACTGATGGTGGTGAGCTCCAACAGCGCTGTTCTCTCCCCTTTCACTCTCCATTCCCACTCTGCGGCTGGTGACTGTGGTGGTGGTAATGGTCGTGCTGGGCGGGTGGGGGGTGTAGATGAAATTCCATTATCTCCACTTGACAACTGAGGAAATAGGCTCAGAGGGATTAAATCATTTTTAAAAACTGTTTCACTAGCTGAGGTCAGAGCAAAGTCTCCTTTTTCCCAGAGCTCCTTCTACCATAAGGCATATTCAGATAGTGATGTCATATTCCAGATATAGCTGGGGAAGTACAAAAAGTGTTTCTCTGGCCCCGGTCGTTGAACTTCAACAGCAGCACAATGGCTGGCACTTTTCCTCAGGTGAGCCCTAAAGGTGAAAATATGTCCTCCTGGCACCTCGCAGAATTTCCAGGCAGAACCCAAGTACAACCTCTGGCTCAAAGGGAAAATGTCACCGGAGAAGCAAATGCGATGATGTAATGTGAAGAATGCCGACAGTTGTTATGAAAAATTAAGGGTAAAACAGTAGAAAAAGAATGGAAAGTAAAGCCACTGTAGTTCATTTTGAAGAATCATGCAAAGATGACCTTCATGTTTTTCCTGTGAGCAAATATTAAGAGGAACTCAATTAATGAATCTGAGTGCCAGACCCATGCCAGACAAAAATCAGCTGTGTTTGTTTAATTATTACATTATCTTGAGGCAAATTCATTCCCGAACAGTAACAAGAAGGGCAAGTCATACAAAGCACAGGTCTTCAAGTCTCATCTCAGCAAAATATTGGAAAATCACCCCAGTGAAATATGATTTTAAATAATCTTATTTTTTCTACTAGGAAGACAATACATCAATTAAAAAAATTTAGAAAACAGGAAAAGATAACTATTGTAATTATTATGGTTTATGTATTTCAAATATAAATATGCACACACACATATATACATATTTTTGTATATTTTTTGTTTTTTTAATCCTCACTCGAGGACATTTTCTCCATTGATTTTTAAGGAGAGTGGAAGGGAGGGAGGGTAGAAGGGGAAAGAGAGAGGAAAAGAGAGAGAGAGAAACATTGATGTGAGAGAGACACATCGATTGGTTGTCTCCTGAATGCACCCCGACTGGGCCCGGGATTGAACCTGCAACCCAGGTATGTGCCCTTGACTGGAAATCGAACCCGAGACCCTTTGGTGACTGGGCTGACGCTCTAACCTGCCAGGGCTTATTTATTTCTGTAGAAATACATAAAGGAACATCTATATCATAACTATTTCACTGTATATCTATTAGTGACATAATGCAATTATTCATTAATGTTAATTTTGTGGGGTGGATGCGGGGTAGAGGAGATCAATGGGGAAAAAGGAGACATCTGTAATACTTTCAATAATAAAGATAAATTGGGGGGAAAAATCCAGTTTCTCCTGCTGCAGCTCAGGAAGCACATGGGACCTGCAGTCAAGGCCCTGGCTCTCCCTGGCTAAACGGGAAGGCCGTGATCGGTCTCGCAGTGTCTGGGCTGTGTAATGCTGGGTTTGGTGGTGGTGTGGGTGGGTTGAGGTAAAACCTCTCAGAGTCCAGTGTCTGGCGTGGAAGAAAAGCAAAAATAAAGAAGCTGGTGGCAAGGAAGGAAAGGCTCCCTTCCCCTTTCAGGGAACTGTGTGCTTCAGGAGGATGTGGGGGTGGCCAAAGGCCCTGGCCAGGGCTGCAGCAGGAGGGGGCAGCCCACTCGGGCAGGGGCAATGCCGCATTATAAATCACCCTTGACTCAATTAAAAAAAAGTTTTTATTGCTTTTTTTTTTTCTTTTAGAGAGAGAGGAAGGGAGAGGGAGAGAGGAACATCAATGTGAGAGAGAAACACTGATTGGGTGCCTCCTGCACGCCCCCTACTGGGGATTGAGCCTGAAACCTAGCCATGTGCCCTGACCGGGAATCGAACTGGTGACCTTTTGGTGCATGGGACAACGCTCAACCACTGAGCCACACCGGCCAGGACCCATTAACGTTATTTTATTACCTGCTGTTTTCACTTAACTTTCAGTGAATTTCTTTTCAATTCATTAAATAATTTAATATTCTTCTGTAATGTTATTTTTAATAGCTAAAGAATTAACAGGAAACTTACAATTTTGAGGTCAATTTGTTTTTAAAAAATTATGGCTTTTTAACTTTCACTTATTTTTTATTATTTCACTCTACCTAATGATTCCAATTTCTGCATTTGTTTCTATGATATTTATTTAACATGAGGTTAAAAATTCCTGCATCATTTTATCTTGTAGTCGACTTACCTCATAGTCCTCAAGTTAAGTGACCGAAACCCAAGCTTCAAGGTACAAAATTTTCAGATATTTCATCATTGCAAAATACTTTCCTGTCCTTGATTATTTGTTTCAGTTATTCTAGGAGGTAAATGATTACCCCATTTTCAGATGAAAGAAGAAAAGAATGCAAATATTAAGCATATGAGGGTCTGCTCAGCTATAAAATTGATACAAATTCAAATATTTCTGAGCATTTCTCACCTTGAATATTTTATCCTGAGTATTTAAACCATCTGATGACATTTCCTGTTACTAACCACTTCCGTTGGTCCACAGCTTTTACTTTCTTGATATTTTTTCCTTTCATTATCAGATAGGCAGAACAATATGTTAATAAGTTTTGATTAGAGCAAGAATAAAACCTTTTCCCTAGTAGTTTTAGGACTAATTTGCCTCAGGCAGGCTTTTCTAACTCACTTTTTTTTCTTGTTCAACTTTTAATCTCAGTTGCTATTAGTGTGTATTAATATTATAAATTTAGTTGACTTATTAATTACCTCATAACATCAATGAAATTCCATGTGCCTTCCATGTAATGACTCAGTTGGATCCAAAGAGTTCAGTTTGTATAGATATTTTAAGATGACAGTCAAATTATTATTAATAATTAAAATAATAACTAATATTATTGAGTACTCATGTGCCAGATAGTAAGCCTTATTTTGAAGACATTTTATTATAGAAAACTTAAACCTGTATAAAAGTAGAGAGAGTAATAGAATGATTACCCATGACCCAGCTTCAGTAATTGTCAGCTTATGCACACTGCTTTTTTTTTCCTTGCACTGAATTATTTAGATCAAATCCCAGACATTGTACGATATTACCTGTAAATATTCCAGAGGGTAAGGACTCTTAGGCATTATATATTGTTGACCTTTAATGAGTACACAGCCAGATATTTCTCCAGCAAAAGAGGTTTATTTAGGAACAGCAAAGAATTGCAATTTTGGACATGCAGTCTAATACGGAACCACCCCAAGTCCAGAGAAAAAAGGAGAGGACTGCTCTTTTATGGATTTGGGAGGGGCTGCTGCAAATGAAGAGTCCATTGAAGAAAACGGAAAGCTCCAAGTATAATGAATTTTCATTGGCTATGATTATGGCCCTGTAAAAACGTTCAGGATTAAGTTCTATTAACCCACTTTCAAGCACAGAAACAGAGAAGTGGGAATTTTAAGGTCTAATATATGCATGTAAGTGCTTATTTTACTTAAGCAAATGCGAAAATAGTATTATCTTGTAACATTTTAAAAACCTAATCCTGGCTCTTTTTTTTTTTTTTTTAAATATATCTTTATTGATTTCAGAGAGAGGAAAGGAGAGGGAGAGAGAGATAGAAACATCAATGATGAGAGAGTCATTGATCGGCTGCCTAGCCCCCAACCCGGGCATGTGCCCTGACCGGGAATCGAACCCCGATCGCGTGGATCCTAGGTCGACGCTCAACCTCTGAGCCACGCCCGGCTGGGCCTGGCTCTTTTTTTTTTAAAGCTGTTGGGAAAAGAAATAATTTAATTGAAGTTTTTATTAATAAATGTAGGTGTGACACAGTATTTATTTTATCTGTAAACAAGGCCAAGTAGTTATTTTACTATGAAAATTTGTAGATATTAAAAAGTATTAGTTTTATTTCTTTTTAAAGTTTGTAATATTTAAATAGATGTATAGCTAGATTAATAGAAAATGCAAGTATGTTCAAATTGTAAAGCCTGACTGTAGCAAGGGTAACACAGTATCATTTTGATATCAAAGAACTAGCTAATGTAGAATGATTCCCCCCCCCGACCCCCGCCAAATGTTGTTTTGTTTTTCTTGCTGTTGGTTACATCCTTGAGAAGTTTTGGTTGTGAATGCATAGCCCATAAACATTTTTAAATTGCTTATCAAATCACAGACCAAAATTATATTTTTAGAACGTAATTTTAGAATCTCATTAAGCAGTGAACTCATTCATCATAAAACATCATGTGTTGTTTGTTTTAGAGAGAATACTGAACAGCTCATATCCTTTGCTTAAAAATAGACCATTTTTTCTAGAAGCAATTATCTTTTCTTTAGTCCAATGTTCTGTTCTCTGGTATTCAATAAGACTTCAGTTCCAATGAGCTTTTATTTTACTATATACCGACCATGAAATTTTGCCACTTTTTTTTCTATTGCCTCAAAGCTGTGGAATTTTAAATGTATTTTTTTGGTCAGAAGCATATATCTTCAGGTATAGCAAAGTCTCTATGTTTTTGCTCTCAGTGATTGCAAAGAATGGGCTAATGTGACCGTTAAATGTAGGAAGCAGGTAAGTGGTTCAGAACACAAATTTTGGGAATCAGATTTCTTAATCCAAATTCTGATTCTGCTACTTAGTAGCATGTGACCTTGGTCAAGTTATTTAATAACATTATGCCTCAGTTTTTTTTGCCTGTAAAATGGGGCATGATAATAATATTTACCTCATTGGATTATTATGAAAATTAAGTGGGTTAGTATATGTCAAGCCCTTAGAACTCTGCTGGGCATATAGTTAGTCTTGCACAGGTGTTTTTATTATTATCCTAAAATCTATTACTTTCCTTTGAAATTTTAATAAAATTCAAAATAATTCACAATCTGATAATTTCTTTCTATAATTTGTAATATGCAGCCAGTAATGACCCAACTCTGTCCGGAGAGCCTGGAAGCATTTTCCATAAGTTTACCAATAACATGCTCTGAAGTTTTCTTCATCTTTTCTTTAATCTGTTATATGTTCATTTGCTCATTCAGTCATTCCCATTTATTGAACACTTACTATGGTGCTTGAGTACTCAGGAAGGAACAAATAGTAAACATTCCTGCTACTTGGGAACTTATATTTAAGTCTTAGAGCCAGGCAATAAACAATAACAGGGCATGTTTGTTTGGAAACTCCTCTCTGATCTCTCCTCCCCCCAACATCATTTTGAAGCAAATGTCTATCTTTCTCTTCACTGGTATATTCAATAATTTATTAATTTTTCACTTAAAAAAATCACTATGCCTCTTTAAATGAACAAGTGTGGTAAAATTTGGTTTTAGAAATGGATGTAGAGATAATATGCCAGCTCTCTTATTTAATTCGATTTTTTCTCACTGATAATATTAATCTGTCTTCTTATGAGGAGGAGTCATGACTAATCCTTGAAGTTGGGAAATTCAGCTTTAGTTATACGTTTATCAGACCACCCTTAAGACTGTGGGAAAAGAATGTAGCTGAACAGCAACACATTAACAATATGTGTTGAAAATCAGTTCCTTGTGGACTGTATACAAAACACAAGTTTCTAGAAGTTCTTAATGGCACTGCTTCCTCTGTGGATTATGTAGGAAATGCTTTTGTCTGAATAATCATTCCCGTGGGGAAAGCCTTCAAAATAAGCCCACTTTCTATAGAGAGAGAATGCATGTGTGATTGGAGGGGGAAGGGGAGAAGGGAGAGAATGAGAAGAGACGGGTTATTGTGGAATATCGAGGCAGACAAGCACACGTGCCTAGTGCAATTAAAGAACATAATCTAAAGGTAGCAACCGTACCTAATTATATGAAGTACTCTGTATGCTGCTTGTCACCACAGTGTTTAAAATAAACTAATAACAACAACGAAAAGCTAATCTAAGGGTTGAAGAAAACAACGGTGGGAGAGTAGGTTTTTATTACAGAGAAAAAAGAAAAAAACACTGAAAACCCTAATTGTCTGGAGAGTCAGGGAAGAAATAACTATCTCCATCTCCATGAAACTGTTTAGGCCCATTGAGGCAAAGTGGGTTATTTCCCCTCTGTTACCTCAACTTTGACTACAAAGGGCTCTACTTCGTTTTGGATGGGAGACATGGATAAAGTGAACTCTGAGTGGGGGTGAAATGATGCATTCCTGGAGTCCTTTTTTAGTGAAGTGGATTTCAACCTGGGGCTGTTGCATAGGGGATATATGTGGGGGTGGGAGCATTTTTCAAACAATAATCTCCCCAGATGCTAACCTTTTGTAATTTTTGAAAACTCCTTGAGATTCTGAACTATCTCATGGCCCAGCCACACACTTCCACCTCCTGTCAAAACCCACTTTTTAGGAACTGTGAAGAGATTGTTTCTAAAAGGTCCATTAGTGTTCTAGAAGAGTCAGTTAATTTCACGTAAGAACACTTCCATCTTAATAGAGTCTTTTTTTTTTTTTTTTAAATGAAGGTTGGCCCAGGCCCATAAGAATCTGAACAAATGCAATTTTATATGTGAATAGTAGCAAATAAATTAAGAGGGAAAAAATGAATGCTGTTAGCGTGATGGCTGGGATGGGAAGAACTGAGATGTTTTCTAATGGATTGAGGTGTTGGGGGTGAGCTAACCTTGGAGGTAAGGGTCGTTTCTTTAAAAAGGACACCCCCCCACCCTCTTTAACCTTCCCAGAGAGACATTAGGATTACCCAGCACATAAGCCACTTATTGCAAGTATGAAACACTTAAGATACTATTAAATCCATGCCTTTAAATGTCTCCTTGGTACAACTTCAGTTTGCATGTCAAACAAAGGTTTTCTTTGAACTGATAAATTGATCTTAGGAAGGGGGGCACCTTTGTACTGGTGTTAATGAGATTTTTGTCAGGGTAATATTCTAGTGTGTTAACCAATATTGGGGGGGGGGTGTTTGTTACCTCCCACTTTACCTGTGGCTAAAAGGATCTCTCAGTTCCTCTTGCTGTTAATTTAATATAAGTAATTAGTTAGAAAGTTCCAAGAACTAGTTAGTTAAAACTTTTTTTTCATGTGTCTTAATCTTGGCAGATTCACACTATTTTATTATATAAAGTAAAGTAAATAAAATATCTCGAGACATTCTTCATGTTGGAGACTGGAGGGTTAATAATGAAGCAAAGCTGTCAACACCCAGAGGTGTTTCGAGCCCTGGTTTTCCTGGAGTGTTCTTCATTTCTTACTCTGAATGAATGATCTGAGTGAGAACGTTACGATTTTCTTTCTTAACTTTACTCCTTTCAAAAACAATGCTCCAGACATTCCTTTACGGTAACCTTACTTGTATAACATTCAGGTGTATAAGCTGGTCAAGTCTGATGTGACGAAGTCAGTCACCTAGCTAGGAATGTCACACATCAATACAAAACAGGTCCGGAAATAATCTCTTACTGTGAATTTCCCCAACAGTTGTGATACACTTTTACTACATGAAAGCTTTTTTTTCTTTTTTAAATTTAAGAACATTTATCTAAGCAAGGCTAATTGAGAAGAATATTGTATTGGTAAAATGCTCTGCTCAAGGCAACGGCTGCTGTTTAATTCTTTTCAGATTTTAAAACCCAAGTCCCAAATCACACTCTGTGTTTAAGAGCTTCAAATAATAATTACCTCTGTGCAATGAGCAGAAGTCCTTAAAAGGGACTGCCGGTTTCCCCGCAATCTTTTACAGGGTGAGCAGAGCTCCAGCCACTGATAACCCAGCTGCCGAGGAACCGAGTAAAGCCGGCTCCAAACTTCTCAGCTGTTGACAGGCTTGACTTGCTGAGAACACTGGTTAAATATAGCACGCGAGCCAGCTCCTCAACAAAGTCACTGCTCTGACGGTGAGCAGGAGGGAGCAGAAGACGAGAAACCTAATCTCAGGACCCAACAACACCTAGCAACAGTTGAAAAAACTTTTAAACAAAAGTCTGGGTGGGAGATAGACAACAGCCTCCCATTGCTGCTGATCGGGATTTCAGGGAGAAGACGGTGCTTTCCCCTTCTCTCTGTTTCCTGCATGACTTCAGCTATTGGCTGGTCCTGGGAAAGAAAGTGGGAAAAGCCTTTTAGTCTGTATTCTTTTGGGCTGGATAGTTTTCCAGAACTCCAGTCTCTCTGGGGCTGTGGGACAAGCCACTGGGTTCTTCAAAGGATAAGCTACCTCCATAAAGGACATACCCTTGGTTAAACGAGCTGCCATCAGGTAAGAGCAAAATAAACAGTTGCTTACTGTTTTAAGAAATTTCTGCTTCCCTAAGAAGAGAGTTCTCTGCGAGTCTGTGTTGTCTGTTTCCTCTGATTCTCACTGTTCCACTCTGTGATAGCTCATTTAGGAATTATGGTAATCATCGTGAATTATTTTTAAAGAACCAGGAACAGCATGTCTTTCTCAGAATCATGCCGAGTCCTTTTTAAACACAAAGATTATGATGTTTTAATAGCCATCAAAATATTTCTGCCAAGTTTACATTCTTTGGCAGGAAACAGAAATGTGACAAAGGACGATACCGCAGCTCCTTTCGCAGTTAGGATGGCTCACCAGTGGCAGGGACGTTTTCCCTGGGAGCCAAGTAACTCACTGAAACTGGCTGAGCAGCTTGTGTGGTAACTGGAGGGAAGCCCTGCACGGTGTTTGTATCGCTGCGCTTTGACTCGCTGCTATCTGCTTTTCCCTCTGCCTGATTCTCTCATTACACCGGTACACCTTGTGCTGCTTCTGACCTCATTACGTTACAGCCACCCCAAAGGCTTCTGGCTGGGCTCAAAATATGCCTGGTATTAAATCACTGCTTTTGCAGTTGCTGAATACAAACGACTCAGGAGAAGATTATTTTGCGTTTTTCTAAGAAACAAAACAAATTGAGTAATTGCTTGTACCTAGATAAAACAGATGCTGATTTTTAAAACTAAAATTGAATTTATTAGAAAAAAATCCTTTCTAAAGTTGGATGTATGTGCATATAGTGTGTTTACTATAGAGCGAAGGAAATCCTCCTTTCATCTGGTAGTATATTCTCTCCCCTTCCATGAATTGCCATACTTTTTTCTTAGAATTGATTAGAGTTGTCAGTTTCACATTGAATCTAACAAAAATTATGTCTGTACGTTGGTGATGTGGTAACTGTTGACACCTGGTATCTGTAGCTGGGTTGGCTTTGGATAAGAAGTTTGTTCCTTTAAATGAACATGATGATTTGAATGAATATCCAAATCTAAGGATACTATCAAAGTAGATAAAGATGCATATTTTAAAAGGAATTATTTGTCTATCTTGTCAATTTAAAGAAAGAATTTACCCTATTAGTTTTGAACACATTGTTGACAAGTAAGAAGGTATCAGACTTTTCAGTAGATGTTTCTATTTTAAGAAAAATTAATTAAAGCTTATATATCATATGTTCTGAAAAATGAAATAGTATATATATTTAGTACATAGTATGTATTATGTTTCTTAATTCTGATTATATGATTAGTTTAAAAGGTGAATGAGCTGATTACATATAATGAATGTATGTAAGTAATAGTGGAACATGCGCTCAGGTAATCTTGGGTATGAGAGAATGAAACTCCTGGTGCCTCAGTGGAGATGCAGTTCTTTCTGAGTTTTGAAAAATCAGAACAAAATGCTCTACATTTTTCTAGTTTTTATCTTAGGAAGGGTCACATTGTTGGCTTACAAATGTACATGTAAAGCCAAAATTTATTTTTTTAACAAATTCTCTGAGGCAAGGCAGGTTATGATTGGAGAAGTTGCAAGTCAGTCCCTGCGATGTCATTGTATTTTATTTAAAGTTTTTTTATTGAATTTATTGTGGTGACATAAGTTAATAAAATTATATAGGTTTCAGGTGTACACTTCTATGATACATCATCTGTATATTGTATTGTGTGTTCACCACCCAAAGTCAAATCTCCTTCCATCGCCATTTATCCCCCTTTACTTTCTTCTACCTACCTCCACCCTCCTTTCCCATGGTAATCACCAAACTCTCAAAAAACATGAGAGTTTTTTGTTTGTTTGTTTTCTGCAGAATCCCTTCACCTTTTTCACCCAGCCAACCCCCCCATAAGCCCTCAGTCTGTTCTCTATGAGTCTGTTTCTATTTTGTTTGTTAGTTTCTTTTGTTCATTAGAGTCCACATATGAGTGAAATCATATGGTACATGTCTTTCTCTGACTGGCTTATTTCACTCAGATAATGCTTTCCAGGTCCATCCATGCTGTCGCAAAGGGTAAGATTTTTCTTTTTTACGGCTGAGTAATATTCCATTGTGTAAATGTCCACAGCTTTTTTATCCACTCATCTACTGATGGGCACTTGGGCTGCTTCCAAATCTTGGCTACTGTAAATAATGCTGCAATGAACTTAGGGGTGAATGTATAGTTTTGAATTAGTGTTTGGGTTTCTTCAGATATATTTCCAGAAGTGGAATCACTGGGTCATAAGGCAGTTCAGTTTTTAATTTTTTGAGGAAACTCCATACTGTTTTCCACAGTGGCTGCACCAATCTGCATTCCTACCTACCCTGAACGAGGGCTCCCTTTTCTCCACATCATTGCTAACACTTGTTTGTGGATTTGCTGATGGTAGTCATTCTGACAGGTGTGAGGTGGTATCTCATTGCCGTTTTAATTTGCATCTCTCTGATGTTTAGTGACATTGAGCAACTTTTCTTGTGTGTATTGGCCACCTGTATGCCCTTTTTGGAGAAGTGTCGATTAGGATCCTTTGCCCATTTTTAAATTGTGTTGTTTGGTTTTTTGGTGTTGAGTTTTATAAGTTCTTTATAAATTTTGGATATTAACCCCTATCAGATGTATCAACTAATCTACCATTAGTTCCAAGCATGTAATTTCTTTTGGAGTCAGTGGAACAGTGTGTGGATAACTGCGTGCAGCATTTGGCCCTGCGTGAAAGCCATGCTTCCTGATGAATTGAAATTTTGAGTATTATCTGTATGGCTGTAAGTTTACCCTTGAGAATTAAAAAGTAACTCAGGTTAGACCATGCACTTTCCTCCAGTATATACTGTGCCTCCACAACAATCAAACTCCACGAACCATGTAGATTCTGTTCTGTTCCTTCAAGTTCACATTTGGGTTATTTTGGAATCCTCTTTTCCCCCTTTACCGTAAGAGCTGTTAGATCCCATTACCATGCCTCCCTCCACACTAAGGCCTACTCCCTTCACCCTCGGTCTGCATTGTAACACTGACGCTCCCCTCCCACCCCTCATTGCCATCCAAACCATCTTGCCCATGACCAGGGGGTTAATTTTTCTAAAGCATTGCTGTGCTTGTCTCTTTACTGTTTAGTTATCTTCTGGGACTCATTGTTGCCACCAAACACCTAGGCTGGGTATTTTGAAAACCTTCCATCATCTGGCACATACTTAACTTTTCTAGTCTCAGCTCCTACTACTCAACAGCAAGTGTTCATCTCTTTGCTTCAGATATTTCAGATTTGGGGCCGTTCTCTAAACACAAACCCAGTGTGCATTTCAATGTTCTGCCCCTGCCCAGTTCATTCCCCATGCCTGGAACACCTTTCATCCCTTTTCCTGTAGACACCTTGTTCACTTTTTAAAACCCGGGTCAGTGTCTTCCACTTTTACAGTGATTTCCAGGACCATGCTTTTTAGAAGTGATTCCTTCTTAGTTTAGACAGTTTGGTGCTCTGTTAGAATTAGGGTACTTTGGAGCAGGGTTTGTGTCTTTAAATTCTGAATAACTCTATGAAGATGCTGAGGTACAAAGCGTTGCCCTAAGCATCACTTGACCTTGAAGCTTTTCAACCCCATGAACATTGCAGATGTTTTATTAACATTTTTAGCTCTAGATTTCTGATGATGAGTATGTAAGAAAGTATAGATAAGTATAAAATTAAGAAAAGAAACTGTAATTATGGTTAATTAAATAGAAAGGGGGATATATAAAGACTGTATATATATGCGTGTCCTGTGTATGCACCTAAACCTTTTAATACTTTAATGCATATACTTTTATCATCTTTTGGCACCAGAGCCCACTTATAGTTACCTTTGGTACTATTCATTTAAATTATGGGTTCTTCTATTTGCTGGTCATCATGAATTAGAATCTGGCCTTGAGCATGAAAATATTTAAATGTCATGTTGTAATATATTTTTCTTTTCCCTAGATATTTAAAAAAGAGACATTTCTGAGTTTTATTTTTAATCATTCATGAAACCTATTGCCTTACTATGTGAGATAAAGCAAGAATCATGATTTTGAAGCAATTTTTTGTGTCCTTCAAAAGAAAAGCATTGTCTTTATATTTTAAGATGGCCTAAGAAGGTTAAAATTATTCTTCTAAATGGGTGGGTTCAGCAAGAATCACTATGGGATTTTCCCTAATGAAATGTGTGAAATATTGAATATACTCATTTAGTGGTGGTTTTCCTATGGTTATAATTTTTACTTATTCCTTAGAAGTAAAACTTTGTGGTAAAATACACATTCTAAACTAATGCTAGTTTTTTGGTTTTTTTTGAAGATTAGTATTTCTTCATAAAACAGGTGCCCTAAGAAATGGGATTTTACAGAGTTTGTTTAATCCACATTTTCACTACTTTGTCTCATTTTATGTTTCTAAACACGTGGGTTTTAGAAAAGCAGCATTATGGGAA
Source organism: Miniopterus natalensis (assembly GCF_054644295.1). Classification (NCBI taxonomy): domain Eukaryota; kingdom Metazoa; phylum Chordata; class Mammalia; order Chiroptera; family Miniopteridae; genus Miniopterus; species Miniopterus natalensis. Next base: position 35,792,644 of record NC_142085.1, on the reverse strand, counting down.
GTGAGAGGGTAAGCCTCAATTGAGATCTATTTCAGCAGAAAGGTTTAAGGGAAAAAAGATTGGTAACAGCTTGTTAGAAAAATGACATTAAAAGCCTGCAGCATAGCCCTAGCTGGGGTTTGGCTCAGTGTTTGGAGTGTCAGCCCTCAGACCGAATGGTCTCAGGTAGGGTTCGACTCCAGCCGAGGGCGCGTACCTTGGTTGCAGGCTCGATCCCTGGCCCCGGTTGGGGCTTGTGTGGGAGGCAACCAATTGGTGTCTCTCTCACATCGATGTTTCTCTCTCTCTCTCTCTTTCTCTCTCTCTTTCACTCTCTCTCTCTCTCCCTCTCTCCCCCCACCTTCTACTATCTTTGAAAAGCAATGGAAAAAATATCCTCTGGTGAGGAATAAAAAAAAGCCTGCAGCCTAAGTTTGTTTACATATTAATTATTTTTAATACATATAGCAGTAGAATAAAAGATAAGCTAGTAAAGTACATTTTGTTTCCCCAAATCTGAGTTGATGCTATAACAACAAGGTCGTGTTTATTAGTATGGAGGAGAGGCAGGAAAGGCTAGTATTTAGGCTGGATTCAGATTTCAGCTCCCTGTAACTCTGGGCAAAAATTACTCTCTGTGCCTCAGTTTCCTCATCTACACAACAAGGATAATAATACTATCTTCCTCATAAAGTTGTTCTGAAGATTAAGTGAGTTAATAAAACTTATAGTTGCCTGGTAGACTTTTCAATAAATTTAAGCTATTATGTTATTATCACTCTGTAAATGTAGGTATCTGTTTATTTTAGTCTTTGTTGCACACAAAATTCTTGGATACAGATAGTCTGTGAACTCAAGTTCATAGATCATAGAAAAAACAGAAGAATGTATTGTTTAAATTTGGAATCCTGCTTGGGACATACTTTGCTCCTGGGTACTCTAAGCAGACATAGTTTGAACGCCAGCCAATAATTTAGTATGGAATTTATATTTCAAACCCTCCCTTATCACTCAGCAGTCTGCTGTCTCATAGAATCATTTCTAAAAAGGCTAAGAAATCACCAACAGCAAAAACTATACTATGGTTTCTGTATTTGTACTTGGAGATAGAGTGTGTTTATCCCCGGTGCTCGGGTGTCTCCATTGTAGCCGACTTCACTGGGTAATGTATGACGACAGCGACTTCTTCCTCCATGGAGGAATATACTGTTAAATTTATCATTCTTTATTTCTTCCCTTAGATGTTTTGTTTTGTTTTACTAACCTAGTAACAGATAAAAATAAAAAGACCAAAAAAGGGCATCTCCTGCTAGCTTCAACCTTACCAAATGGAGATGAATTCTTGCTATTCAATGCCCTTAATCCTACTCATTCTTCGTAAACATGACAAGAAAGTATAATCCAAGATGAACAAAAAGTGGTATGTCATAAATATGTGTGTATGTATTATGGGGTGATGACTGCTCTGTATATTTAATTTAACAAATGTATATGAAACACTCTTATAAGCAGGGAAGTATCTTAGCAGCTTTAGGGCCAACAAATCTTACGTAGGGTAGTTACGGTTTAGACATGTCCATTTTGCTTTATTTTTCTCAATTGGAAGAATGAATTTTAAAAGATAAGTCAAATAGAGTTTTTTAATTGTCATTCTCTCATGAAAACCTTTTGTAGAAAGAAAGAAAGAAGGAAGGAAGGAAGGAAGGAAGGAAGGAAGGAAGGAAGGAAGGAAGGAAGGAAGGAAGGAAGGAAGGAAGGAAGGAAGGGAGGGAGAACAAGGAAGCAATTTTTTCCTGGCTTTATGAAATGCTTATTAAAGGTTCTAGGGCAAAAATATAGGAACTTTTTAAAAATATATATATATATTTATTGATTTCATGGAGAGGAAAGGAGAAGGAGAGAGAGAGATAGAAACATCAATGATGAGAGAGTCATTGATCGGCTGCTGCCTGCAAGCCCCCGACTGGGGATGGAGCCCGCCACCCGGGCATGTGCCCTGACCGGGAATCGAACCCCGATCACCTGGATCCTGGGTCGACGCTCAACCTCTGAGCCACGTCCGGCCAGGCAAAGATATAGGAACTTGAAGAAAATATATTGGATTATGTTCTTCTCCTTAAATGGTCAACCTACTCTTTAGCTCTCAGCAGGGAAAGGGCTACAGGCAAAATACCACTTTCCCTGTGGCAGGAGCTGAGGCAGTTTAATTTCAAAGGCCATGCAGTGAGTTGTGGAAGAACTTAGACTAAGTCAAGTGAAGCATGAGTTGAGCAGCTATAGTTGGCTGTTAACCAGCTGATTGCAGAACTTCAGAAAGTCCCAGCAGAGAGATGAAGAAACAGGACATTAACCAGCACCCCAGTCCCTGAGAGCTTTGTGCAAGTCACAGCAGCACTGAAAAGTCGAAAGAAGGTTGGCGCTGCTTTTCCTTTTTGGGAAATGGTGTCAATGTTCATAATATTGGGTGATTTATGTGTTTCTGAGGTCTGTGAAAGGCAGACTAAAAAGAATTTTTAAAGTTAATGCAGAATTTATCTCAAGTGATCTGACTTTGAGTACTTAAGGTTCAGGGATTTTTTGTTTCTTTCTTGCTTAAATGCTACTACCTCCTTTACCAAAACATATATGAAAATGATTATTGTTGCTTCACTAGCCAAGGACCTTGTATGTCTACACTTGAAAACAGTGGGGTTTTTTTTGTCTTGCAATAATTATAACTGCAATCTCCCTAAGTTACTATAAAGTAATGCATTATCTGCTACTTATCTTTGTAAAGAAAAGGTGTAAGAAAGTCTTAAAATGGACATATTACAGTTGGCCAAGTACATTCTTTAAAAATGATTTGCTAAAGATTTAAAGCCAAAAGACAATTTGATTGAAAACAGTAGACTACTGACATCACCAAGATAATCAAGTTATTGCCAACTTGCCTTGTTTATCTAAAAGAGCTTTGCAAAAATAAAGTCTTCACACATATACTCTCTCTCTCTCTCTCTCTCTCTCTCTCTCTCCACACACACACACACACACACACACACACACACACACACACACACGCACACGCACACACGAGTCATAGGCGATGCAGTAACAGGGATAGATAGACTTTATTTTTCCTTTTATCTCTTTAATATGCTTATGTCTTAAGTAACTCATTTTAGGGCCTGCTCCTTTGAGGCACCACAGCACAACAGGAAAGGAAGAGGCATTGCTGAGTTCATAATGCTATTTCAGTGTGGCAGCCTGAGTGCATGAGGAAATGACACCATGGGCCTGTATTTGGAATTGCAGTTACTGTGACGACAACACACACTAATGGAAAACAAAGATGGTCTGCTTGCCAGGAGAGCAAGGATGAGTTTTGCCAGCTCAGATTTTTCTTAGTCATTCTGTAAGTCTTGAAATGTGACACTGGAGGTATTCAAGGCTCTTTGTGTTTCGTTAATTGTTTAGTAAGAGTGACACATGCTTGAAGAGCAGCCTGGTATTTGGATCAGGGAGGGGCTTACACAGGAGCTTAACTTTCCCATGCTGTCTTGATAGGTGTCATCTTCTGGTTTGGACACCACCGAACCAACTGCTTTGGTCACAGCCTGTTGTTTCCCTGGTCCTTAAGGAAGCCAGCTGCTTTGGTAGGATTCACCCCTCAGGGGCCCCTCAACTTTTGAGTAACATATCCTCACCTTCTATATCCTGCTTATTTCATAGATCATTGCCCAGCACACCAGATGTTCTTACTAATGACTGGAACATCTGAATCCCAATTCTCATATAATAATATAATAGATAATATAATGTGAATAATAGCTACATATGTAGTATCTACATAATAAATGTATTATATAGTAATGTAGCATTATTTAGTGTATATATAAATGATAATAATAGCTAGCATATGCTGGAGATTATATTGCACCAGGCATTGTGCCAAGCACTTTATATGGATGATTTTATTTACTTTGCATAACAACCCTATGAGGCACTATTTTTATCTCTGTTTTATGGATTAGAAAAATGAGTCTTATAGATGGTTACTGTCCAGTGCTAGGTTTGGAATTCAGACTCAGGCAGCTTGATCTTATTTAGTGCATATTTTCAACCAGTTCCTTGCAATGTAGGCAGTTGTTCAAGGAAGATCTCTACCCCGATGACTGTGAGATGTTTTAATGAAAGGTGTAGATTGTGGCACTGCAGGGGTTCAGATGCCCCTATAGTCTGAAGAGGTTCACTAAGGGCAAACCCCAAGATTTGAGGTCAAAAGGCCAATTGGGGCTCTTCTCCAGGGTTCCGAAGTGGCACCAGAAGCTTCAGTGGGCAGTAGAGTTAGGCAACTCAGAAAGAGCTATGCCCGGGGCACTGGATTGCAGAAGCTGTTCTTCCACAGTTATTGATGGAGCAATGTGGTTCTTGCTTTCCACATTGCTGAGTTGATTGCCTGGGAGAGGATGCCATGGAACATTTGAATTTATGAGCTATTATGGCTACCATTGTAACGACATACTTTGATACCATTAGAGCTTTGGCCTGTTGTTGCTCCTGTTGACAACTCAGAACCCCACCTTCTATTGTAACATTTGAAATGCTCTGCAGATTTCTACCTTGGTCATAAGCGTTCAGTTTGTTAAACAGGTTCAAGAAGGAGTCCTACAAAATACTTCTTCCAGCTGTTGGTAGCAGTATTCCTTGAAGTAGCCTTTGGTGGTATGTGTATATTGGTTGGAGGAGGCAGCAAGGAAAGGGACAGAAGGTCTCATTCCAGATAAGAGCTCTTACTAGCTCCCAATGACTTTGTTTAGGCAGGGAGTTGTCAATCTGGCAGCATGTTGTTCCTTAAAACAATAACAACAACAACAAAACACAGAGCTTGCTATAATTTAAAGAAAATTACCTGATACTTTTTAGCCAATGGTTTGCTACTGTAGAGCAATGGCATGAGATATTTTATTTGACATTTTATTTAATTATTTAATCTTTATCAACCAAGAGTTACCTTTAATGAAGCTAAATGTCTGACATTTGGATATAATTGAAATTTTTGAATTTCTATTTGCATGTATAGCATTTTACTTTTGCAAGTGTCTGGAGTAAAAGAGCAGTTCTAATAAAATTGTAATGGAGCAGATAATGCTTTGCTTTTTCTTATGCCAGTGGCCATAAACACTCTACTCTTCCAGTGTATCAGATATCTCAGGTGGTGGGACTGAATATCCCAGGAAGATGAATTTTTCTTGTGAAGTGAACACATAACAAAATGAATCTCTACCCTCTGAGAAATTCTGTTCTATGAATTGAAAACAATATCTTGTCACAACTGTACTAGCATACCCCAATCCGCCCAAAACACTTATACACAATTGTCACTAGTCCACGCACAGGACTTATACCATTACTTACCTGACAGGCTAAACATCTTCCTGAAGCAAAAATACTCTTTGCTCTGTGGAATAGACCTATTTCATCTGAAAAAAAGATAGCGATGTGTTACATTTCATTAAGGCCTCCTGTTTCTTTCACATGATCTCTCCTGATTTTCCTACAACAAATAAACTCAGAATTTCCCTTTTGTCCTCTCCTGTCTTTATGTAAAAAGGTGTAACTGTCAAAGGAGGGAAAGAATTAGTGTTATATCCTTTGGAGACAAAGGGCTTGACTGGTTATCTTCTGGAAGTATTTTTTTTCTCCTCAATTATTCTAACTTTCTTTTGGCAACAAAACTTAGTAAAACTTTCCACAGTAATCTTTAGCTAATGCCTCTTAAATGGAAGATATTAATAGTTTATCATATCCATTCAAGGACTGTCTAAGACATTCCTAAGAGTTCCTAGTTCCCTTAGCACCTCTGCACCTGTTCTAATTTCAATGAGGAATGGAGGTTCTGAGTCTCACGCTGTTGATGATCATAGAGTGTTCGTCCTAGACCTACCCATACCCATCAGGGAACTAAGAGGGTAGAAAATTCTAGGCTTTGAGCCCACTGGGAGCTATCAGATCATCTAGCTTTGGGGTTCTCAACACCTCTTGTGCATCACATTTACCTGGGATGCTCTGAAAATGCAAGATGACCTGAGTAGGTGGCCAAGTATTGATCTATTTTAGAAGCTTTTATATGATTTTAATATGCATCCAGGGTTGAGAATTAGTTATCTAGTACAATCTCATCATTTTAAAGAAGACAGTACTAGGAGAAGGGAACAGAAATCATTTGGCAGAAGTTACAAAGTCTTAGGTTATTAACCTTTCTATCACATGATCATAAACAACAAAGTAGCCAATATTTAATGAATGCTTTCTGTGTATTAGGTACTGACAACCCCATGAGACAGATATTCATATACTCTACATTTTACAGGTAAGGAAGTCGAGGGTCTTGTCCTAGGCAGTCTCCCCTCCCCACAACAAGCAGGTGGCAGATTTGAGTCCAGTCAATTGGACGTTCAATTTGTGCTCTTAATCTTTTAATCACTTTGCTGTTCTGGAGGCAACTCTGAGTATGTAAGGTATTGAATGGCAGCTGCTTCCCTGTTTCAGCATCAGGGGTCTTGTGGCACCTGGCCTTGGTGCCCTGAATTCCCACTAACTGGGCTATTTGCTTGACTAGAGATTGGATCCTTGCCTTCTTTTCTATTTTCCAAATAAGTGGGCCAAGTAGAAGCAACCCATTTTCTTAGAGAGTGTTCGAAGGTGCTTCATTTTCCCCAGTAACTTTGTTTCTTATGTCCTGCCTTTCTTTTCCCTTGTGGATCGATATAAAATGTTCTGCCTTACTTTGGGGCACATATTCTTTTTACCTTTCCATGGAAATTCTAACTGCAAACTCTACTCTCTTGTTTAGACCCTTGGCTTTTCCCCTAGTCCTGCGAGTTTGGCTGGGTTCATATTTTCCCTGGGATTCCCCTGTCTGGACTTTCATACCAGCCCCTAACTTTCATGATATTAGCAACAACAGGAAGAGATTAATCACTTTGCTTCTCTTCTCGCAGCAGGTGTGTTGGAAACAAGCTGGTCTGTCCCACGGAACTGACTGGCCAGTGGGTCAATGTACTCTGAAACCTGTTAAAATCTACATTTTTAGGTAGCATGTATAGCATTAATTTTCTGATTGATTCTATAAGTTTGAAACTCCACAGAGCTGTCTTTTTCACACCTAGGGGGAAATCTATATGCATTGTATGGTTAAATGAACTTACTAAGATGAAAATTACCAATGACAAATACTGTAGCACAGATTTTTTTCTAAGCAAAAGAAACTAAACAAAAAGTGAGAGATTATTATAATTATTCTATAATAAATATTTACATGTAAATTAAGAATTTAACATGATAAATAGATTCAGGTATGCCTTGGGACTATTTTTAAAATCACATCGCACAAAACAAATGCTCAATAAACATTTGTTAAATCAAATCCATTAAGTGTCCTGGAATTGAGAAAATAAACACTATTAACTGGTTTTCATTGATTTGACTGGACATATATTTAAAATAAGTATGGGAATAACAAGCAGTGACCATGAGTGATTACTTTTCTGCTTCTCAGTATTTTGGAACATTTAATGGTCACATATTGCTTTTATAACAATACAAATTAAAAATCAACAAACATTTTAAAAGTTCATTAGAGAATCAGAGACTAACCACTGCATAACTAAGTGGGTGGAAGCTGGACTCTGTAGCTTTGATTGGAATGACGCACATGCATTTCCAATAGCAGACTAGAACTCTTAGGTTAAAGACAGTGGTGTAAAACATAACTACTGACACAAGTCTAATTGCAAATATTTACTCCACATCTTTTCACTCATACGCCACAAAACTCATGACAAGAACACATCCAGGCTCTTATTGTGGTTTATTAGCTGGAAATGTTCTCATCCTCGGAAATCTATTTTGGAGTTAGGATTGCTCCACTCCCCTACAAGTGGTAAAGCAACAGCTGCCATTTAATTAATGTTTCTGTTGACAGCTCCAGCTGATGAATCCCATAGAAGTTCCCTATCGGCATCAATACTACCCACATTACCCCCAAAGGAAATATTGATTATAGTTGCTTGATTTTGCCTTATTTCACTTTCTTTCCCGCATCAATTCCTCCAAATTCCAATGATGCTGTTATTTACATCACTATTCACATCTTCCAGGGAGTCAAGTCCCAGTGGAACACATGTGTTCCTGGTGATGTATTGCTATGGAATCTCACCAAAACGAACACGTGAAATGCTGAGCTCAAACAGAGGAGAGGACAAGGGGGAGAACCAGATGACAGTGACTTGTGGTTTCTTGGAAAGTGAAGAATTTTGTCCACTGGAGAAAGAGATTAGAGAAAAAACAGAGCTCTAGTTTTTTCCACGTAGTATGAATACATGGTTAAAAATCCTACAATTTGATTTATATTTGGATTATTATATCAATCTGTTCCCAGACACTTTCATAGGAGTTGGACTTTAGCTACGATTGTGTGAGAATTTGAAAGAATTTGAGCTGTGTAGAAGCAATGGATTACAGAGTGAGATCTGCTTAGTCTGCTTGCCTTGAAGAACATGCTGGGCTTAATCAGTCAATTCCCATTCATGTAGCTGGAAGAGGAGCTGGACTGGTGCTGAATTGGGAGCAGGCAGAACACAGGATCCAAATGATATGGCATTAAATGTCAAAGAGTGGTCCAAGTTAGCAGCTGACATCTGAAAGTCTAACATGCGGTTCTGGGGTATCTTACCAGGCAGACGGAGCATGGCTGTGTTTTGACACAGGTAGAGAGTCAGGGTTTGGGCAAAACTCTCAGCAGGACCAGCGAGGAGAACACGGAGATGGGATTCAGAGACAAGATAGTTCTGGAAAAAGAGCAGTTCTAGAGACTCTGAGTGAGATACCAAAATTGTAATGCAATGTCAAAACAACTAAGATGATGCTAAATCTGAGAGTAGTGGGCTAGAGCTCTGGGTGTCCCTCCTGCTTCACATTTAGTATGCAGCATTCACCCATTCACTAAATATTTATTAAGATCCATATGTGTCAGGCACTGAGCTAGGGATTGGGATACAATGGTTAATATTATACTATCTCTATTCTGTAACAGGGGTTGCAAGTGAAAACAATGGCCATGTGACTAGTGAATACATGGTATTGTGGGAGCACTCACCTGGTTTTGGGTGGTCAGTGATTGGTTCACAGACTAGTTGGGATGCAGTGACTCTTGCTGTGGGAAAGGAGGACTGTAAAAGCTAAACCTGAGACAGAGACTGACAAACAAGGTCTCAGGGAACGCAGCAGAAATGACTGACTGAAAGGCTCGGATAACTGATTTGTTGCAATAAGTCCACATAGCTTTAAAAATGGTGAGGTGAGGAACTTGTGGGTTGCATTCTTTCCACTGACATGAAAATTTTAATGCTTTTAAGAATAATGTGATGAAGACAATGTGCTATATACATGTATTTTCATCATATTTAAATCTGTAGTGCCCATAACGAGCCAGCCAAATATGTATCTTGTGGGCTAGAAAATTTCTGATTCTTAACACCACCCATACTCTAAGTATTCTTTCAAAACAGTGACCACTCTTAATATGTCTAAAAGGGGGTGATAAATACTTCTTGTAAAATTATTTGCTTTAGGACTTTTATGAGTTTGTGCACTTAAAAAAAATACTTATATATATTCAACACTTCAAGCGCCTAGCTGCTGCTGGAGCAAGAAACCTGTGTGACTAGCCAGGAAAATTTTGAAGCAAAAGTTGGAAGCATTGCCTTACCACATAGTAAAAGAAATTTTGAAACCATACTCATTGCAACACTTTGATAGTGGTGTCAGAATCAGTTTACATTAGATGATGAGATCAAGGAGATCTACCATTTCAAAAATAGTAGAAAGTCCAGAAAAATAGACACCTACATGTTAGAATTTATTGTCAGGAAGGAGAGACATTTCATATCAGAGGAGAAAACATGGGTTTTTTGATCAATGAGGTTGAAATAACTGGAAAAAATGAAATAAAATCTCTATATCATGCCTTACACCAAAATACATACTAGATGAACCAGAAAGTCAAGTGATAAAAAAATGAAAATGAAACATTATATATATATATATATATATATATATATATATATATACACACACACACACACACATATGTATATATATATAGGGGGGAAATCTTCCTAAGCAAGACAAAAAAAGCAGTAAAACAAAAAACAAATATTTGGCACCATGAAAGATTGACTTTGTAAAAACTGAATGAATGTTTTACACAGAAAAAAAAAAATCTCATGAGCAAAGTTAAAATGCAAACAGCAATCTGGACAAAGATATTTGTGACAAAAATAATTAAGGACAAATGTCCTTAATAGAAAGAGCTCTTTTAATTCAATAAAGGAAAAAAGAAATGGCAATAGAAAAATGAACAAGTGACATAAATAATTTGTAATAAGTAAGTGGAAAAACTATTTAACCTCACTGATAATTAAAAATTCAAATTAAAAGAAGGTAGTATTATTTCCACCAACACATTGACAAAGACTCAAAAGAATTCAATACCCAGTATGGTGAGGGTGTGAAGAACTGGACTCTATACAGGGTGGGGCAAAAGTAAGTTTACAGTTGTTCATATGGAAAATAATTCAATAATTAACAAATAATAAACAAGAATAAACTGTTTCATGTACTCACAGCTGTATACCAGTGTTTGCCCCAGCCTGCATACTGCTGATGGGAAAATCCACTTGGACAAGCTTCCTGAAAAGCAATTTCACAATATGCATTATAAATCTTTATAATCAGAGGAAAAATAAGGCCACTTCCATTTTGAAAAATAGGAGTGAAAACACACGGGATGCTTTTGAGAATGCACTCTTTCCTCTTCCCCGCATTGTTCTCAAATATTGTCTATTGACTTCTGAAAGTTTGGCAGACCTAGGGGTTCTTTTTTTTTTAAACCACATATTCTTCCTCAGTAGCTTGATAGGATTTCCTAGGAGGGGCTTTGCTTGATTAGAACTGTTGAAACAAGGCTGCGTAGTCCACTTTGCCTTATCACTGAAGTGCCAAGTAATTTTGATGGCAATGTATTTCCTGAGTAATGTTATTTTATTTATTTATTTATTTAAATATATCTTTATTGATTTCAGAGAGAGGAAAAGAGAGGGAAAGAGAGAGAGGGAAACATCAATGGTGAGAGAGTCACTGATCGGCTGCCTCCTGCACGCCCCCGACTGGGGATCGAGCCCACAACCCAGGCATGTGCCCTGACCGGGAATCGAACCCCCCTCGCCTGGATCCTAGGTCGACGCTCAACCGCTGAGCCACGCCTGGCCGGGCCTGAGTAATGTTATTATTGAAACATAATCTGACAACCAAAATGCATATATTTAGGACTGGATCATGAGGATGAGGGACCATGGAGCAGGTGGGTTAAATTGGTCACTGGAGCAAGGAATTCCTTGCATTTGATCAGTACTTATTGAACTATTCAGGATCAGTAGGCTTATAGCTGCAATTTTCAACCATTTTCATCCCATGACACACATAAACCAAAATTTTAAAATTACTAAAAAACTAAAATTACTAAAATTCTGCTGCATACCAAAAAATACTGTTTGCCAATCTGATAAAAAAAAAAAAAAAAAGGTATATACTTTTGATCCATTTACAACTGGATGGCTATTGTTGTGTTGACTGTTTTCAATCTAAGGGAAAAAGAGGTCAGGTATTGCATGCTTTAAAAATTCTGGCGGCACACTGGTTGAAAATCGCTGGCTTATAAGGTTAAACTAATTCTAAAAAGGGGGACTAAGGTTCAAGTTTTGGGCAATCGGCTAAGTTCATGAGTTGCTGTGAAAAATTGTTTTACCGTAGCACTTTTAGATACTGGTGGATGCTGAGATGATGGACTCCAACCTATTTTAATGAGAGATGAGGAAGCTGGAACCCTGGACGTTTGACTTTCTCAAGGTCATATAGTTTATTAATTCAGGTATATGAATTCACAGACAAGCCACAGCATTGCGCTGCATCACTCCCTAGAATCCAGAACACTGCGTGTCTTGGGTTATTTCCCAAGGTACCTATTGTGTAAGAGCTCATGGCTTCTCTGCCTCCTCATGTCTCTGGCACCTCTAGAGATGTCGGGCTTTTCAGCACACAGGCCCCTCACTACTCATCAATCCTGTCTGCTATTCCAGGGCTGGAGGGAGGCTACTTGTAGAGTAGTGTGTGCTGTGCCTGTGTCCTGTGAGGGCCCTTGCAGGCTGGTATGTGCTGTGTAGGATGCCCAGCTGCTTCTCATTTGTCTGAGAGCAGGGACTTTTTGTGACTGTATAGAAAGCAGGGACGTGAGTGCAATCTCACCCAAGACCTTATGTGCTAGTATTCTTACGCTTTCCTCTGGGGAAGCCCTTTTATGGAAGAAGCTACTCCTGAAAATTTACCCAGAATGAAGGTAGGCACTAAGCCTTTTAAACCAAGCTGGACATCTAGATCATCTTTTGCTGTTTGGTTCTGCAAAGAATGTGCTGAGATGAGTCAAGGTGCTTCATCATGTGTTCTTCCAAGTTTTTTCCATACACTGGGCATAAGGACATGAGTTCCCTTTATTTCTCTCATACCCACAGATAAAGAGGAATGAGCCTAGACATTATGTAGAATTCTGTTTCTTAGAATGTAAGTGTGAATAACAGCACAGCTGGGCTTGATTTCCAACTTCTGTTTGGTGATTGCTAGACCGAGTCACTTAACCAGCAATGCGTTAGTCAACGAGATCGTCACATTGCCCATTTGTCGCTCTCTGTTCTGAAGCAACCAAGCCAACGATAGTCTCATGTCCTTGTTTCATATTATCCCTTCTAGTCTCCCTTACACGTTCACACTCTGTTCATGGAAATTCTGTTTTCCCTTCTTCCCTTTCTACCTGAGTTTCGGCCTTAATATGTTTCAGTTTCGTCCCCTCATCGCACGAGGGCTTCTCCATCAGGCTTTCTAATCAACTTCCCGTGTTTCTATGGGGTTATTCGCATTCTTTCTTAATTTCTTCTTTTCAGAACCCTCTTTCTGTTATTTCTTCTGCTTCAGGCAGTCTTAGAGCATCCTTCAACATTAATATGTGTGAAAACTACACAAATCAAGACACTTTTATTAATGTTACACAGAAAGTTATTATTCACAAAGGATAATTTGTTACCAATAATTTACTTTCAGCTTCAATATTTATTATCAACTTCCAATCAAAACTGTTAACCCCAATCATTCTCTGAAAAATATCCACCTTGAAGGAAGGTCCTGCTATTTCTTCTAGATTGTTGTACAACAGAGCAGAATTTAAAGTACAAATTACCACTCAATGTGTGAGGTCAAACCAGATGATTGGGAACAGGAAGATGGTCTGACTTGACTGTCTTCTCAGTTTTTAGTATTTTTTTTCTACACTGGAATTTGGTGCCTTGAGGGAGAACAGTGTCTACTATACTAAGAAACTGGAAGAATTTGGTGTGAGTACAATGATTGTAAAGGGCGTTTAATATACCAAGAAAAGGTCAGAATCTTGGATACATAAAATCTTCAGCGAAATTCTGGAAAATTTTCGTAAAATGTTTTATTTAAAAGGAGAGCTTTAAAATATGTATGTGGAATGTATTGGACACTATTTTGTAAAATATTCTTGAAAAGCATCTATATATGACAATATATAATTACTTTCCTTTACTCATTAGTGTCCTCACTAATAGTGGTTGATTTGTTCATTTAATTTGGTTCACACCAAATGGAAGGTTACATATAATCTTCTATGCTGTATATGACCTGGACCTAATTACAGAAGCAATGTTCTGTGTATTTTTCTACATGTCATATGAATATGATAATCATTAATGTATTAATGTTAATTTTAATATAACTATTATAGTAACTGGCTATAGGAAAAAAATGAATGGCAGAATAATAATAATAATAGTTACTTTTATTGAGTGCTTCCAACATAGCAGGAACTATGCTAAATGCTTTACGTGCATGGGGTATAACAACTGCTGTTATTCCCACGTTATAAATACAATCATGCTGGTTTTGAATTCTCCTGAAGACATGGTCTGGCTTCTTGCCACCGAAAATTTGGGTTTATTTGAAACTCAGATATCTAGGTTTTAGAAAACAGGGAAAAAGTTCATGAAATAATTTTTTACTTCATGAATTTTTAAATACTGGATAGTTTTGATTTGTATACAGAATTCACTACAAAATTAAAAAGTTATCCACAAAGATATTATCAGAGTCAAAAAAAGTAAGCCATATACAAAGCCATTTAAACTTGGTAAACCTCAGAAAATATTTATATTATTTTAATAATATATTAATATTATATGTTATATGTATTATGTGACACAATATATAATAATGTTTTATATTATTAACATACCCTGAGTTGTCCATCGTAAGGAATAGTGGGACGATGGAGGATGCCCTTCTACCATAAATACAGCAAGGACAGTAAGCTGATTTCAGGAGAGCAGTTGTGCTAGCTCTGAGCTACCCACTATTGTTGCTTTATTGCTAGATTCCCCTTGTGATTAGTTCAAGTTATAAAATAAACTTCTTGCGGAAAGCTAACCACTCTTAGTTAACCACCCAAATACAACTATAATGTCAAATCTTCACATGCTTCTCGAGAACTACTTGTATTGACCAGCCCAGACTGTGTGATTTACAATTCACATAACATCCATCTATACTTAAGATACATTTAATGGGAAATTTTAAATTATATTTACTTCAAAAATAGAGATCAATTAAACTTTGTCTGATTGTACTGTATCTTCTTTGTATAATTAATGAGTGTAACAGTCTCCTGGAAAGAGGAAGCGTTGTACCTCCTCTGGGGACCCTAATGAACAGCTTACCCACTGCCCCTCTGTCAACTGCAGATCTGCTGAGGAAAACACTACCTGGGAGGAAAAAAAGTCTAGCATCTCAGTGGGACTCACAGGTTACAGAGGAGAGACCCTACTTTCTTTCTCTCTGTTTGTACACACTGACTGTTTTTGAAGGCATGAGATTGTTGGGTCTGACATATGGCTAGTTACCATGTGATAACCACCTGGGGTAGTGAGAAGTGGCATTAAATACAGCATGGGTGTTTAACTGAAGACATTTAACAAATCACAGCTATGTGAGTGCAGCATTTTTGTTGTAATGAAAAACTAGAAACAAACATACATTATGAAAAATATTACACACTTTAAGATTCTACTGGAAAAATTAGAAGACTATATTCCAAACATTAACAATGGTTATCTCTTTTTGGAAAGAGAAATATGTGATTTTAAATTTCTGTAATAAGTATGCATCATATTTAATAAGAAAGATAGTTAAAGTTATTTATTTATTTATTTAATTATTTTTTCAGTTGAAGCTATTTTAAAATGACTTGATGGATTAGTTCACATGGCCAAATAGATAAAAATATTCCATTTAAACTAAAAATTTAATAAGATTCTCTAGAGGTCAAAATGCCAAAATTATATGTATGTATGTATATATTTATAGCTGACCTTCTTCCATAAAATATTTAAAAGGTTATCATGTAGATTTAGTAGGGACTGTGTATATATTGTCCCAAATACAACTATAATATCAATATTTTTAAATAAAACATTTCTTGGCTAGCATATGCATGGAATTTTGCTTTCACCAAAATACATTTGTTTTATTTTATTTTTTTACATTTGAAGCAATCATAAACCTACAGAATAGTAGAATGTACAGTACAAAGGTCCCCCCCCCCCATGATAAGAGTAAGTTTCAAACCTGATGCCTTATCATCCCCGGTTCTTTAGTGTGCATTGTCTACAAACAAGGATAATCTTATGCATGACAATGACAGGCATCACAATTAGGAAATTAACATTGAGACCTGACTCCTATCTAATTCTCAGAATCCATTCAAATTTGCCTTGTCCCAGCAATATCTTCTATAGCAAAAGGATTTATTTCAGAATCAAACATTGCATTTAGTTGTATTTTTTTAGTTTATTTAATTCTGGAACATTTCTTCTACTTTCCTTGACATTTGTGAAGATTATAGGCCATTTATTTTGTAGAACGTGATCTCATTTTGGGTCTGTCTGATGTTTCCTCATGATAAGATTATATTTTGGTTATGCACTATTGCAAAACACTTGTTTTTAATGCTACAAAATGTCTTTTTTTATACAAGAATTATGACTTGATTGACACAAAAAAGCTGTATTCTGAACTTGGATTTCCATGTGACTTTGTCCTTTGTAACTTTGACATAATTTTTAACCTTGTTTTTCTGCATGAATTGTGGTAGGAGGTCTTACCATTGATTGTGCTTGTGGTCTAGCTCAGGGATTCTCAACCTCAACACAACTGACATTTTAAGTGCTGGATAATTCTTTGTTCCAGGGGCCTGCCCTGTACATTGCAAGATATTGGTCCTTATTTATCCTTGACTTCTACCTGTAGCATCTCCCACTCCAGGTGTGGCAACCAAATATGTCTTCAGACATTGCCAAATATCCCGAGGGATGATATTGCTCCTGGTTGAGAACTCCTGGTGTAGCTCATTTCTTTTGCTGGTCTGAACTCTATTGGTATTCAAATTCTCATGAAAATGAAATAGAATAGTTTAGGCAATTTCTTTTCTTCCAGTTAACTTCTATCTTCCTTTAAATATAACCAGGATATTCTAACAGTTCTAACAAATACCAAGTTTTAACCATGGTATTTTCTTTAATACCCAATATGTCTAGTTCTAACTTAAGTTTCCAGTGGGCCCTTGGCAGGACATGAGACTTGCTTAAGGTGCCATTTACTAGTATAAGCACTGTACTTGAAAAACAGACAGAAAAGCTTCTTTGGTGTTTGTATCTCTTGAAATATTGCTCATCTTTCAAAGTCTATTAAAAAGATACTTTACACTTCCCTTCATTATAAATGGGACTTTCTGATTCCATTTGTTCTCTTTGGTCCTTAAAGGCACTTACTGTTTGGTCTATACATTTTGACAAATAATTATATTCCATTAGCACCTGATTTTATGCCTTTTTGTTTGCTCATTTCCACCTTTTTGTTTTGGTGTGCCTATCTAATAGGAAGTTCTTGAAGGCAGAGATATAGCTCTTTTGTGTTCCTTACAAACTTGACACATGGCTAAACTATGTGGAGTGGATACTCAAACATGAGATTCAATTCAACTGCTTGTGTTGGAAGTGGGTAAGAACTGAGTATTGTAGAATATGACAGATTCCCACCAAACTTTCCTCTAGAAAATACAGAAAAGAAATTCACGAGCCTGTAACAACTTTTCTAGTATTTTATATTTGCTAGTCATTTGCCTTAAAATTCTCATGAAGCAAATGGTAGCCATGCCCATTCTGTCAATGGAAAGGTGGGCTTATTGCATGTACACTGGTGTTATGTGGCTAATGTTCTGACGGGCTGTCCTACCTGGAGGAGATTTTCTTCCTCTACACTATTTTTACTTTGTGAACAAAAATGTGGCCAATTTCCCTTCAACAATTTCAGAATGTCAGCACTTATAAGTTACCATAGTAATCAGTTGTATTTTCCTTTTAGTTGGTAAGTTTGGTTAGTTATAACATGTTATGGCTTTTTCAAAAGCAGTTTTTACCTTTTACCAAGTCCAAGATACTCATATTTTATTTTTTGTTGACTGTAGAAATGATACAACATTTCTACAAATTTTTACAAATACAGAGTTCTTATAAGATTTAATTGTTATCATGGCCAAGTACTAAGAGGGGCACGAGTATATATTGCCAAGAAAAAAAATTTTATTTTGGGTTTAGTGAAAAAAAGACACTTTATTAAAACTACCTACAAACCACACAATTCTTCCAGTGCCAAATTGGTAAGCTTCCTTGCAGTGCCTATAGTATTTCAAGAATAAAAATATTTTTTGAGATTAAAACCTAGATGTAAATACAAATATGCTTAATTATTCTAAATGTTCAGTAAATAAATCAGATGAAATTCTTCTTTAATAAGTAATGAAATTGGTTTGAAAATGTCTAAGAGCATACTGTTATTTTTAAAAAGATCAGAATAGCTCTTAGTATTTTAATGAACTTAAAAGAACAATTATCTTCACCAAGATGCTGTTTTTTTTACTTGCCATGTAGTGTTGTATGATCTTAAATACCAGTATTATTATAAATACAGTAATTGTAGACATATATCTCAGGCAGGCTTGGGCCTGTTGCCAGTGCTATACCTGGGAAACTGACCTTTCATTCACCTCATCTTACAGTAAACTCAAAAAAATGCTGGGGTTGTCACCAGTCACCTCTGTGCACAGGTAGGTACTAATCTAAGGCTCCAAAACACAGAGATTGAAAGAAATAGCACATTGGCAAATTCAGTCTTTAGGCTGTATTTTTACTTTACTTTTCTCTGTAACTATTTCAATATTTTTTTACTTTTCTAATTAAAGTTTATACTCCTAACAGGAGGGAGAGAAGGCAAGGGGGTACAAAACATCTTTAGAAATAGCAAATATAAGCATCTTAAATGACTCCAATAGAGCTGGCTACCTTTACAGGGGCTGCAAACACAGGGGGATTGATGTAGGCTCGGAGAGCTTCTGGTTGCCCTGCTATGCACCGTAGTCTTCAAGCTCTTCAGTTCCTGTGTTCTTAACATACAAATAGAAGAAGGACTAGAAAACCTTTGCTTGTCCTTATTGAGATATTTCTGAAATGAAATCACCTTCATATTTGAGGTCCTTATGGTGATTGAAATTTCTCTGAGAAACTGTTGTATTAAGGCAGGGAAAGCACCTAACATGCCATTTCTACCTATATTGTATTTGGATTTTGTTTATTATAAATAGAAATGGCTTTCAAGAGAGGCTCCACTATGTTACTGTAAGTATAATATAATGAGCTCAGTGCTTCCATTTTAATTTTAAAAATCAACTTTCCACTTATTACTTTGCCATTACCGATAAAGAGGTTTCTTTTTCTTAAAATTCCATTGCATATTTAGTAATTTTCATTTGGATTTGCTTTCATTATTCATTTGACACATATTTTTAAGGAACTACAATGTTATTATATCATAAATAGGCGCTTGGGAGCAGCAAAGTGAATTCAGAAATAATCCTTTTGCAGGGTTCTTCTATAAAGTTGAAAAACAACACATGATCTTCTCAATTTAGTCAGTTTGAAAGTAGCTAGACCTGATCTCGCCTCCAAACTACTGATTGAAAAGGCCTATGCTCTACGGCGCTCACTCTTCCCCCTAGGGTATAGACCTTCATTGAAAAAGCAGGAAAATTTCAAGTAGGTAATGAGAAAAGAAAGATAAAAATACTGCTCAGAGACTTTGAGATTTGGAAATGTGATGTTTCTTTCACTCTCTATAGAGCAGTTAAGATTTATGACATACTTTGTATTATGTCTCTGTGACCAATATATGTGTTGTGGAGATAATTTGATGCTTTTACTTCTTTAAATATTTCTTCTTAAATAAATCCACTCAGTTCATTAACCACAGTTAATGTTTTCCCACTGGTTTGTACATGTCATAGCTAAAGATCAATGTAGACTAATGGGGAAGGAGACAGAAATATTAGTACATTCGTGAATTATTCTCTGTTCTCACTTAGACAAGTTAATTTTCCTTAAATTATCGGGTTCTGTCTTAACCATAGGCCATTTGTGGTTATCAAGAAAGAAATGTTTATAAGCTTGGTTCTTCACGGTTTTGTATTTCACACTAAAAGTGAAATTCATTTTGCCCTTTAACAAGAAACAGTCAATGTGGGAATCAGAATTCTAAAAAATGGACAATTCTTAAATTATAAAAATTTTTCCTCAACTAATAGTGAATGGAGACTTGAGAAGACTATTTTATTAAATTAACATTCACATGTTATGATGGCATTAGGAGGGTGACTCTTGTCTTCAGATTAATCATATTAGAAATTAAAGAACACTTATGTTACAGCATCCTGGGTGGGTAATTCAAACTTCATCCAAAAACAGCCACAAAGATAAAGCTCCACCCAAAGCTCTACTTTTCTTTCTTTCTTTCTTTCTTTCTTTCTTTCTTTCTTTCTTTCTTTCTTTCTTTCTTTCTTTCTTTCTTTCTTTCTTTCTTTCTTTCTTTCTTTCTTTCTTTCTTTCTTTCTTTCTTTCTTTCTTTTTCTTTCTTTCTTTCTCTCTTTCTCTCTCTCTCTTTCTCTCTTTCTCTCTTTCTCTCTTTCTCTCTCTCTCTCTCTCTCTCTCTATCCCTCTCTCTCTTTCTTTCTTTCTTTCTTTCTTTTTCTTTTTTTTTTTTTTTACCAGAGAGTAAAGGATATGGTGTGACATGCAGCTTCTTTGGATTTTCTCTAGTAGTATGAATGGAAGGAAGAAATAACTTAAATAAAAAAGAAATAGCCTTGATTTATAAAGTCTGTTGTTTCATTGATTTCACCACTGTGAAGCAACTTTGTTTGCAGTACTTCATTATAACTTCATAATTTATCTTCTACAATTATGACATATTTTAAAAATAATTTGTACATTAAAAATAATTAAAATTACTTTAAAATTCATTCTTTTTATTAAAAAATTAAAACAATAGATCAAACTGAAGTAGCCTTTGATTTTCCCCCTCTCCAATGCCTCCCATGGTAGTATTCTCTTTAGAAATAGTCACTACCAACAATGTAATGTCTGTTTCCAGACTTTTCTCCACGGGGATAGAAAAGATATCTAAGTGTGTATATATTTTACCATAAATGATTTATCTGTTATTTTACTTAACAATATGGCTTAGACAATTTTTCATGTCAGTACATATAAGTCTACTTTATTTTAGGAAATTGCAATGTGGTCTTCAATAGAAAAAGTGCACAATTATTTATTTAGCCATTCCTGTTTTTATAAATATTTGGGTTGCTTTGAATTTTTCACTGTTACAAATAACATTGCAATGAAGATCCTTGTACTTGTTATTTGGGCACATGGTTTAAGTGTCTCTCTGGGGTAGGTATGAACAGTAGAACTTATGCGAAATGACCTCTTAAGTGGCTGTACTTGTGCCTATCTTTCCTCCAGCTGTTTATATAAATCTTGACTGTTTTTATTATTTCTTCTGTGAATTACCAGTTTATATCTTTGCCCTGTTTTTTTCAGTTAGATGGCTTTTTCTTTTATTTAAATAATTTGTTAACTCTTATCCTTGTTATTGTTTTTTTTTTCTTTTTATTGAATTT
Organism: Miniopterus natalensis; assembly: GCF_054644295.1. Classification (NCBI taxonomy): domain Eukaryota; kingdom Metazoa; phylum Chordata; class Mammalia; order Chiroptera; family Miniopteridae; genus Miniopterus; species Miniopterus natalensis. The sequence goes on along the minus strand of NC_142085.1, from coordinate 35,771,436 downwards.
ATTGGGATGACACTGGTTAACAAAATTATACCGGTTTCAGGTACACGATTCCACAACGCATCATCCGTACACTGTATTGTGTGTTTACCACCCCAGTCAAGTCTCCATCCCACCTAACCCCTCCTCCACTTCTTTTCACCCCCACCCCTGTTCCCCCAGGCAACCACCACACCGTTGTTCGTGTTCATGAGTTTTTTCTCTTTTTTTCTTTTTTGCCCAATCCCTCCACCCCTTTACCCAGCCCTGCCCCCCATCCTCTCCCCACCCCAACAGCTGGCAGCCTGCTCTCTATGAGTCTGTCTCTATTTTGCTTGCTCATTTTGTTCATTAGGTTCCACATATGAGTGAAATCATATGGTTCCTGGTTATTGTTTTTGTTGCCTGTCTAGCTTATAAAGTGGTCTGGTCATTTCAGGCGTTATAAATTTTGATGTAGTGAAATTTATAATATTTTCTTTTATGACTGGCTTTTTTGGTGCATTATCTCAGATGGCTTTCCTGATTCCAAGTTTATATATATTTGCCTGGTAATTTGGGGAGGTGGGGGTTACATATTTGAATACTGTTTGGAGTATTTTATGCCTTTGTTGGGTTGGCTTAATTTTCTTCTTCTTTTTTCTCTGATGGTGTAAAAATTATAAATTTTATTTGTGATTTTTGACTAATTAACACATGCAACTAAATATATTTTCATTAATATCCAGAGATAATCAGAGTCTCTCTACATTCATTGAACAAAACAAAATCTCTGTATCCTTCAATTTTACTTGAAACATTGCTGTTATCATTCCCTCCCATGTTGACATTATTTGGACTTTCAGTATTACATTGTTTTTTTAAAAAATTACTATGATTGTTGTTTTTAAAGAATTAACAGTTAACTAGGATTAGTAATGTAATTTAATGGATTTCTCTGTTCACCATTGCTGTTCAGAGCTTCCTTATTACTATATTTATTTTTATTTTTAATGGTATAATTATTTCAAAGAGTTATTGTAGATGGCAAAGTTACTGGTCCTTCATGTTTTATTTTCATACTTGAATGATAGTTTAGTTTGGTATATACTTATAGATTTAATATTTTTCCCTTGCTCCTTTCTTTCTTTTTTTAAGATACTTTTTCCAGTTGTTTTTTTTAAAAATATATCTTTATTGATTTCAGAGAGAGGAAGGGAGAGGGAGATAGAAACATCAATGCTGAGAGAGTCATTGATCGGTTGCAGCCCCCAACCCGGGCATGTGCCCTGACCGGGAATCGAACCCTGATCGCCTGGATCCTAGGTTGACGCTTAACCACTGAGCCACGCCCGGTTGGGCACTTTTTCCAGTTTTATTGAGAAATCATTGATATACATCACTGTATAAGTTTAACGCATAGAGCATGATGATTTGATATAGATATATTGTAAATGATTACCACCATAGACCATTGTTTTTTCCTTCTAAAAATTTTAGGATTTGTTTCCTTTATTCTTTGTCTTCTGAAATATTACATAATGTCTGGGTATGAATTTAAAAAATTTATCTTAGCATTTGGTTAGTCCTTAAATTGTGACTAATGTATATATTACCTTACTTCATTCTTCTTCTTTTTTTTAAATTCTCACCTGACTGGAGTGTATTTTTTTTATTGCTTTTCAGAGAGAGTGGAAGGGGGAGAGAGAGAGAGAAGGAGAAAGAGAGAGAGTGAGAGAGAGACATTGATTGGTCGCCTCCTGCACACATCCCGGCCAGGACAGGGGATTGAGCCTACAACCAAGGTATGTGCCCTTGGTAGAAATCGAACTCGGGACCCTTCAGTCCGCAGGCCGAGACTCTAACCACTGAGCCAAACCAGCTAGGGCTCATTATTCTTAGTAACTCTTTTAGTAACTCTAATTAGATGGGTGATTGAATGTTCAGGTATATTTTATATGATCCTTAACTTTTATTTTATACTTTATATCTCTTCTTCACTTTTTATTGCATTCTGGAAGAATATTTTGGCTTAATATTTCAGTTCAGCAATTTGTTCTTTGATTATGTCTATTCTGTTATTTGATCCACATACTGAGTGTTCTATTTAAATGATCAAAATTTTAATATTTGTACTTTTAAACTCATTTTCTATGGCTTTAATATTCTCTCAAATATCTCTAGGGATATGAATTATATTATTCTAAAGTCTGATTCTGACTTTTTTATTAATTTTAGTTCCTAGGTATCAGATCTTTATATTTTTAAAAACAAGGCCTTATCTCTTTTTAATGGTATTGGCCTTCCTCCAGTGCTCAGTGATTCTTTAGTGTTTGGTAGCTGAGACTGCTTGTTAAACTGTTTGTTCTATGTTTTCCTGTAGCTGATTAGAGATAGAAGCGGAATTGGCTGCTGGAACTTGCATTTCAGTCTGTTTTATTTTATTTAATTTTTTCCATCACCATTTATCCCTTCCATAACCTCTTCCACCCCCACCCCCAGTCACCGCACTGTTGTCGGTGTTCATGAGTTCTTTCTCTTTTTTTTCTTTTTTGCTCAATCCCTCCATTCACCCCCACTATACACACCAGAGCTGTCTGCCTGCTATCTATGAGTCTGCCTCTATTTTGCTTGTTAGTTTATTTTGTTCATTAAATTCCACATATGAATGAAATCATATGGTACTTGTTTTTCTCTGACTATCTTATTTCACTTAGCATAATGTTCTGCAGGCCTGTCCATGCTTCATAAAGGGTAAACATTTCTTCCTTTTTACAGCTGAGTAGTATTCCATTGTTAAATGCAACATAGCTGTTTTATTCACTCATCTGCTGATGGACACTTGGGCTGCTTCCAAATCTTGGCTATTGTAAATAATGCTGCAGTGAATATAGATAATTAGAATTAGATGAATTCCCAGAAGTTGAATTGCTGAGTCATAAGGCAGCTCCATTTTTAATTGTTTGAGGTAACCCCATCCTGCTTTGCACAGTGGCTGCACCAATCTGCATGCCCACCAACAGTGCAGAAGTGTTCCCTTTCTCCACGCCCTCACCAACACTTGCTGTTCAGTCCGTTTTCCAGAGCATGTGAGAGGGGTACGGCTGCCACCGGGCAGGGTGCCTCAGAGGCTGGCTTCTGGTGGCTGAGGGGATGTCTCATTCCTCCTGGATAGCTCCAGCCACCCAGGGCATCCAGCATTCTGCTTTGTTTTTTTGAGCTAAGCGCGCATATCCATTGCTCCCAGCTGGAAGCGGCAACTCCTGGTGCTGTTCTTTTGCACAACATGTGGCCTAGGTTGGGAGAGGGGAGGTGCCGAGTTCAACCTTCTTGATGTTCCTGCTATTGTCCTCTAACAGTCACACTGTCTGTGGTCCCAGCCTCCCTCTTTTCTTTGGTATCCATTCCTAACATTTTTGGCAGCACTCTCCTATACTTCTTTTGAGCTGTGGTTTTAAATCTTCATTCTAACTCCATCTGCTTTCTGTCTTCCAGGGTTTTCTCAAAGTTTATAGTTCTCAAAAGGTTTATATTATTTTCCAGTTATATGGATTTAAAAAAATCTTTCTAAAATTTTAAGGTTTTGCAGCGGGAAGAGGAGACTAAAATCTATTCCCAATCTACCACCTTGAAATAGAAACCAGAGTCTACTCTTCAGAACCTTAAGAGATGTTTTAAAAATGAGTTTCCCAGGCCAGGCTTCAGGACTGCCGTTTATGGTGGTGTATGTGTTCACTGCTTGAAGGCACCAGTGAGGAGGTAGGTGAGAGCTGGATTCTGAGCTCACTGCTTTTCAAGGCGCTATGTATCTTGGCAAAGGAAAACTTCTGCTGGGCAGGGGATGTATTTTGCCCATTTTACATAATGATATCCTATGGGTCAGCAGTGGTTCTGGTTATTTGAACTTTAAATTACGTTGTGTATGGTGATGGTTCCATGGGTGTATACTTATGTCAACACGTCAAATTATTCACTTGAAATATGAACAGTTTACTGTTTATCACTTATACCTCAGTAAAACTGCAAAATAAAAATTTAAAAGTAAAAGAAATTATATTATGCAATAGTGAAGTAGGTAAAATGTGCTATTGGATTTAGAAGATCAATTCTGAAGGTTTCATATTTTATAAATTGGTTGATATAACATAAAAACTTAATCTTGGCTGACAAAAACAATAATAATTGTGAAAGAAGACACATTGATGAAACATAGAAAAGATAGTTAACAAGAGATGGTAATTGGTTATTAATCATATTTTATGAGAGAAAAAAAGTAGTGTAGTTAACCACCTGCCTTGCATATCTTAGGAAAAGTCCTAGATAGAAGCAGAGAGATGAAGTACAGCTGTGCTGTCCACTTTAGTACCCTTCAGCCACATTAAATTAATTAACATAAAATAAAATAAAAATTCAGGACTTCAGTTATACTAGTTGCATTTCAAGTGCTCTATACTCCATGTGACTGGTGGTTACTGTACCAAACAGCACAGATATAGATGATTTCTGTCATCGCAGCACGTTCTACTGAACGGTGCTGAGCTAGATAATCTCTTAATTTAGGTGCTTTCCATCCCAATAGTTTTATCTCATCAAATGTGATCCTAGGTTTTGGTTGTCAGGTTGTCTGATGGAGAAATGGGGTGTGGGGACATGCTCAGGAATTGATAACATTGTTGGTGAGTGGAAGTATGAATGGATACATGTGTGAAGATGAGCAGTGGATTCCTACTGTCTCATAATGTACTGCATTCTTTCTTTCATTCATTAATTCAACAGGTGTTTATCAAGTGCCTACCATGTGCTAGGCACTGCTTCAGGTGCTTGGGATATAGGAGTAAACTACACGAAGATCATTTCCCTTGTGAAGCTTAGATGCCAGAGGTGGGGGGGTATTATAAGTAATAAGCATAATAAATAAGTTAATCATATCGCAAGTTTTATTTAAGCTTAAAATAAAATATAAAGCAGAGCCCTGACTGAAGTGGCTCAGTTGGCTGAGCGTCATCCCATGCACCAAGAGGTCACCAGTTTCATTCCTGGTCTGGGCACATGCCTGGGTTGTGGGCTTGATCTCCAGTATGGGGTGTGCAGGAGGCAGCCAATCAATGTTTCTGTCTCGTCAGTGTTTCTCTCTCCATCTCCCTTATTTTCTCTCAAATAAAAAAAATTAAAAAAACATATATATATCAGAGTAAGAGGAATCAGGAGTTCTGGGTGTGGGTAGAGAAAATGAGGATTATAATTTTAAATAGAGAAATGAAGGTTAGAATTTTAAATATACCTCAGTGAGGTGAGAATTGAGAAAAGACTTGAAGAAAGTGGGCAGTAAGCCATATGAATATCTGGGCCAAGAGCGCTCCAAGCAGGGGAAACAGCCAGGGCACAGGCCGAAGTCGGAGGCCTGAGAGTCGTGTTCGAGGAACAGCAAGATGTGTACCTGGAGCAGAGTGAGCAAGGAGGGCAGCTGGAGACGTCTGAGAGGTACCAGAGTGACATATCCAGCAGGACCCTATAGGTCACTGTAAGAATTTTTACTTTTACTGTAAGAGCATTTGGAGCAGAGAAGGAACGCAATCTGACTGAAGTTTTAAAAGGCTCAGTCTAGCTTCTGTTTTTAGAAGACTTTGTAGGGCAGCAAGAACAGAAGCAAGAAGACCAGTTGGAGGCTGTTGCAATATCCAGGGAGAGGGTGATGGTCGAGAGCTAGGGCCGTAGCAGTGGCCGTGGTAAGAAGTGGTCAGGCCCTGGTCTATTTTGTAAGTGCAACTATAAGATTTCTCGGTGGATTTGATGTGGGCTTTGGAGAAAGGGCGCATTCAGGGATAACTCCAGAGTTCTCAGCCTAGCAACTAGAAGGATCGAGTTGCCATTAGCAGGGGTAGGGAAGGCTGAGGAAGAGCGGTTTAAGGGAAAGACCAGGAACTGAGTTTTGGACATGTTGAATTTAGGATGTCTGTTAAAGAAGTTGAGTAGGCTGCTGGATATGCAAGTACATATTTGGGAGAACAGTCTGGGAGAGAATAGTGTCATTGATAGGTAGGCAAATACATTCTCGGTTAATGAACTGTAAAAGATTTTGTGCATCAGAAGGTGTGAAGTAGCTGGCTGTGAAGTGGGATAAAAATGCCATCATTTTGTTCTTAGCATGAGCTAGGAGAAGGCCTGCCCAAAATTTGGCTTTGCAAACATTCACAAAATGTTCAGGCATTAATTTTGGCTTTAAAAAAGGAAATGTTTCTTCACAGGCATGGATGTTTAGGGTACAGGAGTTTTCTGTGATTTTTGTAGAAAACACTTAGCATTTTTTGTTAATATCAATGCCATGTTAGGACATATGCTGGTATTCCCGCCCCCCCCCCCCAGCTGCATAATATTTTTAGCAGTTAAAACCAAATTACTGTGTTTTAAATATATTTTATTTATCAGTGCAGCATAAAAATTTCTTTGTAAGTCATATGAAAGAAAATCTTGCTGTTAATTTAATAGAATGAAATAGTTAAACATAAGTATTTGAGCATCAGGCCTGAGTCCTATAAAAACAAGTTAATCAAAGTCATGGAGCTTTATAATCTTAAAAGGATGACATCAAGGGTCTGATGTCTTAGATTCTTAAGGGCAGACATGAAACAGTCCAACATCTGTGCCAAAATGACCTCTGTGAAGCATAATATTTCCTTTTAAATATTTAGACATCATGATAGTTTTCCATGGTTTTAATTCATAAAACATGGACTTTAAAAAAGCCACAGAAGCACAGCAATTTTTTCAGCCATTCCCTCCTTTCTCTATCTTGTTTTTAACCCCTGTTAAATGAAGACTCCCCAGTCCTAATGTGAACACTAAATCAGCACCTTCTTTCAGAAATATGACCACTTACAAACATCTCTGGGCAGGGAAGTAAAGTGATAAAGAAAAAGTTCACCAACTCTGAGTTAGGGTCATGAAATCCAAAGGAATTTATATGAATAAACTAAGATAAGAAACATTAGATAGCTTATTCTGGGTTTAACTATGTTGCTTCCATAATGCTTTTAATAATATTTTTCTTTTGTTAAGACTGTTTGGCTATTTTTCAAGTCACGTATATTATAGTGACCCATGCGATGCACAAGGACACTTGTTTTATGATACTCAGAACACTGAAGTTGTGGATGTTTCCGAAGAATCACTTGAGTTAACATAGGGGACTTTCATTCAGTCTGTATTTTCAGCTGGTTTGCTTTCTTGAGTATTCAAAACTGGGTATTTATGTTTTGCTACCTTTACACTTGAGCATAATTAACTAGGTATTTTTCTTTCTCTTTAAGCTCACCCTTAGGACCCACTTCCACCCCAGTCACCCCACACACTGTAACCAACTAGGTCATAATTGAGCAAGATAATCCAATGATTAATTGCTTATTCTGCATATTGGATACTAAGTGCCAAGAAGTGGTTATGTTGAATAAATTAAATTCCTCTTTCCATAAGATTATAATTTAGGAGAAAGAAGTATGAGACATACAGGGTGCAGAAAAAATGAGCTTGAGTTGTGCACTGAGAGCAGCAATTCTAAGCTATGCACATGCCCCAGGACCTGGTATAAGTGCAGACACTTTGGCCTTAAGGCCCTTTGCTCACAGTTTTTTTCTCATCAGTCTAATTTGTTTACGTCCTACCAAGTGCCAAGTATTTCGACTTGACATTTCTCACATACGATGCACTCATTTTTTATTCTGTTGCTGCTGTTACGATCTCACTACAGATGAAGTCATGTGACAATGAAAAGTAATTAAATGTCTGCGTAGCCACTTTCTATAACTCCCATTGTCTAACCTTCAGAACCCTCCCATTTCTATTTAGATGGCTCTTGGGCACTGTGGTCCTGATGGAGGTGGTGGAGAAGAGGAGATGCTAGAAAGTTGCCCAGAAAGGTTAAACGAATAAAGGGAGTGTGGCAGTTTGTGTGGAACTGACCCGCTTCTGCAGCCCAGAGAGCCATGGGGTGACAGGAGAGTAGAAACAGAGCCGTGGAAGGAGGCTTGGCTTGAGTTTTAGAGATAATTTTTTTAGAGTGAGGGAGGAAAGAGATTTTTTTGAAGCAGCTGCTGTGCATAGCTATATATCTAAGTATCAATATCAATATATATACACACACATATATATATGGTTTAATCAAGATTTACTCTTATTTTCAATGCTTTTTGTTATCAGTAGGATTTATATTAAGTTGGTACATGCCAGGATGGCCAAACCGATCGTTTACAGCTGGTATCTGTTCTGACTGAGCCAGTGTGCTTCCATTTGGCTGGCGACCCTGCCGTTGCAGCTGTGTGGCGACTCCCTTCAGGTTCTCTGGGCATCCCCACAATCCAGAAACTAAAGGGTTCAAACTTATCGCCTCGGAGGGCTTCAGAACTTCACTTAAGCAGTGCAGCTGGCATCATGCGTATTGGTTGTTAAATATTTAAAATATCACCTCTGATCGTAACATATCTGGAACCAGGCCCTAAAGATATGAAATAGTCAGAAAGGGCAGGTCCATGAAGGCTTCACAGTTGGTAGGGGGAGAAAGAGAAGCAACAGGAAGGGTTGTACCAAATAAGGAGCATAAACAAGGAGCCTGAAGGGTCTAAGCAGGGAGGTAAAACACGCTGCTGGGAAAGGGCACTGCCAACAAGCTCGCCTGTGCCCTGATCGACTCTGGAGCTGGCCATAACTTGGCACAAGCCCCAATCCCACTTGAAAGTTCTTGTAGGTGCCTTCCGTCACCCCCCCGATCCCTCACATCCTGCCTTCTCTCCCACTGAGCACGCGTGTCACCTGCACGCACTTTACACTTGGTAAAGAGGCACTCAGTAAGAATTCTTAAATGTTTGCTTTCCAGTGGGTGTGGCCAGGCACCATCTTAGTGCATAGAATCTAGTGATTGCCTAATTCACCACCCTTATTTTGAAAATCAGAGAATTAAAAGGCATCCAGAGAGATTAAATAATTGCCTATGTCCCTCAAATTATGATCACATTTTAGTGATGTCCAGGGATGACTCTCCTACTAAACAGTATGTTTCAAGCTGCAAGTTTCCTGAGGAAAATTATATCACAATCAGGACAAATTTCTCAACTGGTTCTGTGCTTTGAGCACAATAGACTTAGCTTTTCTCTTTGCTCTACGAAGGCTTGGAACAATATTCAAAATATTATGTTGAATAAAAAAACCCCAAATGATCTCATTTAAAAATATATATGAAAACATAATTTTAAGCAAATGAAAAATTCTACACCCAAGTCAATAGATACTCTATAGTGTCCGGGAGGCAGTAAAAAAGTGGATTCTGAAGCTCAGACACATGGGCTCAAATTCCAGCAGAGCAATATTACACACGTTACTTAAGTTCTCTGTGCCTCAGATCCTTCCTCTGTACAATGGGAATGATAATGGTACCACTTCATAAGGTAGTTCTGGTGATTACACAAAATAATTTAGATTAGAACAATGCCTAGCACATAGTAGGATTGTAGGTGTTAGCTGTTGTAATTATTATAATTTTTGGTGGTCTGAGGTTCTCTACTCCCCAGATTTAAAGAGTAGGAGAGACCTGATTTCTTGGAATTAGGTTTGATGAGATGACTGTAACAAAGTGAAAGATCAGATAGAAAGGGGAGGCCATGGGAGGGAGCTGCTACAATTCACCCTGCATGACTTACCTACTCAACATCTTGGCCACAGAAAAAATTGAAAGTACTAATATTTCTTCATAAAGCAGCTTGTTTGGACTAGTTTTGTTTTTATCAGCACGTCTTATCTCTCTTATGAACAAATCATGTTCATCAAAACTAGGGGGGAAAAAACTAACAAACATTTTAATTCAACAGATTCTTTTGTAACATTCAGAAGAGCTCAGTCTTTTATAGTGTCTTGGGCCATATCGCTTTGGTTATCTTCTGAGATGATGTGTAAGAACAATTATTTTATGGGTTAACACTGAAATCTCAGAAACAGGGGATGAATTCCCATTTCCAAAAAGTAAACTTTCCACGTGGGTATTATACCAAGCTTTGGTGGGCAATGAAAATCATTATTAATAATTTTGGTAATTTTTTTCCTCTAAGGTAGCTGAAATTCCAAGATGTTAGCCTTGTAAAATAATTTAAAATAAATTATTGATTATAATTATTGATGATAAATGCTCAACTATAGAAATGATTTAATATTTAACATTACTCCTAGACAAAATTCAGTTGTTTGCTTTAAAATATATATATGTAAATATATATATGTATTTATATATACATAGATATACACTATATATAGTTTCTTTTTTTTTAAATCCTCACCCAAGGATTTTTTTCCCATTGATTTTTTTTTTTTAAAGAGAGTGGAAGGGAGGGGGAGAGACAGAGAGAGAGAAACATTGATGTGATAGAGACACATCAATTGGTTGCCTCCCACAAGTTTCTGCCCCAACTGTGGCTGGGGATTGAGTTTTCAACTGAGGTATGTGCCCTTGACCAGAATTGAACCCTCGACCTTTCAGTCCATAGGCCGATGCTCTAACCACTGAGTAAACTGGCTAAGGCTAATTTATTTTTTAAAATATATAAATGTATATAAATAGTCTTAGTCATCAAAAAGGTATATAATTGCTGAGTGCCTTTAAAATGGCAGAAAGGTGACTTTCTCCAAAGGGTGTTAAATTCTGGGGAGAGTATCTCCATACATTTTAAATCTTCATATATTTGCTGAGACTTAGCAAAGACATCTCTCTGGTTCTAGTTAGTTTAATGTTGCCTTACACTTCCTGAAGAAGGTTGTAGTTGTGGAGACTGCAGCAGATACTTATGGTTCCAACCAAAGACTCCTTAGACATACTTTAACTTACTGGCCTGAGATTATTACTTTTAGGTCAAGAGCCAATAGCAGAAGGCATTCTGGAGACTGCTTGTCCCTATCTCTCTACTGGCTGTTTTAGGGTCTGATTACTTTCCCAAATAAGATGAAAATGAGAGCCAGAAGTCAGTAGCATTTTCTTTCTGAAAATAACATTTGCTTGGAATTACTGATAATTACTTACTTACTTGAAGTGATTAATGTAAATATTTAGGAAAGTTGACTTCCAGGAAATACATAAGCACCTTGAAGATTCTGAAAATTTTCTTCTTATTCTCTTGGAAATGCATTGTGTACAGGTAACCTAAGTATTAAGAAACAGAAACTGTTTGACAGTTGGGAGGCTACAATTGAAATGCATCCCCGTTAAATCAGTGGATCAAAAAAAAAAACCACACAAAAAAACAACAACTGGAAATTATGTGTACACATGAGAATGTAGACATTAATATAAATAAAAATGACAGAGTGGATGTACAAGAGGATTTTAAAAAGCTCAAAGGTTAGTGTTACCAGGCCTGGAAAGGGCAACATTAATGGCAAAGTTGTATTTCTTTTGAAAGTTTTTCAGTGGTTGAATGATGAGGTTAGGGGACTGAGAAGGAAGTGAGAAACTGTCCCCAAATCTCCAAATAGGATACGCCCCTCCTAAATTCATTTTTCTGTTTTATCTAAAAATTCTTTTAGTAGGATGAGTATTTCCTTAGTCAGGTTATATAAAGTGATTATTCCTCTTTGATCTAGTCCTTCCAAAAGTTCATATTAATAATTAATAACATGCTGAATGAATATTTTAAAAACTGCATTTAAAAAACCTCAACTCATAATTTAAGAAAAATTTCAGTAAGCAGTAGCAGGGAATCATTGCCGACACTCACAGAAGAGAAGCAATAAAAATTGGTCTGTTAAAATAAAACCAGGCAGGATCAGAGACAGTGTATAGTGTCATTAGATTCTTAGGTCATTAGATTATCTTGGCTAGCTCTTTACTTAGATGAGCCATGTTGCTTGCTTTGGGGCCTCCAAGCAAACCGTATGTGGCAAGAATTGACGTATGAATACATTTTCAGTACACCACTTGGTGTTATTTCACAGGCCTCTGACACTTGGCCATCCCCCAAATAATCTCTAGTAGGTTTCATCAATGCCTTCATTTTCTTTTGTAATACTTAAAAAGGTCTTTGGGTTGATTTCTATTTAGGCAATTTCCCACATCCAGGAGCAGGAACATCCGTGAATAAGGAAAGTTAAGCTCTCCCAAAGACTCAAACAATGTATCTTTGTAGGTCAAAGAGAAAGTGGGAGTAGGGGAGAGTAGACATAATTGGAACTCATTCCAAGCCAGCCTTTTCACTCTTCCCTTCTTTCCTATGAATAAAATAAGGTTGAGGAAAAAGATTTGAAAAAATATTTGAACAAAAATTTTGTCCCAAGCCCCATACCTCCGTTTCCTCCTAGCCAGAGGCCACCCAGGGCTTGATTGATGTTCCCTATTGGAGAAGTCTGAAGGAATACACTCTTGGATAGTTGAAATGCATCTGCTTTAGTAAGTAACATTTCCGGGCCACACAGAAATGCAACTGTTTTCTGGGTTTGCCTCCAGGTTTACCAACTTTGAAACTAATGAGCTGTTAGGCTTATAGCATATTATTTTAACTCTTCTAGGCCTTCTCTGCCTCTCTGGTTAAAAGAAGAGGGCAGTTTTCATGTTCTCAAAGGTGATAGGATTTCTCAACTTCAACATTACTGACATTTTGGCCTGGATAATTCTTTGTTGTGATGGGCTGTCCTATGCAATGAGGATGTTTATTAGCATTCCTGGCCTGTACCCGTGTCACTAGCATCATCCCTGGTTTTGACACCCCCAAATGTCTCTAGATATTGCCAAATGTCCCTCTGGGGATAGGTTGCCGGATAAAATATGGACTGTTCAGTTAAATTTAAATATCAGATAAAGAATGAATAATTTTAAAATATAAGCATGCCCCAAATATTATATGGGAAATATTTATATTAAAAATTATATTATTTTGAGCATATTGAAAAGTATGTTTTGACTTGGTAAATATCAGAATGCCTCCATTCATTGGGCTCTGAAATCAAGCCTGGATTCATCTCTTCCCAGCTTTGTGTCACGAGACAATCTGTATAACCTCTCTAAGCCTCAGTTTCCATACCAACCTTTTAAAGTTGTGGGAATTAAATAAAAAATGTGATATGAAGTGCTTAAAGAGAAACATTTTTGTTCTTTATCTGAAATTCAGATTTAACTGAGCATCTTATATTTTTATTTGCTAAATCTGGCAACCCTATATGGAAAAGCAAAATCATTTTCTCTGAAAACCACTGTTTTAGGTAAAATTATTTTATTTTATTGATTTTTTTAGAGAGAGATGAAAGGAGAGGGATAGAGAGATAGAAACATCAATTAGTAACATTGATCAGCTGCCTTTTGCACGCCCCCGACTGAGAATTGAGCCTGCAACCTGGACATGTGCCCTGATCAGGAATTGAACTGGTGAACTCTTGGTCCATGGGTTGACACTGAACCACTAGGCCACGCCAGCCGGGCTATTTTGGTAAAATTTTTAATGAAGATGTTGTGCTATTCTTCCTGGAGTTTTCTGGATTAATTATAGGTATAGGCCAGAGTTCCATTATTGGATTTTTTGGGGAAAAGTTTCTATTTGGTTAATATTGCATTCATAGAAATATCTGTCCTAAAAGAATATTTTTTAACATTGTTAGGATAAGGATGTTAGACGTTTGTTTGTGTATTTTTTTAAGCCACTGCTGATTTTCCTCTGGGAAGACTAAGCGTATGCTGAGCACATTGACAAAACAGGAGAAGGAGAGAGAGAGAAAGGTTTTGTTAGAAAAAATAAGATATTTTTTAAAAGCATCAGTGTAGAAGTAGATACTATGTGGGAAGTTGTAACTTTGTGGAACTTACTTTGAATTCTACATAGGAGTAGGGTGAAGGATAATCTTTCTGAAGGCGTTTAGTTTTTAACCCTGTCTTACCCTTTTTTTTTTTTAATGATATTTTGCCCCATGTCAGCCATAAGTGAAAGTGGAGGGATTGCTGCAGGTACCTGACTCCTCCTTTCTACTCTAAGCTTTTGAGAAGTTATACAGGGTGGGGCAAACGTGGGTTTACAGTTATTCATATGGAAAATACAATAATTAGTAAATACTATTACAGGAATAAACTGTGTTTTGTATACTCACAACTGTAAACCTACGTTTGCCCAACCTTGTATATAGAGAGCAGAGTACTGTAATGAAGTGTGCATGCGGGGAAATGGATGACCAAATGAAACCGAGGTTTAGGTACAAATTGTGTTGTGCTGAACTGGACACATTGTTTTTTCAACTTGAGCCAGACATATCTCACCAATTTAAAATTCTGGCTTTTTTTTTTTTTTTTTTTTTAGTTGGGACTTCCTATCTTTATGAAAGGAGGGGGTTTGAAGAAGTAGAATAAAATGAGGATCTCTTGAGGATGTAGAACTGATAAAATGTGACGGTAATAACCGGGAGTGCTCATTGGTACTGAAAAATAGAAAAATATTTCACCACTGTTATCAATAGAGATTCCAATGCTTACTATAGGCATATAATCAAACATTGAAGGACATGCTGAAGAGCACAAAATTGTTCCTCTTTCTTACAAAACTCCTAATCACTGAGGAAAAAAAGACACGCAGACAGAGAAAAGGTAGCAAAAAGAAAAGAAAATATATGCCAAACGCTGAAAGATTGTTCACACGTTCGGTGTTACAGGAGTTTAGAGGAAGGGATTCCACTTTCTTCTAGTACAGTGGCTCACCTTCAGCGTCACTGACATTTTGGACTGGAGAAGTCTTTGTTGTGGGAGGTTGTCCACAACTGCATTGTAGGATGTTTAGCAGGATCTTTGGTCTTACTCATAGAAGCCAACAGCATCCCCTACCTGTTGTGATAATAAAAAATGTCTTCAGACATTGCCACACATCACTGGGGAGGAAAATTGACCTAGTTGAGAACCACTGGTCTAGTAGAATGTGGGAGATTTCCTAAAAGAGGTAGCATTTGAGCTGGGCCTGGGAGGGTGGGTAAGATTTTGAAAGAAAGAAGTGGTGATGGTGGAGAGCATTTAGGTGAGGGAGATGGTATGAATAAAGATGCCAAAGTAGAAAAATCAAGGCTAAGCTGGGAGTATTGTAGGGAGATAAGTTTAATTGTGGTTATTAGTTCTGTGGGAAGTAGAACATCTTTTAAGAAATAGAACATATTCTGTGACTCTGCTTATGCCTATAGGGCCTAAAACTATCTTGACCTTGGTAGCTGTTTAATAAGTAATTGGTAATTTCATTTGAAAGGTAATCTGTATCAACATAAGAAAGGCCTTGAATAGAAGTTTAAGAGATTTCAACTTTTTCTGGTGGGCAGTGGACACTCACTTGAAAGTGCTCTGAGCAAGCGAATGACATGATCTTGAGAAAATCAAGCTGTTCTGGAGTCAATTTTCTCACTGGTGAGATAAAGGAGTTGGAATTGAGAGTTGTAATAGTGACCAGCCTTTTAAAAAGATCTTTTTGCTTCACATTTGCAAAGCATCTTTGCCTACATTTTCTAACTTGGGTGCCTCACAAAATTCAATATTAACTACATAATTTTTTTTCTTTAGTCATTTCCCCCCCCAACTAACACTAGTGCTTGGTCATTGCAGTGGAAATGGGCTTTGAATACATTTCATGCTAACAACATTGTTTTTCTTCATCCCTCAAGGTGTGATGTCCTTAGCGGGTTTGGGCAACTGGTTCACCTCATGGGCAAAGATGAAGTTGAGTGGCATCCTGTCCTTGGCAGGGAGGGGCATAAAACCTGGGCTCCTTTCTGTGTCTGGGATCAGTGTTGAAAGCATTTCCTTTGCCTCTTCAGATGAATAAGTGGCACTGTACAAGCATTAAAAGAGCTGACTGTCATATGAATTTGGCATTGTCCCCCCCCCCACAATCTCTTGAAGGTGTCTTGGTGGTACCACAGGATTAGTTCTTGACTACTCTGTTCTTTCCATTCCAAAAGAAGCCAGACAGCTTTTTTTCTATTGCTCCTACCTCCCAGGTACTCTTCCTATTCACTGAAGGATCTGATCTTGTCCTGTGGAGAAGCTGCATAATTTAGGATATTATGAGCTAATACATAGCTCAGTTTTCTCTCCCCCCAACCCCCAAAACAAACTCCTCTTGTTCCTTGGGTTTCTGAATGTCTAACTGATGTTAGGACGAAGATGAACCAACAAAAATGGAACTTGGGTAATTAGGGGACAACTCCACTATGGCTAAAAATGATTTCTGTTAATTAAAAGCATTGACAAGCAAAACATTGTCAATGTGTTCTAGATCTGGTCATCAGGAAATCAGGCTTATGGTAGAA
Source organism: Miniopterus natalensis (assembly GCF_054644295.1). Classification (NCBI taxonomy): domain Eukaryota; kingdom Metazoa; phylum Chordata; class Mammalia; order Chiroptera; family Miniopteridae; genus Miniopterus; species Miniopterus natalensis. The sequence goes on along the minus strand of NC_142085.1, from coordinate 35,755,191 downwards.
ATGTTTGTCATAAGAAGAAAAAACATTAGGGTTCATAGAATCCAATTAAATTTCTTGAGTTTAAGCCATAATTTCAGTCTGGAATATTTCATAGAGTTGTTCTTTGTTATTACTATTTATGGCAGGCAGAATGGCCCCCCAAAGATGTCTATAACTTAATCCCTGGCTCCCATGAATATATTATGTTACATGGCAAAAGAAACTGCAGATGTAATTAAGGTGATGGACCTTAAGATGGAGAGATCATCCTAGATTATTCAGGTGGGGAAGGACAGGAGAAAAAGAGATAGTCCCAAAACTCCACACTGAGTAATCCAAGATGACCAGCTGGTGTGTGTACTAGGCTTGGTTTGAGCATGGTGGGAAACTGCTGTGTCACCTGCACATGCCCTGCTGGGAATTACTGTGCACTTTTTGTAGTACAGCACACCTGCCACCGGAGACCAGAGCTTCAGTTATGAACATCCTTTGTTAGTGCTTTCATTCTTCTATCTGTCCCTTTCTCTCATAATAATATGACATTTTCATATTGAATGTCATAATGCAGAAGTAATATATGTTCACTCTAGATTACTTGGGATAAAATAAGAATAAAGAAAAATAATCACACACAATTTAACCACCCATAAATAACTGCTAGTTTGATGTATTTTCTAAGTTTTGTCTTTTTAAATAATTTATATACAGTATTCACAAAATTAGCATTATACTGAAGATACAGTTTTATATCTAATTCTTATATGTAATTTCCCATCAAATAAATAAACCATAATTTATTTAATAATTTCCACATTATTGGTCATCTAAGCTGTTTCCAATATTTTGGAATTTGGAATCTAATAACTGTTATTGAAACTTTGATAAAAATCCTTGGTTGCTTATCTAACTATATCTTAAGAATAAAGCACCAGAAGTTGAGATTATTGAATCCAAATGAATAACTATTTTTAAGGCTGTTTATACAATTTTTTGAATTACTTTGCAGACGGAAAAGGGAGAGTTTGTTTTATGAACTACCTCATATCAATTTACATTTTCATGAATAGTGTATAATGGTGCTTATATCATGATAACCTCACTAACATTTAGTTTTCTAACTCAATCTCTGTTCGTGACATTATTTGTTTTGTTGTAAATTTCACTAAATGTACTTTTGTATGTGTATGAAGTTACCTACAAGGACAGGGTGACTGGGTGGAAAAGGTGAAAAGATTAAGAACTACAAAATCACAGTTACAAAATAGTCAAGGGGATGTAAAGGACAGCTGAAGTTATTATTATAATAATATTGTAATAATTGTAATGATTAGGTATAGTGTTAGGTGGGTATTAGGTTTATCTGGGGGATCACTTTGTAAATTATGTAACTGTTTAACCACTATGCTGAAACTAATTTAATATTGAATGTCAACTCTAATTGAAGAAAAAAAGAAGTTACGTATATTTTCATGTTAGAGTGGAAATTAATTTATCTTCTTTGTGAATCACCTATTGATGCACTTTGCTTATTTTTAATATATTAGTGTTTATTGATTCACGAGAGCTCTTTATATATTATCATTATTATTGATATTTTATTATATTAATGATTAATCCATATATTAATGATATATTTGTACACAGTACTTGCAAATAATGTTCTCATTTTGTAGTTTGCTTTTGAATTTTGTTTGTAATGTTTATATAGCAACAATATTTCAAAGTAATACCTCAACCTAAACATTACGGCAAATCAACTACTTCTTAAAAAAACAAACAAAAACAATAGGCACTCCCTCCCACTCAACTCTTTTCCTGCTGCCCCAACATGAAACAAAAAGTCTCCTAGCATTTGGACTTCTATTACTTCCAAAGTGGTGAAAATTGACTGCATTAGTTACATCAACTAGTTCTTAAATTCAAGAGGAGTTTTATTAATATTTTGTGATTGTTTAATAAGCCCACATTGGATTTTCTTTTAGAATAATCAGATATATCAACTTTGTGCCTCAGAATTATGTGTATTTTAACCTGGATTCTAACAGGCTATCATGTTGCTCTGAGTGACACCCCAGAACTCCACTGATTATTGTGAATGGGTCATAAACACTCATAACTTGAGTATGAATTTCACTCACTCAGAAGACTGGCTTTGGGAATGTCTCATTATTTTTGGAATTTTTTCTCTCCACTGTTCTACTCTTGATAAGGTTTGATCATCTTTGTGTTTAACCAGGCTACGTAGGCATTTGTTTTTTAAAGGATTGATTTACTATCACTTATATAGTAGTTACATATAAGAATTAATCATGTTTCATTTTTAAAAAATTGAGAGTGAAGATGCCAAATGCGTATCCTGTGAGCAGGATCTTTTAGGGATGGTTCTGGTGATGAGGTGAGGATTCTGGGAACGTTCTCAGGCTCAGCAAATGGAAATAGGGTGCTTTGACCGTTAGTCAACTGGGAAGAAGGTGTGACAAAATCCAGGCTGTGCATTTACCAGCCCGGCTTAAAGTCCATTTAGTTAATTTACATAACACCTTTGAAATAAAATTACAAAGACATTTTTCCTCATTTGTTTTGGAAGATATTACTTTATTTGGGAAAAATAGCTCTCTGTGGAAATAGTTTGATATTACAGTTTTTCTCTATTTGAAAAATGCTGATGAAAAATCCTGAGGAAATTTCCTTTCTTCCATATCAACATCTGGCTTGGTTTTCTTCAAGGGCTCAATCTTCAAAGACTAGGAAAAGAGACCTGATTTGCGTTTGTGACAGTGTCTGGGTCTGTATAGGTTTTCATGCACAGTTTGCTTTTAAGGTGAAGATGTAGTACATGTGACCTCACATGTGTGGCTCAGCTGGTTGAACTTTGTCCTGAGCACCAGAGGGTTGCTGGTTTGATTCCCAGGTGGGGCACATGCCCAGGTTGCGGGTTCAGTCCCCGGAATGTGGGAGGCAACTGATTGATGTTTCTCTCTCTCTCTCCCTCTCCTTTTCTCTGTCTAAAATCAATAAAAACATATATTTTTAAAAAAGATCTTGAGCCATGGTTAAAGATAAAGACCTTTCCAAAGCTTCCTTGATCAAAAACCCATACACCTGCAAAGCAAAAATAACTTTAGCTCCTTTTGGTCCTCATGATTAGTTTTCAAAATTTACTATTCTATATTCCCTGGACAACTAACCCCCATCTTTTATTCTGCTGTACAAATATTTAAAATAATCTCAGCTTTGTAAAGCAAATCTTGTCTACAAACCCAGTGATGGAAAACACTGCCTTCTTTTCCTCGTCCAATGGTGGGTGGAACCCCAGGGCTCCCAGCACAGTTTCCCTTAGATGACATTGACCTTATCTCAAGTTCTTCTGAGATCTGAAAAAACAGTTCTTGGCTTAAAGTAACATGCATGGTGATCTGAAGTTTTCATTGAAATGCTTCCTGCCAGTTAAAAACAAAGGAAGAAACTCTGCCATTTGACCCAGTGATTACACTTCTAGGAATATATACTAAGAAACCTGAAACACCAATCAGAATTTATGCACCCCTATGTTCATAGTAGTGCAATTTACAGTAGCTAAGGTCTGGAAACAGCCCAAGTGCCCATCAGTAGATGAGTGGATAAAAAAGCTGTGGGACATTTGCACCATGGAGTACTATGCAGCTGTAAGAAAGAGGGATCTCTTGCTTTTTGGGACAGCGTGGATGGACCTGGAGACTATTATGTCAAGTGAAATAAACCAGTTAGGGAAAGGCAAGTATCACATGTGGAATCTAATGAACAAGATAAACTAATGAACAAAATAGATCCAGAGACACAGAAGCATCGAACAGACTGACGTATTTTAAAGGGAAGGGGGAAGGCAGGAAGAGATTAATCAAAGAACTTATGCATATATGCATAGCCCATGGACAAATGATAGTGTGGGGAAGGCTTGGGGAGGGAGGAGGAGAGGGATGGTGGGGGCCAGTGGTGGGGGGAAAGGGGACATCTGTAATACTTTCAGCCATAAAGATTAAACCTATTAAAAAACAAAGGAAGACAATAAATTGCAAATGATTTTTAGGAAATTAAGTCTATTACCAATGTTTCTTGCAGAAAAAAAAAGAATTCTTTAAAGAAATCTAAAAATCTATTTTTTATGTTTATAGCCATTTTCTCTTTTATCTCCCTACCTACACTGAAACCTCACTTTACCTAAAAACATGTATAGGTTCTTAATACTACACAATTCTGTAGGCCAGATATGCTCATAGCAACTTGGTTTCTCAATCATTTCTTTTTCTTTTTTTGGCTAAACACCTCCTGAGAATAATATGCTACTTTTTTGGAAGAAAGCTGTCTCTTTGCTGAGGTTTGGTGACGTCATTTGATATGACACCAATGTTAACCAAGGAAATGAACACTGAATATTAAAAAACCTAAAGAGAAGGTGTTTTAAACCATTGGGCAGATAGTTGGCACCAGCTTTTAGAAGCAACTGGCTTAAGTAGCCAGTCCAGAAAATGTGCCACATTGTGTGTAGAGCATCCGACTCCTCAAATTATAGAACTGGTGGGACATTGTACACTGGAGTTTACTTTGCTGGTGTACGTCATCCTTGGCTTGAATTCAATGAAAGATTCATCATCTACCCAGGTGACACTGGGGCAAACCAAGGTTTAGTCTCCTTTTATTGCCAAGGAGAGATTGATGGTTGTGGGTAGAAAACTATGCGAAAGTTGGCAGTTCTAGCTGGCTGGAGCTTTCAGGTTTGTCCAAGTGAAAGTCAAGGGGTGTGAACGCAGGTAAACTAAATGTTTACCACTAAAGAAGCCACCATCGATCTGAAACCACTGAGGTGCATAGTCCCATTCACAGAGCACACCATTCTATACAGCCACAATGTTCTCTGTGAATGACTGTGTAACATCAGTTAGTTCATTGAAGTGTTGGGCCAAATATGCAAGAGGGAGATTTTTACCAAGATAGGTAGTGGTTACATCCATAGCATTCACTTAATAAGAAGCACAGTTAAGTCACTGTAGAGATTTTGGGCTTTGGCTCATTAAGTATAGGAGTTTGTTATATTTTATAATGATTGCAGCTGTGAACACTACTTTTCCATAGTGGTTAGCAGAGTACATGCCATTAGCTGTGAAGAGCAAGATTTAAATGATGAATGGGGCATGGTGGGACCTTATTCTCATAAAAATCTAACTGCCAATAGCTTCAGAAAATGAAAAATTTGTGATTTTTGAAAGCTGAGTGATTATAAGTAAAAAGCTCTTAATTTGAGTTTTATCTTTGTAACCTATCCAGTTTGATAGTGTATTTTGAAATTAGTTCTCAAAGTACTTGTGGCATGATCGGCCTCTAAATTTCATAAGAAATATACTGTGGATACTTAGAAAGTTTTATATTTTTGAGATTCAGCAAAAGAATGATCTTATATTGATGGGATCAGATAGTTTGTTTTTGTTAATAGGTATTAAACATAGAAGATGGACTGCCCAAAGGAGGAAATGAAGAAAGAAAAATGTGTTGAAAAGAAAGGTGTGCAAAAAATGCTCTTAATTAGTTGTAGTGGTAACAAAAAGAGTAATGACATTGTAGAACAGAATCTGCAAATGCAGAGGTTATGGGAACTCAGCAGGTCCATTTATTCAATATTTAGCAAATACATAGTTGCCTAAAATATACCAGGCACTGTATTAGGTGCTAGGAGTAAAAATATTTAAAATCTTGGTCCCTGCTTTCAAGAAGCTCACGCATAGACAAATAAACATGGTAGTTGCCGTAGTTATATGTGAACAACATTCAGGGAGAGTAAAAAAAGTAGCAGCTGAGTTTCTTAAGGGAACCGGGGAAGAGAAAGTAATGCTTGGATTGACACTCGAAGGAAGAGTGGGACTAATGGTAGGGAGGAAAAGAAGAGCGGTCCAGAGGCCTGGACAAAAGATGGCGTGTTCAGAGCACAGAGATTAGTTGGACTCGGTTCTTTGAGGGGAAGGGAGGCAAGAGCGTATAGAGAGCTGGACAGGGTCTAGGTCATGTAGGACTATAGAGTTTACTTTTGGGTAATAACAAATGACTTAAGAATCTTGAGCAGAGGATTGACACAAAGAGACTTTTGAGTTGAATATATTTCTGTGAGAGCTCTGCAGAAATGAGTCGGAAGGGCCGACACTTGGGAGACAGTGGTTGCTGCGGAGGTGGGAGGCGGGCGCGAGGATTCAGGTATGGGCCGAAGTCAGGCCACGACGACTACTACAGTTTCTCCCCGGCGGTCCCATTGCAGTCTCTGAGCTTCGACCTCATGCTGGACCGCAAGTCAGCGGAGTGCCCTCTGTGCTAGCCTGGTTCTCTTTCGTTAGTCACCAGTTGTAACACAATTGCAGACCAAAATTCCAGTAAAACAAACTCTGAGGAGCATACAAATTATATTATTTTTCTTAAGTTTTTTTAACCTAAAATATTATTGGATTAGAACTTACAAATTTTGATTCTCTACAAATGTACACATACAGTAACATTATGTACAAGTCGCATTTAATTTAAAAATGACTCTTAGCCCGGCCGGGCGTGGCTCAGCGGTTGAGCGTGGACCTGGGATCCAGGTGATCGCGGTTTGATTCCCGGTCAGGGCACATGCCCGGGTTGCGGGCTGACCAATGACTCTCTCATCATTGATGTTTCTATCTCTGTCTCCCTCTCCCTTCCTCTCTCTGAAATCAATAAAGATATATATTTAAAAAGTAAAAAAAATAAAAAAAATAAAAATGACTTAAAAGCTGCGAGAGAAAGACAGTTACCTACAAGGGAGCTGATTTCTTGGGCCAGCATAAGAATTTGGGAGAATCACAAACAATCAGATCATAGCAGATCCCCAGCGACCTTTTTGGAAGACTAGGGCAGTTGCTCACACTCAAAGGTAGAGTTGTGCATAAAAATTTCTAAATTCTTTTCAGTATCTTACTATAAATTGATTATCCACTTACTTATTTAAATCCCTTTCAAATCTGAGCTGCTTGACTAATCCCAAGGGGCGAATATATTCCACTTGTTCTGCAGTATGAAGGATAGCTTACCTTCGAATGTCAACTGTAATAGAAAAATTTTTTAAAATTTAAAAAAGAATAACATATTTTTCATTGCTCTGTGCTTGCCCTCCTGCGTATGTTAAGGACTTCTACTGTGTTTGCACAGCAGCTATTTTCTGTATTTTAAGAGACAGAAAGCATGGTTTGCATACTCCAGTCATGACTATAGTTCCTTACTCTCCCTTCAAACTTTTCTCAGAGCATTTAGTAGCTTAGATTTCCTTCTCTCAACAAACTGGGGGAATTGCTATGATGTAGGACTTTTATGTTAACATGCTGAGGGTGAGAATTCAGAGATCTGGAGACATTTCATAAGAGGTTATTTGGGGAGAATGTAATACTTGCCTATCAAGTTAGTCAGCAGCCTGTTTATAACCCTCATCTTTGGCAGAGCTTTCCTATTGGAGTCATTCAAAATTTATCTAGTTTCTTTTAGTCACTTTTTGGCTTTCCTGATTCCTCTGTAATATTTGGGAAATCATGTAACTTCTCCATCTTCTTAATAAAGAGTCCATGAGAAGAAGCAACATTCTAGAGGGCCTTTATGATTTCTGAGAGGAGAGATCAGTCTATGTTGTTTTCCATCCTTTGACTTATTTGAGCCAGAACAGGCCACCCTTTCCAGGAGATCAAGTATAATATGCTGGTGTTCATTGTATTTTCTCACATCCTGACTTACGTTCCTGTAGTTTAACCAATTACACAAAGATGTATTGCTCATACATTTTGTGTAAGCCCTGTGCTAATTGCTGCAGGGGTTATAAAAGTGAATTAGACAGTTTTTGCCCTCAAGCAGTTTATGATCTCGTGGGATGAAGGAAATGGTAAGTACACCAAAGCTGTAATATGCAGACAGAAATAAATATAATTTCTGTTTCCATTTTTATTCCTTCCTTGGGTTAAGTTTATCTAAAGCTTTCTAATCAAAGCTCTGTGGAATAAAGGAGAGTAAGAAGAGAAAAGCAAAGTCCCTGGAACTGAATATCCTCATCATGTGCTCTGAGTAGTCTTGCTCCAGAGGATGAAGTCCAGATGTTGGATTTATCCCATAGTTCAGCGAATGACAAAATCATAATAGTATATCGTTTATAGCTTCACTATTTATACATAACTTAAGATGAAGCAGGCATACAGCTAAGCACAGCTGGAAGTAACATATTCTTGAGTTCATGGCATTAAAACTGGTTGTCTTTGTACCACTGAGCCACAATAATAGAATGTAACAGAGGTAAGCAAGAATTGTTACAGTGCAACGTGGCTGAGACACAAATCTTTCTTTTCAATAAATTAATTTATAAAATTAATTAACCAACATTACTGATGACGAATTCTTGGCTCTTTTTTATTTTAATTATTTTAATTTTTTATTGTTGACACTATTACAGATGTCCCCCACTTCTCCCCCACCTTTGCCCATTTCCACCCAATCTGCCCCCTTCTTGGCCTTCACCACCCTGTTGTCTGTGTCCATGGGCCATGTACATATATTCTTTGGCTCATCTCTTCATCTTCTTTTATCCAGTCCCCCCTTATTTTATTTTATTTTTTAGATTCATTTCTTCTCTTTTATTTTAATTTTATTTTTTACTTTTTAATTGAGTTTATTGGGGTGACATTGGTTTAATTCTTGGTTCTTGACAACAGTTCTTCCCCAGCTCAAATATGTTCTCAGCACATCATGACGCTCATGACAATTAGCATCGCCCTCCTTGTTCCATTAGAGATGTATTCGAAATGTTCAAGGTCACTGTTTGTTTGTATATATCTTTGACATCATCTTTTTGGACTGTACTCAAGGCAGTTACCTCACAGTGAGCACAGAGAGATCCCTGACTGTATCAACATATCAGTGACTGTTACCAAAATATCCCAGCCCCAGGCTCTCCCAGGAGGCATCTCTGGCCAAGAGGACGGCTGTAACGAGGAGTGAGAGGAAGATGAGAAAGCCAACATCCTTATGAACTAAGCTTTATTTCTAATAAAAGAAAAGAAAACAAGAACAAAACATTGAGTTCAGTTCAAACTCCAGCTTGTTTTCTTTACAGAGGCCATTCGCTTTGTTGGTCCATACAAACTCATATATTTTCTCCCTAGCTTATTGTCATAGACTTTTTAAGAAGAGGAATTCCTTCCTTCTGACTTTTTTCTTTCTGTGCTTAGGAACACCACAATCCTACGGACCGACGCGTGGCTGGGCAGAATGTGCTTTATCTTTGTCAGGCAGAGGGAGAAATGCAGGAAGCAGCAAGTGATGCTAGGTTGACTTGATCTATCTGTCTTTCCCACTTTTCTGCCTTCATATTATCTTGCTCAGGAATGCAGGGAAATTTCTGCAATATGACTCTGTCTGCCTGGAAAAGGAAGAGCAGGGGCTGAGGCTGCAGCAGCTATTTGGCCCTTGCTCGGTGTGCTGGAGCCAGCTGGCACCGGCCTGCAGGAGTCGACTGCCCATCTCTTCTCAGCTCCGCATTCCGTGACGTCATGCTGGTAGCTTGAAATTGGCCACGACGGGGGTATTTATCCCATGGAAATCTGCAAATGCTACCAATCAGGGATTTTTTTTTTTTCTTCTGGAGAGGCCTTCTTAATGTATACCCAAAGGATTTTGGCCAGTGTCCAGGAAAACTTCACTAAACCTCTGACATATTGTGAGCACAAGATGACAACCCAAAATGAGTAAGAAAGATGAATTCTTTACTTGTGCCATCATCAAAAGATAGCTTGGGGGCAAGGCTTTATCTGTCCTACAATCTCCATGAGCAACCATTTAAAGCTCCATCAAGTCAGTGTCAATATATGACAGAAGTGTGCTTTCTAAGCAAATGCAGCTTCAAGATAATCTATGATCCCTTGTTCCCTTTTTCAATCAGACTACTCCCTCTAGATCTCCTGTCCCAGTACAAACTCAGGAGCCACTTCTGCTCCCAACTTTGATACGTCCACAGATATAGTGGAGGGTTTTTGTAATAGCAATTTCTGTAACTCTTGTGGCTTCTATGATCCTAAGGACTTCATGAGTATCGGGGATTCTGGCTCCACCATTGCCTTTAGTGTGTGTGAAGTTTGGGTGGTATCTGAGTGTTGGGGTTTAAACCCTGGAGGCTTCTGCTCTTCCTGAGGTTTCTTTGTTGCCTTTGATAACATCTCAGCAGTTTCAATGATGCCAGGAGAGGCCACTGGCAGCAAGAGCCAGAAAGCGTGAGCAAGTCTCCAGGTAGCTGTCAGGACAGCATTGAGGAACATAGTTATTTACCCCTCCCCTTTGGGGGCTTCTAGAAATTGCTGAGTAAGGGTCGTAGAGGAGAACCTACAGGTCCCAGAAACAGGTGGGAGCAGAGTTTGAGAGGCCATACGCTTACTTCCAGGTTACTGTTATCCCAGGAGACCTGATTTCAAGTTCTCAATCCGTGAAACAGCCGAGGCACAAAAATGTGGAATCTGAATTCAATATAATTTAGCTATATAACTTAACTGTTGGTTAAACCACTAACAATCATTATTCATTCATTCATATTTCAAGACACATACACACAAAAGCAAAGAAATTCCAATGACTTAACATCCTTCACTGAAGAACAGTGAACAAAGTTATAGGGTCTTCTGAGTTGCCATTGTACATATGATATAATTTAGGACAGGGAAAAAAACCTTCTAGAATACAGAATACTTTTCAACTTTTTAAAAGAGCACATTAAATATTCACTCTCTGAGCCTCTGTGGATAAAACCTATACCACTTTGCATAGGGAAGGTGCTTAGTAGTGTTTTTGTGGAACTGGCTTTGAGATATTAATATCAGCTCATTTTTTTATAATAAACTTTAAAATTTTTACCTGGAAATAACTCATTCAGTTAATCAGCTGACATAGGCAAATGATATCACTAGCTTTTCTAGCTCCTTTCATGACTTATCTATTCAATTGGAAAAATTGTACTAGACTGTGAGGTCCATGATGTCACAAAGCACCTAGAATTATTTTCTTTACCCAGTGCCTGGCACTTTGAAATCACTTAATAAGTATATACTATATACTAAATAAAAATAATAAAGTGGATCTTGGAAATAATTTTACTGATAATAGTAACATGAATTCTATCTCTAAATTTAGTTTGAGCAAGAAATTTTAAAGTGACAAAATTCATTCTAAAATTTCCTTTTCAGTGATAAATATGTATGTAGGTTATGTTAATTATAAATATATAAGTGACAAAACTCTTTGATGAAAACAGTGGAACTGTTTTGGTAAAATCTTATCAGCCTACCAAATGTAGGATATGATTGATTTATAATCTAAGTAAAATCTGTAGAGAAATAGAAAACCTCTAATTCTGTGGTTCTGACCGGGGCTTTTGTTTGAGCAAAATCTAGCTATTTATAATCCTTAGAGGAGAACTTTTATTTTCACACAATTCCTATGTCATCATCTTTTGTATAGCTTATTGTGAAAGATTTTTTAAAAGTAGTTCTCTGATTGCCTGAGGTTTTGATTTTTTGGGAGGTTTTCTGTTTTATATTTTTTCGTATACTCCCACTAGTCATTGGGAACATTTCCTTAGAGCAGAGTTATAGAGAGGACAGAGGGAAGTTTAGGCCTTTTACCTCACTTGGTCCAGGAGTCCAATAATGCAGACTCATTCTCTGCCTAGGACAGTTGGCTGTGCTCACATGGTGGTGGGGGCAACCTTTAGTTCACAGGCTGTGCCACCTCCCTACTCTGATTTGTCAGCTGTCTGGCAGATTTTTGTCTTTGGCCACAAATGTCATTAGATGAGAGAATATGGATGACTGAAAGCAAACACATCACTACTCCTAGAAAAGCCATCTTCAATTTGTGTTCTGTGCATGGTGAGTCATGCTAGTATCCTAAGAACAGAGGGGGACAGAAAACCAGGGAGAGAGGGTAAAGGACACCCTCCCTGGATACAAATTTAGAAAACACTCACTTTGGGCATTTTTGTTGGCTTGAATGGCGACTGATGAAAATGAAATGTCAACAAAATAAGAAGGTAGTATTGAATTACTGGGAAAGTATTTTTTCTCATGGATACATGAGAAACAGACTTTACTATTTATGTACATCTTAAATTTTAGACATTAAAATTATGGGAACAAAGCCAAAATTAAAAATAACCTGTATTTTGTACTTTCTTGATGTGTAACTATAGAACATTCCTTGACCTTCCTCTCCCCTTGCTCCCACTATTTAGCTACCATAATGGCCACCAAGGTTCACTTTTTATTTTCTTTCTGATGTGAAAGGATAACAGTGAGGGACAAACTGAAAGCTGAACATGCAAACACAGAGTGTAGTCTTATAAGTTGCAGCTCGCCTGAGTTAATCCATTATGTTTTGTTATACACATAATTAGTATTTTCCTGCACTTGTCCTCCACTTTGAACTTCTCCTAAGTCTACATCAGGCCACTGAACAGCTATGCACTTTTGTTTATATTCTTCCTTCATCCTGGAAAGAGCTTATTTATTCCCCAGGGCCTAGTTAGAGTGCCATGATCTGAGAAATACTCAGTCCTCAAAGCATGCTCCTCTGTTTAATCTATAGCCATTTGTCCTTGCATGTTTCCAATTTTTATGAGCTCAGGAGTTATTCAGGATCAGGCCTAGTTAATCTTCAGATCCAAGACTGCTTTTAAGGCATTTCCTAAGCTTCCTTCTAATTTCTAAACCTGTTTAAATGCCTGTTTTATAGAACAGTTGTCACATGAGAAATCATTGGGGCATAAGCTCCCATTATATATATTATGTTTATTATTATTTATATATTTAGTTTTTTCTATTTGAGATATAATTTATAATATGTCTAATACATTAAGAAATTAGCATAACATTTATAAATACATATACAAATGTTGGGATAAGTGATTACATTTTTTTCAATGTTCTTAAGTTAATTGAGACTTCTTTTGTAACCTAACATGTGGTCTATCTTGGAAAATGTTTTATGTGCACTTGGAAAGAATGTGCATTCTGCTGTTTTGGGGTGGAATATTCCATAAATATCTATTGTCTGTTTCGCCTAATGTTTTATTTAAGGCCACTGTTTTCTTGTGGATTGTCTGTCTGGATGATCTATCCATTGATGTAAATTGGATGTTAAAGTCTCCTACTATTATTGTATTGTTGTCAGTCTCTCCCTCTCTTTCCATTAATATTTACTTTATGTATTTAGGTGCGTAGATGTTTACAAGTGTTACATTCTTTTGTTGGATTGATTGTTTTATCATTACGTAATGCCCTTAGTTGTCTCTTGTTAAAGTCTTTGTTTTATAGTCTATTTTGTTTGATATAAGTATCACTTACCCCAGTTTTCTTTTTGTTTCCATTTGTATGAAATATCTCCTTCCGTCTCTTCATTTTCAATCTCTGTGCGTCTTTCTATCTGAAGTGAGTATCTTGTAGACAGCATACGCACAAGCCTTGGTTATTTTCAATCCATTCAGCCACCCTGTGTCTTTTGATTGGAGCCATTTGGTCCACTTACATTGAAGTAATTATTGATAGGTATGCAGTTATTTCCATTTTATTAATTGTTTCTGTTTGCTTTTGTAGTTCTTCTCTGTTCTTTCTTCTTCTCCTGCCCTGTTCTCTTGCACATCAATGACATATTTTTTCTGATTTGCTTGAATTCCTTTCTCTTTGTTTCCTGTGTTATCTATTATAGGTTTTTGGTTTGTGGTTGCCATGAGATTCATCTATAACAAGCTTTGTTTATAGCAGTCTATTTAAGTTGATGGTTGTTTAAGTTCAAATGCAGTCTAAAAACACTTCATTCTTTACTCACAACCCTACATTTATGTTAGCAATATCATATTTTAGATTTGTGTATCCCTTAATTTATCATTGTGGTTACATATGATCTTACTACTTTTGCCTTTTAACCTTCCTACTAGCTTTATAATTGGCTGATCCACTACTTTTACTAAATGTTTACCTTTATCAGTGACATTTTTTCTTTCTGATATTTTATTATTTTTAGTTTTGGCCCTTTTTTCCCAATTTAAAAATGCTCCTTTAAAATGTCTGGTAGTGCTTGCTTAGTGGTAATGAACTCCTTTAGCTTTTGCTGGTCTGGGAAACTATTTCTCCTTTAATTCTGTACCATAATTTTGCTTCGTGGAGTATTCTTTTTTTTTCTTTTTTTTTTCCTTTCATCACTTTGACTATATTGTGCCATTCCCTTCTGGCCTGAAAAGTTTCTGCTGAAAATTGCCTGATAGTCTTATGGAAGCACCCTTGTATGTAACTAGCTGCTTTTCTCTTACTGCTTTGAAGATTCTGTCTTTATTTTTAATTTGTGTCTTTTTATTATGATTTGTCTTAGTGTAGGCCTTTTTGGATTCATCTTGAGACTTTCTGTGCTTCCTGGACTTTCTGTGTTTCCTGGACTTAGTGTTTTCTAACTTCCCCAGGTTAGGAAAGTTTTCAGCCTTTATTTCTTCAAATAGGGTTTCTGCCCCTTTCTCTCTCTTTTCTCCTGGGATCCCTATGATGCAAATTTTGGTATGCTTAAAGTTTTCCCAAAAGTGCCTTAAGCTATCCTTATGTTTAAAATTTTTTCTTTTTGCTGTACCAGTTGGGTGATTTCACTACCTTCTCTTCCTCATTGATGATTTATTCTTCTGCGTCATCTAATCTGCTATTGAATCTCTCTAGTGTGTTTTTTTGTTTTTTTTTTTTCATTTCAGTTATTGTGTTCTTCAGTTCTGATAGGCTCCTTTTTATTTTCTGTGTCTCTGATGAAGTTCTCGCTGAGTTAATCTATTCCTCTCCCAATTTCATTGTGCATCTTTAAAACCATTGTTTCAAACTCTTTATTTGGTATGTTGCTTGCCTGTTTTGTTTAGTTGTTTTTCTGTCGTTTTGTTCTTTTCTTTAGTTTGGAACATACTTCTCCATCTTCTTATTTATGTTTGTTTGTATGTATTAGACAGCTCTGCTCCATCTCCTGGTCTTGAAAGAGTGGTCTTATACAGAAGGTGTCCTGTGGGATCTAGTGGCCCAATCCTCCCTGATCACCAGAGCCAGGTGCTCCACAGGTGCCCCCTATGTGGGTTGTGTGTGCCCTCCTGTAGTAGTTGGGTTGTAATTGCTACAGGTGCAGTGGTAGGTGAGTTTGATCCTCAGGCTAACTGGCTGTGAGGACCAATCACAACAACTGTGGATGACCTGGTGTGTGAGGCCTGTCACTTGGAGAGGAATCTCTTTGGCAGGGCTCTGGTGCCAACTGAGGCTGCTCATTGGGTGTGTTGATTGGGGAGCAGCTTGGGTGGAGCTCTGGTGTAGTCACCGCTTATGTCAGGTTTGTGAGTGCTTGGAAGAGATTATGAAGTGAGCCAAGGTCAGCTGCCACTTGTGCTGAGCTTGGGGACTCTTGGGAAAGTCTGCAATACAAGCCAAGGCTGACTGCCACCTGTGCTGAGCTTGGGAGCATTTTGAAAAGACTGTAATGCAAGCTGAGGCCAGCTGCCTCCTATGCTGAGCTTGGGAGCACTTGGAAAAGGCTGTGCTACAAGCTGAGGCCAGCCGCTGCTTGTGCTGGGCTCTAGGGTGTTTGGGAAAGTCTATGATGCAAGCCAAGGCTGGCCCCCACTTGTATGCAGGCTCTTGGAGTGGCTTAGAAGGGGCTCTAGCAGGAGCTAGCAGAGTGGGTGGGGCAGAATCTCAGGAGAACATTGGGGTGGGGTGTACAGTGTTAGCTAGGTTAATGGAGAGTGACTAATTGGTTCCTGCTGTGCCTGGCCAGCTAGGATGAAACACAAAAGAAGAAACAAAGGAACAGTGATGCCCACTGGTGCTTCCATCTCCAGAAAGAGTTTAGGCCCTTGTCCTAAAGTCAATTTAATTCTTCCCCATATGACCCAGGTGCTTCTCAAACTGCTGCTTCCACTATGGAACCAGAAACAAGTGAATTTGTGCATAAGCCCTTTAAGAACATCATCTCCCATAGCCCTTTATCTCTCTTGGATGTGATCCCAGCTGGTTTACAAAATCAGATATTATAGGGACTCTTCTTCTGGGCATTGGTGCCTTGGGCTGGGAAGTCTGGTGTGAGGCTTAGACCCCCTTGCTCCTCAGGAGAGGCCACTGTGGTTCAGATATGGCTCCTATTTGTGAGTCACCACACTGGGTGTGAGTCCCAACCAGAGTTTGTACCTGCCCCAACACCTGTCTCTATGTGGCTGCTTCTTTACATCCTTAGTTATAGGAGTTCTGCTCAGCTACTCTTCAGGTGGTTCTCAAAGATGGTTGTTCTGTATATTTAGTTGTAAATTTGATGTGCTTGTGAGAGGAGGTATATTCAGTGTCTTATCAACTCCATCATCTTGATCCTGCCTCCTCTTGGACTGTGACATATTTGAGGGAAGAACATGTTTTTCTAATTTATTTATTTTTGATTGCTTGCACCAGCATGGTTCTTGTGTGCTTGTTATTTGGTAAAATGGTATGCAAAAACAGCTTGTAGAATGGAATAAAACCCATAGTTCTCAAGCTCAGAAAGCCAGGGGGTTAATAGTAATAGGTCAGTGTGGTTTCTGCCTAAACTACTGCAGAACCTTCTCTCCGCCTTCCTCAGGTTAATTTAAGAGGTGGTCCCAGCGGTGTCTATTAGGCCCTCCAAACACTGCCTTGCCCTTGACCTGGCTTGAAGATCTCTTGATGCCTCTGTCACCTCTGCTGATTCCAACAGTGACCGGGCATAGTTCTGCAAACCCTCTCCCTGCCTCCTGCATGGCCAATTCTCAAAGAAAAGTCCCAGCTCCTTAGAGAGCCTTTCCTGGTGCCTCTTTGTTTCCACTTGTGCCTTTATTGTAGCTTCAGCTTTGGCTGCATGTCCGTCCATGGAGGCATCTTCAACAGCATATTCCCTCTCCTCTTGCAGTGTGATATTGCCCGTGGATCAAGTTTGTGATAGACTGCAGCTTTTTTCTTTTGGACAATTCCTTTCTAGGAGGTTTCTTTGATCACCCAGCACTTAGAGTCTGCCTCTTGCCTCTACTCCCCCCCTCCCCAAAAAGCATTTCTGCCTGCCATCCAGGCTTCTCCAGACTGGACCTAAACTCACATGGTTTCAGGAAACAGGTGGGTAATAAACAGGTGAAGCTGGTGGAGTGTTTGCATTTAAATCCATAGGGGTAGTCATTACTAAATATTCTCTTCTTTTTTACTTGAAACACAAAACTTTTCATGTAGCTTTTATTTCTCTCCTTAGATACGGAGAGGAATTTCTCTACTAGAAGAAAAACACAGTGCAAATGTAGTAATAAATAAATGTCAGTTGACTCTTGGATCTTAGTGTTCATAGGTAATGGAGAGTGGTAAGGATGAGTGGTGAACTAACGAGTAAATGCTCCATTTAAATGGGTCAGCCATGACTCAACTCCAGCTATATGTAGTTACATAGGAAGATAGACTCAATAGTGACAGATCTGATTTTTTTTCAGTAAAATCTGAAAAATCTACATTATTCTATAAAATCTTCTGATAAAAAGTGTCTGCTAAACACACACACACAAAGCCCATATCTGCAAAGAGGTTTTGGCCTGTCGGGCATTATTCTGGAACCTACAAGTCTATACCCTCAAAACAGGGCCCCTGCTGGAAGATGAGTGATAATTAGGCATGTGGTCAGTCATGTAAACAGTTACAGTTAATGTCTGTTTTATTTTCCAGCTGAGTCTAGCATTTCTAGTTTATGGAAAGAGTAGAGAGTTTCTAGTGGAAATCTGTAGACATGCTGAGGCTCTTCTGGATCTGTCTTAGTCCGACCTTGCCCTAGAGTGTTGGTTCTCAGTATGGGGGCCTGGGACTGACAGTATCAGCATCACCCGGGAACTTGTTAGAAATGAAAACTTTTCGGCCCCATCCCAGACTCACGGAATCTGAAATTCTGGGGGTGGGGTCCAACAATCTGTGTGTTTATAAGCCCTCCAGGTGATTCTGACGCACTCTGAGGTTTGAGAACCACTGCCCTAGGCCTTCAGAGGAGCTTCTCTGTCTGCAATATCCTTCTAGAGCCCTGGCAGGCAGGTGGAACCCTGGTCGTCCTGCTCTCCTACCCTCAACACCAGGTTGTAGGAGCCAAGATATGTCTGCTCTGTAAGCCCTGGGTTCAACTGGGCTCTCCAAAAAAGGAATTTTGGGCTAAGACACAAAATAGGATGTTGGCCCTTAGTAGCGGAGGAGAGGGGACTTGGGAATTCAGCATATTGAGAGGGAGAGGAGAAAAAAATATAGGGTGACCCCCAAAATGTATACACACTTTAACAGCTGGTAACTCACTTAAACTTCACTCTTTTTTAGGTATAACAAACACTAACTTTTATCATCATTCAAAGTGTGTATTCATTTTTGGGGACACCCTCTCTGCTCCCAGATTTCTTGCGCTCCCACTGCCATGGCTTATTTTACATTAAAAGAACAGCCTAGTGGTATGAATTAAAGAAATCTTGTCTTCGCCCTACCTTCAACCCAAGCTCTTACAAATGGCTACTTCTGTTTTAATTTCACTCACTAGAGTTAAAAAAGATGAAGGAACACGGAGCTAGGGTAGTCACGCTGCTATGTAGTTTACCTTTAGCCAGGTTGATTTCTCAACACCATTCTGAGATTCTGGGAGAGCGAGAGTTTAGTAGGTCGGTGAGGGGTCATGTGTGGGCTCAGGGCACACTTCAGACAAGCCTGGGCTGGGAAGGCCCCTCGTGAGATCTCATTTTTATAATTTCAGTGAATGGCCTAGGTGAGGAACAAGAGTGGGAAAACAAGAAAAGTACCTAAAAGAGAGAGGTAAAGAGGGCCAGAGAAAGACAATGGATAGACTTGTATCTTTCCCTTTTTTTCTTTTTTCTATTTTTTAAAAAATATATCTTTACTGATTTCAGAGGGAGGAAAGGAGAGGGAGAGAGAGATAGAAACATCAATGATGAGAGAGTCATTGATCAGCTGCCTCCTGCACGCCCCCGACTAAGGATTGAGCCCGCAACCCGGGCATGTGCCCTGACCGGGAATGGAACCCCGGTCGCCAGGATCCTAAGTCGATGCTCAACCGCTGAGCCACACCCGGCCAGGCTCTTTCTCTTCTTTTAAAAGCTCCTCATCAACCTCCTCTCACAGGTCCCATGTAATAATTTCATTCTTGGAAAGTCCCTGAGCTCTGGTTGCCACCAGGCCCCAGGTAGGAGTCTTATTTCTTGCTTTTCTCTTTCAGAGCTAGAACAGGAACCAGAGCAGTGCAATTTAAAGAAAAACTGCTTTACATCTATTGCTTGAAAGCCCTGTAGTGCTTTATGGTTTATAAAACTGTAACCAGTATTATATTTCACAGTTAAGACATCCCATAAAACTCCAGGACATAATTCTAATACTTTATTTTTTTATGACTGAATTCAACTTTGCCCTTTAGTTACCTCTTCTATACTCCTTCCCTCCAGTCCCCAGCTGAGGTAAAGAACTTAACTTGGATATTTTCTGGTAAGTTCAATTTTATCTGGTAATTTTTTTTTCCAGATAAATTCAATATATATAGATCAGTCTTAGAACAAATCAGAATTCCATTTCAGTGTTTCCTTTCTCTCCTCCCAATCTATTCACTTCATCTCAGGGGTGTCACACACAAACTGTGCTTCATCTCTGGGGACATGGGTTTGCTGACATGACCAGCCTGGTGGAAGTAACCAGGTGGGAGCGCCTTCAGGTTGACTGCTGTGCCGCTGCCAGGACAGGCCACGTAATTTAGGGGGCCCATGCATAAGAGAAATGTGGGGCCTCTAGTTACAAACTAATTAAGAATTTCAAGACAGCAACAGCAGAGCATTAAACCGACCGAAGGGCCCAGTGCAACTGCACAAGCCGCATGCCTATGAAACCGCTCCTACCTGTGTTCTCCGTGGTCATCTTCCAGCCCGGCTCCTGGTGAAAGTTATGGCCATGGCTCTTGCTGGGGAAGCGCCCTGTCTCTCCTGCTGTCTTGGGGCCCTGCCATTACTCTCACAGGTGCTGCATGTTTTCTGAAGTGTAGCTGTGCCTTCCATTTCTCCCCAGTTTGGATGGTCTGCGTGGAAGCCCTCTGCCTCAGTGACTCTTCTACTAGCGTGCCGGCCACCTTTCCTAGCTACCTTCCATCTCGCTGGGCCCTTGGCCACTTCTGTATCTCCTCCAAATACTCAGTGGACATCAGTCTCCATCACCCCCTTTGCAGAGACACATGCTGCTAAACCTGTTGTGTGCCTGCATTTCCTAGGGCGTGACTAATGCCAGTGGAAATCCTACTCTGAAATTTTAGCATGTCAGGTTCTTCCACCTTAGATCCCTCACACTTTGTGAAGGAACCCTTTATATATATGCCCTCCCTCAACTTATCTGGAAGAGAATAGGATAGGTGGGCAAATAACATAACTACAACATTATTTCTTTTCTTATTTTTTCTTATTTTCAGCATGGGCGAGGGAGTGGCAGTGGCAGAAGCCCCATTTCCATTTCTCTCACTTTAAATGCACCCCTGGATCCTATATTGTTACAGTCTAAATCAGGGTTGCTCAAATCCTGCACACCCACCTGTTTATGTATTGTCTAGAGCTGCATTCATGCCACAACAACAGAGTTGAGTGTATGGAACAGAGGCCACATGACTTGCAAAGTCCAAAAATTAAATATTTACCCCCTCACAGAAGTTGTTTGCGGATCCCTGTGTTAGATAATCACAGTTGAAAATAAAGTGTCTTTGTCTCTGGTGGTACCTATATTGGGGTGTTGAGTGGGGTTTGATGACCCCATAGTTAATCTGCCACAGGTTAATGCCTCCTGCATTACTATTGCTAGTAAATACTTTTACACACATACAGAGAGTAGAACAGGCATTATGATTTCACATACATGCAGTGGGTAGAACAGGCATTATTATTCTCATTTCATTTTACAGATGGAAAAACTATGGGCTGGAGACGTTCAGTAACTTGTCCTGGATTACAGAAGCAGAGGGTATGGGGTTAGGGGTGGGGATGCAACTCTCTTGATTCCTTGGAGTTAATGGCCAACAGTCCCAGGAGGATTAAGCATATTAGGGAAAAAAATGCTAAGGATTTTGATGTATGAGGTCATGGGCCACCTTAAGGTCCATTGTGGGGCTGGGTGGCACGCTGAGGTAGAATGACTAAAGGGTGGAGAAGAAAGGTGGCTACGGATCATTAGGTTAGAAAAAAATTATTCCAAAGGCTGGTGCCTCATTCTCTTACATACTTCCTGCCCACACACTGAGCCTGAAACTTGTGCATTGTGGTAGCATGACATTTTAGATAAATTAAATTCCTAATGCACCTTAATTAGCTAATCTCAAGGTTCTTCTCTTTACTGTTCTCGCCAGCTTTTGCATGCATAGCAACTAAGTTCATGAAAATTGGTTGATTGACATAGAATTCACAGCCTCTTCACACAGCATCTTAATATCAGGTAAACCTTTTTGATGACCATGTGGCTTCAGTTGCTTTTATAGAATGTGTTTCAATAGGAATAATTTTTCCTTTTCTTCTTGCTCGATTATAAAGTAGCTAGGGTCTGTTTTTAATTTAGGCTACCCATACACTGATCTGATCCAAGGGATGCTCAGGGACGGTTAGAAAAGACAGAAGTCAGGAGGAGTTCAAAACAGACACAACGCATGACCCCATACATTACAGCTGATTTTAAGTTGTTCTTTTATGTTAAGAAATGGTCTAGAGGTTTGAAAGAAAAGGCATTGAAAGGACACCTGACTACAGTTGGCATATGTGCAGGCAATTAGAATGCATGAAGTCATCGTCAGCACACAGATATGTGCAGTATTTCATTTTCTCTCCTGTCAGCATGAAGCAGTGATATCAGCCTGCTCGTCTTTCTCCTCGTGGAGATTAATCCATCTTGTTAACAGTGACCAGCAATTGTGATTCGCCTCACATTTCTTGAAAACACAATAAAATTATTTGAGAATATTTGTTACATAAGACAAACATATTTTTTAACAGGAAATTTTATGCAGTTGGCATAATGGAATGATCAGCTTCTGCGCAAACTAGATTTTCCCTCAATTTTCCTAACTTAAAAAATCAGTTCAATTTGTACCCAGTCTAATAGCAGTTGTTATGTTTCTGGAGCCTTAGTGACTTTTCCACTTCCAAAAAAGTCAAAAGTCAGAACTGCAATGGCAAAGTTACTCTTCAGTTCCTTTGAAAACCTCAAGCACTTCCATTTGATCCAGTGATCCCACTTCTAGGAATATACCCTAAGAATCCTGAAACACCAATCAGAAAGAATATATGCGCCCCTATGTTTATAGCAGTGTTATTTACAATAGCTAAGATCTGGAAACAGCCCAAGTGCCCATCAGTAGATGAGTGGATATAAAAATAAAAGTGGTACATTTACACCATGGAATACTATGCAGCTGTGAAAAAGAAGGATCTCTTATCCTGTGAGACAGGGTGGAGGGACCTGGAGAGTATCATGCTAAGTGAAATAAGCCAGTCAGAGAAAGACAAGTACCACATGATCTCACTCATGTGGAATCTAATGAACAAAATAAACTGATGAACAAAAGAGACCCAGAGACATTGAAGCATGGAACAGACTGAGGGATCTCAGAGGGAAGGGGTGGGGTCAGGAAGAGATTAACTAAAGAACTTATATGCATATATGTATAACCCATGGACACAGACAATAGTGTGGTGAAAGCCTGGAGAGGGGGTAAGAGTGGGGTGACGGAGGTCAATGGGGAAAAAAGGAGGCATCTGTAATATTTTTTAACAATAAAGATAAATTTAAAAACAAAAACAAAGAAAACTTCAAGCTCTGAGAAGTAGGAAGACAGTGTGAGGGCAGCAGTGAGGATGCGGTCTTAGAAGAATAAGGTATTATATGAGTAGAAATTAGAGGAAAGGATCTACTGGAATAGTAGGATTCTATATTAATTATTGTTATTTGCAACTATTTGGTGGATACTATACTCTGTGCCTCAACTTATTTCAGCCCCATGAAATGGTGGCTGTGAACTCATTTGTGTAGCAGTAGTTCTGATATGGTGGTAAAAGCTTCCATTCAGATTTCTTCATGTACATGGAAAATCCAAACATTCTATTCAGGCTTTCCAGGTACTGGCCATATTGTTTTGGACAGATATCTAAATCTCTCTAAGCCTTACTTGCCTTATCTTCTTTCTTTTTTTAATATCTTTATTAATTTCAGAGAGAGGAAGGGAGAGGGAGAGAGAGCTAGAAATATCAGTGATGAGAGAGACATCCATCATTGATCGGCTGCCCCCTGCACGCCCCTGACTGGGGATCGAGCCTGAAACCTGGGCATGTGCCCTGACCAGGAATTGAACCTCGATCTCCTGGATCCTAGGTTGATGCTCAACTGCTGAGCCACGCCCGGCCAAGATGCCTTATCTTTTATAAGAAGAATAATTATAGTATCTACTTTATGGATTGTTACCAGGATTTCATGAGATGGTACTATAGATATGTGTACTTAACCCAGCACTTGGAGCATCATAAGCTCTTTAGTAAATGTCAGCTACTGTAATTGTGACTCAAGGTAATATTTAAGAATAACTGAGCAAATATATACTGCTGAGGCAAACCCTCAAATGATACATTCATTTAGACTTAGATCTCTAATTTAAAAAGATTTTTTATTTGATGGTAGATCCCTGATCTATTCTCTTTCTGTCTCTCTCTCTGTCTGTCTCTGTCTGTCTGTCTCTCTTTTTCTAGAAATCTTTTCCAGGTCTGCTGTTATCTTTCTGAAGAATATTGAAGAGAATTTCATAAAATATTTCACCATGGTTTTAAGCTAGGGCACAATAATACTTTTCTATCTTGCCACAGTTACAATATTTTCCTTGAACTTTTTTTTTAAACTTATTACGTCTGACAGGATACAAGTCAAACATCCATTTTATTTGTGTTTTAAAAGGATATTTCCTTTGCCCCACTGGAATGACCAGTAAAGACATAAGTCCAATTGGCAAAGTGAAAAGGGAGTACCTTGACTTTTTGATTACAACATCACTGCAGTAACTTCAGGACAATCCTCTCTTGAATTCTAACATTCATAAAATTATTTAGAACTTTCAGTTGGTCTGAATAGATCTGTCCTGGTAGAATGAAAATGCCTTAAATAAACAACAACCTTGGTTATTTTTGAGGATTTTATGAGTATAGCTCATGAGAATCGAAAAAAATCTCTTAACGTGGCTTGTTTCATAAGTAGGATGAAGAAAATTTTAAAAATTATAAAGGAAATTTAAGGGCAAACCTTGTAACACTCATGGACAGTCTTTGCTATTAGAATGAGTAAAATCTCATGAGAAAATGTTCGAATATTTCATGAGCTGGGATATTTATAACCAGAGTGACCCAAGTAAAAAAGATATGAAGGAATAATCTGACATTGATAGAGAATGAACTAGTTGATTTGACTGGCCTTTAGCACCTTAAAACTCGCATAAACCTAGAACAGATGTTTCCTTTTGCCTTCATTTTGGGTGCTTTAGGTATCATCATTCTTGTTTAAAAGAAAGAATTAGGACTGTTCCATGCTAATGTTCTGGAAGCTCACCGGCAGGGGTCTTTTGCCAGGCCACACTGTCAAAAGTAGGCCTTTCCGTAGTTGTGTGCTTTCCTTTACACTATGTGCTATAATTTTTCCTTATAATTCTGTAAAGTAATTTAAAAATATAATTTATATAAATAAAATTATTGTGACATTTCACCCTGTGCTCTGGGTAGGTTCTTGCAAAAGTACATAGATAAAATAAAACCAGGAACAGACAGGGGTTGGATACTTGGGAAGCATGGGAAAGCTGCCAAAAGCTAATTTAAGCAGAAAAGAAATTTCTGTTGGTGGTAGGTAGGAATGGGAGTATTGTGACCTATGTTGACTCATAACATGAAAAGACAAATCTGAAAGGAGCTGAGAGCAGGAGGGAAAGTTCTAGGGAAAATTCAAGGTCACGGTTGCTGGAACTAATAAGGATGGGTACTGGAGTGGGTATGCATGCCATTGCTGTAGACTTCTTTCTTTTCCTTTTCTTTTTACTTGTTTGCATGCTCTAGGAATACTTATTAGTTCATCACAAATGACCCAAAGTCTTCATAAACATTTTCTGATTCCTAGGATATCATTCATCTGACAGTATGGTCTGGTTACGGCCCAGTTTGGTCTTTCTTTTCTTCACACTCTAGTCAGCAAATTCCAGGCAAAGTATTGCTGACTAATTACTACGAAAGGAAAAGTAAGTGTATTTCATGAACTATGGTAGGATAATTTGCTTATTAAAGAGAAGAATCTGTGTCCCAAATGACATTGATTGAAAACAAACAAACACATTTATGGTTCGTGGAGCAGCAGCGAAAGCTCTTAGATTGCCCTCTGCTGCTTGAGGTGACTAGTCTGTGAAGAAAGGATTCAACTATTCTAGTTTCCACACTGCACTCTTTTGTGAGGTCTCAAATGGCTCATTTGCCCAGCGACGAGAGCAAACTGTTAGCTTAATTATATTCATCTACTAGTTAAAGTTAATAAAGCATTCGAAAGGCAAAAAACGAACAAACAAAAAACACATTACAAATCTGATGTGAATCTTCAGTGTATTGAAACCTTTCTCTTGAGAACTTTCTTTGAAGGATATGCACTAAGACGAAGCAAAGGCATTCTTGGCTTCTTTCAGTTTATTATCTACATGTCCCAAACTTGCAGCCATGCGATCAACTATTGAGAAGCCTGCGGAGCGCCAGGTGCCTTTCCTGTTACCTGTCTGCTACTCCTCTAAGCACAATGGACGGGATCTGGCCAACTCTGATTAAATGTTTACTATTGTTCGGCTCCGGGGCTTTTCACACAATTAGTCTGTGATGGTCTCTGTTCAGACTTTGCATCCTGTTTTTATAACCTGCATCCTTAATAATTGACCAGGTTCCTTCTCAAGAAGATTTTTAAATGATTCATCATTTTACAAGTTCTGCAGTAGTTTAATAATTTTAGAAAAAGTATTTTTACTTAGCAAACTAATTTCAATTGTGGCATGAATTTTGCAGAGTGTTTATGGAAGAAGTCATATGGATTTCTCCAACTCTAGTGTGAAGTGAAAAAACATTGTCTTAGTAAGAATTTGTAAATGTTTCTGGATCATCTGATTTACAGGGTGTTTTCCTCCTTCCAAGTTGCATGTGATTAAGAACTTAGAGGAAAGCCCTGTAGTGCGTAGATATTTGGAATCAGGCAGGGTTTCAAACCCTAGTTCTTTTATTCACTAGGAGTAGCTGTGTAATCCAGAAAAATATATTGAATCTCTGCAAACTGTAGTGACTTCATGTTTAAAACTGAGACTTATAGCACCTACTTCATAGGGTCGATGTGAATATTAAATGAGACACTGTATGTAAAATGCTTAGCACACTGTGTAACACTTAAGAAACAATAAGTGAGAGCTATTGTAATAAGGAAGACTATGATAATATCACTAGATGTGATGCATGGAAGTTCATTATTGTCTGGACATTTTCTCCTTACAAAATAGAATAAAGTGACTTAAGGTGGACATTACTGATGATAGACTTGGTCACACTATTGAGAAACTATGATTTTCTCCCTGTTACATGTTGCCTAATTCCTTCCTAAACATTACTTGACTAGTTATCTGAATACTTTTGCATTCCTGAGATAGAACAGGTGCTGATTGCTGACTTTGTTGTGGAGATGAAGATAGTAGACTCCATTTGGCTTATCAAGAAAGGACCAACATCTGTGTGCACATGTCAGAGGAACGCAATGAATGTGAAATTTCAGTGTCACAGAGGAAAAATATTTGCTAAGACATTAACATCATGGGTCTAGCACATGAGATTTTCCATCAGCTAAAGCAAATTAAGGTGGGAGAGAATAGGGAACTCAAGCTTTTGACCTGATATAATTAGATAATTATAAAATGTGTTTTTTCTGTAATGGATTAATTCTGTAATTAATGAATTCAATAAGTAATGTTCATTTGTTAATTAATATAATCCTGTAAAAGCTATTAATGCTACAAAAAATTATTTTTAAATATTAATATCACACTAAAATTTTTAGAAAGAACTAAATATGGAATTGGTATAAGAAAATACGATTTTCTGCATGTTTGCAAATACAATTGATTAAATAAATGCATGTAACATACAGATAATTATGCACTTTTCCTATTTTAGGAATATTCTAGTGCTGTAGAGACTATAAAAGATACAGAAAATCCAGGGAAATAAGACATAAACCCATGCTACAGTAAAATACAAGTGCTGTGTATGATCAAGGCTAAGTATAATTAAGTTTAATACATCCACCCTCACTTCCTGTGCTTTGAGAACTATTGTCTGGAATTTCTATTAACCCATGATCTAAGTTGAAGTTGTCAGATCAATATTTGATGTGCCGTTTCTAAGAGCCTTAAGATCTTATGGAGAAACTTATTTCAGATAAAAGGAATTCATATGTGGTGTCGTAGGGAGTCACAATTCAATTTGGGAAGCCCATGTGTCTTAGTTGTGATGTGTAACAGGTCAAGAGTTAAACTGGAAACTTTCTATTCATCACCTCTTTTTTCTTTTTTTTGTCTTGGGGTTGAAGGCAGCCCACTCTGCCCACAAACAAGCTGTGATGAAATACAGTAGATCCGCTCTGAAGTGCTCTGGTTTCCATCACAAAGAAGCATCTCTTCTTTCTTCATCAGAGAAGCACGAAAGATGCTCTAAAATTCCAAGAACAGGTCACTGAGCTAACCAGAAAGCAGCGTGGGAGTGTCAGGGCCTGCCTCTTCCGTCTGTGCTGTTCATAGTTAGGGAGCTGCAGAACGTTCACACACACAATATAAGAATTCACTTCAAAAAAGGAATGTGAATGTAGATTTCAAGATTTGTTGAAAGAATTGAACAGTCGCTATCTGAAAGGAAACACCGCACTGTATTTATTTTTCTATTATAAACCTAGTGTTTTGAAAAGCTTTCCTTAGCTTCTTATGTATGCTTGGGTTCATAAAGGATATTTACTTTCAGAAAACAACATCTCCGTATTTTATCTGGAATGAGCAATGAAAATCTTTCTGCTTAGCTGTTCAAAGAAAAAACTATTTATACTATGAGTTTTAAATAAACCCATACACTGACCTAATATATTTAAGGGTGCAGGCAAATTTTGTAGTGCAGCCCCCGGGATATTAGAGCCTCTTCACAGCACGTTGAATCCTAGCTTTTGAGTTCAGTGTGTTTGTGACTTACCTGCTGGTCAAGTCCTTTTGCTTAGCGACTGACAGATAATCTGTAAAACATTCATCATGGAATGACTTAAAGGTGCTCCCCACGGGACAAGTTAGCTGCTGCTTTGTCTTTCTTCTTAATTTTACTCCCCCCCTACATACATACATACATACACACATATATATATATTTACTTTATCCTCAGCTGAGCATATTTTTTCCATTGCCATTCAGAGAGAGTGGAAGGAAGAGAGAGAGAGAGAAACGTCAATGTGTGAGAGACACATCTACTGGTTGCCTCCCGCTCTATCCCCTACCGGGGCTGGGGCTGGAGCCTGAAACCGAGGTACGTGCCTTTGGCTGGAATCAAACCTGGCACCATTCAGCCCTCGGGCCGACACTCTAACCACTGAACCAAACTGGCTAGGACTCAAATACATTTTTTTAAAATTTGTTTTTATAGTTGACCTGTTTTCTTCCAATTTTCTGTGCTCTTATTTCTGTAAGTGACTGACATTAAAGAAAACAACCACTTGATTTTGAAAAAAAAGGCTATGGAAAAATAAAATTCCATATCACTGAAAACTACACTGCCTTCTTCGCTTTTCCCTTTTCCTCTCTCCATTTCAGCCCCTCCACCCTTTGTAGATTTCTCTGCACATTGTAACTTCCATTTGTGTTCCTGGCAGGGTTTGAGGCTTGAATTTTTTGATGGACTTAGAATCACTTCAGAAAAAATAAACTTTTTATTTTACAACAACTTTAGGTCCACAGAATTGTTGCAAAGATAATACTGGAGGTTCCCAAATACCCCACACCCAGTTTCCTCTACATTTAACATCTTACCTTAGTATGATATATTCATCATAATTAATAAACCAGTATTGATACATTATAATTGACTAAAGTCCATACTTTATTAATCGTTCCTTGATTTTCCCTTAATGTCATCTTTCTGTTCCAGGATCCCATCCAGGATGCCATGTTTAGTTGTCATGTATCTTTAAGCTCCTCTTGACTGTGACAGTTTTTCAGATTTTCCTTGTTTTTGATGACCTTGCTAGTTTCAAAGATTATTGGTCATGAATTTTGTAGAGTGTCTCTCAGCTAGGATCTCTGTTGTTTTTCTCATTATTAGACTTGGGTAATGTTTGAGGGAGGAAGACCACAAAGGTAAAATGCCATTCTTATCACTTCCTGCCCAAGATACATACCATCACATGACTTAGCCCTGTTGATGTTGACCTTGATCTTTTGGCTTGAGATGTTTTTCAGGTTAGAATCGCATTTTCACTCTTTCTTGAAGGCCATCAAAGCATTTTCCTGAAGATTTTAATGATATATTAAAGCTATAAGGAAGCTAAGTGGGACTGACCTTTTGGTTTTTCTTTACTGGTGGTATTGTAAAGTTGCAATATGTTTCTAAGTAGTTAGAAAATAATAATTTCAATGATGCTAAAAACATCTAATCTTTTTTTGTGTTAGGTGGGAATGAGATCCCGAAACCAGGGTGGTGAAAGTTCATCCAACGGGCATATCTCCTGCCCCAAATCCTCCATCATAAGCAATGTTGATGATAAAAGTCTCTCAGAAGATGCAAAAAAGAAGAACAAATCCAATAGAAAGGAGGAGGATGTCGTGGCCTCGGGAACTGTCAAACGACACCTAAAACCATCTGGAGAAAGTGAAAAAAAGAATAAGAAATCCTTGGAGTTATCCAAAGAAGACCTCATCCAGCTACTCAGTATAATGGAAGGAGAGTTGCAGGTAGAGTCAAACTTTCTAAACTATTATGTTTCTAGTTCCTAAACTATAAGAGACTATGAACCTCTCACTGGATTATGAACTTCATGGGGACAAGGTCTATGTTTTTCTTATTTCTAAATCCCTAGTGCTTTGCACCGAATATATATTTATTGAATGAATGAATAAATGAATAGCTGATTCCAACTTCAAGCTTTTCTAGAAGCAGAAAATTTCTTCATGCTATTATTTTGGTAATAATTTAACACAGGTCCCTCTACTTAGTAGTAGAAAATCAATGAGCTCAGCTAATTTAGCCTTTGACTATGGTTGAAAACTAGAAAAGTCATGATTATTAGAAGGCAGAGTTAAGATCCAGTGCCCCTTCTGATTTTTTTCCAGAAGGTAGAGGAAAAGAGATAGAGGGAAAGAAAGAGGGAGAAACAAAGGGAGGGGAAGAGAAAGAAGGCTTTGTTTTAACACTTTTTTGTTTAAATAGCTTTACACTTTTCTTATTTTTTGTAACTTTCAGCTTTAATGTTCTAGAATGTCATAGGCATTGAAATGCACACAAATTCACAGAACACTGTACTGTGAAGACCCAATACTTTCACAAAGCATTTTCAAGTTTATTATCTCATTCAATCTCAATAACAATGTGGCATCATTAGCTATATTTTATAATGAGAACACTGAGGCCCAGAAGGGTTAAGGGTTTGTCCGGATGTCACCTTCAGCCTCCTGCTTATTGGTCCAGTGCTCTTTCCACAGAGTGTTTTCACTAAACTTCTGTAGCTACCTGAGCCATGTCCCCAATTCAGTATATGTTCTTAAGGATCCAAGAGGGAGTTGGGATTCTTCTGAGTTCCTGAGCTTTAGACAATTATATTTCTGGAAGCAGGGAAACCATAACTTTTTTTTTGGTGTGTCTTGGGGGCTGGGGTGGGCGGAGGAGGAGATGACTTATTAGCGGACCCCACTGCTTTCCTTTTTGCTTTAGTTAGGTTCTCAGCTTGTTTGAGCCTCTAGGGCAGCTATTTTCGCTGCTGTGCCGCAAGAATTTTTAAGACATGCAAATACCAGGCAATTTAGTATCTCACCTCTTTTCCCTTAGATTGTCAAATTAATAAATTACAACGGCCAACACAATAGCTGTCCAGTGTGAATGAATCAAAATTATACCTTTTTTTTTTTTTGTCAGATTGGCAAAAATATATTTTTTGGCTTGCAGCAGAATTTAAGTGAATAGTGTGCCATGAGATGAAAAGGCTGAACATCTCTGCTCTAGGGAATTATTAATGATTGTGTGAGATAAAACCTTTGTTTGGAGCTGTTAGCATCAGAGGTATTATTTTCAAACTAAAGTATGTGAGCTAGCCTCATCTGTTCCTGTTCTCATCTGTGTGTGCACTTAGATAAGGAAACCCCTGGGGTAAAGAGAAATAGAAAACATTACAAAACTCAAATTTAAAAAAACAAACCTGATTGAGCTTACCATTTACCTTTGGATAAAAATCACATTTGCATTTCACAACGAATGATGACATTTTCCAGAGCACCACCATTACTAAAAATAGCTTCACTGCTCTCAGAAATGTGGTTAATGTTTTGTCTACTAACATTTATTGTGTAAGGAAGCAGAATATAATAGTTCAACTTTTTAAGCTGCCCCCAGTAGACATTATTAACCTGAGTGAGGGTACAATGGTGGCCTTGGATATTGTCACAAAGCAATGTCATCAGTTCATTTCTCTCCAGGCATGGTGGCCTGTGTGACGCCTGTGGCTCTTCTAAGTTCTATATATCATGGTGGATTCTGAATGGCAGTTAAGATTCACGCAGCTTTTATGTTCATGGTGTTGCCAGATATGAATCCATAGCCTAGTCTTTCAAAATACAGGGTGAAGCAGGCATAGGTTCACAGTTGTTCACAAGGAAAATAATACAATAATTAATAAATAATAATACGAGAATGAGCTTCGGGTTTCATGTACTCACAAGTGTAAACCTACTTTTGCCCCACCCCTGTATAAACCCATACACCCAGGACATCAAAGAAATTTTCCAGAAGACTCCAAAGAAATACATTTTGCTCTCCATTAATTTTTAGGAATACAGCACACTTTATTTTACACAATAGATGCATTTCTGAGCAGCAATAGATAAATAAAACATGTAAGATATCTGTGGGGAGGTAGTGAAGGAAAAGAAACATGAAAGACCTGGTATTTTGAGGAATTCCTTGGTACATTAATTTGCAAAGCAAATAATTCATTCTCCACATACTTTCACATACATATGTAAGTATGTGTACTTGTAAATGCAGATTTTGCAATATTAGACTTGTTAAAAATGAGGAGGTTCTTATATTTAGAGCTGCAGATATATGTGCTTGCAGCAGACACCTGCACTTTAGTAGCATCGTCACATGGGAGTGTGTGTGCTGTAGCTAAGAGTGGGAGGCACTTGGCATTAGCAAACATGAGTGGGCTGGTAAAAATGTGGCAGCAATGTGCCAGGTTTGCCAGAGTAAAGATAAGAAAAAATCTATCTAAAGATTTGGTATTGAGAGGAGAGGCAGGGATAAGCCTGGTGAGGCAAGTTACCCCAGCTCAAGCCCATGTGCCATTTGGTCCCATGTGTAGGAGCATTTACTGCGTGGTCTCCCAGACTTTCAAAGTCCACCTAATACTCTCCCTTATGGGGTGGCGGTAAGGGACTCATATACCCTTACTCTGGAGGTGTTATTCCAAGGCCCTATAAAATATTGGGACTGACAGGCATGTTTGAGGTATCTTATTTACCTCTTTTATACTATATATGTGAAACTGATACTCAGACAACTGATATGACTTGCCAAGCTTGCTCAGCGATTTAGTTCCATTTGCTCTAGACCTAAATTCCCTGTGTCTCAGTCCCATGTCCCTCTCACTATATCATTTATACTCTAGGGATGTTCAAG
Organism: Miniopterus natalensis; assembly: GCF_054644295.1. Taxonomy (NCBI): domain Eukaryota; kingdom Metazoa; phylum Chordata; class Mammalia; order Chiroptera; family Miniopteridae; genus Miniopterus; species Miniopterus natalensis. The sequence continues at coordinate 35,722,154 of NC_142085.1, read as the reverse complement.
GGTGGGTTCCTTTATACTAATCCTTTGCCTTCAGAATTTCTTTCAAGGAAATTTACATTGTGAACTTTGAGTCCAAAGCCATTTTGTGAAGATAAAACTGTTTTTAGGTAAGAAAAATCAAGAAATCTTTCAGATCAAGGAGGTGGAATATGAGCCATGAAGTTTGGTCATGATCTGGGTAGTGAGAAAAACTGGGAAGACAGCAGTGCCATGTGGCCCTGGGCTGGGCACTGTACCACTCTGGGGGGCTTCATGTTCACTATTCTATGTGGGTTGTGCCCTGAAGCTGTGCAACAGCTTGGCTTTGTGGGGACTGGAACTGCTAACGAAAAGAAGTAGGGTGACACACAGAGAAGAGGGCTTAAAATATTGAGGAAATAAGAATATCAGGTCTGCCTGTACGCTGGGAAGTGACTTGGGGAAAAGGAGCCGGAGGCTCACACAGGCTTTTTATGCTGATTTCTCTTTCACAGACTCCTTGTTGGTCTCTTCATTCTCTCCAGCTCTGTATCCAGGGTTTTGGACATTAGAGATAGTTCTGTATATTTCCTGGTTCGAGTGGTCTGACTCCTTTGGAGTCTGTTGTGTGATCTATGGGGACTTGTTGAACCAACACTGTAAACAGCATGGCCTTTATTGTTAGCACTGGCACTTTGCAAAAATTTGCAAATTTGCTGTTTTGTTTGCTAGTCCAGGCAGCCAGTGAATTCTTGAAGTGCACCTTTAATGGACATGTATTAGAAATGGAGTTGTCCTTCCCAGGGATCTTAGCATTTTAAGGAACATTGGGCTAGAACTAGTGATGTCATGACCCTTGTCTTGGAGAGGAACATCTTCCAGGCTTTTCAAGTCACACCTTAGCAGACGAGAGCTTGTTTTAGCACAGTGACTGGCTGGCTTCGCCGGCGTAGAAGTAGCAGGAATGGTTTTCATTATTACATTTGTGCCATTGATTGCTTCTAATAACAAGTACTTTTTAATAAATTGAAACCTTTTTACTCTCTGGGTGAAGAACTGGTAACATATTTCCCAGACTAAACTGAAAATAATGAAATAGAACACCTAGACCATTATTTGGGCACCATGATTAATTTCCCTGTGTAATTGTCCAAAAATAGCACTTTAAAGAAGTCATTCATTTTGGCTGGACTAAAAATGACTAAGGTTCAAAGGAAATGGTACTCACATCAAAAAGCCATAACACAGAAAACTTGGCAGAAGGATATTCTTATAAAATGATTAAAAAATAAGTTCCTTGGCCAGTGTGGCTAAGATGGTTGGAATGTTGTCCTGTACATTGAAAGGTTGTGGGTTCGATTTCCCGTCAGGGCACATACCTGGGTTGGCAGATTTGATCCCCTGTCAGAGGCAACAGATCGATGTTTCTCTCTCCCTCTTCTCCCTCCCTCTCTCTAAAATCAATAAGCATGCCCTCAGGTGAGGATTAAAATAACAACAGGATCCTAATTCAGTCTTTCTCTTGATGTGAAAAAATATTTAGCTATTTTATGTGGTAAATTTCCTTGATGTATTCCACTTGAAAACATTTTAGAAAAACCAACCTCAAACGGGTTTCATCATTTTTCCCTTTGTCCTTACAGTTAGTTCTCTCCTACCTGTGTGTAAGGAGGCTCAGAGAAAACTGGATACCATAGCTAGATAACACACCACCATTCCACCTGGCTTTGTATTTTCCAGCCTGAGTCAGAGACAGAGTCATCCATACATTGAGAAATCTACCTTCATCCTGGGCGACTGGCAGAAGAATGTGTTGTATTTCAAAGATAATTTATGGAATAGATAGTATGCCTGCGGAGAGTTAAAAGTTTCCTCTCTTCTCTCCTTCTGAGGTCCCTAGCCATTTTCTTTACTATTGTTCACTAGTTACTCTCTACCACTCCACCACCTACTGTCGGTGAGCCCTCTCTCTGTACTTCTTTCTCAACAAGAGTTCATTCATTATTAGGGCATTAATTAATTAATTAATTAATTCTAGATTGATTAGTCACACAATATTTAAGAAATATTGCTATGCTAGAGATCTGAGGAATGCAAAGATGAATAATAATAATACTTGTAGCTAAAATTTGATGAATTCTTATTATGTGTCAAGCATGGGTTTAGGCACTGGTTATTACAGCAGTCATGAAAAAAGAGTTTATGACCTGATAGGACAGATGAGAATATATAGCAATGAATATTCTGTAGAGTAATTGAAATGCAAATTATGGGAGTACAAAGGAAGGAAAGATTATGAAAATCTCAAGAGATGAGTAAAAGCTTCATTGAAGAATTGATCCTTGAAAACTTGATAGATTTGGACTGGTAGAGATTAGTGTAGGGCCAGTTGAGCAGAGGGGGAAGGTATGTTCATCAGTGAACAGTATTGAATCAGTGGAGTAGTATTTGGTGGAAGTAAAACTATACCTCCATTTGGAGACTACAAATAAGACATGTGAAAAACAATAGTTAGGAAGGGTAAGGATCCCAGGGGAGTGGAGTAATGCAGAAGTCAAGGGTGTCAAGATTATCAAGAAGAAGAGAGGGGTGTATCGAGCATATCGGCAGAAAGTTTCAGTTGGATTTGACTGAAGAGTGTTCATTGGGTTTGTGAATCTGAAGATCACCGGGAACACTTGCTGGAGAGGTTTCAGAGAGTTTAAGCCTATTTTCATTTGTTTGAGAAGTGAAGGGAAGTTAGAGAAATAGAATAACATGTTCTGTTGAAAATCCAGGAATTTAGAAAAAAATTTTTGTGAGAGTTATTCAGATTTGTGTGTGTGTGTTTGCTTTGTTTTTTGGTTTTAAATATAGCCAAAGAAGCCAAATATCCCTTTTCTTTAGCATAGCAGTAAATTATTTGTTTGGCCCAGAGTATGCCCTTAATGTACATTTGTTGACCTCCTTCCTTGAAATTACCATGTTGCTTTCCTCTACTTTTGAATTTTAAGTGAAACATATGATTACTAAAAAGTAAAAGGCTAATACAGTGTGTCCTGACTGCGAAGGCCTGTGGGGAAGTGTAGAACGCAAACGGTTTGGTAGTTGACCTTATTGTGTTGACTTTGAGTCTTGATTTAGTTCTGTCTGTATGTTAACAGGTTGTTGTGATAATTATTTTTAGCCAATAAAGATGTTGTCTGGAGAGCCATGGATAAGAAAGGAGGAAAAAGATAAGTAGCAGCTAGAAGGAAACTCAGGTTAAGGGAAAGTTTTTAAAAATGAAAGAGACTTTGCTGTGTTTATGGGTTAAGGGGTTATAGGACCAGAAAGGAGCAGAGTCAAGGATATAAGGAAGAACAAAGTTTTTGATCAAGCAGAATCTTGGAAAAGGCAGGAGGGAATCAAAGGTATGGTTTTGGGGATGACCTTGGGTTTGCCCTTGAAAAGAAGGGAGACCCTACATCTTTTGGGGATGAAGATAATGTTTGTAGCAGAGCAGTGGGCTGTTGAAGGAAATCTCCCTAAAGCTTCAGCTTTCTCAGCAAGGAAAAGAAATTATGTTCTGCCAGGCCAGTGTGGCTCAGCAGTTGAGCACTGACCTATGATCCAGGAGATTGTGGTTCTATTCCAGTCAGGACAAATGCCCGAGTTTCAGGCTCGGTCCTCAGCAGGGGGTGTGCAGCAGGCAGCCGATCAAAGACTTTCTCATCATTGATGTTTCTGTCTGTCTCTCTCTCTCTCCCTTCCTCTCTCTAAAATCAATAAAATATATTAAAAAAACGAAAAAAGAAATTATATTCTGCAAAAATGAGGAGACCTGGGCCAAGTAGTGATCTTAAGGATAATTATGTATGTGATGTATTGCTGCTGGGGGTGGTGGTGTTAGAGGAAGGTGATTATGGACAAATAGGAGCATTGATGTGTGGAAACACCATGTGATTCAACCAGCAGAGACACCATGTGTTTGCAGTGGAGCAGACTGTTTCGAAGCCTGAATGTAAAAGGGGAGATACATTACATAGTACCGAATCTAAGGTTGCAGTTGTCCAAGCGGCAGAAGTGAAAGAAAGTAGGGTGTGTTGGTGAGACAATGCTCAGGAAGAAAGAGGTGTGGGGAGGAAAGAGCAGGGCCATGGGGGGAAGGGAATGTGAGGGCTGGAGAGGCCTGAATTTGGGCTGTTGGTACTTACATTTTCTGTGTGCTGCAGTTTTAATTAAAGCAAGGTCTTGGGTGTGGTTCTGGGTGTAGAAGTGAGGCAACTAGAATTAATGAGATCAAGGAATGGTAAAGTTAAGATATTGGCTAAATCGCCCACATGAATGTTGAAACTTCATAGGATGATGGTAGGATTTGGAGCGGAGAGCAAGTCTGTTTCATTAAATAAATATGAGGGTTGGGGACTAGAAGGTCAGCAGATAACTGCTCCCAGGCTTTTTCTGAAGTGTTTCTCTGATCATGTCATTCTGTTTTTAGGAATTTAAAAGAGGTCTCTAGACCCTCTCTGACTGAAATTTAAATTGCTCAGACTGGTCTGAAAAAGCTATTTATTAACTGGCACCCCCTTAGCTATAAAAGCTCATCTTTAGAATTCTTTACCATGTCATTCTTAACGTCTGCAAAAGACTTTGAACTATATAAAGTAAAAGTGTCATAGTATAGTATACGTAATGCATTAAATTAATAATAATGGTCTCGAATATTTACAGTAGTCCTAGTACACTGTGATTCTGCTTTTCTGCCCTTTTTAACAAGAGATGTCATGATGAGTGGAAAAGAGAGCTGTGGGACATTTTCACAGTGGAACACTGCTCGGCCATAAAAACGAAGGAACTCTTACCTTTTGGGACAGCATGGATAGACCTGGAGAGTATTATGCTAAGTGAAATAAGCCAGTCAGAAAAAGACATGTACCGAATGATTTCACTGACATGTGGAATCTAATGAACAAAATAAACTAACAAAATAGAAACAGACTCATAGATACAGAGAACAGGCTGACTGCTGTCTAAGGGGAGGGGAGAGGGGAGGGCTGGGTGAAAAGGTGAAAGGGTTAAGCAAAGAAACAACAAAAAACAAACAGACACAAGACAGAAAACAAAACCTCATAGACAGACAACAATATGGTAATGACTGGAGGGAAGGGGGTTGGGGGGTGGCCGGAAAGAGGAAAGGGGGGATAAATGGTGATGGGAAGGAAACCTGACTTGTGTCGGGTGTTGCAGACACAATACAGATGAATAGGTGATGTATTCTAGAATTGCATGCCTGAAACCCATATAATTTTATTAACCAATGTCACCCCAATAAAGTAAATGTAAAAAAATGAAAAAAACCAAGTAACTCCCTTGGGGATGGTGACAGTTCAGATGGGATTACCTGGTGCAACCAAGCACAGTGAGCTTATACTGCAAGGGTGCCATTTATTGTTTTTTTCTTTGGAGATGGCTGTTTTCTTTTTCCCCTAAGGGAGTTCTACTTGTCACATGGTAAGGCTTTCCGTGAATCTCTGCTTCTGAAGAAGGGGGCTTTTAGCTACTCCGCGTGGCTTTTAAAGCTGATGACTCACCTGCACTTAATAGGCTCCATCCTTGGCGTCTCGGGCTGAGGTCACCCTGCGCGAGGCTGCCCAGTGAAACCTCACACCACCGACATGGTCGGCGTGCCGAGAATGGTATGTCTTTGCTAAGTTTAGGAGGCAGCAAAGAGACAGGTTGCTTTCTGATTAAAATCAGGACCAGATCTGATTTGTTGTTGAATCCAATGCTTCAGAATCTCAAGTGTCTGGTAGTATTGTCAGTGTTTTGGCAAAGAGCTTCGGTGTCATTCTTCAGTCAGAATATTTTTAGTGCTCCTAATAGAACCAGAAAGTTGGCTTCTGGCAGTGAGAATAATGCTCTCGGTGGCACCATAGGGGAGGATCTTGATTTTACTGAGAAATGTAAAAACATATATTAATAAAGAAATGTTCCATAAAATAAATATATTTATTATTTTATGACTCTCTGAACATGGGAAAATACTATATATAGGCACTATGTGAAAGATGGAGATTTCCCCCCCTAAATGTATGTAACCTGTATTTTTCTAGTGAAACTGATCTCTATTATTAGTAAACAAAACTATATCTAAATATCCAACTTACGTGTATAAATATTTCCCAATTATTTGGGCATCTGCTCTTGTTACATGGAGCCATTTTTACGTAAAATTAGGGTTTGTGCAGATAACTGTTATGAGAAATGTTTGTTATATGGAGTAGAACTGAGGCATAATGAATTCGTGATTCCAGAAGGACTTGGAGAGGGAAGATCCAGATAGAGAATAAAAGGAAAAAGTGAAGTCCAAACATAGACCTTAGAGAACGCCCATGACCGAGGGTGGGAAGAGAGAAAAGAAATGGCCAGAGAGGGAGAGAGTAGGCGGTCAAAGAGCAAGGAAACGGATCAGAACTGCGGTGTGTTGCGGGTGCAGGGAGGAGACAATCTCAGGAAGGAGACACTTCCAGAAGTGGGCACCCGTCAGTTATTGAGCGGACATAAAAGGTGACGTTTCAAAGGACTCACCTTTATATCAGATGGCCGGCATCCGGAAGCTTGGCCAAACTTCACTTTTGAGAAGTTTGTAGGTAGAGAAAGGTGGCAGGGCGGGATCTGAAGGAATAGTAGGAGAGGAGACACCAGGACACTTTAAAGGAAATTCCAGGCGTCCTGCCACTTCACCCAGCAATAAGGAAATTATGAAGACAGTTTTTGGGGCAGGCACCATCTAGGCCCTGGCTGAGACAGCTCTGCCACTAACGTTGGCCTAGCACGTCCAGTGAGGAAATACATGAAGCGGTGCAAAGGGTAAGGCAACAGGTAGGAAACAAAGCCAGAATGTTCACCCTCACCCGGTGTTTCCTTGGGACATCCTCACTCTTGGTCACTAGGCTGAAGGTTCTGCCAATGCCAATTTCTGGATCCAACATGCAATACTTCTAGAAAAAATTTAAGCAGTAATCCACTTTTTGTTTGTTTGCTTTTTAAAAAAAACAAAACAAAACACACAAACTTTATATTAACCAAATGGAATTCCAAAGTAATTTTCAAAAAGCATCTATCTGCACCATCCTCTAGGAGTCTGCAATTTAAAATAGTTCTGAAGCCTGGCCGGGCGTGGCTCAGTGGTTAAGCATCGACCTAGGATCCAGGCGATCAGGGTTCGATTCCCGGTCAGGGCACATGCCCGGGTTGCCGGCTGCGGCCGATCAATGACTCTCTCATCATTGATGTTTCCAGCTCTCTCTCTCTCCTTTCCTCTCTCTGAAATCAATAAAGATATATTTAAAAATAAAATAGTTCTGAAAAGAAAGATATGGACAGGTAGAAATTTTGTGTAAAATAGTTAAACAATGTAGAAAATGGTGGACACAAACTTACCTATGCGAGGATACAGGTACCTGACTAGGATGGAGGGAGAGAGGGGGAGTAGGCATGTAGTCAGGAGAAGATTAGGAAAAAAGATCCTAAATATTTAATGTCCTGATTTCCTGGTAAACGGAGGCCTTGAAGACAGTCACTCCATGTCTAAAGAGCACTAGGAGTTTTGCTCAATCTTGAGCCTTGTATGTAGGAAGTTTCCAGGCCCCGATAAGCTGGTGACAAAGGTCACGGAAGAGCAGGAAGAGAGGAGGGAGGTTCGGCTTCACCTAACTTAGGTGCATTGTTCTGGTTTACACTATTCATATGAAACATTTTGGTAATTATTAAACGGTGGGTTTTTTTAGAGTAAAGTGCAGAACTGCATATTTAGACCATGGTGAATTTAAATAGATTGTGTCTAAATTAGCGAGCTGTCACTGTGGCAGCACTACTTGCAACTGCTAGCCACCTGACAGTGTTTACAGATTCCTGGTCCAGCCTTTAACCCCTTCTTTATTCCCTCCTCTCTTCTGAAGAGTTCAGAGACACTCCTGAAAGTCACTGGCCAAAGGCTTAGTAGATAAAGAATTGCCCTTTTTTTAAGTGCTTCCTTCCTCATGATCTTCCCTTGCTTCGGCCCCAGTGACCCTCAGGAGGCCTTTCCTGGTACAGTGATGATGGAGGGTTTGTTCTGAACCTTGTGTGACCTGTGGCATCCTCAGGCTTGCAGACGGGGTTACGAGTACACACAAGGTGTGGAATATTTTTCTTTGCAAAGCTAACTGGTCCAGGTGGTATTTGAAATCTGACTTCATGAGCATCCTGTCAACCAGTCATAGACCAGTCTCAAAACACATAAAGGGCTGAAAGAGGCGCTGGCTGGGTGGCTCAGTTGGTTAGAATGTCATACCGATATGCCAAGGTTGTAGGTTCGATTCTTGGTCAGAGCACATACAAAAATCAGCCAATGAATGCACAAATAAGTAGAACAACAAAATCTCTCTCTCTCTCTCTCCCTCCCTTCCTTTCCTTCTCTCCTCCCCCCTAAATCAATTTTAAAACATTTAAAAAAAGAGCTCAAAGAGACTCATGTTACATGGTTGTCAACAGAGAAATATTTTATCCAAACCATCCATATTTAAAAGAGAAAGCAAGGCACTGATGAAAATTGTTGAAATCATTTTCCTTTGATATTAGTACATAATCGAAAGGATATAAACTTTGATTCAAGAATATCATTGGCACTTGGGTCTGTTTAGCTAACATGCGAATCTATTTGGGCACACAGTCTTGCTCTTCAACAATGTATATGTTTGTATTGGCAGGAAAGAACTTCTATGGACCTTTCTGAACAGCAGCCATTAATCTCTAGTGATACTTAGTCCCACGTTAAACATTTCCTGATCAAGGGCCTGAAAGGAAACCAGAAACAATGTGCACAAATTTTAGCAGGCCCTGCTCTCCCTCTGCCTTTTAAAAGTAGTAATAATGAAAACACATTTGCAAGTCCATGGTTCTATGGGGAATAGCTAATTTATGAGGGAAATCAGCGATAAACCAAGGGTTTGTATGTTCCTAAGCAGATGTAGGAAACAGACTCAAGGGCTGAAAAGCAACACTTGCACCGACGAAAATTAGTGTCCCTTGAATAGTGGTGTTACTGTTTTTGAACCCTAAATGGGTCTGCCCTAAGTTGACCTATTACAGTCCTTGCCATCTTGCAGTAGTGAAATTTTTTTAATATATGCTATATGTGTGTGTGTATGTGTGTGTGAATGTATGTATGTTACATAAATATACACACACACATAACTATATACATATACTTTTTTAAATTAGCAAACTTTTTTTTAAACCTAAAAACAAATAGTGCGTAAGATGAACTGTGTTCTGAAACAATCAAAATGTGCACACCTTGTTTTTTTCTTTAATGGAATGTAAGTTCCTCGCTTTGAGTTTACAAAGGACAATCGTTTGAGTGCAGATAAGATCACAGTTGCATACAGAGCGTGAGCCCTGTGTATTTGTTATCTTTGCAATATTTGACGTGACTTGTTTATAGGTGGTTGTGGCAGAACATGTCAGCCTGAAGAGCCAGGTATGCTTACTGCAAAATACCTGGACGAAGACCTCCCCTGAAAAGAAACTTACATGTTCTGAGCAGGAGACACCTCCACGGTCTCTGAAGAGTTAAGCACAGGAAGCTCTGAACATTTCACTTCCTTTCTTTCTCTCCTGAGCTGTAATTGCTTAAGCCGGAGGGGATGTAGGCTTCCCCTTTTTACTTATGAGGCAAGATGCAGGTGGTTGTAAGTTCCCACCTCCCCTGGAGTCTCACTGCCTCATTGTAATGAACTTCACAGATATCACACTCTTGTTTAACCACAGCAGAGTGGGAAGCAACAACCTGGTCGTTCCTATTGATTTTCTACCATATGACAGTGGATTTAATTGACAAGGGAATAACTGACAATTATGCAATGCCAGCTAGTTAGTGGAGGGAATGTGAAGGGGAGGAACGAGCCCCAGAGTCTCTGACCTCAAATAACTAAGGAGACCTGATCTTCACTGTCACTGCTTCCCTCGGGCATCCTTACCACCTTTCACATGGTTCATTGCAACAGCCTCCCAAATGATATGCTCTTCCCACAGTCTTTTATTATTATTATTAAAAACATATTTTTATGGACTTCAGAGAGAGAAACATCAATGACGACAGAGTCATTGATCAGCAATTTCCTGCTGGGGATGGAGCCCTCAGCCTGGGCATATGCCCTGACCAGGAATTGAACCTCCATCTCCTGGGTCATACATAGGTTGATGCTCAACTGCTAAGCCACACCAGCTGGACTTCCTGCAGTCTTGTTACCAGTAATTCTCCATATCACAGCAAGAGTTTGTTTTTTAAAATACAAATTGATCAATCTTCCCTCTGCTTAAAACACTCAGAGGCTCCCTGCTGCTCTGAGAGGCTATTAGGGACTGGCACCTGTCACCATTGCAGCCTCACCTTTCATCTCACTCCCCAGCCTGTGTCCTGTCCTACGGACTTGTCTGCAGTCTCCTGAACACTTCCCGTCTTAAATGGCTGAGAGCCTCTTCCTGCTGGGGAATATTCTCTTTCACTGCGCATTATGCAAATGATTTGAAAGAAAAGGCCCTAATATTCCACATGTTCAAGGTTGGCTGATGGGAGCAGTGATTGATTCTATTCATTGACTTCGGTCCTACTTTATTTCTAATGTTGTTTCTGCATCAAGTGAAGGTCATTAGGCAGGGAAGCAATTCTTCATACAAACACCTACTGTTTGGCTAGTGCTTAAAAGCTTTTTCCATTACTTGCTATAACTTGTTCATGTGTTTGCTCAAGGAGCTCATGTTAGAGGACTTCCGTCCTGTCCAAGTGTTTTTATATTTTGATAGAGTATCATTCCTGTATTTCTTCCAAGGTGGAGTCTTATTGTAATTATATGCTCAGAAATCATGAAATTATAAGACAAGGGAAGTGTATGGATGGAGCCATGCTCTGATTCTGTAGTAAACCTGAGTCTAAATGTGAAAATGTAATTATAGGGGTAACATTTATATATATGTATTTTAAAATTTAATGTTAAAAATATTTTTTGTGTGATTTAAAACAACAGTTTTATTATCTTTTATGGTTTTTATTATTGAGATATAATTGACACATAACATCAATTTCAGGTGTACAACGTAATGATTCAATAATTGTATGTATTGTGAAATGATTATCACAATGTCCAGTTACCTTAAAAATATTTTACTTAAACATTTTATTGGTTAATTCACACATATGGTTGAAAAGCTAGAAAAAGATATAATGTATACAAGTATGTATATATATATTTTACATAAATGGAGCATATTAGATACATTGTTCTGCAATGGGCCTTTTTCAGATCTCAGATATGCCTTGGAAATCTTTCCCTATTAGAATATATGGAGATTTTACATTCTTTTTGATCGCTGCAGAATATATGGTAGTTGGGTGTACCTTAGTGCAGTCCCCTGTTGATGGACATCTAAGCTGTATGCAGCCTTTGTTGATCACAGTTAATGTGGCATGAGTACATTATGCATACATCTTCTCACACATGTGAGAGTGTTTGTCTTGGCCATAATCCCAGCATTAAAATTCCTGAGTCAAAGGGTATACAAATCTGTGGTAGATTTTGTGAAGTTTCCTTCATAAACTTGTTTTCTCACACTCTTGCCAACACAGTAAAGTATCACTTGTTTTGCCAATCTGATGTTTTGATTCCTTTGTCAATCTGATAGGTGAAATGGGTATTTCCTTGTAGTTTAATTTACATTTTCCTATGAGTGAGATCGAGCATCTTTTCAAATGTTTTTAGAGGTATTTGTGTTTCCTTCTAGTGACTAGTCTGTTCCTATCCTTTATCTGTTTTTCCATTGGATTGTTGTTCTTTTATTGATTAATACAAGTTCTTTTTTTTTTTTTTAAATATATCTTTATTGATTTCAGAGAGAGGAAAGGAGAGGGAGAGATAGAGATAGAAACATCAATGATGAGAGAGTCATTGATCGGATGCCTCTTGCATGCCCTGACTGGGGATCGAGCCCGCAACCGGGCATGTGCCCTGACAGGAATCGAACCCCGATCATCTGGATCTTAGGTCCACACTCAACTGCTGAGCCATGCCCGGCCAGGCCAAGTTCTTTATATAGTAAAGAAATTAGCTCTTTGTTTGTGACATGAGCTATAAATAAAATATTTTTCCCATGTCATTATTATTATTTTCTAAATATATCTTTATTGATTTCAGAGAGAGGAAAGGAGAGGGAGAGGGAGAGATAGAAACATCAATGATGAGAGTCATTGATCAGCTGTCTAGCCTGCAACCCAGGCATGTGCCCTGACCAGGAATCGAACCCCGATCTCCTGGATCCTAAGTCGACGCTCAACCGCTGAGCCATGCCCGGCCGGGTTCCCATGTCATTATTTTTATTTTGCCTTTGCTTTTAGCATTTCTTGCTATGCAGAATCTATTATTATTATCATTAGCTAGAAATCCATCTTTTCTTATATGGCTTCTGATTTGAATCAGACTTAGAAAGGCCTTTCTACTCTTATAGCATGAAAATTTCCTTTCAGATTTTTTTGTAGTATCCCCCTCATTTCCCCATTTAAACATTTTATCCATCTGGAATTCATCTTTGATTGAGGCGAGCCACTTTACTTTTCTGTGGGTGGCTGTTGTATCAGTCAGGGTCTAGTCAGGAAGACAGAAACCGCTTTAGATGTTTCAAAGAGAAAGAAGTTAATAAAGGGATTTGGTTACACAGATGTTAGGAAGCTGAAAGAATTTTAAAAATGCTGAGGCAATGAGATAATAACTGCAAGAAGCAGCTACTACCTCTAGAGCTGGGGGAACAAAGGGAAGAAGTAAAATTACCTAAACACAGGCGTTCAGAAGAGGATCCTCCCGAGGAGGGCTCCCTGCCCTGCTCCTGCTGGTGCCTCCGAGGGAGCTGGACCAGGCTGCTGCTAGAAGAGCTGAAGAAGCTGGAGCTGAAGCTGGAGCTAACTGCTGCTGCTGGAGCAACACTGCAGAAACAGGACAAAACAAAGGAGCGCCCCTTTCTCCCCACCCCACCTTTCAGCATCCCTCTGAAGACCCCTCTTGGCAGAACCCGCCAGGCAGCAGCAGGCACAGGAGTCCGGGAGAGGCAATTTGCAGAGTTCCAGACTCGGCATCAGAGGGCAGAATACAGATAAATGGTTTTACAACTAAGAGATACTAAGTAGATAACTCTTAAACAATCACATTTTCTCTATTTTTTGAAATGTCACTTTAAGCCTATAATACAGCGATTTTCAACCCATGTGCCCCAAGAATTTTTAAAACACGCAGTGCCTGGCTATTTAGTCAGGGGCACTGACCTCTTTTTTCTTAGACTGTCAAATAAAAAGAATGACAAATTGGGCTGTTTCCAGATCTTAGCGATTATAAATAACACTGCAGTGAACATAGGGGTGCATTTATTCTTTCAAATTAGTGTTTTGAATTTCTTCTGATAAATCCCCAGAAGTGGAATTGCTGGGTCATAAGGCGGCTCCATTTTTAATTTTTTGATGTAACTCCACACTGTTTTCCATAGTGGCTGCACCAGTCTGCATTTCTACCAGCAGTGCACGAGGATTCCCTTTTGTCCACATTTTCACCAACACTTGTTGTTTGTTGATTTATTGATGGCAGCCACTCTGACAGGTGTGAGGTAATATGTCATTGTGGTTTTAATTTGCATCTCTCTGATGATTAGTGACACGGAGCAACTTTTCATACGCCTATTGGCCATCTGTATGCCCTCTTTGGAAAACTGTCTCTTCAGGTCCTCTACCTTTTAAAAAAATTTTGTTAATTTTTATTTATTGATTTTAGAGAGAGTGAGGAAGGGGGAAGAAGAGAGGGGAGAGAGATATCTATCTGTTGTTCCACCAATTTACCCTTTTATTGGTTGGTTTCTTGTATGTACTTTGGTGTTGAGTTGTATGAGTTCTTTATAAATTTTGCACACTAACCCAAGAGAGTACAAGCAAGAGAGAGAAGGGGCATGAAACTAAGGCGTATGCAATTAAAACTGAAGCTGGATGAGAAGGAAAGTGAGCACATGGGAGGAGGGAGAGTGGAGCCAGTGAAAGTATACTAAAGTCAATGGATTGTAGATTATGCTGCCATCAGAGGCTGTTAGAGTTGGGGTTCTAGAGGGAGTGAGGTGCTAATATAGGAGATGGTAGCTGAGACTTGAAATTATAGTTGGTTGAATTTTTGGTAATAATGGCAAGCACTAGTGTATAATATGACCATAGAAGTTGAGAGACTGAAGTAGTGTGAAGGGCAGAATTATTAGAAGAGAGAAGTTCAATGAATTGGGAGGTCATGATATCAGAATAATCATCGGAGGTAATGTTGAAATCACCAAGAAATTGGACAGAAGCGGTGTTAGAGTATCAGCAATCCAGGAGTTAACAACTTTGAGAAAGAAAGAGTGAATGACCGTGGGGATGTGAATGGCACCTGACTACAAAAAGAAAGGATACAAACTGATATTGTCAGGAGATTCAAGGCTAGGACATTTTAGGGAAGAGGGAGAGAGAATGATCTGGAAACAGTGATGCAAAGCAAGGCGGAAATGTGCTCCTCCTCCAGGTCCATTGGTACAAAGAGAATGGGAAAGAAACTATTTCCTTTCTCTGAGGGCTTTTGGGGGAGCAGTGTTCTCAGGGGCGTGGCAGAGTTTCCTTAGGGAAGTGGTTCTCAAAGTTGTCTGCAGATGCTGGGGCCACATTCCAGACCAAATAACAACCCCTGGAAGTAGGAGGTGGGAGTCAGTATTTAAAAAAATGTTTACATGATTCCAATGTGCAGTCAAATTTGAAAATCACTGCCTTAGAGCAAGGAGGTGAAGGGAACATTCTCAGAAGAGTTTGTGAATGTAGAAGAAGTGGCTTGTAGTTGAACTTGAGTTTCAAAGAACACAGTGAAAGAATTTCAAGGGAAGGGATGGGTGAGATATAGGATTAGGAAAGATGATGGCAGAGCCCAATGCAGTTTGAGTTTGGGAGGTGAGTTTTCTCTGGGTTTTTTACTTGTACCTAATGTACCAAGTGCCTTTGTTCTAGCCGCTACAATATCAGAAATACATAATTGTTTACTTTATTTATGGCTTTGGTGAGTCCTTAGGCGCTGTGGCTAGAAAAAGCAATGCCAGACATGTCAGCAAGAGATGCTTCAAATGGCTTTTCTGTGGTTAAGTCATCTAGGGATGCAAGCCTTCAGAAATGATCCCCACGAATATGACACCATCTGTGAGAGGGCCCCCAGAACTTCAGCTGGAAAGACTGAGCCTGTATTGCTGTGGCTCCACGGTGCCTTGCAAAATTAGCTCTTGGAATTAAGCATGTGTGAAGAGTGGCTGCAGAAAGAGGGCATTCAGGTTTCGTGTTTATTTCCCTTGAAGGTCCTGGAGAAATTGGAAGGAAATCTAGGGATATTCCTATAATATTATTTAAGATCGGCCAGCGTTGAACATAAAATGATGAGTTCAGCATCGAGAAATCTGGCAGCACTGATTGTCTGATCTCACCCACCTGCCTCGTCTATTGAGTCATCTTCACCACGCTTTCATCTGACCATTAGCTTGTGGATGGTGGAGCAAGATCACGGCAGCTCAGTTAAGGTTCCTAACACAGAAACTCAGTAGAGGTCAGTGCATATCAATTGTCTGAAACAATAGTATTTGGCACCTTGATAACTACAAATAAGCAGCAGGAGTTTGAAATAACTAAGGGGATCATGAGCCATTTTATTGACCCTACCGTAATCAAGAAAGCACTTTTCCTGAAAGTTCCCAGCTATTAATATGAATGTTGGCCAGTGGTTCTTAGTCATTTATTGTGAAATAGCTGATGCGCTGGGAACATTATACAAGCTGGTAAAACAGACATTTTTAAATATCAGAACCAATATCACGCTGTCTGATAAAGCTCAAGCTTAGACTGTCATAAAAAAAATTCCTAAGCGTCTAAAGTAATGAGACCATGATATATAATCTGCTTAACCAGAGTGATCCCACTTTAAATGATGACTGGTTATTGGCAGTGTTTGCTGATAGGCTTATAACAAAATCTAGTTTGTTCAACATCTTTCCTCAAGAAGACTTTGTAAAAAAAAAATTTGGTTGGCTGTAGGAACTGCATATGAGGAAAAAGCTTGCTTGTAAATAATACTTTACATATGCACCGATCTGAAAATTCAGGTAAAAATATTGACTCACATATTTTGAGCTCAGCAACCACATTCCAATTGCGAATAGACAAATAATGTATTTGAATACACAAATTTCAGTGAAATGTCAATTACTTTTTTAGGATATTGATTTTAGAGCATGTCAGGATTCCTTCAACTATGCCCAATGGCAATCAAATATTTATTTAAAAAAATTGACCTGGCCTAAAATATTGCTCATTTCACATTTTTAAAATGAATTAATTAGCATATGGATTGATTCCTGCTTGAGATTGTTGCAATGTATTTACTAATGATTTAGTATAATGGAGAGATCTCTCATCTGAGAATCAGGAGATCTGAGTTCTAACATGTAATCAACAACCAGTTAGTTGTACTCCTTGGGAAAATCACTGACTTCCCTGAAACTGTGTTTCCTTAGCAGTAAATTAAGTGGTTAAAGTTCTGTCCTACTCTAAATATCTCTGATTCTATGAATCAAATGTTCTGCTAAGGCTTGGAGCGATTTAGGTTGGTCAAAAAACTGTTAACTAAAGTTAATCATTCCTCATGACTTCCCTACACCATGCTCTGAGACTTTTCTCTCATCTTTTCTTCCAAAAGGTGGCTTGATGAACAAATAGCTATAGGAATTATCTTCCCAAATCTCATTTCTATTGGATTATAAAGTCATACAAGCACAGGATTGTGTCCTAGTTGTTTGGGATCCATCGCAATAACCAGCAGAATAGCAATTTTACATAGAGCTGCTAAATGAGTAGTTAATAAATAGGAGGAAGGAAGGAAAAAGGGAGGGAAAAAGGAAGGAGAAAACACCTGTTCCCTGTATGTTATGTGCTGGTACCAGTGAAAAGCAAAGCAGTAGCTACTCCCTTCCACTTTTATCTAAAGGAGGGAACAGGACAAATCAGAGAGATGTTTGGTAAAGATTTTATTTAATTACTACAGGCACAATCATAGTAGAGATCTTTATTTCAAACAAATTCAGCCTTGTGGAAGTCTTGTCCAACACAATTATTTGATTTTTCTCTTTAGTTTGATCTAAACTTGGGTTGAAGATTCAAGTAAGAAGCGTTGAGAAAACTGAAAAAGACTAAGTTGAGAGATGGACATATAAAAATAGAGGCAACCTGATCAATTTATTGAAAAACAAATAAGCAAGACATAACTCTTAGTTTTAGTAAAATTAGTATTAGCATCAATAGCATTTCATTCTTCTTGAGCTTTACATTATATTTCAATAAAAAATAAAGTGGTATGTATTTGAGACATCCTATAATAATACATATATATATGGAGACTTTATAAAGTATAACCCCAGTTCTGGGGGTCGGTTGCCTAGATTAGCATCCTGACACCATCACTTATTAATTGCGCTACTTTGGGCAACTCACTGAATTTCTTTGTGCCTTCCTCAGATCTCTCATCTATAAAATGGTGATAATAATGGTATCTATCTGATAAGGTTATTATGACGTTTAAAACTGTTTGCAAAGCACTTTGCACGTTTCCAGTTACTATTAACTGATCAAAATATTAAGACAAGACACACACACACACAAAGAATGTGTGTGTGTTTGTTGACATCTGTATAAAATAAATACATAAAGCAATTAGGAAAAAATCCACTTTAAATTTTTAATAGAATTAGCCCTGGGGAGTGGAATTTGGGGGAGATGTGACTGCACCTTCACCTTTTTTTAATGTTGATTTTATAAGATTGATTTTTTAAATACTCAACATTTATTACATTTATAATTTAAAATTTTTTAAATTTCTAGAGTAGATATAAAGAGATAATTTACCCAACAAAATTAATCCTAGAGAGTGCAGTTTAAACAAGTTTGTGGAGAATCAAGGCAGCAGAAGAGGCCATAAATAGCAATTCCTTTTGGAGGAGGTGGGCAATATTTTTATGCATATTCAAATCTAGTTGCTCCTTTATGTTAGATAAGATATTGCAATTTCCATCAGACTTGAGAAGGTTGGAAGATTTCCAGGATTATACCTTACCACTCACCTAGTGAAGAGCAGGGCTAGAACTCAAGTGCGCTGATTCCATCACAGCCCCTCCACTACTTTATGGCATCCGCAGTGTTGATCATTCCCCATCCAGCCCCAGTTTTAAAGAGACAAGTAATAACTCATTAACATAACCTTGAAATCCAGCAGAGTGGAGAGTGACACTTTCTGATGAATTGGCTAATTTGCTTTAGACCTATATAGAGCCATAGGTGAAAATTCTCAAAATCTAGAGCCTCTATTCCGGCAATTCCTTATATCTTTGTGAAGTTTAAATATATTCATGTTTTAGACTTTTGTTACTGGTAGACTGAAGCTTTTCACCTTGTAGATAGTTTAACATGGTTAGCCTGGGTTGAGATCTCATTTCTCTGGCTGCAGATTCACAAGATCCCCCAAAGAGTCTATTCAGTAATTGTGATGCATTCCTGTAGCATTTAAGACTAAGCCCTAAAAGCTCTGCTTTGTGTACTTGATCTGTAGCGACCTTTAGAGTTCGCTACCCATTGAAGCGAAGGTCTTCCTTGTGAAATCATAGAATAGTGCCCCAGTTCACTTTCTGTTACTTGATATCACTGAACAACACTACCATTATCAGTGTCTGAGAGAAAAAAAGATATGGTGCCCTGTCTCTTTAAAAGTTTAAGAATAGCAAGCACAGTAGAGTTAATTCTTTTGGGGGCTGTGCCTTGAGAATTTTCTGGCTCCGAATCAAGCTACAGATAATTAATTATGTCAGTGAAAAGCTCCGACGGCCTGTTCTCTTCAGAGAAAAGTGACATCATCCATAGAATTCTCTGGCAATAAAGAAGAACAAAGCTGTGAGTGCAGGAAATAACAGACAGATGTCCATGAGTGAATATTTTATCTACTTCAAAGTGTATTGCAAGGAGTCATGCTCTAGGGCTGTCTTCCAGCAGCGGTGGCTTGGCAAGGGGTCTTGGAGAGTCGGAGAAGTAAGTTTACAGGACTGGGTTCACCGCCTCACATGCTCTGGCCTGAAGGTAGAAGCGCAGCATTTTTAGGGAAGTTACTAAAGAGATGACACTGCTCAAAAAATGTTGGCAAGATCCCGGCAAGCCGATCAAGCTATTTAGTGCGGGGAAATTGGATCAGATGGTGGCGGTACCATTTGTGGATGAATGTCAGTACAGGAAATATAACCCAGCGAATTTCATTCCAGGACCTTCCCTTGCTTTGTGCTTATGTCATATTTTCACAGAAAACTGTTACTGACCCCCACAGCAATTGCTAATGGAAAGAATAAATATTTTGAAGTCACATAACTATGTTTCTTATGAGTCATGTGACCTTGGGCAAGCTATTTAATTTCTTTGAGCCTTCATTTTTTTTTTTTTTAATTTGTAAAATGGAATTAAGAGAAATAAAAGATAATACCTCAGAAAAGAATTTTGTTCACACTAGGTTGCAATGTAAGTATTGGTTGTTACTAAATCCAACCCTGTCCTTCCCGGAAAATATGTTAGCTTCATGTATTACATATATAGAATCAGACGTAGTAGTTGGAATAGATATTTACCTATATAAGCAATTTTAGGCATGAAAGAAAGATCAGTGCTTCAAAATTTCAGGTTATCAGAGGACCAGAAATTCTACTATGAGAGATGTATCACTCTAAGTTGAAACTACCCATCCTAGAACTTTCTTTTTAAAACTATTTTATCTGATTTTCAAAGCAAAACCAGTTCAGCAAAGATTATTTAGAACATG
Source organism: Miniopterus natalensis (assembly GCF_054644295.1). Lineage (NCBI taxonomy): Eukaryota > Metazoa > Chordata > Mammalia > Chiroptera > Miniopteridae > Miniopterus > Miniopterus natalensis. Next base: position 35,702,265 of record NC_142085.1, on the reverse strand, counting down.
TATTCTCAATGAGAGTGCTATTGTTCTCAACTGGGTAAAAACTAGTTCTTAGATGGGGTTAAAGAAATTTTAGATGTTACAATGGTTTGTGGCCCTCAAAAAGACCACAGCACATAAACAGATATACAGTATATCTGAGGTATTAAAATTGCACTAGGGGAGCCATTAGGAAAAACATATCTAAAAAGTCTCCTTAGGAAAATAAAACTGAAAAAGTTGAAGAAACATAATTGCAAGCACAGTGTACATACAGATTTCAATATGTATTTATTATAAGCATTTCCCACATCATTGAACATCCTTTGAAATATAATTTTTAAAGCCTATAAAATATTTTATCCTATGGAAATATTATATTTTACTAAAATATTTCCTTACTGCTGAATATTTTGTTTGTTTCTAATTTTTTACTGTTATAAACAACATTGCAATGAACATATTTGTGTACCAATCTTTGTTCTTCCTGTTAAACTTCTCAACTAAAAGGTATGAATATTTTAAAGGTCTCTTATGTGCATCTGTTGCCAAATTGTTTTCCAGAGTTCATATGACTTCCCAACAAAATTATGAGAATTCTCATTAGTCAAATTCTCACTTGTAGTAATTGTTATAGTTCTAAAATATGTCTTGACTTAGGGATGAGCAGTGGTACCTCATCATTGCTTTAATTTACATTTCTTTAGTTGTTAATTAAGTTGAACTATTTCCTGATGAACATGTCATATATCAGTGAATTGTCTTATTTATACCTTTTGTATACATTTTTTTATTGAGCCTTAGTGTTTTTCTTATTATTATTTGTTTTTAAATATGTCTTTACTGATCTCAGAGAGAGGAAGGGAGAGGGAGAGAGAGAGATAGAAATATCAATGATGAGAGAGTCATGGATCAGCTGCCTCCTGCACGCCCCCACTGGGGATCGAGCTCGAAACTTGAGGATGTGCCCTGACCGGGAATCGAACCATGATCTCCTGGATCCTAGGTCGATGCTCAACCACTGAGCCATGCGGCCAGGTAGAGTTTTTCTTATTGATATACATAAACTTTCATAATTGAGGATAGTTGCCCTATATCTGTCATAGTTGTTAAAAATATTTCCACTTTTTTTGCTATTTAATTGGCTATGATAGCATTTTTACTTGTAGAAGCTCTAATCTTTTTCGTCATTCCAGAGAAAGTGTTTACTTTATCCAGAATTCAGATATCCATCCATGTGTATTCATTCATTCATTCATTCATTCATTCATTCATTCATTCATTCATTCATTCGTCTCTAAACAGAAAAACACATAAAATGAGGTTATGTATTGATTTGTTGGTGAAAATGTCATGACGAGAGGCTTGAGGGAACTTTATTTCTCCCAGGAGCAATGATTCACTGTCCTTGAATTCAGTGTTTTTGGTAACTTTACAGAAAATAACTACTGCAGATAATGAGAATCAACTGCATTTCATTTCTATTTGTTCCTCATATACAATGAAGAATCTGAATCATGGGGAGATTTGACAATAATTTCATGAACAATGATTCAGTGTTTTCTAATTCAGTGTTTTTGGTAACTTTACAGGAAATAACTACTGTAAATAATGAGAATCAACTGTACTTCATTTCTATTTGTTCCTAATATACAATAAGGAAACTGAATCATGGGGAGATTTGATAAGAATTTCATGAACATTGATGAAAGTAATAAGCCAATATCTTTTGGAATCTAAGCTTTCTCTAGTGGAAGGTAGGAAGTAGATATTTAAAAAGCTGTTCTCCTCAGAGGAGAAATTGTAAGTGCTTAGAGAAAGGGAAACACAGGAAACTGACATTGGTTAAGTAGAATACATACACACAGCACAGATGCACTTTATTCATACATTTAACAGATGTTCATCAAGTACCTACTTGTGTCGGTCACTATGGTAGGGTCTAGGGACACAGAAGAGAACAAGAGGCCTCTGCCTTCACTGAGCTCTCAGGGAGGAAATGGGCAATTGTAATGACAAAGCGGTGAGTACAGTAATTAGGGAAGCATCGAGCATCAGAAATGGCAGTTGAATAAATGTTATGCCCATTCTCAAATTGCAGAGCATCAAATAGCTCCTAACCACTGGATGTAGGTACCAATGCCCATGAGATTTTCTTGTCTAAAAATTTTTTGAATGTGCCGAATCTCTGATCCAATGCAATGAAAAAGAAAAATAACTGTAGAAGTGAATGTAATCAACTACATTTTCTCTTTGAAAGTGTAGATTAGGCGTTTCAAATTGTGATGGGGCACTAGAAGGCCAAATACAGCTCATAAAAAGCAGTTGGCAAATAACAAATAGTGTAGAAGTTTTATGGCTTTTCAGGGATCTCCTTTCTTTAAATAAATAAATAAATAAATAAATAAATAAATAAATAAATAAATAAATAAATAAATATTCCAAGTAGAAACACTGAAGCACTGATAGAGATTTTATTAAACATCAAAGACATAATTTTAAAAAATTATCAAATCTATTTTTTGTACTTATTTTTATTTTATTTTCCTAAATCAAAGGGCTTGACTTTGATTGCACCTTCATTGATAGGCAATGCCTGCTTTCCGCATGAGTGCCAGCACAAGCTGTGCTATCTAACGTTGTTCTTATTGATGCTAGGTTTTAAATAGAATACTCAGAAAAATTTAGAGGAAAAAAAAAAGGTAAGTCATTTCTGTTGCAATATAATCTTTTGACAGTGGTGATGAAGAAACAAGAGACTCTAGAGGAAACAAATTCTCGAATTAGAGAGGGAGCTGCTCCTTCAAATCACATCAACAAATTGTGCAGGAGGCTCAGAAGCACAGGGCGAGCCAACGCGGGTTGCCAGTTGTCTGTCAGGTTTATGGCATAAGAATCTCAGATGTCGTTAGGAGTGGTTTGAGCAGTCACAGAATACTGAGAGCGAGAGTGACGAGAAAAGCCTTAGCCTTTGGCTTGCTGGTTCAGTTTGTGGGAAGGCTTTTGGTTATGTTGTCCAGTAGATCCAGCAATTCCACATCAGCCAATTCACTCTTATGAGAAAAGAGGAAATTGACTTTATCGGGCATCTACAGCATTCCAAGAGCTATTTTAGTCGCGTCACATATATTTCATTCTCATGCGGGTGGGGAAACTGAAGTTCAGAGCTAACTGGCCGAAGATCACATAGCTATAGTAAAAGGGCAGAGTCATAATTTGTCTGTTTGATTCTCAAAGGGCAGGGTAACTAACATTTGCCAGGTAACTTTAGACATTAGCTCATGTAAAACCTGTAAGGTAGCTACTGCTGTGCCCATTTCACGGATAAAGAAACTGAGTTCAGAGAAGCTAACTTGTTCAAAGCCATACTAGCAGTAGCGCTGATGCATGTTTCTAACTCAAGATTCCCAAGCATGTGCTCTTTCTACCACATTGCATTCTCTTGAGTAGGAGTGAAAATAAGCAAAAAAACTAGCTCTAAGTTTACATCAGAAACGTGTTTAAAGAGAAAGATAAAAAGCAGTGGGTTAAGGAACCACATAACAATATGCATCTTCACTACACCAGAATAATTGATACTTAGATGACCACCATGAGTTCTCAAAAAAACATGAACTTATGTACATTATATTTTGTATGAGGGGAGGGACTTTATAATTCATTTCAGGGTGTTCTTATTATCAAACCTTTACAATGAAAAAGCTTTAGTGTGTACAGTGCTAACCCTTGATTACTTACAGAAGTAAATATCCAGTATTACATTCCCTGTAAGTTAATAATGGCTGAGCTTTTCTTGGATTTTTGTTCAAAACATTAAACTCTACTTGTTCTAAGTTGGCCAAATGCATGTTATAAATATAGAACTCACTTAGGTCAGGGGCTGAATTGAACACTCCAAAACCCACAACAAATCCAAAGGAACTCAATGTCATGTGAGTCAAATAAAGGAACTCAGTGTCATGTGAGTCAAATAAACCTCATGTACAATTTTATCTAGACAATGTAGTCTTATCTTGTTTGATTGAAATATTTTCTCTTTTGAAAAAGTATTACTCATATTTTTCAGCCCTTACCAGTCAGAGGCTAAAAATAAAATCAAAGAAACTAAGCTATCTTTTTTCTCTCCTGCCTCTGCCCCACCTGCTCTGAGGGAATAGGCTAGAAGCCCTCACAGGATGACCCACATATGTTCACTGGGCGACCACTTGGCATTTGGCATTTTGCCCTTTTTCCCACTGCGGCCCAGGGTGGTCATGCGGCGGCCCCTGGAAGGGCCTGCTGGAAGCTCGGCCAGCACTGTGCTTGCTCTTCGGTTTATGCCAGTTACGTCTGCTCGAGGGCTGCTCGGACTGGGGTCTACCCTGAGAGTGTGATACAGGACACAGGGACAGCTGCCCCTTCCTGCCTTCCCCCGTTCCTGAGGCTCGACGGCGTGAATTCTGATTCACCAATTCCTCTAGTTACTCGGTGAGTCCTTTCAGGCAGCCCCTTGCGCTGGGACTCAGGCACGGGCCTCGGGGTTGGGCTGGAGGGGAGTCTGAGTGACAGGCACTGTGCTGCACTCAGCCTCGCCCTTCCCCTCTGGCCCTGCTCCGTTGTCCTCCCACCAGCACCGTGCCCTTCCTCCTCTGCGATGAGCTCTTTCTCAGGAAGAGCCTTGATTCCTCGCGCAAATGGCCCTGTGGCAGGGCCAGGCTGCCAGTCACTCCTCCGGACAGGATTACATCGGGAGGGTTTCACTCAAGCTTGAAAAGGAACTTTTAGAAACCATCTGAAAGGGAGACAATCATAGGCAAAAGCAAGGATGTGAAGAACATTTAGCTTAATAAGCAGAGTTGTGTATACCAGAGACGTCTGTGCCCGGAGAGATGTCTGGTACCAGATCTGCTACAGATGCTTTATCTGTCCTGGATCTCGTCTGGCTGGTTTATGTGGATGGGATTAAATTCATGGACCTGGATAAACAACCGCAGTGAGAAAGTAATCACCTAGTTGTGCCTTAGCAAGGGCTCCTCTCATGTTTTAAGGAATTCAGCTTCTCAGCTGGTTCACAGAAAGCTAGACTCTAACTGCTGGACCTGGTTACATATAGGGGTGGGAAATTTAAGGGCTCTGCCCAAGGTCTTTATTAGCCTAGAACAAAAAGGTTGTAGTCTTTTGGAATTTAAGAAATTATACAATGTAAAATCATAGCACTGCATGGGGGAACCTATGACCTTATCTAATTTCTAATCCAGGACACAGCAGCTGTCGTACTATTAATATCCCAATATGTGTAAAAAAGAAAAATGAAGAAAAGCACATAAGTAATGAAAATGTGTTTAAATCCATGACTGACTGTGTCTTTCAGCTAACTAACCACAAGAAAAATATGACTTCACTTTTTTTTTTCTAATCCTCACCAGGGATATTTTTTCCATTGCTTTCCAGAGAGAGTAAAAGGGAAAGAGAGAGATGTGAGAGAGACACATCGATTGGTTGCCTCCTGCACGTGCCCTGACTGGGGCAGGGATCGAGTCTGCAACTGAGGCACATGCCCTTGGCTGAAATCGAACCCAGGCCCCTTCAGTATGCGGGCCGATGCTCTAACCACCGAGCAAACCCAGCTAGGGCTGATTGCACTTTTATAATTTATTACATGGAATTCTTTTTGTTTTTTTAAGTGATAATCTCTAGGCAAAAGATTGAGGATGATTTTTATTTTCTTTCTTTATTGGAATTTTTTTGGGTGTGAACAAAGTACTTTTAACTTAAAAAATATATATGGTAAAATATACCTAAGATTTAACATTTTAACCATTTTTAAGTGTACAGTTCACTTACATTAAATGCATCCACCTTGTTGTGCAACATCACCACCATCCAGCTCCAGAATCTTTCATTCTGCAAACCTGAAATTCTGTACCCATTAAACAACAATTCTACCTGTCTTTCTCCCCTACCCCTGAAAACCACCATTTGACTTCCTATCTCTATGAATTTAACTCTTCTAAGTATGTTGTATTAGTGGAATCATGTAGCAGCTGTCCTTTTGTGACTACCATATTTCCCTTAGCATCGTTATTTTCCAGGTTCACCCATGTGGTAGCGTGTCAGCATTTCCTTCCTTTTTAAATGCAAAATAACATTGCATTGTGTGTGTACCATATTTTGTTTATCCATTCATCTGTCAATGGATACTTGAGTTGTTTCCCCCTTTTGGCTGTTTGAAGAATGCTGCTATGAACATGAGTGTATCTGCTTTCAATTCTTTTGGGTAGGTACCCAGAAGTGGAATTGCTCAGCCATATGGTAACCTATTTTTAACTCTTTGCGGAACCACCATACTGTTTTCCATACTGGCTAAACTATTTTACATTTTCACCAGCAGTACACAAGCATTCCAGTTTCTCTACAACCTTGCCAATACTTATTTTCTGTTTTTTGAATGATAGCCATGCTAGTGAGTGTGAAGTGAAAACTTACTGTGCTTTATATTTGCATTTCCCTAATGATTAGTGATCTGGAGTATCTTTTCATGTGCTTGTTGGCCATTTATATATCTTCTTAGGAGAAATGTCTATTTAAGGCCTTTGCCCACTTTTTAATTAGGTTGTTTTTGTTGCTGAGTAGTATGCATTCTTTATATAGTCTATATATATATATATATATATATATATATATATATATATATATATATATATATATATATGATTTGTAAACATTTTCTCCCATTCTGTGGTTGGCTTTTCACTCCATTGTTTGTGTTCTTTGATAAAGAGAAGTTTTAAATTTGAATGTAGTTCAGTTTATCTATTTTTTCTTTTGTTGTCTGTACTTTTGGTGTCATATGTAAGAAATCATTGCTAAATCCAGTGTCATGAAGTTTTTCCCTTATGTTTTCTTCTAAGCATTTTAGCTTTTACATTTAGGCCTTTGATTCATTTTGAGTATTTGTATATGGTATATGGTAAGAATTCAGTTTCATTTTTTTGCATGTGGATATCCCATTTTCCCAATATCATTTGTTGAAAAGACTGTCCTCTTCCCATTGAATAGTCTTGGCATCCTTATCGAAAATCATTTGACTACCTATGCTAGAGTTTAATTATGGGCTCAATAATCTATTCTACTGGCCTCTATGTCTGTATCTATGCCAGTACCACACTGTTTAAATTATTGTAGTTTTGTGGTAAGTTTTGAAATGAGAAGTGTGAGGCCTCCAACTTTGTTCTTTTATGAGATTGTTTTGGCTCTTTAGAGTCCCTTGAAATTTCATGTGCATTTTAGGATGGATTTTTCTATTTCTATAAAAAAAACACACCATTGGGATTTTGAGGAATTTTACTTTTAAAAATTCAAACATCATAGTGATAATAAAAGCAAGTTTTAACATGAGAAATAGCATTTGTTCGTGATATTTTAATAAAAGATTTCTTTTAGATGATTTTCAATCTGAAGTGCTAGAAATGAACAAGCTGTATAGGGACTATTAAGCTACTATTGACTACATAGTTGTGGAGAGAAATTTCTCCAGAGAAACCAAAAGACACATTTTTAGCTTCAATGGTCCTTTAAACTAACTATGCCTAAATCTTCTCCTTGTATGTTGTTGTGTTATTAATCATGTTAAATCTGTTTTCTAAAATTCTGGAGGAAAAATGGGTTTCATTTCTATAGTAATAGCTATTACCATCATAAATTACATAGCTTTTATTTCTTGTGATACATTTATAATTTCATATTTACCTAACTTGGATAAATAGTATAACTCAATTTGTCTGAGATTTAAAGATACTCTATTTTCTGTTCCAGCATTCTGGAATGAGCTGTCTTTTCCTTATTCAGTTTACATATTTACTTTTGGAATAAACTTAAGAAGAACAAAGTGACTCCTAAATTGTAGACAAGAATGTCAGATGAAAGAGTAGAAGTTAACAAAATGTAATTGTTTAGCTCTTTTAAACAAGGCTAAGCAGTTAAGATTGTTAAATTTTCAGTGCTGGTTTATGCCTCTTTGACTTCACATCACTTATTTCACTTCTCTTTATTTCAACAAATATTTGCTGAGTGCCTATCATGTGGGCAGACGCTCTTAGTAAACGCTGTAGACACAGCCCTCCCTGTCCTCAAAGCAGCTCACAGCCTAATAAAGAAATAGACAAGTAAACTAATAAATCACTTTATTTAAACAGATACAGAACATTGAGTAGAGTTCCCAGAATGGGAAAGCATTCGCAAAATGGGCATGCATTTGTCTCCCAGGATTATCTTTTCTAGGATTCCTTGGCTCACTGCAGCAATAAGACCATATTTAGGTAGTTAACTAAATGATACAAAGGAGTGATAGTGTTTAGGAGCTGTGACGTTCTGGTTCTTCCATAAGCATAGAAAGAGATTTATTCTTTCCTCAAAAATGCTTCTACCATTTAAGGGCAGCAGCTGTTTGCAGGGAATTATCTTGCTCGAGGTGTGCAGTGTCAGAAGGTAGGGGCAGGCTTATCAAACTTCCCACCTAGACGTGCTCCCTCTCAGCCTAGGTGACTGGACCACCATACTGCGGGTCACGGTGGCATCATCTAAGAATTTGTCCCAAGCTATCTGCCTCAAGCAAATGTTTTTTAAATCTTGCGTTTTCCCCTAAACATTCAAGTGAATACTAAAAGTGTATTAATGTTTAGAAAGAGGGTTTTTTTGTTGTTGTTGTTAACTCTCACCTGAGGATATTTTTGTCCATTGCTTTTTAGAGAGAGTGGAAAAGAGAGAGGGAGAAGGAGAGAGAGAGAGAGGAGAGAAAGAGAGAAACATTGATGTGAGAGAGACACATCTATTGTTTGCCTCCAGCATGTACCCCGACTAGGGCCAGGGATCAAACCTGCAGCCTAGGTATGTGCTCTTGACCGGGAATTGAACCCGTGACCCCTCAGTGTGGTGACTGATGCTCTAACCACTGAGCGACACTGGCCAGGGCTAGAAAGAGTTTTAAACTACTACCCACCCCAAGTCTTTAAGTAATATTCATGCTTCAGGAGGATGCACCATGTTTAACTCAAGGCTCCAAGGCTCATTTTGATTCCACCCTGTCCTCCCAGAATTATGCACATACTCATTTTAGAAATGTGGGGAAAGCTATGTCACATGGGTATAAGAACTCAGCATTCTTTCCTACTCACTTTGGGTTTTTCCCCCAAATAAAAAAAAAATCCCACAAGTTTGGAAAACAGTTAAAATTGTCACCAGGCATAATCATGATTAATGGCATTTTGCCTTTGAAGAAAGCTGTTTTGGAAACACTGTCAATGAAACTCAGTTCCTGAGCACACTAAGCCCACTATGGCTGCCCTGCTAGATGCCAGGACATTCTGGAATACCTGCTCTTCTGTCCACTTGGTGTTTGTCTTAAGATGACCAATTCATCCCAGTTTGCCTGGGACTGTTCTGATTTTCAAAAGCCCCATTTTATGGGTCCCCGCTCTTAGTCCCAGGCAAACTGGGACAGTTGGTCACCATTGTTTGCCCAGAACTGGCAAACACTTCCAACAGTTTCCAGGGACCCTTCTGGTTTAAATGACTGGTCTAAAGTGACTGTGATTCCTTGGTGAAGAAGGATCAGTGGAACTGATAAAACAGTGAAAACACGAGCAGCTCTGGGGCAAGGAAGTCTCCTGGAGTCACATAACCCTGACGGGAACCTTGAGCTAGCGCAGCAAATGTTCTAAGCGCTTATGGTGGTGAATTGGTTTATCTGTCCTATAGCAATGGTTTCTAAGCGTGACTGTGCTTTGCAACCACCTGCAGAGATATTTTAAATCTCAGTTCCTGGGCTGCACCAACAGACCTGCTGATTCAGAATTTCTACATTTTTAATACCACCCAAATCTGATTATGTCAGTGCCCTGCTTCTTAAAAATGCTAAGGCTGCTTGCTGTTCCATGATAAAATGCAGACTCACGGCCCGGTTTGCATGGCTTTTCATGTGTTGCCCATTGGTATCACTTTAGCTTCATGTTGGCCTTTGCCTAGTCTTCTCTTGGCCAAGAACACTCTCATCCTAACTACTTCTCTATTTCTCTGGCTCAAGTACTTGTGAGATTCTGGGTCACTTCCTCCACAAAGCCTCCTTTGTTAGCTCAATTTCAAGTCAAGTATTATTCTAATGAAGTTCTTAGCTCCCTGTAACTCCTCCATCCTAAGGTTTATCATGTTATATTGTAAATGTCTTTCAAATGTTTGCCGATATCCCTGTAGACTTGAATCTCTGAGGATGAAATTATATGTCCAATACTGAATACAATGCATTGCACATTGTCAAGGTCCACAAATATTTATTGAATGAATGATTGGATTTAGCCCTCTTTTGAACTATGCCACCTGTGTGGGCTCCACCTGTTCTGTGTCTTATCCTGTCCCTCCATCCCTAACTCTCAGCAAACCTCAGTCACCCTTCCCTGACTTTATAAGATGAAGCACACTCACCTTTGGCCCTGGCTTTGCAGAGTAGCTCTTTGCTGCCCTCACATGTTTTGAATCAGCTCCTTATGCAGTTAGTTGAGACACCACCTTGCTCCACCTGGTCCAGTTTCAGTTCTACAGGACACCTTTGCTCTTGGCCTCCATATGCCTTCCTTGGCACAAAGAGGAACCATGTAGAAGAGAAGAGAAGAGAAGGATGTGATGCCTCTATGTCTGTTTCTATACCCTTACCCTTATCTCATACTTACTCCCCTCCATCATCAGGACTAAATAAATTGAACATTATTATTATGTCTCTTCTCCTTTGACCCCCTTTCCTCTCCCTTTTCTAGAGTCCTCTTAAAGTATTCTTCCCTTTGGGTCTCTTCGCAAATATTTAAATATAGTGGTCTACTTAGCAGCTCCCCAGGATCCTAGAACTTTAACCATTTGCTTCTGATAAAGCTTCTGTGTGAAAAATAGTAATGTTTAAAGACAGGAACTTTCTTACATTTTTAATTCTTTTATACAAAAATTAACAAGGTTTTCAAAATAGAGATGTCAAGTGGTTTTGTCCCCAAAATGTAGGCTCTTATTTACATAGAATGAATCATGCATCTTTAAAGTGGTGTAAAAATTTGCTGTGATCGTGATAGTCATCATTTTTTAAAATAATTTTTTATTTTTCAGTTACAGTTGACATACAATATTATATTAGTTCCAAGTGTACATCCCAGTGACCAGACACCATACAACTCTCCCTGCACCCATCTGACACCACACATAGTTACCAGAACATCACTGACAACATTCCCTATGCTGTACTTTACATCTCCATGACTATTCTGTAACAACCAATTTGTACTTCTTAATCCCTTCACCTTTTTCACTCATCCCCCAACACCCCTTCCATCCAGCAACCATCAAAATACTCTCTGTATCTATGAGTCTGTTTCTGTACTGTTTCTTTGTTTATTTTTGTGTGTTTTCTGTTGTTTGTTTTTTAAGATTCATTTGTTGATAGATATGTATTTATTGCCATTTTATTGTTCATATTTTTTATATATATATTTTCCTCTTCTTAAAGAAGACCCTTTAACATTTCATGTAATATTGGTTTGATAGTGATGAACTCCTTTAGCTTTTCCTTGTCTGGGAAGCTCTTTATATGTCCTTTGATTCTAAGTGGAAGCTTTGCTGGGTAGAGTAATCTTGGTTGTAGGTCCTTATTTTTCATCACTTTAAATATTTCTTGCCAATCCCTCTGGTCTGCAAAGTTTCTACTGAGAAATCAGCCGACAGTCTTATGGAAGCTTCCTTATAAGTAACTAACTGCTTTTCTCTTGCTACTTTTAAGATTCTCTCTTTGTCTTTAACCTTTGGCATTTTATTTACTATGTGGCTTGGTGTGGGCCTCTTTGGGTTTGTCTTGTTTGAGGCTCTGGCCTTCCTGGACTTGTGTGTCTATTTACTTCACCAGGTAATGGAAGTTTTCTGGCACTATTTTTTCAAATAGGTTTTCAATTTCTTGCTCCCTCTCTTCTCCTTCTGTATCCCCATGATGAGAATGTTGTAAACAGGGGCTCCTTAGACTATCTTCATTTTTTTGGATTCTTTTTCTTTTTGCTGTCTTGATTGGGTGTTTTGCTTCTTTGTATTCCAGATGTTTTGATTCTAGGCTTCATCCACTGTACTGTTGATTCCCTGTGAATTATTCTTCATTTTAGTGTAACCTTCATTTCTGACTAGTTCTTCTTTATGGCTTCCATGTCATTTTTCATGCTGTTGCACTTCTCACTGAGTTTCTTGAGCATCCTTATAACCATTGTCTTGAACTCTGTATCTGTTAGTTTGCTTGCCTCCATTTCATTTAGTTTTTTTCCTGGAAATTTCTCCTGTTCTTTCATTTGGTACCTGTTTTTTTGTCTCTGCATTTTTGCTGTTCCCCTATGTTTGTTTCAATGTATTGCTATATCTCCTGGACTTGGTAGAGTGGCCTTGCACAATAGGTGTCCTGTAGGGCCCAGTGACCCAGCCTCCCTAGTCGCTGGAGCTGGGTTCTCCAGGTGCATGCCCTCACCCTTGTGTGGGTTCTGTGCACTGTCCTGTTGTAGTTGAGACTTTATTGCTGTTGGCATCACTGGGAAGGAATAGTGGAGGAGCTGCTGTGCAAGAGCCAACCCTACAGAGCAGGACTTGCTTCAGTGAGACTTTGGTGTTCAGAGAGTCCACTCCTTGAGCGTATAACTTGTGGAGGTGGTAGGATTATAATCTGGCATGGTCTGAAGCTGTCCACCAGGTGCCCTAGCTCTGGGGCCTCGCAAGAGGTGCAAGGTCACCCACCACCTGTGCCCTGCCTAGGGCCACCCGACACAAGCTACAGAGAGTTCTGTAGATGGCTGCTACTTGTGCTGGGCTTGGAGGTGCCCAGGAGAGGTCATACTGTGAACCAAGGCCAGATGCCACTAGTGCCAAGCCTGGGGTCACTTAGCAAGAGATGCACAGGGGCCGGCTGCTGCTTGTTTGCGATATTTTAGGAAAGTCTGAAATATGAGGTGAGAGAGGACATTTGTGTGGAAAAGCTACTGGAAATGGCTTGGGTGGGCCCACATCTTGGGTGGTATTCGGTCTCATGGTATCACCAGGGTGGGGCAAACAATAAGAGCCAGGCTGATGGAGACTCAGATTTGGTGCTTCATGCTGACTCTGTATGTATGAGGGTGGGCCTCAGAAAAGAAGCAGTGGCCTCTTCTAACACTTTTGTCTGACAGAAAGCTGCTCCCCCCACCTCTCACCCTGATGCCAGACAATTCAGTTCCTCCCCATATGTCCTTGGTTCCTGTCAAGCTGCTGCCCCCAAATTGGATCTCAGGCAGAGTGAGTTAGAGTAAGTCCATGTGTGGGCCCTTTAGGAGGAACTGCCTGGGACTTCAGCAGCCCTCCATCTCCCTCAGCCATAATCCCTGCTGGTTTTTAAAAATTTTATTTTACTTTATTGATTTTTGAGAGAGAGAGAGAGAGAAACATTGATTTGTTGTTCCACTTATTGATGCATTAATTTATTGATTCTTTTATGTGCCCTGACCAGGGATTGAACCTCACAACCTTTGCATATTGGGACAATGCTCGAACCAACTGAGCTATATGGCCAGGGCTGCTTGCTGGTTTTTATAGCCAGAAAGGACTGGAATCTTGTGCTGGGAGGCCTGGTGTGGGAGCTGGGATCCCTCACTTCTTGGAGGATCTCCACAGCAGAGATATCCCTCCCAATTTTTATCTGCCACACTGGGTGTGGGACCAGCCTGTTCTGTGTCTCCACCCCTCCTACCAGTCTTGATGTAGCTGCTTCTTTAATTCCCTAGTTGTAGGACTTTCATTCAGTCAGATTTCAGGCGGTTCTGAATGATGGTTGTTCTGTAGTTTAGTTGTAATTTTGATGTGGTTGTGGGAGGACTCCAGTACTGTTTTTACCTTTGCTGCCATCTTGACTGGAGGTCCAGTCATCTTTATTAGCCTATTGATTAAATAGGTACCACAATATTAATGATTGATTTACTATATTAAACTATTTTAATTAGCAGTAATTTATAGCAACACTTATTTTCCTTCCATTGTTATTATTATTATCACAATTAAAAAGCTTTAGTAAGTTCATGGTGAATAATGTGGTTCTAAATATAACGCACAGTGTTACACCACCATAGCATCTTTTTCTTTGGTAATTAGTGTCTACGGTTGTTAAACTAAGAATGAAATATGAAGTATATGTAGCAGTAGCATATCACAATACAGTCCAAGCATAAACCAAGCATAAGCACATTTTTAGGGAGAGAAGAAATAGGTGTTTCACATCAGTTGAAAAGAAAGAAGCTGTTTTCTTCAAATAGAATAGGAAGATTTGGTCAAGAAGATAAATACCAACAACATTTACATATTTTTAAACTAAATGGCTTAAACTTTTAAACTGAAATAACTACCTATTTACAGTTTTAAAAGCTCATTATTTACATTATCTTGTTAGAGCTTTGCTTTGTCCCTGTGATATAGAGGGGTTGGTGTCCATACATTATAGACAAAGAAACTGAGTCAGGGAGAGTAAATAGCTTTTGGAAAGAGGGTGTTCTGACTTAAAAATTCCTTTTTGAAAAAATGTTAAGGGCAAATTGTGAAATGTCTACATTATTAAAACTATATCAGTCTTAAACATTATATTTTGTTAGGGAAAAATATATCTTATAAAATTTCTTTTTGCCCCAGGCAGCAAAAAGGCTTCTAATGATGGGGACCTAATAGAAACTAAATTGTTACTGTTGACTTGGCACCTATTGTGGGCCAAGTTCTATACTAGGTATTTTATATATTGATATTTTATTTTATCCTAACAACAATTGAATAAGAAAGTTATTATAATCCTATTTCACAGACAATAAAATTAGGTCAAAGCAATGTTAGCAACTTGTTCAAATCACATGCACAGCTGGGATTGGAAACAAATTCTGAGTTTCCTCAAAGCTGGGCTCACTTTATTATTCCATGCTGTAAATATTATTTCCATGTTAATTCAAATTTTTATTTGTCTGATAGCTTTATTTAATTTCCTCTATGCTCAGATCATGTATGTTTATGCTAACTAGCAGTATACTTTATGCACTCAAGATTATTTGATTTACATTTGAGAGTCATTCTCTAATTACTTCAATGCACAATTAGAGATAAACATTTTTTCAGAGATGTCATTTGTGGAAATGCCATATGGAAATAGTTCTGCTGTGATTTCTCCAGCTGTCTAGTCAGGATATGACTAATCAGAATCAATATTAGGTGGGAAAACCCATCATCTTTACACAGCAATGTTTTCAGGACACTTACCCAGGTCAGTGACTGTTTTATCTGAGGCATTACTGCTGTGTTTGAAATAATTATAAAAGGAATCAAGACAATGTCAAAGACAGAGTATAGAATAATCATTTGGGTAAGTTTGGCTTTACATTCTTCTTTGTGCTAAACCCCAGAGACACTCTCATAGGCTTGTTATAACTAGAGTGAAGGCAGCTTTCTCAGCATTTGGTACCTCAAAAAGAGAGAACTTTCTATTGCATTATTTACCTCTGTTTCATTTATATGAAATAGGAATGATGAAGCATTTCTCCTTTCTTTATAAAGTAAAACTTTGTTTCTCTCTATAAAATTGATTTCATGTTCACTGTAGAAAATTTAGAAAATACATATAAGCAAGAGAGAGAGAGCGAGCAGCCCTAGTCTCAATATAATATTTTAGTGTCCATCTTTTAAGCAATTGCCTTTTGGTCTTTCTGTTTCTCCCCCCCTAAATTACCCAAGTATATATATGATTGAGTCTATTTTCTAAGCTTCAGTAATAATTTTTTTCCTGAATATTTTGAATTCTGTTTTTATTTTGTTTCTTTCTTAGACATCTACTGTAATCTGTTTTAGAGAGCAGGAGAGCAGAAAACTTGAAATATTTACATTTCATGATGAATCCAAATCTCATTTTATTATGCAAAAGACAGTACATTCTGTGTCTGCCCTACAAGTCTTTGTATTTCACACATTAAAATGTGAGCTTTAGAATACAGCTTTTACTTCATCTAATTAATATATTTTTAAAATATTTTCAATTACAGTTGACATTCAATTTTATATTAGTTTCGGGTGTACAGCATACTGGTTAAACATTTATATAACTTATGAAATGATCCCCCAATAGGTCTAGTACTCATCTGACACTATACATAGTTACTACAATATTATTGACTAAATTTCCTGTGCTGTACTTTACATCCCCTTGACTATTTTGTAACTGCCAACTTGCACTTCTTAATCCCTTCACCTTTTTCACTCAGCCCTGTAACCCACTTCATCTGATTTGAAGATGGAAAAGAGACAGTCGTTTGTTATTGAGACTTCTAGGTCACCCATCTTCCAATGTCACCATTTTTTACACTTCCAAATGAGATTCCAAATTTTCCTTTCTGTCATTCCATAAATTCACAGTTCCTATGTTCCCTTCCCTTCCCTTCCCTTCCCTTCCCTTCCCTTCCCTTCCCTTCCCTTCCCTTCCCTTCCCTTCCCTTCCCTTCCCTTCCCTTCCCTTCCCTTCCCTTCCCTTCCCTTCCCTTCCCTTCTTCCCTCTTTTTTTATTTTAAGACAACTTGTTTTCCTTCGACTTTGGCCAAAGCAAAGGTTGGCCTTGGGTGTGAGGAGTAAGGTGGTGACACCTTTCTAAGAAAGTAAAAGGAAATATGCTCAAAGATGGGAAATGAACTGAAATGGGAAGTTTAGATTAGATAATACCAAGAATTTGTACTCAGTATGGTTGGTAGGTCTCTAAACTGATTAGTGTGGGACAATACTCTTAACTCTGGAATCACTTGAAGAGCTTTAAAAAGCACCAATGCTTAGCTCCTTCTTTTAAAGATTTGAATGTAATTGGATGGCCTAGGCATTGGAATTTTTTAAAGTTCCCCAGGTGATTCCACTGCAGTCAGGTTTGAGAACTATTATTTTAGAAGATGCTATATAGATTCACCTGTGCGATAAACATAGGAGCACTTCCTGTCTGAAGACCAATAACAATAAACATACCTGAGGCTCCCTCAGTACAGGGCCACCATATGTAGATATGGGGTTATGCCTTGCACAAAGGAGCCTGGCAGAGGCGATAAATAGGGGATGGAATACAGCCCACCCTTTGCTCATGAGCCAGCTGCACTCTGACTCTGGGCTATATCTCCTGGCACCTTTTCTTACTTGTACAAAGACACTGCACAGCCTCGTCTGACACCGCATCTGTGTTTATGTCCTTTCACACTACGTGGAGACACATTGCCTTTCCATTGAACTATTTCTGACTTTAACTTTCTCACTAATTCCAAACCACTAGGTTCTTCAAAATTAACATTTTCCATTTTTGTCTTGAAACGAGCGCATTATATGTGGCAGAAACAACATGGGAAAATCTGCAAATTCCAGTCCATTGACGTTTCTGTAATAAATTAGTCTTTAGCCATCTGGAATTAGATTATTTTGGAGACTATGAATTAGCAATAAAAGTGAGAAACCTTAAGAAAGACCAACTTTATAATGGTGCTATCTCAGGGCTAACTAGTTAGCTCCCACGTTTAGAACACCATAATAATAAGCCAGGTTTATCATTTCAAACCCATAGTTAACAGCACAGGGAGAAACTCTATTCCTTTGTCACAGACTGAACACTGTTGCCAACCAGTTTATTCTTTAGTATAAGTTAAAACAAAGTCAGTATACTTTATACTTATCACCATTACTAGAAAAACAAGTGTATGACCAGATGGGTGTACATTTAGCAAATGTCAGCTTTATTATAACTAGAGAGATAATCACTACTAACCAGTAGAAAGTACATCCAGATGTATTTGCATTATGTGATGGGGACCATAGTCAATATGATATAAAACCTATAATTATGTGGTTTTCTCAAGAACTTCAACAAGATGCTAAAGTTTTGCTAAGAAAGCAAAAGAACAACTCTGATGCCACCAACCTGACTCATCTGATTTGCAGTCTGCATGTTAAAGGGGTTAAATTTCACCTTCAGTGTGAATACATTAGCATGAAAAGCCCAGTCTAGCAACATGTGAATTCCCAACCATGTGTTTCTGTGAGAAATAAATCACTTGATGGGAAACACTAGTACAGGCTGTTTCTGTTAATTACACATGGATTTATAACTAGAATGGGAAGAGCAGGGTTTTATTTTAAACCAGATTTGAACGCTACACTGCGCATATATGGAAAACTAGAAAACTTTAAATTGTCACTGACCTTATCTGCACTGAAAGGGAGTAAGTGTCCCAGGATCAGTCCTACCCCCTCTTAGAATCATTGCTACTTAGAAAAAGCAATTTTTATGTAGTTAATATTAGCACAAATCCTTTGCTGCCTGCCTGCTTCCTAGCAACCTGAAGCAGAGTATCTGCTTGCCAATCTGCTTTCGGTAAAAATTAAGAACAGAAGACCCAGCGAATTTGCCAATCACCCTGAAGAGGTGGGGGATGTATTCAGCAAGCTCCGTGCTGATTTCGCGAGCCTAGCCTGTGATTTATGTTGCCAACCATCTGACTCTGCTGCACTTTCTATCACAGGCCAGGGAAGATGTGATCCACATGCTGAAGACGGAGAAAACCAAGCCCGAGGTCCTAGAGGCTCACTACGGGTCTGCGGAGCCGGAGAAAGTGCTGCGGGTCCTGCACCGGGACGCCATCCTAGCCCAGGAGAAATCCATAGGAGAGGATGTCTATGAGAAACCAATTTCAGAGGTAAAGACATGACACCAGCGCTCCCCTCCGAAGGGAACCTCAGAGTGACTGCTTCACATCCTTGCATTTTACATGCTTTAACATTTTTTTTCAAAGGCAACATTTTTATGATACACTAACATAGAATTAAGCTGTAATTAAATAGCTCATGAATTATTGTGGATACATTTCAATGATAAGAATTTTAGAAGCATTTCCTTGCGTATACTTAAAGCCTGGGATATATTTCTCATGTGATTATGATAGTTACATGCTCTTGCAGTCTGTTATCTTGCATTTCTCTAAGAGTTTATGTGTGTAAAATTTGAAGGGCTTATCGGTTTCAGCACTGAGCTGTCAGGATTATTATCAAATTGGTAACCTAAAATCAAATTGATCTTATTATTGATACTTATGGTGACAAAGCCACTGTACTTTGTTATCTTGCATCTTAGTAATTCTGTGATAATTAAAATGATCTCATGTGAGTAGCTAAAATACAGTGGTGAAGGCAAAATCCCAATGAAATGCCCAAGGCAATTCTTTAAGATGAAATGAGATCTAATAGGGACTATTGACTCAGTAATCACAATTTGTTGAGTAATTATAATTTATTGAGTAATAACAACTTTTTGGGTAATTAATAACAATTTATTAATTACCCATGATGCTACATGTTAAAAATACTCTCACATTGTAGTAAAAGTTTGGTGCTGAATTAGGGAACCAGCTGATGGATCTAGCCATATTGACTCTTCAGGATTCATGTAAAAAATCCATATATGTGAAATTAGTATCATAAGTGAAAAAGAATACAGAAATTTAAAGTCTGAAGCAGTTTATTATAATCTAACTTTTAACTTAGTCAAGTCTTTGCATAGCTCAGTTTGACAGATCTCAGACAAGATCTGCTTTAGACAGTATTCACAACAGATTGATGGTCTTATAATTTTCTATTTTCTGCAACAAGGATAAACTGAAGCTCTGTTCTCATCTTTTCCTAAAATGCTAAGAGATGATTACATGATATGATGCAGTCAACAGGCTGGCTCCACTTTCATTTTTGAGATCCATGGTTGCTGGCTGTGTGTGGCCTTGGTCATGTCATTTCAACTCTTTAAGCCTCAATTTCCTGATCTGTCAGGTGGGAGAAACAACAGTGTACCTATAATAGAATTGTGGGGATTAAATGAAGCAATGCCTGTAAAGCTCTTCACATCATGTCTGATACATGCCAGGTACTCAACAAATATAAGCATTGGTATTTACTTGGATTTGAAGGTGGTAATTGCTCACACCCTTGGAGGGATTTGAGGAGTAAAAGACATATAGAGGTCAAAACATCAGTTTTATGTTATTATTATAATCACCTGAATTGGAGAACTCAGCTCAGATAAATGGTATCATTTGAACTTCCTAATTCTTTTCTCCCAAATTAGAGCTTGGAATGAATGACCCTCAAAGGAGAGGTAGGTCTGCAGAGTACACACATTTACCCAGAACCACTCCCTCCAGTGCGCTGAGTTTTACAGACAGTACACAAAGAGAGGAGTTTCTAACCTATCATCAGAAGGTAGACCTCACACAAATGCTCCTGCCTTGTGGACAGAAGAGCAGAACAGAAAACACCCACCTTGTGGGTTGTCTTTTTGGGACTAGCTAAGCTGGGCATAACTCTTGGTTCCTTTGTCTCCTCAACTCAACAAGCTGAAGAGTTGTTCTTCCCTTGGGGAGGAGTGTCCTAGAGAAAAGGACAGGAGCTTCTTTTCCCAATACTGACAAAATGGTGAAGTCTTGTTTTGTGAGAGAAATAGAATGCTAGAAGGGGAAAAGATTTATCTCTCACCATCTACAGATTTTTGGTCTCCAAAACTTTTGGGTTTAACAATCAAGTCCATATTACCCAGGGGCAACTTCATGAGGCAAAAATCCCTGTTCCATTAGCCTCCTGGGACCATGAGCAGGTAGTCTAGCTCTTAAGTGTTCCTAGAAGCCATACTACACCTCAAGCCAAAAAATTGCTGCTCACTCAAATATCCATACTAAATTAGGCCCAGCTCGGCTACTCAATAGATCTTACTGGTTATGTCACCAGTGCTGGGGGACAGGCTGAGCTAGTGTAGGTGGGGAGAAGATTGCCCACAGAAACCCCAGCAACTACTCCAGTGCCCTAGCCCCAGGACTGTAGCTGCTTCAGAGACCTGCATGGATAGAACATATTAAAGCTAAGGCCCACCTCCTGTCCAGGCTGCCCCAGAACACTTAATATCAATATGTGCTGTTTTTTCTCCAGATGCCCTTAATATGTCTGTCTATCTGGATATTTCATTCAACTATCAAATTAATAAAGCTCCCACCTCCTCCTCCAGAGTTCCTACAAAAGTCTGGCAGATGACTTCAAGTATTTAGCTTTGTGATTGGTATAAGTAAATAAATGACCTCACCAGGCTTTCTATACTTTCCCTCCTAGACTTTGGAGAAACTACTTGAGAGAGAGTTTGGGTCTATAGAACATCATGCAGCATCTTGTGGCAGCCAGAGTAAAAAACAAGAAATGAAAAGGTTGAGCTGCTCATTTTCAGTTCCCTATTCCCAATACAACCTTCAAACTCTCTTTCCTTAGTGAGGAGTGGGGGAGGGTGTGAAGAACTAGGCAGAAGCTGCTCTTTCAAAAGCATGGAGAGTCCTACATGATCATAAGGGTACAAAGGGGACAGAGTCGCTCCTTCCACATTTCTGATGAGGAGGAGGAAGATGTTTCAGCAATGCTTGACAAATTCTAGAAAATATGGTGAAAATCACATTTGTAGAAGAATGGGAGAGTTCTAGGGGGAGAACAGGTTGTAATATGAAGCTATGAGAAAATCTCTTCTATAGACTGTCCCTTTAAGATGACAGAAATTTACCAGAACCCACAAAGGTACAATTTGCCAATCCCTGTTGATCTCAGATATTGTCAGTCACCATTTAACCTGGGCTTCTTCACCAGCCTGTCTGGCCACTTGCCTTTAGGAGATCTAGGCAGAAGGCACTGAGTATTATGGGGGCAGTATCTCTTTTACTTTGGGCCCCAGAAATGGTCCATTCACAATAAAAAATACGCATTTGAAGAGGGAACCTTGGATCCTTCTTATGACTGAAAGGCAAACATGGAAAACCCAGCAGAAACAGCTCTGATGCTGATGCCCTGTGGAGCTACACCCTTGGGTTTTAAGGAGTTGGTTGTGGGATTGAGAATGAATTTTAAATATGTGTGCTTCAACATATTTAGAGCAGTGGTTCTCCACTGGGGGAGGGTCAGCAATTTTCCCCAGTAAGGTACATTTGCCAATGTCTGGGAATAGCTTTGTCACAACTGGTGGTGACACCACTGACCTCTTGGGGGCAGAGGCCAGGAATGCTGCTAAATATTCTCCAATGCACAGGATAACCTCTCAAAATAAAGAATTATTTGGCCTAAAGTGTCAGTATTGCTGAGGTTGAGAAACCCTGTAATAGAGTTTGAAGAGGAGAGTAGGATAGGGAACTATCAATATTGTAAGATTTGATCCAATTTCACAAACATTTCCTGAACACTTACTTTGTTCCAGGCACTGTGCTGGGATCTAGGAACTAAAAAGATGGTTAAGGCATGACCCCTTAAGATCTTATAGCCTGGCCAGAGAAATAGGCACAAAGCCCTGTAATAATATTTGGTAAGGCCTCTTTTAGTCTGAGATATGTGCTTTCTACAAGTTCTAAAATCCTCCCTATATTTATCATCTCTTGAAAAAAGACAATGGCAGGTCCTTTGTATCCTTCTAGAAATGCAAACCTTAAAAAAGATTGTGATGACGATCATCACCTCCCAGGGGAGAAGTTTGGCACATGTACCTGCTGAGCTCTTATTTTCTCTGCGATCAGCAGAGATGTCACCCTCTTTCTTTCTGATTAGAGGGTTTGTGCCATCTCACGAAAACAGTGAAAGTGTTTGTCCTCCTGAAAGTTTAGGAGCCATACATATGTTCACAGTAAAAGGGCCAGAAGGCCAGAAGTTCCTGCAGCCTTATTATTGACTAGTTTATAAAGCCGAGTGGCCTAGAGAAAATGATGGAATGGGGGAAACGGCAGGGAATACCAGACTCTATGTTCCGCCCGTCAGGTAATAAGGTACTAGGCCAATGTAAACAAATTATTTAGAGTCAAATACAAATAAAGTAACATAGTAAGTTCTTTCCCATGTTTGCTGACGCAGCTGGACAGACTTGAGGAAAAACAGAAGGAGACCTACCGGCGCATGCTAGAGCAACTGCTGCTGGCCGAGAAGTGCCACAGGCGCACGGTGTACGAGCTGGAGAGCGAGAAGCACAAACACACCGACTACATGAACAAGAGCGACGACTTCACCAACCTGCTGGAGCAGGAGCGGGAGAGGTAATGTGCAGGCCGCCAGGCACAGCAGGGGGCCGGCAGCCCTCAGCTCCGTCCCTCCTGCCAGGGACCAGGCTGTTCCAGAGACACCGAGACAGGTGCCCGGCCTAATTCCATTTCTGAATGGTTTCTCACCGTAGACAGTGAGACAGACTGTTACCTGGAACTCGCATGTGAATCTGCGGGAGGGTGCATGTGAGCAGGATTCCACGTCCCCACTAGGTTGTTGAAATCCATACACTGTAAAGCTGGAAGCCAACCCAGGAAGATTGTATTTGAACTTGATCAATGAACCACTTCCATTTGAAAATCCTCTCTACTAATTGCGTTCTATTTGAAATAACCTACTTGATCTCTTTGGGATTGAAATCCACTTAATCAGGAAGGGAACATTTTAAACTTAACAAATGAATCCTATCTTAATACCAGTATAGAAAATCTTAATATTTGGTTATGTATAGATTACTTCATGAGTAGAACTACCTGCTTAACCTTCTAAGGGTTGAAAACTCTTAAAACAATGTGAAACAAAACAAAACAAACCCCTCAGTGTGATGAGCCTTGCTTATCTATCCTCGTAGGTGGTTTTCCTCAGCCAGGATTGACACATTTGAAGCCGACTCCAAATTGCCAAGCTCTATGCTACCCTGGGTTTTTTTAGCATCTTCTTTTTAGCTTATTCTCTTTTCTTTCCCATACTTAAGTATATGAATTTGAGAGCCCTTGAAACCAGTGACGTGAATCCTGATGCTTCTGAGTGATCAAGCGTGTCTGCTCTGTGTATAGGACTTACAAATTCAGAACCACTCAGGAACAGCTTCACCAGCCCCAGCTTTATTATCTACTTACTATCTACCAAAAAGGGACCTGGTTTTCCCAGATTGGTTTACTTACCAGGAAAAGCTATCATCATAAGAGAGAAAATGAAAACATGAAGCAGCAGAGATTAAATATTTAAAAAATTATTGGTGACGTTTACTTATTATTGGACTTGGCACACCCCTTAGGGAGGCAAAAATGGAAAAGAGAACAATGGCTGTACAATAGCCTCAGGTGATAGTTTCTTTGAGCCTGTCTCCGTACACTCAGGTGTATTAGTTTCATGTTTGAATAAATAGATGGTCTACTTTGACATTTTCAGTAACAAAACAGTGAGAATAAACTCCAGCTCCTCAAATTCTGTGAACTTTCCAATGTAAAGCACAGATATTGCAAACAAAGTTCTAAGGGCAGCATAAATTATGTATACCTACAACAGACCCCCAGTTACATGTCCCGTGCAAGAAAGCAGTCAGGTAAAAGAGTAGCAACTTGTCTGATAGTGACTTTTTTTTTAAAAGCTCTGAAATCAAATAATTTTAAAGAACACCTGTGTGAATTAAATATTTTCTGACCACTTTGTAAATTATTTCATTCAGAACCAGATATATCTGTCTTTCCTACGATGTCACCCCCAAGTTCAATGCCTGAAGTAGCACCAGTTCACTTACAGAGTTGGTTTCAATGAAGTGTGTCGATGGCAAGACGGTACTTATCCAGGCTGTTTCTTTTTCTTCCTTTTTTGTTTTCCTAACTTTTGTGTTCTGTGCGAGTAACTGAAATGATAACACAGGATGGAGAGTGCTGTAGTTCAAACAGTACTTTTACATCAGTTATACAGTGAGTCTGTCCCAGATGTGTTTATTTCCTAACTTCATGTTGATCAACTAACTCTAGAGGAACAATTCCAATCCCTTTTTTGGAGTTAATTCTACTAAGACAACTACAACAACCGTATAGTCTGAGCAAAGTGCTATGCGGAAGGTTTTTTTAAATCAAAGTAAAAATTTAAAAAATTATCTTAAGATGCCTTTCATACTTTGATCAGCACAACTAAGATATGTCACCAAATTTTCATGTTTTAGATAAGAATCCACTAAAGACCTTTGCCTCTCACTTAAATGTCAAACCACTTTAAGGTTTTGAAATAGTATTTTTTGACTCAACAGGTTATACTTTAGTGTTGTATATTTTTTACTGTCAATGTTTTTTTCCGGATCAGTTGACTGCACCACTGTGTATGTCACTATGGGCACACCCTGACACACTTGTTTTGTTAAATTAAACACCCACTAGGACTCTGGTAACTTAAGTTGGTATCTCTGAATTTCTCTGAGAGCTGAGGCGTCCACCGTGACTGGCCTGCTGCGTTCCAGGGCACGGGGGCCTGCGGGATTCTTGCAGAGGTCAGGCTTGGGGCTCTTGCTGCCCTTTGGAAGCTGCCCTGCTAAATCTGCTTTGAGTTAAACCCTCCTTTTGAAGTAAGCGGCCATAATTAGATCTACTTATGGGGGCTGGCAGTTTGCTGACCCCAAGGCTTGCTTTCCCGTGAGCCACGCCGCAGGGGAGCTCTCCCCACCAGGACCTTGGACCCGCGGCCTGGCCCCTCGTTCCTGGGGCTCAGACAGGCCAGTGTGTGTGTGTGTGTGTGTGTGTGTGTGTGTGAGAGAGAGAGAGAGAGAGAGAGAGAGAGAAGGGGGGTGGAGGGGAGAGAGGAGAGAGAGGAGAGGGACAGCCAGTGCCAGAGCCAAGAACTTTCCTTTGGAAACATTTACCTTTGTTTCTTCTGTGAGCATGAGTGAAGGAAGGAAGTGAGACTGGAGATAAGCCCAAGTGGTTCCCTTCTTAAACCCAGCCCGCTTCCCCGCTGGGTGAGACTGTGGCTCTGCAGGCTGTCTCCACCCCAGGCAGCTTTTCATCTGCTGCTGGTGGGATGGTGCGGGGAGGGGTGCAGAGCCAGAGGGCCCTGCAGAAGGTAGCATCTAGGCACCATTCTCTGTAACTATCCTGCTCTGTAAGGGGCTCTCACTTCCAGAAAAATGGTTAAAGGTGACAAAAAGGGACCAGGCATACAGGAGCAGTAGCAGGTGTTGATAAGCAATCCAGATATTTGATGAAACCAGGAATCTGAGGCTCTGAGCTTTGCAAAGGAATTCAGAGATCAGCCCTTTCAAGTCCCTCATTCTACAAGGGGAGAAATTGAGGCCCAGAAAAATTATGTAGCTCAATTAAGAGTGTAAAGTAGGGCACTGGTCTAGCACTTTTATGCAAATGAATCCTTTGTGCAACATGGCTTGTTTTATGTTTTCTTTGTGTGGGGGGGCTCCCCACCTCCATGCTCTTATGTCCAAACTATGACATAACACCTTTAAAAGGCAGAATGGTGGATATTGTGAGGATATAAACACAGCGGCATTAGGACCAGTGGTGTCTCTAGACTGTCCAGTTAGGAGAAGCTTTGAGATAGCATCTCTTGGAGAAGCAGCCTGGGGACTTGTTTTGGAGCCAAGTTTAACTAGGATACATAATGTTCTACTTCAGTTGCATTCTTTTTGGGGTAGTTTTGATACAAGGCTAGTGGTGGTTATGGGAAGGATACATAAAGCCCCCCTCCAAGCTACCTCCTTATTATGGCCATTGGCCTGGACCACGCAAGTATAAACACTATTGAAGCAGAAATTATTTTTCACTTTTCAGGAGTTGTTTAATTCATTTTGTATAAAAATCCCACAAATTAAGTGCCTAAAATGGATAACATATTTTTCTGGGCTTCCTTTATTCTAAGTCAACAGACTGTGATCATAATTTATTACCATCATTTGCTGCATATTTATTTTTACAAATAGTCATATTTTCAAATTAAAAAGAGGAAACTGCATGAAAAAATGCAATGGCTTAACTGGCATTATTTTTAATAAAGATGAAAATACCCTTTATTGCATTAATTAAGACTGGGTAAAGGAAAGTTCTTTTTCTAAATGCTATATTCTGTTTAATCCATATTTTAAGCCAACTTGATCTTTAAAGGCATAATTCTGGGCACATGAGATTACCTTTAGAGTTTATACTTTATTCCTTGTCTGAACTGCAAGACTTGTGATTTTATTTATTTATTTATTTTTAAAATTTTTTAAAAATATATTTTTATTGATTTCAGAGAGAAAGGAAGGGAGAGGGAGAGATAGAAACATCAATGATGAGAGTCATTGATCGGCTGCCTCCTGCATGCCCCCTGTTGGGAATGGAGCCCGAAACCCAGGCATGTGCCCTGACTGGGAATTGAACCGGGATCTCCTGGATCATAGGTTGATGCTCAACTGCTGAGCCACGCCGGCTGGGCAAGACTTGTGATTTTAATCTTAAACCTCACTAGGACTGCTTCAAGAATGTGTAGAGAGAGCACAGATACATTTAAAAAATGATCTTGAACTTAATTATTTGAAGGGAGTGTATGTGTGCATGTGTAAATGATATTGGGGAGTGCTGTCTAAATTTATAACTGTAGATACACTTTTAAAGATTTTGGATTCTATAAGCTCAGCTGGGACTGCATAAATAATTACATCATCATAAAACTTGCAGCAAGCCTTCCAAGTATAAGTTTTTGTGTGTGTGTGTTTTTAAGTACAAATCATCATCTCAAGAGAAATTTCTGAACTTGTAAAGCAGAGAATGCAGGAGCAGGAGCTTGAATGGAGGGGAAGCTTTCAAGCCCCATTTTGGTATTGTTTAGATCCACGTGCAGGGCATTGGGCATCTGCTTGGTGGCCCGGTGGCCCATGGGACAGGCTGCACTGCTACACTTGCTTGTATAGGGGAATGATTGGTGAGCAGAGCATGAGTTTGAAAACTGGCTCTAGTGGCCTGGGATTTTGGGAAACATTCTTGGCTCACTTTATAGAAAAAGATTCACATCTGGTTCCTGGGCATAATTTCCTGAAGTTTCTTGGATTTAGATGCTTTATCTCTAAAATATGGCAATGAAATTGATTTTTCTCACTGGTAGCTTGGAGGATCATAATAAAGCTCTCTGTAGAAAAAGACTGCTGCTGATGTGTAAATGATCAAGTCTTATCAGGCAGAAATTAACCGATAGGTGAAGCCTATCAGCAGAAAACAACTGAGCCCTCACTCTGTTAGGGCTCTGCTAGATGCTGTTTAATAGCAGAGTTAGCTCTTTTATTGACTTCCCCAATGTGCTGCACACATATTTGCTTAATCCTTACACAACTGTATCATGTATAGTTACCAACCCTATTTAGTAGGTGGGAAAGCAGACACATTACCTTCCTTCCACCAAGGTCACTGCCAACAGATAATTGAAAGAATCAATGTTTGAACTGAGCTTCTCACAGTAAAAAAAAAATAATAATAACTTTTTCTACTTCTAAATTCTTACTTTCTGATTAACATAAATGCCTCATTTCCATAATGCATGGAGGAAGAAACGACTTGGAAAGTTGAACAATGACTTCGCGGACTGCACAACCACTCTGTTCTGGATTCAAATTCACAGGCTTAGTCATGAGATATGCTACCTACTATCAGTATCCTACTGATCAAGAACATTGCTGGGAATCAAGTTTTTAAGGAACGAGTGGGATTAGAATTCAGAGACTCAGTCACAGAAGGAACTTGTTTTATAGTTGATTTTCTGAAAGAATGCTAGGCTCAAACTACACCTTTCAATATCTCTTACCCTTGCAATATGCAAATTCCATTTCCTACTGGATAATGTGACTGAAATGAAGGAGGCTGAGTGGGTGGCATTAGCATTACCACACAGCTTGGTTGTTTGTGTTGGGGGATGGGATAGGTAGGGAAAATGTGAAAAAAGTGATGTTACATCTTACTTAAAGGGACCAGGAAATCAGTGACTCAAAGACAGCTTCCTAGGGTTGGAAGTTTGGAGTTAAAGGGGAGTTGATCCTTCTAAAAGATCTAGGATATTAACACATCTACTATCAGCACTGCAGCTCTAGGAGCATGTCACTCATCCTTAACTAGGCACTCTGTGGATTAAATATGAGTGAGCCCATTAAAAAATGGCTTGAGTTCATTTCACCAGATCCCACCTGTACAAAAATGCTAGGCCTTAGGCAGATGTGACCTTTTCCCCAAACTTCATAGTGCCTCATTCTTAAGGTCATTGAGTTAGCAACCTTTAATCTAAGGCTCTTCAGAGTCTTAGTAATATAACTTTAACAAGTATGCCTAAGAAAACAAGTAATCTGATCAACAAAATGTTCTGATTAATCAAAGGTTATATGAATTTATTTACTTTTATTGTTATGGAAAATATTTCTCAGATGTGTTTTACTTTCCTTAAAAATTCTTAATATACCACAAAATCCAATTAAGTCATATTTGATGATTCAGGATCTTGTAGTGCTGCTACGTGCTACCTAAACAACCTCAGAGGCTATTAGATTATATTTAAATCTAAATGTCAGTGATGGTTGCATTTTTATTGTACAAAAGGATGGCGAAGATGTTTTCTAGATCTTAGGCTTAACCTAGTTGAGAGTCTTGGTTAACTAGATGAAATGTATTTGAACCCGAAGGAGAACAATATAACCTGGCCCAGGAAGAGCTCTAATATTATACAGAGGGGTGGGATACTAATCAAAGAAAACTGGCCACAAAAAGGAAAAACATGGAAAAGGAGGGCTGAAGAGAGATTGGGCAAGAAACACACTTTACTGTTTAAGATTTTAATACATAAGAAAGCCTCGGTCCTGTTATTTGATCCCCCTAATTCTGGAAAAGTCCTAGGAGAAGTGAGCATGGAGGATGATATTTGGAATTTGAACATGTAAGAGTGAGAACCCAGTAGAGAGAGGTGGTCAGGTTTGTCAGTCTCTCTATTATCGGAACCAATCATCGAGTTGTTTGTTCTCTTTCAGAAAGATTTCAGGAAATTGTCAGACAGTTCCTTAGAAAAAGTACCTGATTCACTGAAGGGGCATCTTCTGAGAAAAACAGAGGAAGCTTCACTCACATAACTGTCATTCTTTTAGTCATATGACTCTGTAAATGCTGGTCACAACCAGTTAGACCAGAAGTTGACACCTGTCCTAGACAAAGCTTACAAAGATCTCAATCCTAATGCTTCCAGGGCGAGGCCCTAACTGAATGAAGCAGATGCAACTTTTTAGCACACGTCGCACGAGTGGCAGGGACCGCTGGGCTGGAGAGAGCAAGCTCTGACTACGGAGAAAAGTCACAGTTCAGCTCAGGCCGATTGAACTCATTTTATTTATTTTTTTCTGATTTAAAAAAAAAAATTATTTTTCAATTACAGTTTACAGTCAATATCATTTTGTATTAGTTTCATGTCTACAGCATAGCGGTTAGACAGTCATACACTGTCTAAATGATCCCCTGATAGTTCAAGTACCCACCTGGCACTATACATATTTATTACAATATTATTGACAGTATTCCCCATGCTGTACTTTACATCCCTGTGACTCTTTTGTAACTCCCAATTTATACCTCTTAATTCCTTCACTTTTTTCACCCAGCCCCCCACACTCCTCACCTCTGGCAACTATCAGTCTGTTCTCTGTATCTATGAGTCTTTATCTAGTTTGTTCATTTACTTTGTTCTTTAGATTCTACATATAAGTGAAATCATATGGTATTTGTTTTTCTCTCTCTGACTTATTTCATTTAGCATAATACCCTCTAGGTTCATTTATGCCTTTGCAAATGGTAAAATTTCATTCTTTTTTATGGCCAAGTAATATTCTATTGTATATATGTGCCACTGCTTTTTTATCCACTTGTCTGTTGATGGGCACTTGGGTTGCTACTATATCTTGGCTATTGTAAATAATGCTGCCATGAACATAGGGGGGCATATATTCTTTTGAATTAGTGTTTTGGGTTTCTTTGGATATAAACCCAGAAGTGGAATTGCCTCTCTTCCTCACTTGCAGATGGCCATCTTCTTGCTGTGTCCTCATGTACCTTTTCCTCCATACATGTACATGGAGAGAGAGAGAGAGAGAGATTTTATAAGGCGTCTTCTTATAAGACCTCAACTCCTATCAGCTTAGGGCCCTCCCCTTATGACTTCATTTAACCTTTACTACCTTCTAAAAGCTGTACCTCCAAATACAGTCACATTTTGGGGGAAGGGGGTTAGGGCTTTGACATATGAATTTGAGAGGACACAGTTTAGTCCATAGCAAAGGCCATGGCAAAACTTGTGGTTCTCCCTCTAATAATTCAGGAAAAATAGAGTAAAAATTAGTGTCTGATATGGAAAGAGTTTGACATGGCTTCAGTATCCTGCAACACTAAAAGAGTATTTAGGCTTTCCCCATATCTCTAAAAAGCCATGGGAATAGATGAGACAGGGCTGGACAAGAGGACAGAGCTGTGACCCACTCAGATCAGCAACCGGAGCAAACTAACAGCTGAGACTAGAGACCACTGTGTGCCTCTCAGAGGATGCCAATGTGGGAGGATGACGACTGGATGACCTCCCACCCACCTTCCTGGTGGTCCCAGAACTTAGCCCCAACTCCAGAACTGGGGTTCTGAAGCCCTAGAGTTAACTCAAGAGACTCTGTCTTAACTCAAGTTTCTTTAAATTTACTAAATGGAACCTGACTGGATTGAGCTTACCCAGAATTAACTAAGATAAAGTGGAATGGGAGCCCATAAGAGAAATGATAAGAGATACAGAAAAACGAATATCATTGTATTTCCTGCACACATTGGTAAAAACAATCTACATATGTATGTGCTAAGGACAAATAATGTGGTTTTGTGGTTTGTTCCAGAGTACTGGTGGTGTGCTTAAAAATATTTTGTGACCTTCAGAGCTAAGTCTAACCTCTTCAACTGCAGTTAACTACTTCCTTTGGTTACTCTAGCTACTTGGTGCTGAACCCCCTCAAAATCTGTAACCTGGAGACAGTTGTTTTCTCAGTGTCCTGCATTTCATTTGGAGCAAGATAGCTCTGAATTCAAATTGTCTCTGCCACTTTCGGGTCTGTAACCTGGGACAGGTTATCGAATCCCTCTGATTCTTGGTTTCTTTGTCGATAGTATGAGGATAACTGAGTACCTATCTTGTAGAGTTGTTTATGTTCATGAGTTAATTAATATAAATCCCCTTTTACAGGCATAGCATAGAATACCTAAAAGTAATAATTTCCTCTGCTTACCTGTATATTTATTAAACACTAACAAGAAAACTATGCAAGTTTCACTAAATTAAAATTTACATTTTAACAAACTATGACATTTTGAAAACAATGCAAAGTATTGAAAAAATGAATTCTATTATTTGGGCATAGTTGATATTGTATTTAGATTGTAGGTAGACTCAGAAAAAACGGATAAATGGCCCTGGCTGGTGTTCTCAGTGGTTAGATTCCATACCAAAGGGTCTCGGGTTTGATTCCTGGTCAGGGGCATGTACCTAGGTTGCAAGTTTGTTCCCCGCCCACTCCTGGGGCATGTGCAGGAGGCAACCTGTCGGTGTGTCTCTCTTTTTCCCCCCTGCTCCCTCCCTTTCACCCTCTGAAAAGCAATGGAAAAAATACCCTCATGTGAGAATTAAGGAAAAAAAAAGAAAACTGATAAACATACTATAAACGATTCAATAAAGTGAGAATTCAATAAAGTAAGTTGTCAAGGTACAAACTATATAGAATCAATATTCAAAAATCAATAGTTTTCATATTCTTAAATGACAAAATAATATAAACTACATTAAACATAAACTCTCATGCTATTAATCTATGAGCTTGATCTTAATAAAAATACCATCAGGATATTTTTTTAAGTATGGGAACTAAATGAAATGATTCTAAAGGTACTATAAAAATATGACTATTTTTCATAGTCAAATATGAAAATACAAGAATAGTCAAATTTTGAAAACAAAAAGTAGGAGAAATGTTTTCTACCAGAAACAAAACTCATTTTAAAGTTACAATAAGTAAAATATTGTGGTGTTGGTACATGGATTGACAGATCAATAGAGCTGATAGCAATTCTGGAAATAGATTATGGTAGATACATAAATTTAAAGTAGATGCTGCACCCCATATTCATTTTAAAAGTTGAGACTCTCAATAATGGTTATTATTATAGTTATTTTTATGTAGAGTGCAGATAATTTATTTGTAAACATGGGGGACAACTGACCATATTTTAGTTAGCATCATTTCCCTCTGGCCTTATCTGGTTTCTACTATTTCAGGAGAACCACCAATATAACAGTTGTGGTTTACGTTAAGGGAAGATTTCACATTGACTTTTTAAGTTTCCAAATGACTGATAAGTCCTATGTAATAAAAATTATATTTGAAGAATAAAGTATAACTATAAAATATATAGCTGGAAAATGATGACTTTCTATTAAAAAAGCAATATTATGATTTTTAGCCACATAAAATTTTATGGGAATTAAAATACATGATAACTATAGGCATCCTTTGGAAGAAAAACTACTATGGTAACTTTGTGGCGATCATAAATACTGCTGTATTTCTATAACTTCATATATTCAAAAAAAATTAATTAATTAAAAAGAAGTGACACAACACATTTTATATCTTAAAGAGAATATAAATTTAAACTGAACTTAGATTGACTTATTAGAATAACCTAAGGAATAATTATTCTCTTTTCCCAGAAGCTGCATAAAACAAACTGCTCAAACATGAAAAAAAAAAAAAAAAGGAAGAAAGAAAGAAAAAGCTAGTCTGAAGAATTGTATCTGATAGTGTACCAAACTGAGGAGTTATTTTAATGCATGTATTTTTCACAGAAGTTATTGTGGGCCATTAAATGGAGAAGAGGTACAAATTCACTCATTTTAAAAGTGTAGTGCAGATTTACTGTATATTTTTTAGATAAAATGTTGACTGTTATTGATGCAGCATATGTATGCCAATAAAAATTCATGCTTATTTTCATTGTTAATCAGAGAGCCCCCAGGAACTAGAGCAGATGAGAAGTTTTAAGAAACACATAGTAAAAACCATTAGGAAATAACAAGCTGGCCAGGGCTATCATGGTACTTTAACAGGCAAACTTTAAGTCAGTAGTTACAGCCTCAGTGTCTACCCAAGTGAAATACAGTGAATAACTAGTGCCTTGTAGTGACAAATTACTTTTTTCATTCTTTCTGGTCTATCAATACACTGTCAATCATGATCCAGGAAACTGTTATGCCAGACAATTGATCAATTCTGACAGGCATTCTGTATGTCAGAAATACAAAACCAAAGTCTCCTATAGCTTTTTAAAAAATTAATTATTCTGGCTGGTGTGGCTCAGTTGGTTGAGTGTCGTCCCATGCACCAGGTGGTTACCAGTTCGATTCCTCATCAGGGCACATGCCTGGATTGCAGGCTTGATCCCCAGTAGGGAGCATGCACGAGGCCAGGAGGCAGCCGACTGATAATACTCAATTTATGATTCTCTCTTTCGTCGACGCTTCTCTCTCTCTCCCTCTCCCTTCCTCTCTCTCTAATATCAGTAAAAATTTTAAAAATTCATTAAAGCATTAGTGAGATGTATAAGTTCCAGAGAAAACAACTAAATTCAGGTTGCAAAAGCAACTGGATTAAGAGTGAAAATTTCCAGCAATTGATTGGGAGTTTTTGGTTCCTAAATTCCAAACTAGTTGAATCAAGTTTTTAATTGAGCTAATGGTTTATTTCAGCATCATGGACAAAGTCAGATATTGAAAAGTAATAAGTGAGATTCTTCTTCTGAAATGAAAAAGCTTGGGGATGCTGCCCTAAATTGGCAGCATTTGTTATCACAATAAATACCAGGCAAATGTTGTCTTAGCACAAATTCATACACCACGAGTTAAGAAAGGAAACTGCTGGAAAAATGTGTTGTCTCTTAGCACCACAGAGAATAACTCCATTACTCTGATATTTTTCCCTTTTTCCAGGATGGAAGAAGGTACTCAGATTAGCATTACAAATCCTGGACTCCAGGGAGGGAGTTGGAACTTGGGAAGGTAGTGTTTTCAGTGTTTGGAGGTTGCTCCTTTCTGGCTCCTTGACAGAGTGTACACTCTTTTCCAAGAATGCTTGTGTTTGGAAAGTACTTCATGGTGGTGAAAAGTTTGAACAGAAAAGATTAATCAAAGTTTGGGTCTTTCATGCTCAATGCATAACATATTCAGCTCTTGAATGCGAATTCTTAGCCAAGAAACTACTCAAATAATATTCAGGGGTTGAAATGTGAGCTTCAACTGCAAACAAACTAGAGGTCAACTTTACTTAACTTATTCCTCTTAAGTTCAGAAATGTTGTGCCTTAATGATTTTCTTGCACAGCTCCTAATATCCTATGAGTTTACTGAAAATTACTTTTATTTATTTTATTCTTAAATGCTTAAGGACGTACATGTCTGATCTGAAATGTAAAGGAAGCTGGAAATGACTGCTATGACTGCTCTATATCCTTTGTGCTGTTAGAAGGGGGAATGCTTTAGTCTACCTAGGCTTTGTCATTTATTACAATGTCACCAAATCTTGTATTCTAATCATCAGAGTGTTTTAACTTTGCCCACTAAACTACACCCACCATCCTCTTTCCAATACTTTCTGATTTGCTCGGCTTTCCAATGCTCACAGATTTGTCTGACTTCTGGAATTTGTAACATTTGAGAAGTTCTGGATTATATTTCTCCCAAGGAAGGAGGCATAACTATGTGAAGAACTACTGCCCAGACGTAATGCACCATTACCAAACCTACAGAGAGATCCTGGAAGAATGTTCTCTTGCCCCAAGGAAGGAATGCAAGTACAGCACTTCCAGCATATCTTATGACTTTCTTCTCCTTGCCTGTCTACTCCAGGCCACCCCAATGCATCTACTTCTCACAGTCCTGGAATATAACCTCTTTCGCTGCAAAAAAAAAAAAAAAAGTCTTCTGAAATGAAAGCACATTGAATTGGCAACACCAGCAATCACCCACACATTGAGAAACATCCCACTTGCCATATGCTGAACTAGATCTTTCTCAGAAATGTTCAGGAAACATGTCTTCTTTATCTCTTCTTTTCTTGATCCATTTGAATAAGGAGCAATTGTGAGAAGACATGATGGGATCTGGACACTCTGGGTCCAGCACTCTAAGAAGTTATGATTGTCTTAGAAGAACCCCACCAACAGTGGGTTTAGGCCTTGGTGGCTCGTTACCACACTAATACTTCCCATGGGCATTATATTACATTGGAGTACATATTTCAGTTAATATAAGCTAAAAAGTTTGAGAGAAGAGCATCCATTTGGTTGTATGTCATTCACAGAAAAGAATATTACTGATACTTTTTAAATAAAAATATTTAGTTCATTGAGTAAATAGTAATTGAGTGAGTCTCCATATTTGAGCAGCCCATTGGGATGTTTAATCGATTTCTCAAACTAATGTGTCCAAAACAGAACTCTTGATTACTTCCTGCAAATCTATTCCTCTCAGTTTTGCCTATCTCAAAGAACAGTATTTCTATCTAATTACTCAAACAAAAGACTAGCAATCATCCTTGACCCTCTTTCTCTCAACCTTCCAAATGTAACCACCAGTAAGGTGTATTGATTCTGCTTTTAAATGATTTCGAACGTGTTCATTATTCTCTAGAACCATTGCCACTGCCTTAGTCCAAGATAAAGTCTAATCCAAGTTACCATCACACTGCTTGTCTGGGCTGCTACAATAGCTTTCTTTAGACATCTTGTTTCCACCCTTGTCCTCCCTGCCCCCAAGTACATTCTCTACATATTAAGTCATGTAATCAGATCCTTCAGAATAAAATCCAGCTCCTTACCACAATGTGGCAAATTCGGCCAAGTCAACTTGCTATTTTCCACCTGTCATGTCTTATTGGAAGATATTGATAACTCATGAAAAATGATATGTCATGATGAAAACAAGTCTCTCTGAATTTCGCTACATGTACAGTTATGAGTAAGCAGTACTTATAGGCTTGGTGAAGTTTCAACCCCCTGTCCTTTAGACATGCTGACAAGTTCCCAGTGTGAAAGGTTCAGTTAGGCAGGTGCAGCAACATTCTAGCTGCAGGATCAGCTGATTTTCTGGTTAAATCAGGTGATAGAATTTGCTGCTAAGTTTGGGGGACACAGAACCAAATGAAGGCCTACATCTAGAGCAATACTCCAAGGACATTAAGCTGCTGAGCCTGCCAGGTTCCTATGTCTCATTTATATAAGAATGGAGGTGCTATATGTTTTAAATCACTCGTTTTACCAATAAAAATATGATTTCTAATATCCCCAAGCTAATTAGAAGAACTTCTAGTCCTTGTATTTTGCTACTTCTGGAGCATATGCTACTGATAAGGATACTTCAAATGTTAATGAACTACCCCTACCAGTCATTCCAATGGTCCTTGTACCTCCTTCCTTTGCTCTTCATGCTCTGGTCACACTGGACTTCTTTCTGTGCCTGGCCTTCAAAGCAGCATTCCCACTTCAGGACCTTTGTACTTGCTGCCCCTTCTGTTCTTTGCACTGTTGGTTTCTTTGATCTTTTGTATCCAAGTGTCCCTGCCTTAGGAAAAGTCTCTAAGGACACCTCCTTTGAAAACATTCTTGCTCCCTTTTCTTGGGGCACCTATCACTAGATTGTGAACTCCACCAGGACATAGACCTTGCCGGTCGTGTTCACGCCATAGCCCCAGTGCCTAACACAAATGCCTGGCCCTTGGTGGACAGCCAATTAAAAATGAGCAGATACAATAATCTTCAGGGAAATGCAAACCAATACCACAGTGAGATATCACCTCCTACCTACCAGATTGGCTATAATAAAAAAGGAGAAATAACAACTGTTGGCGGGAATGTGGAGAAAGGGAACACTTGTGCACTGACAGTGGAAATGTAAATTGGCTCAGCCTCTATGGAAAACAGTATCGAGGTTCCTCAGAAATTAAAAAGAGAACCACCAAATGATCAGCAATCCCATTTTTGGGAATATGTCCAAAGAAAATGAAGATATCAAAGAGATATTTGTTGCAGCATTATTCATAATAGTCAAGATATGGAAATAGTCTAAGCATCCATCAATGGATAAATAGATAAAGACGTTGTAAATGTATATAATGGAATATTGTTCAGCCATGAGGAAGAAGGAAAGTTGCCATTTGCAACAACATGGATGGACCTTGAGGGCATTATGGTAAGTGAGATAAACCAGATGGAGAAAGAAAAATACTGCATGGTATCACTTATATGTAGAATCTAAAAAAAAAAAAAAGTCAAACTCATAGAAACAGAAATTAGAAAAGTGGTTGTTGCCAGGAGTTGGGGGAGAAATAGAAAATAATAAAATATAAACTTTTAGCCTGTTTAAGAAGGATGGCCTCTCTAGCCACCTCTGGAACCAAGAATTCTAAGGTGAAGAGAATACTTGATTAGCAGGCTCTTTGAAGAGTGGAAAGTGATGAATTAGAAAACTTTGGCAGGGAGAGAGGGGTGATCTATACAAAAGAAATAGCCTTTATACAAGGGATCTCAATTTTCATTTACACAGTCACCCACCTATTTCCTTTTTTAAAGTTTCCTGGTATGAAAAGAGTTGACTTTTTGTTTACCTCCTGACCCTGGTTAGCACTGTTGAGAGATTCTGCAATTTTTCAAACATTAAACAAGGCAGTATAATTTATGAGAATTTATATAGTGTAGTGGAAAGAGCAGTGACATAGGTAGGCGTCAAGGGACTTAATTCTGTAGGCTTCTCTCCTATGATGTAAAGAGAGAGTTGAATTAGGTAATTTTTATGGCCCTATACAATAGTTTACCATTTAATGATTCTCAAAAATAGTGGTTTATTGTTTACATACTAAGTTTCAGGCACTTGCCTAAACACTCAGTTACTTCATTTAACCTTCATGGTAAACCATGAGATTACTGCTATTGTTATCCCAATTTTATAGATAAGAAAACTGAATCCAGGGGATTAAGTAATTTCTCCTGATTTTTTATTGTTTTACTTTTCTGGAGCATCAAGTTTATTACAAAATCTGGAAGAATAAAATATTTTAATAAGAATGCCCACAAACATGGGAGAAGAGAAGAGCAGGGGAGGGGAGAAGGGCCCCAGGAAAATCACTGCTGTACTTTCTGCTGTTTGTTTTTTTTAATATGGCAGCTTTGTTGACATACAATTCATATACCACACAATTCACTCATTTAAAGTATACAATTTAATGGCTTTTACCATACTGACACAATTGTACGACCCTCACCACTAATTCCAAAAGGAAACCCTGTACCCATTAGCAGTTACTGGTCATTACTCAACAATCTCCAGCCTCAGTTAATTGCTAATCTACTTTCTATCTCTGTATATAGTTTGCTTATTCTGGGTATTTCATATAAATGGAATTATGTAATATGTGTGTGGGGGGTGGAGGAGTTGACTGCCTTCTTTGACTTAGCATAATATTTTCAAGGTCTAGTAACAGTGTAGAATGTATTAGTACTACATTCGTCTTTGCCAAATAATATTCCTTGTATGTATACACCACCTTTTAGTTTTATTTTATTTTTTTCAGGCATTATCTCCGTGACCTGGGGTAACACTTGAGTTCCTCCTCCTGGTCCATGTTGAGCCATGGGTCCTTCATTATACCTTCCAGAAGTCTTTTTTTGCTGGGGTCAAGGATCATTTCCTTTTTTAAGTTTTTGACATTCTGTAGACATAAAATATGGGGTGTGAAAGTACCTACTCAGTACCCACTGCATCAGTTCCTGAAAGTCCTCTCCCACAAAAACAGCAGAGTCCCCATCACTATCCCATACAGAACTACCCCCAGGCTCCATACATTGACCCTGGGGTCATCATAGACTTGATGCAGGAAGAGCTCTGGGATGGCATAAGAGGTGTTCAGCTTATGGCCGATATAAATTAACCACTGAGGCCAAAGTCTGCAAGTTTTACATTCAGCTCATCATCTGAAAGTATGTAACTGTGGACAATGCCCTTCAGGTGACACTGATACCGGCTGCTGGAACATGGCTCGGGCCTCCTTCTCAGTCAGGCTGCCATGGTCCTACAGATAATCAAACATATTCCCCCCACTCACAGTCTCCATAATGAGGAATAATGTCTCCTCAGTGGCAATCACCTCGAATAACATTATGATATTTGGGTGATTCAAGCCCTTCTTACAGTGGACTGCTTGAAAAAGTCTAGAGGAGCCCCGCCAATTAATGACTTTGACAGCCACCTCTGTCCTGGTCAGAATGAGCTGGGTCAACCTCACCTTGGCAAAGGTTCCCTGGCCACTGGTGTTCAGGAATTCATCATGGCCAATATGGGGCTCCTCCTTGTCAGGGATGGCCGCAAGGTCATTAGACATGGTGACTTGCTAACTACACTAACTCACAATACTAACTATCAATGCTAAGTATGCCTACTAACGATGCTAGCAAGCAATATTAATTATACTATGGTAACTAATACTAACTATGCTAATAAACAATACTAATAAACAATGCTAACTATACTAACCATGCCAATACCAACTATACTAACTGTATTAACAATGGTAACTAATAATACTGATAAACAATGCTAACTATGCCAATGCTAACAATACTAAAAAACAAAGTCTTAAAAAATGAGAAAAAGAACAAGGAAAATAAAGAAAATATTTAAAAAGGAGAAGATAACAAATAAAAGAAAAATTGAGAAAGAAAATTTTAAATGTGAGAAAAATGAGAAAAGAGAACAATAAGAAAAAGGAAAATAGTAAAAAACAAAAACAATAAACAAGAAAAAAAAGAGTAAAGAAAAAAGAAATAAAATGGAAAAAAAGAGAAAACAAGTTAACTAGTCCAAATCCAACAGGTCACAAATCAGCTTCCTAGGCTATAAAGGACAAAAACCTCTGCCCAGCCGGGGCCTTACACAGGAGCTATTTGTACTGGTACCTTATGAGGCCAGAGCAAGAAATGTACCCATCACGCTGGGGATGAACCACAGTGGTTTCCTTACTTTTTGGTCTCAAGACCCCTTAAATCTAAAAAATAAAGACCCCAAAGAGCTTTTTTGTTTATGAAGGATATTAAAGATTGATATTTACTTTATTAGAAATTAAAAAAAACACTTTTAGGAAAGAAATTCAAGTTAAAATTTGTTTTTTAAAGACACACTGATCCTCCAACTAAAGGGTAATTGGCATTCTGTGGCCCACAGTAGTGTTTTCATTTAGATAACACATAAATTAACCAGCACTTTGGTTGAACCGTGAATCCCTTCCTGTTGGCTGAATCATAGATGAGGCTCTGGTGGGCTCCTTATTGAAATTCCAGCCTGTACTGAATACAACTGTGTAGAGTGTAGCTGGTTTGAAAAATCGGGAGTGAGGCCCACTTGACATTTTCTGCCTATCTTTTTTTTTTTTTTTAACCTTATTCTTCCTCCTCAACTTCCTCCCTCTCCCCAGCGCTCGTGCCTCAGTGTAGAGCACAATTCCCGTCCGCTTGCTCCGCTCCGCAAGGGCTGCCTCCCCTTCCAGTCCTGGGCAGCTCCACCCCTTTTCACAGGCCAAAGTAAATCTGCACAATAATGAACCATATAAGGGAGGAATGACATCATCAGTTAGTGGTCCCAAGCTGTTTTGCACAACATTCACCTTTCATTGTTCTGATGACAGGGCTGGAATGTGACGGTTAATTCCCTGTGGAGTAGGGGGCTGAGCAGGGCCTGCTGCTGTTGAACAAACTTCAGTACCCCCTTATAAAAAACAAAAACAAAACCAAAAGCTACCATGCTTCCTAGTATGAAGGTAAGGAAGTCAAGATCTGTTTTGATTTAAGCAACTGTTAGTTACTCTATCTAGTCCATGCGCATTTTATTTGTTAATAGGCTTACTTGGCAGTAAACTCATTTCTAAGTGTTACTGCAAAGAGCATCTTGCAAGCCGGGTTTGGACATTTGTAGAGCCTTGACTAATCTGACAAGGGCTGTGAGAACTCGACAATCTTTCAGCTTTCGGCTATAGGTTTTACTGAGTGTGGATGGTGACAGCCCTTGAAAGTGATCAGCTTATTGTGACTTTCCTTGATACCACAGAATCCTTGATTGGAACCGGCCAAGATGCATCTTGCGGTAGGAGGCATGCTCCTGTTCTTCTATGGAGGTGAAAAGTAATCTAATTCTACAGAGACTCGGGGAGTTTGTATAAATAAGAACAGAAAAATGACTTATCTTGCTGCTATCAGTTCTAATGTGTTTTGAAGGCTTTTAACAGAGCAGCCTTTCCATGGACTGTAAATATATCTTCTACTTTATGATTACTTGATGATCAACGACTAATTGGAAGTAAAGATACTATTTTTAAGGTTTTTCTTTGTTGTTGTTACTTGGATTTTCTGCAGATCTCTCTCTGCATGTGTGGAGAAGGCTTGTAAAAGTTGGCAAAGAATTAGAATGCATAGAGATCCAAAGAAAGCCCTGTTTGTTCTGAGACAGCCAGTGTGGCAGTGACGACGCGAATGATAAAGCAAATAGCTCTGATTTCAAAGTGAAAATGGGCTTCAAGTTTGGATTCTGTTAGACAACTGTGTAAAAAGTTCAACTTCAGTAATTTTTCAAAATGCCATAAAAACATTGTCTGAATTCAGCAGGGTGTATCAAAATAAGTAGCTTGTGTTTAGCGCTCAGTAGGGCCGGAGGGTAGTGTCTTTCACAAAAGAACTTCACTTGGCCAAAACCAAATTTTTATAGAGTGATTTTAGATTCACATGACCCGTTTTATAGAAATTTGAACAAAA
Source organism: Miniopterus natalensis (assembly GCF_054644295.1). NCBI lineage: Eukaryota > Metazoa > Chordata > Mammalia > Chiroptera > Miniopteridae > Miniopterus > Miniopterus natalensis. The sequence continues at coordinate 35,659,538 of NC_142085.1, read as the reverse complement.
GGGCAGATGGTGCGATTCTCATTTGTGTAGATTTAATTTTGTTGTAACATTGATTGTTAATAATGTTTTGTCTCTGTGTTTAAAGTGATGAAAATCTGGAGTTCAACTGTGATGAAAATCTTGGGATGACTACATTGATCTAACTGGATTCTTAATTCCATGTGACTGGATGAACTTCTGTTTATTTGTAAAACTAAATATCCTCGCTACAACAGAAACGCACTCACATTCCCCCCCCCCTCTAGATTAACAATAGTCAGGATCAATATAAAATTAAGTCTCGAGTTTTGGAGTTTTGTTTATTGTCTTGACTTTTTATTTCTTAGCTTTAAAGTTATTCCAAAACTGGATAAAATTATCATTAGATAAATGTTAGCATAATTTTGAAAGTATATAGCGACAATTTGCTTATATGTATGCTTATATTTAAAAGCTTTTTAAAGACCTTTAGATACAATGGCACTAAATTCTATTGCCATTTTAAAGAGGGAGAGGGTTATTTTTCTGAGTAAGTAAATGCACTAATATCAGAGATCTATGTACTGAAACTAATTTGCTACTTATTTCATGTCTATATTATTCTAAACAAATATTATTTATGAAAACAGATTTGCCCAAGAGACAAATGAGCTTAATAGTATCTTAACAAAAGATATTATAAAAGGATATGTTTTTATATTGAGAGCTCCCATAATGTAGTTTAAAATATGACTTTTGCCTAGCACTCTATAAATACATGTTTACTGAGTAAAGCTAGGTGTGTTTATACCTTTGTGGATTGTTTTCAACTTGCTTGAATAGTCTCAGGAAATCTGCTCCCTGCTCCCAGCTCCTCCCCTCATGTTCTGTGTGACAAGTGCAGCCCACAGAAGAGAGGCCTCTCTGTATAAGTATGTGGGAGTGATCCATTTGGCCCACTCATTAAATCTCTGGCAACAGGAGGACACCCTCACACTGTGGTTGCAGGGACCTAAAAACCCACCTGCCTCAAATCTTCCCCACTCTTTGGCTTCCCTAGTGAAATCCCTCCATTCAGCTTATTTTCTGAGGGGGAGAGTCGCCAGTGATAATGCACAGGTGTTAACCAGATGGAGCATCCGATAATTAGGTGTGATGAACCTGGGTGACACATTCTTTGGGAGTGGGATAGGAAAGGTCTCTGGGTTAGAGTGAAGGAAGAAAATGCCCAAGGCTACCCACTTAAAGGACAAATTTCTCCAGGTTCCTGGCTTTTTCTGTTCGTCATGAAAACTGTTAAGTAAATTTATTCCCCTGGCTGATTATAAACAACATACAAAAGACAGAATATTTTCTTTCTACTCGTTTAAAAATATTTCATCTGATCAATCTGAGAGTGTTTGCAAAGTACTTTGGACAACTTAGAAAATATGAAAACACAATGAAAGGCCTATTATTGTGTGTAGAAACTACTCATCCAGGCCCACAAGATAAACAACATTTTCAAGTTTCAAGAATAAATGATATTTACCTTTACACCAGCAGGTGCACTTCCTTCCCTATTTTCTGAAGAGTTTATTCTCATTGTTAGGAAAAGATACAAATTGGCAGTAAATTCCAATTTAGCATTATTACTAATACTAGCATCCAACATTTATTGAGTTCTTAACCCCGTACATATGATAATTCATGTGATTCTGACAATGACCCTGGGGATAGATGCTTTATTATTATTATCCCACTTTTGCAGGGGAGAAAACTGAGGAAGAAAGAAATTAAAAAACTTTCCCAAGTGAGTAGGAGGCAGAACTGGACTCAAATCAGATAGTCTGGCTCTAGAGCACCTACTCTGAACTCCTACGCTGAGCATTGAGGGATAGCTTTGAAATAACAGGTGTCAAAAAATATACATATTTTTTCTGCCCATGAAAATAATTGGCATGATTGAGTTACTGGAGGTTAGTTTTTTACAAAAATTATTAGATGGGATTTAATATTTGGTCCTCTACTGGGAGTCATCCATTTATTTTCCTCCTGAACATTCCCATTCAGCTTTCAGTATGTGTGACCTTTTTCCTTTATCAGCCAGAAATTTTCTAGCTCTAAAGAACCTACAGTGCAAAATGAAAAAGGTAGAGAGCTAGGCTTCAGGATTGTCGTCGTGGGATCCAAGGCAAGGCCCTTCCCTGCTGCCCAGCCTTAAAGTGGGGACAGGAGAGACCCCTTCGTGTCTAATCTGAAGGAGAGTAGGAACACCACCCTGCCTCCCCTCCTTCTGTCTTCAGTGTCACATGTGTTCTCGTGCCTGCTCCCTACCAGAGCAATTCTTCCTTTTCCTCGACTCTTCATTGAGTGACTTGCTACTACTGTCGTGTTTCCTCTCTTCTTGGATCTGTCCTATTATCCCAAGCTCCAACTCTGTCTTAGGAGAAATCATGATGCCTATAAAGTTGTGTGTTGGACGTAAAGAAGGGAAGTGATCCTGACCCTTGAAATTTACATACTGCATGACCTGTTCAGGGTTACAGCAAAAACTCAGATGACTCCAGTGGGGTAATTTGATAGCATTATACATGTGTGGTTGGAGTGTCAGGAAGCTAATAAGGGACACTAAAGTTCCATAGAGCCCTAGGAATTGGTGTTGGTGTTGGGGGCAGGGGGTAGAGGGCTGGAGTGTGGGTGTGTGTGTGCTTCTTACTACCCATTAACTTGGAGAGAGGGAGTAGTTACCAGAACTCTCAAGACTAACTGTGGCCCCCTATTGGAGAGGGTTGCCTAACAGGGATTACGCCCCTTAGAGTAAGAAACCAAATATCCAGGACTCAGGAGGGGATTAATACCTCATTCTCGAATCTCCTATCAGTGCTTGCTATTGACTAAAACAAACTGGAAGCTAAAAGGAGTATAATATGATGCCTAGAGGTCAGCCTCCTGGAGTGGAGAGCAGAATTGAGATTGGTGGAGAGAGGAACTGGAGGTACATAGAAATTAAGTAGCACAAGGGATGTTGGTTAGAAGTATAGAATTTTGTGTCATTAAATAATACAGTTTACAAATTAATACTGGTAATTTAGCAACTTCAATAACAATTGTGTCCCTATGGCTGGATATAACATTGATCTCATCAAGCGGTTGATGTCCCTATTCAAAGACACTTCCTACCAAAAGGTTCAGAGTCCTGATTTGCTTCCCTCACAAGGTTATAGTAGAAAAATATACTTATTTTTCAAAGATGAATAAAATTGAAAATTAAAAGAGAACATTTCAGAAAGTCATAAATCTGAGAACTAGAAATTTATCTTGCCTGTGCTGACTCAGCTGAGTTGTTTTTCAGAAAGGTAGCTGTGCCTTCTGATCAAGTCAGTGGAATCTTGAGGAAACATTGGCATGATATTGCACCCATGATAACCACCTCCCTGAGGTTCCACGTGGTACCACTTACATCTGTTGGGTGTATGGTGATGCTAATGGGGCCAGTATGGCCAAAGCACTATCATTCACATAGTCACCCTTGCCAAAATGCAGGGAAAAGTCCTATGTCATTCTTTCTACTTTAACCATCACATTCAATCAGTCACCAAAACTGGGCAATTCTACATCTTAATTATACCTGTAATCTCCTTTTCTCGTATTACAACTGCCATCTTCATTGAGTGTTTGCTTTGCTTTGCTTGGATAATTTCAATACTTCCATCACTGGTCGCTCTGCCTCTGGTCTTCCCCTTCTGTAAATCATACAATTACATTGTCATTAGACAGTTCTAATATCCGAATCTGATATTGCCACTGTTCTTAAAGTCCGTCAAGAACTGCGTAACCCTCACAATGGAGCTGAACTCCTTAGGATGACATCAAACTTCTTGACGATCTGACCTCCACATCCCACTGGCATCTTATTACTTGACATTTTCCCTCCTACTTTGTGTTCTGACATTGACTGTGCTGTTCTGAATCAGGTCCTGCTTCCTTATGTTTGCATGCTCTTTTTCCTTTCTATGGTGCAGGATTTCCTCATTCTTTTTTTTTTTAAATTAAAAAAAAAAAAATTATTGTTAAAAGTATTACAGATGTCCCCCCAGGCCTTCTTCACACTATTGTCTGTGTCTGTGGATTATGTATATATGCATATAAGTTCTTTGGTTAATCTCTCCCCACCCTCACCCCCCACCCCCACCTTCCCTCTGAGATCCCTCAGTCTGTTCCATGCTTCTATGTCTCTGGATCCATTTTGTTCATCAGTTTATTTTGTCCATTAGATTCCACAAATGAGTATGATCATGTGGTACTTGTCTTTCTCTGCCTGGCTTATTTCACTTAGCACAATAATCTCCAGGTCCCTCCATGCTGTGTCAAAGGGTAAGAGATCCTTTTTTTTTTTTTACAGCTGCATAGTATTCCATAATGTAAATGTACCACATCTTTTTTATCCACTCATCTTTATTTGTATAACCTTTGCTTATTGATCCATGAACAAATATTGAGCACCTACTATTTGTTAGGCACTTTGTTTAGGGGGCTGGTGTTCAGTCATGGGCCCTGCTCTTTTGGAACTTTTGCACTGTGGAGAGATAGGGAGACAGATAATATCTAAGTAAACAAACAAAAAAATGAACCTGATGATTTTAAGTAATGAAAGTGCAGTGAAAGAAGGAAATAGAGTGATATGATGGAGAGTGGCTGGGGAAACGATTTTCAATAAGCTGGCCAGAGAATGCCTCTCTGGGGAGGAGACATGTGAACTGAAACCTGAAGGATGAGAAAGGAGAGCCCATTGGACTGTGTACGGTTGTGCAGGTTGTAGTTTGCAGGAGCACTTGTCCAATGAAAGAATAGGACCTAAAATCCATTTCTCATTCAGCGCGTCAAGCCAGGCATTCCAGCATGGGATTAGTTCCCTAGAGAGAAGGGGGGCCCTCATCTGCTTTTCCCGAAGAGGCCATATGGGCTGCATTCCTTATAGTAGGGAAACAGTATTGGGAACAAAAATTGCAATAACCTTGAACAATTATTTCTTCCAATCACATCCCCGTGCGTGGGTGTCCCTCGGAAGACTATATTTAAGGCATAAATGACACTTTTTATATAACTGTGCAATTTATTTTTTTATTCTGAGAGCCTAATACACTAACGATGGTGGGTGGGGGGCATTCGACCTATTTTTGTTGAATTATTGAGTGACTTAATGTATCATGGTTTTATTTCTGTATGAGCCAGGGAGCTTCATACTAGAGCGTGTGATCACGGAACTCCTTCTCAAACAATGATTCTCAAATATGGGCCTCCTGATGGGCAACAAGCTATCAGAAAAAAGAAAAAAAAAAGTTGTTTCTATGGTTTAGGAGCAAATGACAAACAACTCCCTAGACTTCAATTTCTACTATGAATAAGAGCTATTTATTAGTGATATACCAAGTGATTTCTTTTTAAATATAGCATTTGTAATTTTATATTAGCATGTTACTAGATTTTCTTAAAGACTAAGTCAATATTTTACAGTGGCATCTGGCTTCTACGAAATGTTGGCAAACACTTACTGAGCATGTGCTCACCTGGCAGTAGGAAATCCCATAATCTTTAAGAATAGTTTGTTATCCACCATGAGCTTTTCATGGTTTTCAGCTGCTGCCATCTGTGACTTTTAAAGATAAATTAGTATTGTTTAAACATCATAATCAGTTGTTTGTTGTGGATTGTTGGGTTAAGCCACAGAGGGTTCATAATTAATGTCCTTGGTTTATAATTTTCAACAACTGGACTTCAAGTTACATCATCAGTGTGCCTATTTTAGAACAGAATTATACATAATCCCCTCAAAATCTGATGAAGAGTAAAATCTCATTTGTGATAATTTGCCTGGGATGTGTGTGTGCTTGTGCTATTTGAATTACCTGGATTATAGTATCAAAGTAAATGTAATAAGATTGCTAGATTATTTTAAAACTTATAAGATATAGTTTTATAACATAAAATCATTTATAGTTTTATAACATAAAATCGTTTAACTTCGGGGTCTTCTCTTATGAAGTAAAAGCAGATCAAAAAAGCTATTGACAAAAAGTTTCCTGGTTTTATTTTATTCTTTCATTTTTTTAAATCACCAAACTCTTTTTATTATGAGAATAGGTGAGATAGGCCTCTGTCCCACTACACTGGGACAGGGTCAAAATGTTTGAGATCAGATGCTCTGTAATACTGCTCAAAAGTTTGTGTCCTATTATGAAGGATCCACCCTTTCTTTATATATATAAAAAATGATTATCTAGCTTTCAGTGCTCAGGCTGGGACTAGGGTGAGGCAAATGAGGCCCTCACCTTGGGCACAAAATTTAAGGGGATGCCAAAAACTCAGTAATCAAGATATACAATATTTTAATGCATTATTTTTAAAAATAAAAATTAGTGCAAAACCCGCATAATGGACAAAATATCAAAATTTCAAATGAGGACAGATTCTGACTTTGCAGCTGCAAGACCCAGACTTACCTACTGCATTCTAATCCCAGCCCTGTGCAGTTTATTGGGGACATTATAATAGTATCCATCTTGAGGAATTGAGGTGATTTATGAAAAAGTAACACTTCTTCCTGAATCCTTTGGTATAACCATGCCCTGTCATGTTACCAAGCTGCTTAGCTCTGCCCTATGCTCTAGTTGGGAAAAAATGCATTGTGATTAAAGACTTCTAACTGCATGCAAGCTTGACTCTTTTCAGGTTCATTCATCTTTAATTACTATCATGCCCTTGCTAGTTTTTGCCTGCCTTTTCTCGTGAAAGACAGAGAGGCATACACACAGGGAGAGTTGAAAAAGAATAAAAATAGTGAAAGGGAAGGGAAATAATGAGAAAGGAAATCAGCATGACCTGGCTAAGAAACAAACCTATGAGTCTTTTAAGATGACATCAGTGAGTGTTTTAAAATGAGATCAGATGGATGAAGATGGTGACAAGTGACAACATCTAAAGGAAGCAAAGAGAAAATTGCTGCTGTAGGGCTAATGCTGATAAGTTTGGAGAAATGATTGAAGAAGTGGGAGTGTCAAGAAAGTTGGGGTAAAGAACCTCTGGATCTTACATGGTTTACTTTTCAAGGAAGTGAAATGAGAATGGATATTGGTGTGGTCTTTAGGAGCAGTGATTGACAGCTGTTCCAGAAAATGTGTTTATCTCAATGATGGTAACCGGGTAAGGTTAAAGAAAACCTCACTTCCCCTGTTCCCCAACAAAAAAATTGTCCTCATACTCTAAAAGGAAAGATAAATTAACAAATATCTGTGGAACAGAAGAACATGAGGATGCTTTTTTAGGATAAATTTGACAAAACACCAAATGAATCCCAATGGGGAAGAAAAAGTCTAACAAACTTAATTTTATAAACATGGAGAGGAATGAAAGAATTACCCACAATCACAGACAAATATGAGAGTCACATGGCTCTGTAAGGAAGGTAAAAATATGAGCAGACACCAGTTGCTGAGACTTGGGGGGTATGGTGCAGGGTGGGGGGGAAGAAGCTAAAGATTACAAAAGAGGGTTAAAACACTTCATGATGGAAATCTTCAAACATTACAAAAATAAAGAGAATAGTATAATGAACCCTCATATAATGAACTCATCGCTTAGCTTTTATAATTAATCCATTCGTGACCAGTCTGGTTTCACCTATCCCCACTCCCCTGGATTATTGTGGTATAAATTCCATACCTATCATTTTATTCATAAATATTTCAATATGTATTTCTAAAAGATAAGGGTTTAAAAATATAGTATCAAAATCCTTTATCACACCTACAATTTAATAATAATTTTAAAAAAATAATTTTTAGCAACATAATTTTTCCAACTGTCTCATTTAAAAAAATATTTGACTAAGAATCCAAATAGACTATAGTTGGTTGCTATGTCTTCTAAATTTCTTTTAATCTATAGTTTTCCCTCCCCTACTCTTTTTTCTTTCAGTTTCTTTATTGACCAAAAAACTGCCACTAGTTTTCTTTTTTATCCTGTATAGCTCCCTACATTTTGTGTCTGTTTTTTTTCTGATTGCATCATCACAATGTCATTTAGTATGTTTCTTGGCCCCGTCTTTCTTATAAAATAGTAATTAGTTATGGATGCTTGATCAGATTTGGATTTAACTTTTTTGATAAGAATATTTCTTGGGTAGAGGTATGTAATATGTATAAATGTCTGGCTATTTCTCTTTGAGGAGGCATTGCCTATACCCATTATTTCATTGGGGACTATACAATGCTAGTATTCAATATTTACATTTTTATTAATTAATAGTGGCATTCTTATTATTTATAAACTGGACTATTTCTATCAAGAAAAACAAAGAGCTTTAAAGTTAAGTGGGAACATACTATTCTCATATAAATCTATATTATTTCAAGCATATATAAAAGGTTAAAATGTTGATCCTGACTTCCCGCTTTACTGTGTCTACTTTCCTGTTTCTCCTCCCTTTTACAATTAAGATCTCAAATAATTAGTCTCAGATATTTGTCTCTTTTTTTTTTTTGTCAGCTAAAGCTCTCATCTATAGTTGTTCCTCAACTCCACTAAAACTGTTCATATGAAGTACTGATGATATCCATACTGACAAGTCCAATAGAAAAAAAGTTTTTAAAATCTGAATTTAAATGAAAACAATGTTCGTCTTCCTGTTCTCTCGCTTGAGCTCCCCAGAGTGTCTGCACCCTGGCCGTGCTCCCCACGCTTCCCGCTGCCTCCTTGGTGTCCGGGAACGAGGCACTCTTGCCTGCCTCTCTGGCTCTCCCTGCGCATGCTCTCTCGGCTCTTTCTGTTTTCTCATCTCGTATCTTTTTCTTCTGTTCTTACTCCCTTTTCTCACTTATGTTTCCAAAGGTACTTACCTCCTCACTTCCTGTGGCTTTAGATTGCACCAGTCCCTGGAGACTTTCCCTGGGTGTTTCCTGACCTCCAGACCTACCGATAAGAATTTCACATGTAGCATCTCAGGAACCTCAGGTCACTGTACCTTTCTGGAACATGATCTTCCCCCCCCCAAGTTTGTTTCTCTTATATTACCCTAAATGTGATAAGCACTGACATCAAATTAATTACCCTGGCCAGAAGCTGAAAAGTCTGTCCAAATTTCAACCTCTCCATCCTCAATCTATCACCAAACCCTATGACTTCTGTCTCCTAAAAATCACCATGTGCATCCCCTTCTCTCCTTTTCAAGGACATAATTTTATTTATTTATTTATTTATTTATTTATTTAAAAAATTATATCTTTATTGGTTACAGAGAGAGGAAAGGAGAGAGAGAGAGGACATCAATGATGAGAGAGTCATTAATCAGCTGCCTCTTGCACGCCCCTGACTGGGGAAGGAGCCCGCAACCGGAGCATGTGCCCTGGAATCGAACCCGTATTGCCTGGATCCTAGGTCGATGCTCAACCGCTGAGCCACGCCCAGCTGGGCTCAATGACATGATTTTAGTTCAGACTTCATTACGTTATGCAACTCCTGCTTTGGTAGCTTCCTAACTGGTATCTGGTCCCTGGATATATTCCTCCATCTCCACACTTCTGTTAAATTTCCTTGTATTCTGAATCCGAAGTTCAGATTCATCTTATTAGCCCATGGGTTCCTTTGCTGGGCTTGTCCTTCCTTTCTAGGCCTTGTTTCCCCCTGCTGTCCCCACAGGTACCCTTCATTTCAGTTGAACTGCCTACCGTGCCTTGAAAATGCAATGTCTCACTTCCCAATTCTGTGCTTTTACCTGCTGTTTTTTAGACTACTATTTTAGGCTTTGCAGGTCACATACAGTATCTGTTGAATAGTCTTCTTTGTCATGTTTTATAACCCTTTAAAAACGTAAGAACCAGTCTTAGTTTGAGGGCTGTACAAACACTGGCCTTGCTCTAGATTTGGCCCACAGCCCTTGGTCTACACGGCCCTTTCTTTGCCTTCTCCACTCACTTAGCTCCTACTTAGCTTTTGTAACTCAGGTTAAGAGTCACCTCCTCCTGGAAGCCTTCCCCTGGTGGATTTAGCTCCCCTTCTTATTTGCTCCCTCTGCATAGCTTTATCTCTATAATTGTCTTCTTCAGTGAGCAGATGCCTTAGGGACAAGAATGGAGTCTTTTTTTTCTTTTTCTTTATATGCCTTGCAGTGTGCCCAGCACGTAGCACATGTCCAGTAAATGACTGTTAAATAACTAAACAGGAAGAGGTGTGCTCCTTGGTATTACCAACAATATTGACAGCTGGGATTTCCCGAATGCATTCTGTGGGCTAGTCACTGGCTAAGCACTTTACAGGCATCATTTCCTTTGGTCTTCACAACAGCCCTCCAAGGAAGCACTTTTATTTCCTCCATTTTGTAGATGAGAAAGCTGAGGCACAAAGAAGTTAAGGAATTTATCCAAGTGCATCTGAAATTTCAGCAAGACCTTTTTTAAAAATATGGTTTTTTTTTTTAATTGATTTTAGAGAGAGAGGAAGGGTAAGGGAGAGAGAGACAGAAACACGGATGAGAGAGAAACACAGACCTACTGCCATGACCAGGAATCGAACCGGTGACCTCTTGGTGCATGGGACAATGCTCACCCAACTGAGCCACACCGGATGGGCTCAGCGAGGCTTTAGAGAAGGCCTTTTGAGAGAGTCTTGGACAAATATGTAAAAAGCTCACCATGGACTATGTGCTGGGTGCTAGGGCCACAGCAATGAAGAAAATACAAAAAAAAAAATCCTTCCAAAGTGCTTCATTTTAGAGAAGAGAGGCAATTAAAAAAAAATAATAAGTAAAATATAGAGTGTATTAGATGATAATAAGTGCTACGAAAAAAAGGTAAGCAAGAGAAGAAAATAGGATGTTTTACCATGAAATGCACAAGATAATAGGGTGAGCAAAGAAGCCTACCCTGAGAAGGTGGTATTTGTACAAAGATCTGAAGGAACTGAGGGAGTGACCTATTAGAATAGCTAAAAGATAATAGTAAGAGATGACATCAGGGAGGTTAGGGGAAAGGAGTGAGAATGTAGGGCTTTTTAGGCCTTTGTGGTGATTTGGCTTCACTCAGATTCAAATGGGAAGTTGTTGGAGGGCTTGGACAGAAGGCTGACATAATCTGATTTACCTTTTTTTTTTAAGGATTATTCTGGCTTCTGAACAGAGAACAGATTGAGTGTGAGCAAGAGTGGAAGCTAAGAATCAGATTAGATTGCTATTTAAATAATCCAGATAAGAGATGACGGTAGTTTGTCCCAGGGTGTCGGCAATAGAGGAGGTGAGAGGAATTGGATTTGAGATATATGTATATTTTAGTTTATTTAAAAAAATTTTTTTCTTTTATTTTCATCACCATTTATCCCCCCCATACCCTCTTCCACTTCCATGCCCCCCCCCTCACCACACTGTTGTCTGTGTCCATGAGTTCTTTCCCTTTTCTTTCTTTTTTGCTCAATCCCTCCTCCCCACCGCCTCACCCAGCCCCTAGCCCTGACAGCTCTCTGTCTATGAGTCCGTCTCTCTTTCACTTGTTAGTTCACTTGTTCATTAGATTCCACACATGAGTGAAATCATATGGTACTTGTCTTTCTCTGACCTGAAGGTAGAGTTCACAAGATTTGCTGAAGGATTGAATGTGGGGATGTGAGAGGAGGACTCAAGTATGACTAGATTTTAGGCCCCAGTATCTGGAAGAATTTGGCTGTGGCTGATTGACATGAGGAAGATGTAGCTGGAATGGGTTCTTGGGCAGGACTGGGAGCTGGGAAGCATAAGGAATAACAGCCCGATGGGTTCATAGCTAATTGAATGACAATGTCCATGCTCCTGAATGGGCTGACGCCAGCGGGACGGAGATCTTGAGTGTTTGAAGGGCTCTGTGCACTGACCTGCCTTTTTATTAGTGACTGGGGTCATTTTGCCATTGACACAATGCTTGAATGCTTGATATAAGCTGATATATTGGGTGACGAGACAGAGTCCAAGGAGGACTTTGACAATTCCATAAGGATAGAATGAGTCAAGCAAGGTAAAGTTAACCTAAATAAACACAGTCTCACAAATTTTAACTGTTCCAGCAATATCTATTCGAGGAACAGCATTGTTGTTAAAGGTGTATTGTTTGTGGTCAAACAGATCTGAACGGAAATCCCAGCCTTCCCCTTCTTCAGTCCTGTTCCCTTGATTAAGTCAAATAACTTCCTTATTTATAAAATGGCACAGTAAAATACCTTGCTCAAAAAGTTGTTATGAAAATGAAATGAGTAATAAAGTACTTAACATACTGCCTAGTAAGTAATAAGTATTTGGTAAATAAGATGTTTTATTATCAAAGACCTTTCTTTCTAGCCTTTTTAAAAACAAAATTAGGTATTAGCAAATATTGGAGTTTGGGGTGGGCTTTTAAGAGCCTCTTGAATAATATTAGGACTAGAGGTTTTCTAGTACCTGACACATTATTTCCCCAGAATAAAGTTTCTTGTGAATCTCTCCAATCCCACCTGAAAGTGTTAGCCCTCTTCTCTTTACCTTTCTGACTTCTGCTTTCACTTCTTTCCGTCATAAGGTTAATAACCTATTTTATATTTTTATCATATTTTAAGTCACTCTCTTATTTTATAACTTTTTCTCTCTTCATCTGACATCTTGGAATACTTTCTAGGGCTTTTTATATTACTTTTCTTACCATGTTTTTTATTGAAATATAATTTACATTTAATAACATTCACCAATTTTGAATATACAATTTGATGAGTCTTGGTAAATGTATACACCATAAATAATTAGAGCATTTGTGCCTACACTTTTAAAGTCTTCTAGTTGAAAACAATTGAATTTATTAACATGCTTATAAATGACAAACTTACAAGTTAAAAAATAAAGTTTTATTTAGATTGAAAGAGATATGAGGAATACATTTAATAGTTATTAAGGAAGACAAGAGAATGCTGAAAAATCTGTTAGATCCTTTACTTTCTTCCTTTTGTCCTCTAAATAAGATAAAATGCTTGCAGAAAATGAAGAACTTGCAAAGAATAAATTTGATTTCAAGATACTTAGGGCTCTGCTTGTAATTGCTGATGAAAGTCAGGGTACTAATTCACCTTCTTAGTCTTGGTCTCCTGGTTTGTTTCCTTTTTGTGCTAATATGTTTAGAATTAGCTCGTGGTTGAATTATGGCAAGATGGGCAGAGAGGGGAGTGGACAGGAGATGGTAAGATACAAGCAACACCAAAACGCTCTTGTTTTGTTCCTTAAATAGCATAATTACATGGAAATGGTTCTCAGTAATGCACATTAATTGTTTAAAGCACAAAGCAAAATAATGACAGGATGGGAATCTATAAAAAGATGTAACTTAATCAAGTTGGTCAAGGAAGGCTTCCTGGGGGAAGGGACATTTAAATGAGACTTGAAGGATAAAAAACTCAGCCAGGTGTGTTTAGTGTGTGTGTCAAAGTGAAAGGAGGAACAGGGAGGAAATACTAAGCAGGGAGCATGGCATATGCAAGGAATCTTAGCAGATTAGATAATGGGAGAGACTGACTTGAAATGAACCTGCCAAGGTAGTCAGGAATCAAATCATGCTGGGCCATGTTATGAATTTCATGCCTCTATTGTTACAGCAGTAGGAAGCCATGGAAAGCCAGGGAGTGACATGATCATATTTGTATTTGGGTGAGATATAATAACAGTAAAGCTAAAACTACACTTACTATAGGTTGGCATGATAGTGTTTTTTACATGTTAACTGATATGCACCCCACACAAACCCTATGAATCAGATACTATTTGGGTGCCCAATTTAGCAGTGAGAAAACTGAGGTATATAGAGAGATTATATAACTTGTCCAAGATCATACAGCCAATAAGTGGCAATGCTGACACTGTGAGCAGAGCACTCAGGAGGCTGTTGTACAATTACCAGTAAAAGATGCTCAGGGTTTGAACTGGAGTAATGCAGTGGGGAAGCATTAGGATAATAGGTTAGGATATATGTGGGCTGTAAAATTCATAGGATTTATCTTCAAAGCACTACATTTCTAATTGCTTGGTGTACTTTTTAATTTTTTATTTTATTATGGTAATAACACAACATGAGATCTACCTTCTTAATAAAAATTTCAGTGTACAATACAGTATTGTTAACTGTTGCTTGGCAAACTTTTCAACTCGACTGTTTTGCTTTTACCTCAGGTTTCTACTAATGCTAATACTCTTTCTCACCTGTTTTTCATATTCCTTTTAGAGGTATTATTATTTGCAATAATTCAGACCCAAAGCATTGAAGTAGTTTTTTTCTCTCTCTCTCCCTTCCTCCTAGTGAGTAAGCATCACAAAGCCCGTGCCAAGTTACCTTTTGCAAAGTTTTCACAATTCATCCCATCCTTCCCAACCTTAATGTCCTGGGTGTAGAAATTTGAATGCAGATCTATTTACATAGAACACTACTGGCAGGCTGTCCCAGCTGAGCCATCCCAATTTACCTTGGTCCTGGATCTAACCCTCAGTTACACCAACAGGGAAATGGATTTGTGGAGAATGCAGAGAATGGGCGATGTATTGTTGTTAGTTAGGCCCACTCTAATTAAGAGATGGGAACAGTTTAAGATGTGATAGAAGAGGGGAGGTGAGACAGCTTAATGGGGTTAGAAAAAGAAATAACCACAGCGAGGACCTGAAAAATGTGGTTTTCTGGAAGCCAAATTCCTTCCACTGTCATGGTCTAGCTCAAAGGATTTCCTACTGATCAGAAAGTCTACTTTTCTATGGCTGGAACACCGGGGCCCCAGGTTTTACTATCAAAGACAGGACAATGACATAAAAATTCTTCTGGATTAAACACAGAAAGCATTCAACAGACTTTTCAGATGGAGGGAAGAGCATACTCTAGTTCTTATATTTGTTTTAATGACATTTTATTATATCTCTGCACTGAGCCTATGTGTCAGGCACTTCTACTATCTCAGTCTTCAGAACAATCCCATGAGGGAGGTATCAATATCCCTCGCTCCTTCCTTTACATCTGAGAAAACAGGGTCAGAGAGTTTCAGTGACTGGCCAGACGTTACACGCTTAGAAAATGGCAGGGCC
The DNA here is from genome assembly GCF_054644295.1 of Miniopterus natalensis. Lineage (NCBI taxonomy): Eukaryota > Metazoa > Chordata > Mammalia > Chiroptera > Miniopteridae > Miniopterus > Miniopterus natalensis. The sequence continues at coordinate 35,644,501 of NC_142085.1, read as the reverse complement.
AGAACTGAGATTCAGCAGTGGTTAGCCACTCCACTCCAACCTACTGCTCCTAACAGCAGAGAGGCATAGGGTGCTTAAGCAAATATCTTGACAACTTTTAATATTTAATTTTAGAATTGAAAGCATTGATGTTCTCAGTGAATTCCTCTCTGACAATCTGGTTAAGGTCAAGGAATTTGAAAACGTCCCCCTTAGTCTCTCTTACTCTATAGTTCGGTGACATTATTTCAGTTGTTTTGGCTCCAAATGAAGAGAAGATGACAACAAAATGCCCTTTTACACATGTAAGAACTACAGTTAGTGAAGCCATTACTGTATTGCTCATGCGAGTCCATAGGATCTGAAAACAGTGTTTTTCTTCAATTTTAGGAATAAAGTCATAATGGGTTTTGGAAGTTATGTATTTAGTTAATAGATGCTTAGACACAGGATATGGTTTCTAAAAATAAATTCCATTTAAAAATCTTAATGACATCATCAGAACTATTTCTATAGTAATAATCTGACAGAGGATTTGATTATAAAGAACTTCTATGTGTATGTCCAGTCATTTCTTACACAATGCAATGTGAGACTATTAACTTCTATTTACTCGGCTAACAGCTGATATGAAATAAATTAGTCATAAATATCAAATAAATCATTCAGAATAAAGTGCAAAATATATTTTTAAAATGTACTTAGCCTTGACCGGTGTTGCTCAATGGTTAGAGCATCAGCCTGGGCACCGAAGGGTTGTGGGTTCAATTCCCTGTCAAGGGCATGTACCTGGGTTGCAGGTTCAATCCCTGGCCCTGGTCAGGGCACGTGTGGGAGACAACCAATCAATGTGTCTCTCTCATATAGATGTTTTCTTTCTTTCTCTCTCTCTCCTCCCGTCCCTCCATCCCTTCCACTCTTTTTAAATCAATGGAAAAAATATCCCCGGGTGAGAATTCACAAAAACAACCAAAAAAATATGCTTAAACAAGTACATGCTAGTGGTTGCTTATAACTTGCCTCTCTTGTAAACAAAAATTACTACAATGCATTCTCATACTCACGATGAATCTGGTATTTATTTGAACTTTTTGTATGAGTAGTTGAAAATAACTATTAAAAATTGGTACAAGTTAACTGACCAACACAAGGATGGTAAATAGGTACTCTGGTGTATTTATATTTCTAGTTTTTAAAGCTATACATAAACACAATGGAGAAAATGCACTGCATGCATGTGAAACAGAATAACTCCTGTGGCTGCCATACTTTTGTATTAATAGTAATTCAGATTTCCTAGTTCTCTATTTAAAAAAATTGTTTAAATCAGCAAACTGAGACAAAATCCTGTGCGAGTTCTGGTGTTAACTAAGATTGGTTTATGTAGATCAGTCTTCTATTAGAAAGCTCATCTTGCTTTGTCCTTGTCAGGTGATAGTTGCATATGAAATAAGAAAACCTGAAGGTTCTTTTTTGGGCCTTCTGTTTCATTTGAAGTAAATTTCTTAATAGTGTCAACGATAAAAATAAAGTTAAAAAAATAAAGTAAGTTTCTTTTTTGTAGTCATATGATGCAGAGGTGAGGAGCCAGGATTCTGGAACCCTTCTGCCTGAGTTTGAATCCAAACTCTGCCACTTACTGACTGTGTGACCTGTGGCAGGTGCTGTGTCTCATTTTCCTCATGGGGATGATACTAGCAGTACATGGTTCGTAGGATAAAATAATTTCTAGTACCTAGAATACAGAAAGCACTATATAAGTAGCCATTATTATTGCACAACCTAAGTGTTATTCAATGGTCATGTTATTGAAGTATAATATAAGTGGTAAGCCTATGGAAATTTTATAAGCTGAACAATCTTATGTAACCAACACATGAATCATGAAACAGAAACTGGTACCTCTTCATACCCACTTCTAGTTACTGCCCCTCTCTAAGGGTAACTAATATCCTGATTTCTGATTTGTTTTGTTAATGTTAAACCTTGATATTGCAGCAATTAATAAGGGACTTATTGTAATAGCATTTTATTTTTTATTTAATATCTAAGACAAACCTATTTGCTGGTTAATCTTTTAATATTTATATAATAAATATAATACATACAGATAGAATATATATAGTATATATAATAAAATATAATATTTTAATGTATTTTGTTTTATAGGTTGAAAAAGCTCCTTGAACAAGAAAAGGCTTACCAAGCCCGTAAAGAAAAGGAAAATGCTAAGAGGCTCAATAAACTAAGAGATGAGCTTGTGAAACTAAAGTCCTTTGCACTCATGCTGGTGGATGAAAGACAAATGCATATTGAGCAACTTGGCCTGCAAAGCCAGAAAGTACAGGATCTTACTCAGAAACTGAGGGAGGAAGAAGAAAAGCTCAGAGCCATTACTTCCAAATCCAAAGAAGACAGGCAGAAATTGCTCAAGTTAGAAGTGGATTTTGAGCACAAGGCTTCGAGGTTTTCCCAAGAGCATGAAGAGATGAATGCTAAGTTGGCTAATCAAGAGTCTCATAACAGGCAACTGAGACTCAAGCTGGTCGGCTTAACTCAGAGAATCGAGGAGCTAGAAGAGACCAACAAAAATCTTCAAAAGGCAGAGGAAGAACTTCAGGAATTAAGAGATAAAATTGCCAAGGGGGAATGTGGCAACTCCAGCCTCATGGCAGAAGTGGAAAATCTCCGGAAGCGTGTGCTCGAAATGGAGGGTAAAGATGAAGAGATCACGAAAACGGAATCCCAGTGCAGGGAGTTGAGGAAGAAGCTGCAGGAGGAAGAGCATCATAGCAGGGAGCTCAAACTCGAAGTTGAGAAGTTGCAGAAGAGAATGTCTGAGCTGGAGAAATTGGAAGAAGCGTTTAGCAAGAGTAAATCCGAATGCACCCAGCTCCATTTAAATCTGGAGAAAGAAAAGAACCTAACCAAAGACCTGCTAAATGAATTGGAAGTGGTCAAGAGTCGAGTTAAAGAACTGGAATGCTCCGAAAGTAGACTGGAAAAGGCTGAATTGAGCCTAAAAGATGATCTTACAAAGCTGAAGTCATTTACTGTGATGCTGGTTGATGAAAGGAAAAATATGATGGAAAAAATAAAGCAAGAGGAGAGAAAAGTAGACGGACTCAATAAAAATTTTAAGGTGGAACAAGGAAAGGTTATGGATGTCACTGAAAAACTAATCGAAGAGAGTAAGAAGCTTTTAAAACTGAAATCGGAAATGGAGGAAAAAGTATACAGTTTGACAAAAGAGAGGGATGAGTTAATAGGCAAACTGAGAAGTGAAGAAGAAAAATCCTCTGAATTAAGCTGCAGTGTCGACTTATTAAAGAAGAGACTCGATGGGATAGAGGAAGTGGAAAGAGAAATAACAAGAGGAAGGACTCGAAAAGGACCCGAGCTCACCTGCCCAGAAGATAACAAGATTAAGGAACTAACACTTGAAATCGAGAGACTGAAGAAACGTCTCCAGCAACTGGAGGTGGTGGAAGGGGATTTGATGAAGACGGAGGATGAATATGACCAGCTGGAGCAGAAATTTAGGACTGAGCAAGATAAGGCTAATTTCCTCTCTCAGCAACTGGAGGAGATAAAGCACCAAATTGCCAAGAATAAAGCAATAGAGAAAGGGGAGGCTGTGAGTCAGGAAGCGGAGCTGAGACACAGGTTTCGGTTAGAAGAGGCCAGAAGTCGAGACTTGAAAGCCGAAGTGCAAGCTCTTAAGGAGAAGATTCATGAATTAATGAACAAAGAAGATCAGCTTTCTCAGCTCCAAGTGGATTATTCGGTCCTTCAACAAAGATTTATGGAAGAAGAAAATAAGAACAAAAACATGGGACAGGAGGTCCTCAGTCTGACCAAAGAGCTGGAGCTTTCTAAGCGCTACAGCCGAGCCCTGAGGCCCAGTATGAATGGGCGAAGAATGGTGGATATTCCTGTGACCTCAACTGGAGTACAGACTGATGCTGTCAGCAGTGAGGGAGCAGAGGAAGAAACGCCAGCAGTATTTATACGGAAATCCTTTCAAGAGGAAAATCATATCATGAGCAATCTTCGACAGGTGGGACTGAAAAAACCCATGGAGCGATCCTCTGTTCTAGACAGGTACCCTCCAGCAGCAAATGAGCTCACCATGAGAAAGTCTTGGATTCCATGGATGAAAAAAAGGGAAAACGGGCCCTCGGTCACCCCAGAGAAAGGGCCTCGGACAAATTCCAGTCCAGGGCACCCGGGAGAGCTGGTTCTCTCACCAAAGCAGGGCCAGCCCCTGCATATTCGAGTGACACCAGACCATGAGAACAGTACTGCGACTTTGGAGATAACAAGCCCGACGTCCGAAGAATTTTTTTCTAGTACCACCGTCATTCCTACATTAGGGAATCAGAAACCAAGGATTACCATTATTCCATCACCAAATGTTATGTCTCAAAAATCAAAAAGTGGAGATAGTACTCTCGGCACAGAGCGAGCCATGTCCCCAGTCACAATTACCACATATTCCAGAGAGAAAACCCCAGACAGTGGAAGAGGTGCCTTTGCGGACAGGCCCACATCCCCCATTCAGATAATGACAGTGTCTACGTCAGCTGCCCCAGCTGAGATTGCAGTCTCTCCCGACTCCCAGGAAATGCCCATGGGAAGGACGGTCCTCAAAGTCACCCCAGAAAAACAGACTGTTCCAACTCCAGTACGGAAATACAACTCCAATGCCAATATCATAACCACAGAAGACAATAAAATTCACATCCACTTAGGTTCTCAGTTTAAGCGGTCCCCTGGGACTTCAGCAGAAGGCGCGAGTCCAGTTATTACTGTCCGGCCTATGAACGTGACAGCCGAAAAGGAGGTCTCCACTGGCACTGTCCTTCGCTCTCCCAGGAACCATCTCGCCTCACGACCTGGGGCTAACAAAGTGACAAGCACTATCACCATAACACCAGTCACAACGTCCTCCACTCGAGGAACCCAGTCAGTGGTGAGTAGAAGAGGTTCCAGAGTGCAGGCCCAGGGAGGGAAGCAGTGAGCAGTGAGAATACCCCAGTGCCCGAAACAAAGCGAAAGCAAGTGCCTCTGGCCCCACCTGAGCTCACTAGCAGATGTTTCCTAGAGGACTAACTACACCAGGAAACGAAAATTAAAAGTGGCCTAGTATTTTAATAAATTGAGTTAATTTTTGAAAATCTTCACTCGAGGATATGTTTATTGATTTGAGAGACAGAGGGAGAGACAGAGAGAGAAACATCGAACAGTTGCCTCCTGTATGCCCCCTGACCAGGGATCAAACCCGCAACCTAGGTATGTGCCTTGACAGGGAATGGAACCCGTGACCTTCTGGTGTATGGGCCGATGCTCCAACCAACTGAGCTACCGGGTTGGGGCATGAACTAATTTTTTAAAAAATATGTCTTTATTGATTTCAGAGAGAGGAAGGGAGAGGGAGAGAGAGGGACAGAAACATCAATGATGAGAGAGAGTCATTGATCGGCTGCCTCCTGCACGCCCCCGACTGGGGATCGAGCCTGAAACCCGGGCATGTGCCCTGACCGGGAATCAGACCACGATCTCCTGGACCATAGGTCGATGCTCAGCCACTGAGCCATGCTGGCCAGGCAGCATGAGCTAAGTTTGAGGGAAAATTTTTTTTCATGTAAATTTTGGAGACCCTTCCCGCCCCCAAAATACTTTCAAAGACGGCCTCTTTGTAATGTCAGGATATAGTGATAATGTTAAAAATTTGATTTTTTATGTTTAAAATCCTTTTTAAAATGGAGACTAGGGGGAAATGATCACTATGCAAGAAAAATAAAACTGTTCCTGGGTTATATTTCTATAAGCTATAATACTCAATATGTGATTATGTATGACTGTAGTCATACTTTATTACAAAAAATGAGATTAAAAGATTTTAATATTAAAAACTTTTTTCAAAATAAAAAAGAATTGTTGATATGTCCAAACACTATATCTTATTAATACTATCTTACAAGTGCTTGATAAATATTATTTAATAACCAGCTGGAGGGCTAAGTGAATGATAATAAAAAAGTGTGTCCAAAGTATAAGATCCAGAACTTAAAAATAAATTCTATTTCTCAAAATGCTTCCAGTGACTGTCTTCATTTATTGAGGACAAATTGGTAAATGAAATTATAGATCATTTACTAATTAGATGTTAATTTAAACAAATGGACTAGAAATTACGATTCTGAGACTCTGTACAGTCTCAAATTCTGTAGAATATATTAGAAACTCTTAAGAAAGCGTATTTATTTAAGTATAGAAACTGTGGCTTAGTTTCCCGCATCTTCAATATAATTTACTTTTAATTCTCTGTGTGCATAGACTCAAGACAGGCTTCGAAATGTGAATTAGTAATTGCTTTGCCAGGAAAGCTTTTCATTATTGGCTCTACAGGAGCTGAATAGCATTCAGAATTGCTCACCCTTCTCAAATGGTTCAATATGGCTTTTTAGGCAACACATAGCTTGAATTTTCATCAAAAGACAGTGGAGGTGTCAGTTGTTGTAATTGAGAGCAGGTTTCTCTGCTGGAACATCTTATTCCCATTTTAAGGGTCAAATCAAGATGGCCTTGCCTCCTGTAGCAACATTTGTGACGACCGATTAAACCCCATACACAAATAGGAAATTTTAGCTGTAAGATATCTAAGTTCTAAATAACAGCCCACCTACTTCAGGTATATCCTATCCCATTAAACTAAGGGCAACAAAAAGTTTGGGACACCCCTCTTAGAAATCAAATAGTGAGGCTAGTTTATTTGTGCATTAATTCACTGAAGTATTGAATTTATTGAGTATTAGCTACATTTCAGCCACTGGATTAGGTGCTGAGTGCAAAGAGGACCTTGAATAGAAGTTCTCAATTTAGTGGGAGAGCCAGGATTGGAACCTACCTCGTGAGTGGACATACATAGGAACCACCAGAGAAGGCTTCACAGAGGGGGAGGTTTTCTCAGTGATTTTCAGGAAGGGAAGGAGTATGTAGAGAGAACAGGGTGTGCAAAGGTATGGCAATGTGGAGGAGCCTGGCATGTCTGGGGACAGGTGAGCAGTCCCCCTGTGCAGCAGCTGTGGGGCATGCAGACAAAATGCAAGAGCAGAAAATGGAGATGCAAATTGGGGGCAGATAGTGAAGAGAGGCACATGTCTTATTATGAAACTGGCATTTAATCTCATAGAGTAGACAAAGGGTATTGAAAGGGTAAAGCTGATTACAAAAACATTACATTACTTGTTTTAGATTATGTGTATAAAACAGTTTAAGGGATAAATTGGAGGGAACAGAGGCTGAGGACAGAGATACTGCTGCAGTTCTCTAGGCTAGAGATGGTGTAGGCCTGAACAATGGCAGTGAAAATGAGGACAGAACTATATTGAAGACAGAATTGAAGATTTCATGAGAAATTGAGTGTAAAGGATGGCTCTGAGGTTTCTGGCTTGGATGCCTGGGGGGGTAGGATGAGACACATGGGAAGACTACTGTCTGGAGGAGAAGATAAGTAACGTTTGGGGCGTGTTATATTTGAGATGTCTGAGGGACACTGGAAATGTTTAACAAGTAGTTGGAAACCTGGATCTGTATTTAAGGAGAGCATTGAGGGCTTGAGGTCTGGAACTCATCAACACATAGGCTGATAACTGCGTGATCCTCAGCGTGAAAAAATTCAAAGAGGGCTGAGAATGGAATATGGTGATGCCCACATTTCGCAGGCAGGCAAGCTGGGACACGGAGCCAAGCCAGCAAAAGATGAAAAAGCATTCATCACCGCCAGGATGTGGTGGGCAAGACTCAAGTAAGAAATGACTGCGAGAGAGTTTTAGAAGCGCTTCAAGAAAGAGGGCGTGGTCATCAGTGACAGTGAAAAAGGGAGAAGACTCTGAGTCCTTAGGAGGTGAAAGGAGAGCTGGCTATCTAAAGAAAATGGAGATAATTTGGGGGGACATGAGGAACAAAATTGCCTAAGTTTATCCCAGGTGGCCTGTGTTTTCTCTGTGAATAGGAGGCAAGGTCATCTTCAGCAAGGGCAGAGGAGGTAGGATAGGGGCTTGGGAAGAGAAGGAAGTTTGGCATAGATGTTTCAGGAGAGGAGAAAAGGAGGCAATCAGAGTGGATTAGATGACGACTCCAAGTTTCTAACGATAATTTAACTTGGGGAGGGGTTGTCTGTGGCTAGAGTCCTGCTAAGGTTCAGAGCGACGGCATATCCAGGGCAAAACTCACCACCATCTCCTCTGTGTTTCTGTATTTTCTCTCTTACAGTCAGGACAGGACGGGTCATCCCAGCGGCCTACGCCCACCCGCATTCCTATGTCAAAAGGTATGAAAGCAGGAAAGCCAGTAGTGGCAGCCCCAGGAGCAGGAAATCTGACCAAATTCGAGCCTCGAGCTGAGACTCAGTCTATGAAAATAGAGCTGAAGAAATCTGCATCCGGCAGCGCTACCTCTCTCGGAGGGGGGAAGGGCTGAGGGCACTGGCTGAGGGGGTATGTTGTGCAGACGCCGCTGCTACGGTGAACAAACCTTCGTCTGTTCGTGCCAACTCTTCACATGTACTAATTTAAGTTTTAAATATCTTGTTTATAAAATAATTTACTAATAGCCATGTGTTTTTCCTATTTTGTAAATTTGTTTTCATGCTAGGGGACAAAACTAACCAACAAAACTACTGTTTGCCGTTTGCTCGGTGGAGGAAGTTGGGCCTGAGGCAGGGCCTGACATCTACTCCCAGTTTTGCTTCTAGAAAATGGATCCATCAAAATTAACCCATCGGAAACTCAGTTTTTTTTATTAGTCAGATACGGGAGCTGACTAACATCCTCTCCAAAGCCTGCTCCCATGGTTCTTAATTGTAAATCAAATTTAATAGGCCTTGTCCCACAATAATTGATTTTTCAAAAATTCTATTATGAAATAGGAAGTAGTTTAATAATTGTCATTCACCTCTATCAAATCCCAAATTTGCTTCATGTGCTGGAAGAAACATCTAGTTATCACAGGGCCTGGACCTCTGAAGTTTTGCAAAATCAAAGCCTCTGAGATGATTTAAGGAAATAATTTGAATGTGAAATAAAATGGAAATGAATATGGAATCCTAAAACAGAGTTTTACTTATTTGTGTGTGTCTGTGTGTATTGTAGAGATTTGGCCATCTCAGAACATTCCCAGAGTTTCATAGACAATAATTTGAGAATTTGAGAACCATTAATGTCAGACTCATGCTCTATTCAAGTGCGCAATTGACTTAAATCGTGGAATGGTTTGAATAGAGCTGCCAAATGGCCCCTTATAGCTCAACAGAGGTTGTAATGGATAGGAAATAGCAGAAAGCAAATTCTGATACGTTAATGCCAAGAAAAAAAAATGACATCATACATAGCTTAATTGAATGGAAATATTTTCTTCAGTTATCTGTGAACTTTACTTGCAAATATAAAACCAGTTCATGATTGTGTGTGTGTGTGTTTTGTAGAGAACTGGATTATTATTCCTTTCATTTTTACTTGCATTTGTATCATTTTCATTAATCCTAAGCATGTTTTAATCAGCATGAAACGGTGTGTGAGTGCAAAATGCCAGGTGTCTTTGTGAGGAGACTAACCATGTGAAAGTGGACACTGCTTCATAGTCAAATAACCACCAATGAGCTCAAGGCTAATAACCTGTAGTATAGCACATGAGGTCTTATGTAGGCAGCACCTTCGTCAAGATTTCTGAGTCAATGGGTGAATTTTACAAAGATACAATAACTACAAAGTTACAGGTTATTTTTCCACTTTTGAATTCTGAGGACTGTATCTGGATAGGTCCTGCTCTTGATTATTTGGAGAGAAAAAGATTTTTAAAAATATATGATTAGTTTTTAGCCCATGATTCATCATGCTTCAGATAAATAGACTCTTCTCTAAGTTCTTTTCACACCAGATTTCCTATCCCTTGCAGAACCTGGACTTGAATTACATGTAACAGTAGTAGATGCCTCACAGTATTCCCAGTCACTTTAATCAGATCTCTGTTGCCTACGGCTCATCAGTTCTCAGCATATGCATTTAAAAATGTTGAGCAACCAGGACAGATGTGCCACAATAATGGGATTTCAAGGTAGAAAAACAAAGAGACTAAGAATGAAGACTTTATGAAACAGGACTTTAAACAAGTTTAAATAAGAGATCCTTCCATTTCGAGTACTGCCTTATATTTTCTTTAAAAGGGAATTTTCCTCCTTTTGTAAAGTGGACACAGTCCTTTTCAAAAGCAAGGGTGTTCGCTGGCATTTAGGGTATTCAGTGTTACTGTACCGTAACAGACGGTATTTAGGCCACTGGAGGTGTCAAAAGTATGAAACACTGCATTCCTTTTGACTTCACCTGCCATTTTTCAGTGACTTTTATCATAATCTTATTGTCACTGTTGCTGTTTTTGCTTTTACCTGCTCACACCATGCTTACGTCATTTCTGCCTGGAAGTCCACACCATCTGCAGGGCGAGTGCTCCGAAAGGCTTAACGGTGCATGTACAGGATGTTTATTTTATACATCTGGACCTTGGAACAGAGCCACCTGCAAAGTACAGCTACTAAGAAAACTTGGCAGAACAACACATATTCACTTTTCAGAAATGATAAAGAGCAACTGCCATGGCAGTTTTTCTTTGTAATTTTAGAACCAGCTCTACATTTATTGGATAGCCTTGTTCTAAACCACATATTAGAAATGAAATCCACAGGGGATAGGAGGTGGAGGGTTAAAAGCACTCCAACTCCAGCTCCCATTTGTGAGTATAATGTTTTTAAGATGCAGTTTAATGTGCTTTTATAAGAGTGAATGGGATGAAAAGATTAGAGTCTTTTCCCTGTCCTGGGATGTAGCATTGTGTAGAAAATAAAAAGGGTCTCACCAAGGCTTCATGTATAGCTGCTGTTCAGGTCCCATCCTGGGGAGCAGAGGGGAGGGGGGGTGCCATTTCCACAGATTTCAATGTGATGGCGTCCCCAGAGGACGTGCAGGGCACCGTCTGCACAGCTACAGAGAGGCCATGGTATTCCCTTCCTGAGACTAATTTTTATGTGCTGACGATTTAGCATACATGATACCAGAAACGTTTCTGTATGGGGCATGGCCCTAAGGGTATCATTGCTTGAAAAACAACCTTCCTGTCTAAGTCACCTGCTTACACAGAGTCATTCAGCTGCCACTGGCATTTTCATCAGATTTTCAGTGAGGGCAACTTAATGTGCGACAATTAGCTCTCTAGAGACTTTAGTGTCTTCATTAAGGGCACAGTGCTACCAGATCCACTACTTGAGTATCTTCAGGAAAAGTGTGAAGAGGTAGCTTTGATGTGTTGTGTAGGAAGAGTACAATTTCAGGGAAATAAAAACATGTCCAATAACGTAAAACGCATAGAGATTTGAATTTCTCATTCCCTCGTAGCTTCAGAATACTGGGGGAAGAGTGAGACTTTCCTGATTGGAAACCCCCAGGGCTGTCAGATAGGAAGAGCAACATTTATGTGGGAGGCCAGAGGGAAGAAAGAGAACGGGAGAGATGACAAGACTGCCAGAGAGGGTTTCCCACTAAACAAGAACGTACGAGTCCAAAATTTCCTCGACCTAAACAGAGGCTAGTGTTTACCACCTGCCCCTCTTCCAGCATCTCCGCCCTGGTCACCTCCTCAGCCTCTGCTCTTCTACCTCCTTTCCGCCTGTTACCTCCACGCAGGATACAGCTATGCCCTGGCCTCTCCCCTTTTATAGCAACTCTTTCTTCAGCTATGCAGTCCTCTGTAGCTACTGGCCCGTCTCCCTCCTCCCGAGTTAATCCACTGACAGGCACTCAAACTTCTACGCCTCCACTTCCATACTTTCCATTTATTCTTTAATTACTTTTTATTCTTGTTAAAGTAATTTGTGTACATAGTTAAAATATCAGCCAGGGTTAAAAGACAGTGAAAACCGGTCCCTTACCTCACTCTCCTTTCGCCTAAGTTTTGCTCCGTGGAGAAAGTCATTTCTAACCCTTAGCTGTTTCTTCTGCTATGTATCTCCAATATTTCTAAATAATATACTTGTCCTCTGACTTTTTATTAATCAATTTTATATATTATTTTTGGTCTTCCCATTATTGTTTGATGGTTGAGTGTTTAGTCCCCTCACATGTCCCATCTCTCCCCTTTTCCCATCCTCCCAATGTGATTATATCACACACTTTTTAAAAGAAAATCCTCACCCAAGGATATGTTTTCATTGACTTTTAGAGAGAGAGGAAGGGAGAGGGAGAGAGAGAAACATCAATGTGACAGAAACATCAATTGATTGCTTCCTGTACATGCCCCGACCTGAGGATCAAACCCACAACCTAGGTATGTGCCCTGACCGGGGATCAAACCCGCAACCTGTTTTGGTGTACGGGAACAACGCTACAACTGACTGAGGCACCTGGCCAGGGCTACACACTTTTAAAAAATAAATCAGCAGTCAGCATTTGTATGCGTATATATTAATATGTTTCTGGTATAAATTTAAATATTTTTTTCTGCTGAGTCAAGACGTATACTGTGACTGTTTCCTTCTTACCACTTTTCCCTTTCATACAAATAATTGCTTTAATTTTTCATCTGCTTGGTTTTCTATGTACCTATCTTTACTTTTTCCAAATGCTCCAGTAGATCTGCCAACCCCCTCCCAAACCCAAACCCATCAGTTTCATATTTTTCCCTGGAGGCCTTCCTAGTTCAGTCCTCCACTTAGTCTGGACTGCTTGTCCTCTAGGCCTCCTGCTGCACAGCTGTCCTGCTCTCCTTTTGCCTGTTAAATCCTCTGTTTCCTGGATTCCGCATCTCTACTTCCTTAGCTTAACTGTCTCTATCTGTCTATCTATCTATTATCATCTATCTATCTATCTATCTATCTATCTATCTATCTATCTATCTATCTATCTATCATCTATCTATCTATCATCTATCTATCTATCTATCTATCTATCTATCTATCTATCTATCATCTATCTAATCTATCATCTATCTATCTATCTATCTATCTATCTATCTATCTATCTATCTACCATCTATCTATCTATCATCTATCTATCTATCTATCTATCTATCTATCTATCTATCTATCTATCTATCTATCTATAATCTATCATCTATCTATCTATCTATCTATCTATCTATCTATCTATCTATCATCTATCTATCTATCTATCTATCTATCTATCTATCTATCTATCTATCATCTATCTATCTATCTATCATCTATCTATCTATCTTCTATCTATCTATCTATCTATCTATCTATCTATCTATCTATCTATCTATCTATCTATCATCTATCTATCTATCATCTATCTATCTATCTATCTATCTATCTATCTATCTATCTATCTATCTATCTATCTATCTATCTATCTATCATCTATCTATCATCTATCTATCATCATCTATCTATCATCTATCTATCTATATCTATCATCGATCTATCATCAATCTATCATCTATCATCTATCTATCTGTCTACCTATTATTTAAGTATATGTTCCAGTAGTTTCTACAGAGAAAAATCCTTCAGTGACCTCCCTGGGGCAGACTACCTGCATTCTGGGAATAAATCAGGGGAGGGGAGATGGGGAATCTCATAGTTCAGAGTATCGACTTTTCCATTCTTCTGTATTTAGTCTGTGCTACTGATTCTTTACCTAGGTCCAGAAATTCTTAGGTTGGTTTTTCAGAAAATAAACTTTTAGTCTCCGATAAGGATGAAAACAGAGTGAGGTTATGCGTTTTCCCACTGTGACCAAGACATCTAATCACCTCTGGTTTTCCTTTGACCCCTCTGACTGCTCTGCCTCAGTCCCCCTTGATGGCTCCTCATTTCATGCATACGTCTTAAGGACTGTTGTTCCCCTCGTCTCTATCAAGAGCCATTTTCCTACACTATATGCTAGTTCTTGTTATTTTTTGCACTCCCATGGCTTCATTTATCACCTATATGCTAAAAACTACCAAACTGCTTGTCTCAAAGCATGCTCACCCCTTTCTCCATCCCTCTTCCAAGCCTTCTCCTCTTACTATTCTCCACCTCAGCAGGGGTGTCCTGAGCCACCCAATCACCCAGGCTAGCAACCTGGTAGCTATTTTAGGCTCCCTCTTCTTCCTCACTCATCAAGTAGACTCATTCCGCAGGTCTCTCATATTCCAACCCCCTAACGCCTCAAGCAGCTGAACCCACATTTCCATTTCTCTCACCACTGACTGAGTTGTGGTTTTAATTACTTCTCATCTGAATTTTTCTGATATTCTCCTAACTGGTTTCATAGTCTCTAGACTGAAAACTCTCTGATTCATTTTCCATTAAAGTTGATCATATCATGGTTCTATTTGAAAACCCTGCAAAGGTCCATCATTACCTGTAGAATACAATGCCAACTCCTTGGTATGGCACTCGAGGCTCTCTGTGATCTGGCTCTCTACTTCCCCAGTCTTCTGAGCATCCTTCTTTTCCCCTTGTCTGGACTCCTGCCACCCAGACCCACAGACTGGCTTGCATAGCAGGCCAGGCACCTTTCCTTGATTTGATCAACTCACTCCTTCTCCCTGGATTGCCCTTTTTCCTACCTTTCCTTCTGGTGGCTGTGTCCTTCTATGTTCAAAATCTCTTTTAAAAACATTGCCTCTGGTAGGAAAACAAACCATAATTTCAGAATCTATCCTGGGGTTTAAAGCCTGTCCATTGCTGTAAAAACTTGGCACTTCCTGTAGAAAAAGAAAAGCAGCCGTTGAAGGATGGCTGAAAGTTGAGGAAGAAAGAGGTGTTCCCGCCTCTTCCCTTTGCCATGCCAGCCCGCGAGGATGATGGAGAATGGCGCTGACAACCCGTGTGTGAGAACACGAAGGTAACAGAGAGAGTGGAATTAGAGCAAATGCAGGTACTGCCACTCTGAATAGTGTAAGTTACTTCTATTCCCTCCAGAGCACCATGGCAAGTAATGAAAACAAGACAGCCAAGGGTCTGGAATGGGGGAGTTCTTGCCTCTGAAGCCATCACAAGTGTGAGAACTAAGGGGGCCTGAGAGCTTACTGTGAAGTATAAACATACTTGAATGAGGAGCACAGAGGACACTTCAGGAAAGAAAGTTTCGGGTGATTTGTCATGCTCTTTAGATTCCTAAAGGACCCTCTAAATTACATCAGAGAGGCTCTCATTTTAGAGGACCAAAGACCACCACCAATAAGCAAGGTGTAGCTTTAGAACAGCTATCAAGGTGAACCTCCAGAAGAAGTGATTGCTGAACAATGGACTAGATACCTGAGATAGGACTGAAAACCAGAGACTGAAGTAAGGCTGTCTAACCTTTGGCAAATCACCTCACCTTGGTTTGGCTTAGCATTTAGCTATAATCTTTTATGATTCTGGCATTCCTCCTTATAACATGATATGCTTCACTATTGTTTAGCAAGCAACTTAAAGGACTCTGCCACAACGCTTTTCCCCTAAGAACTAATGGTTAATTGCTTATCTAGTAAAAGTAGTTTTGGCTTCTCTACTCCTACTAAGGTGTGATGGGCAGAATTCCAAAGTCGAGGGCTGGTTAGAGCTGACCCAGACTTTAGAGGTCGAGAAGATCATTATCTCTATTATTAAAGATGAAAACAAAAGCAAAACAAGAAAAAATCCAACGATTAAAGATGCCTAACTGTCTTATTAATGATGAAGCCAGGTCTTTAGTTTCTCCCAATACAATATTCATTATTTTATATGGAACTTCTTCAAGTGAGTAAAGTATATATTCATACACAGACTAAAACCCACACTTTTGGGCCAAAATACTATTGTCAAAGGATTTTGAGATATGGAGATATCTACATAGAAACTGTGTCAAAGTTCATAACAGCACTTACTTTGATGGATATTGTTGTTCTTATGTAAAAAGTACAATGTTCTTTTCAAATTTCACACATAATGTTATTTTCCATGATATTCTGTGACCAGCCACAGGCTTAGCTCCAACTAGGTACTTAGCATCTGTTTCCAAAAAGGTAGAACCTGAGCATGCTTGGCTCAAATATTTACCTATTTTTCTACCATTTAGTTTAGTTTTTTATAATTAATGTTGTATGTAGTAGAACTAGTTGCAATTGGATTGTATATAGGAAACAGTAATCTATGTGAGAAATAAGGATTAGCTTGCCTTAAAAGGAAGTTACCGGTCATAACTGCTATTGCTAACTTGTATGACCTGGGGAGGTAAGGGGATGATTTGGGCTGATGATAGAGTGGGAGATGTTTTGGAATGAAGCAAATAAACTATTAGGTGGCTGAGAAACCCCAAGAGAATTTGTATCATCTGGCTGAAAAGTTTCCTGAAGAAAATGACAGAACTGATTAACGGAAGTATTTTTAATTAGCTGAGCCGAATCCAAAAGAAGGAACAAGTCCAAGTCAACAGAGGAAGTTTATTGGACTTCCTATTTAAAACAGATGTTTTATCAGAACTCTGATTAATTTCCGAATGTGATCATAACAGGACTGAATGTGAAGCAGTTTATTAAAATGAGCACCCTAAAAGTGAACAATATCTAGGCATTCCTATTTCTAAAAGGAACAGGATGTGGGGCGTTTTTGCAGGTGGATGAAATACCTAGCGGGCAGCAAGTTTAAAGCTGGGATTTGGTAGCCGGTGGACAGGAAGAACAGCACAGCTCTCTCCAGGCAGAGCCCTTGGGGAATAGGGAGCTACGGGACATGGGGAGCAGGCCATGAGCCAGACAAACTGATGCAAAATTCAAGAGCAAATGTCTTCTGTAACTTGGTTTGCAGTTTCTTGTGGATGAAGCAGCCCTCCCGTTCTGGTACAAGGTCCTGCAGTAAATGGAACTTCTGCTACGTTCTGTCTTTGGTGTCTGAATTTAGAGGCTATCTATTAAAGTGATCTGGCCTCACTTACTACAGTAGATTTTTGAAATTCAGAGCTCATGTGTTCCGTTGCAGAGAGTCTGGCCGAGCATAAACATATGCACTGCCTGGGAGGAAGACAGTCAAGGAGTACCTCCTTCCTACTGCACAGCCAAGGAGCTCTCCTGGGAGGAATCAGAATTCTAATCTGTTGCCAGGTTGCCCCACTCTAATGCTCAAGAGACAGCCTCCCCCAAATTTCTCTCCAAATCCCACCTTGGGTCTCGTCATCCAGCTGACCGGTAGTGTTGAGATACCACCCAAGGAGAATGAATAGTGAGCTCAGAAGTCAACTGTAATTAGGAATCGATAATATGTTAGACTTCCTTTCCATGGAAGTTTATCTTAGCTAGTATAATAAGATAAGGAATTCATCCATTACATAATTTCACAATATATTGTGGTAACAGAGAATGTATTTAATGTGTTACCCAAAGTTCCTTAAGGGAAAAAAAAATCAAGATAATACTTGAGAAAAACACATAGAAGAAAATGTCGTTAAATGCTTTCGGTCAACTGCTAATGTCAAAAATATATAAAAATGCAATCTCTCCATGCGTATATGTTAACTAAGGTTTAAAGTTTTTTCCTTCTTCCAATTAGAAAAAAGGAAATGATGTGGTGCACATCAGAAGGCCCCACATTTAAGCGCTTTGCTATTTTGAGTTTGTTGATAGAGGTGGTAATTAACTATGGTCTTTGGTCTCAATCTGCCTCTACAAATTATGAGTGTTAGAAAAATTGTATCTGTAAAAAAAAATTATTACAGAATTATGCTTATTACTTAGGTCACTTTAGAGGAGCCAAATGACCTATAATTGGGTCTTAGTCTGAGATTAAGTGAAGACGGAGTAGGAGACGGAATAAGATTTGCTTATTGATTTTGTAACTTCAGTAACATTTATGACATTATTTTATTATACTGAATCATAAAAAACGGAAAGGACTTGGGAATTCTGTTTTTTTAAAAACACACACAAATAATGGTATTAATCCCCAAAGCATTTAAAAAAACATTTTTATAGATTTTGAGAGAGAGAGGAAGGGAGGGGGAGAGAGAGGAACATCTATGTGAGAGTGAAACATCTACTGCCTGCCTCCTGCACGCCCCCTACTGGTGGTCAAGCCCGAAACCTGGGCATGTGCCCTGACTGGGAATTAAGCCAGCAATGTTTTGGTGCCCTGGACCATGCCCAACGCACTGAGCCACACCAGCCAGGGCTCCACCAGATAGTTTTGCTGTGTAATGAGTTACCTCAAAATTTAATGGTTTAAAACAACATTTAAAAAAATTTCTCACAATTTTGTATAGAGGCTGGACTATTCTTATTTTAGTTTATAGATTTGGGGAAAGCATATATGATAAGCAAACATAGATTTAATAAATATGTTTAATGATTTTCAATGAATAGGGCCACTATCATATAGGTATTGTCTCACTATCTAGAAACAAGGTATCTCCAGGTATACAAAACAAAATAACTGGAGCTTAACTGTATTCCTTTAAATAAAGTTTATAAACATAAATGTTAAACATCATTGTGAAGGATTTCTGAGATAGTCTTTTTAATAACACAATTTGATTAATAGCATCAGTATATATTCCGTGCATATGACCAATTTGCTAATTTAAATATAATAATAAAATGTAATGGTCTCACAAAGACATTCTTCTGTGTATGGACGGACCCTTTTGCCATATGTATTTTTACCAAGTGATAATTCTGAAAAGCTATTATTATTATGCAGATTACAAAATGCTAGGATTAAGAGAAGGCAACTTCTAGGAATTTAGAGGTTTGTACACTCAAGGTGAGAGAAGATGGCATATATGGTAGCACAAAATATTGAGATTATCTACAATACCCTCATTTTATAGTGAGGAAACAAAAGCACAAGCATTTTGAATTACATCTACAATAAGAACAATTCTGGATTTCACTGTTTTAAATGTATGTTTTCTATGCTTTTTTTAAAAGAGGAAAATGGAGAAGATTTATTAATTCTATTAGGGAGATCTGAGAACTATGTATTTTCACTCTGAAAATTACTAGAGAAATTTTTGAAAAGAGTGTTGAGCGGAAAATAGCATTTGAATTTTAGATAGCGATTTTTAACTACATAACATTTTAATTAGTGTTTTTAGTTTTTGCCTGAAGGTTCTGATGTCTTTTTAGGCATTGAAAAATTATAAAGCTAGAACAATTTTCCAATGGAAAAAGCACACATAAGAATGATTTTTTAAAGGTTTCTGGTATAGTGAAAAAATAATAAGTATGTCTTAAAAGCTTACAAACACTTCATATTTAATATTGTTAAATATAAAAAACATTTATACATTTAATTTTATTTTGCTTTCTTACCTGTTTTATCCCAAATTTAATTTGAAAGTTTCAGGGAAGGAATGGAAATATCTCCCCCTAGTGGTCAATTAATGAAAACAAATTAAGAAACATTTTGGTTTTGACCCACAGAACATAATTAGCATGAACCTATAGGTCTATGACATAATGTAGTTTCTTTAATGCTTACTCAGATATTAATTACCTAAGTAAAAATAAAATGAAACTAGTATTTAGAATTAAAGTGAAAATAATAGGTGGAAATTACCTCACCCTATTGATAAATCCTGATGTTATTTTCTACACTTACAACATTTCATATGACAGGAAGTAATACATTTTTCAGGCAGAGAAACCATTTGAAGCTTAGTTATTTCTTTCTTATGCTCTTTATAATCTCAGCAATGACAAAGCCCTCTAATTGCTCTACGTTGTTCACCAATGTAGTTCCATGCCTAACACAGTGATGGGCACCTTGTTGAACCTCAATAAACAATCCTTGAATGACAGAACAACAACAAAAAAAGATACATGTTCATGAAAGCATATATATTAAGATAAAATAAAATCAATCGCCCAGCCTGTGTGGCTCAGTGGTTGAGCATTGACCTATGACCCAGGAGATTGAGTTTGATTTCTGGTCAGGGCACTTGCTGGGTTGGAGGCTCGATCCCCAGTAGGGGGCATGCAGGAGGCAGCAGATCAATGGCCCTCTCTCATCAGTGATGTTTCTATCTCTCTCTCCCTCTCTCTGAAATCAATAAAAACATATTTAAAAATAAATAAATAAACAAGTAAACAAATAAACAAATAAAATCAAATATAAATATTACACACCCATAACATGACTGGTACTGTTCCAATTGATATCTCAATCTATTTTGTATTTACTTTTATAAGAATGAATTTAGATTTAAAAGTATATATGGAATTATGCAAAAAGAAGCAGTCAGAGACAAAAGTAAGATCTGTGTTTATTAACTTAAGAGTAGATAATGAATATTTCCTTATTAAAACTCAAATACACACATTAAAAAAGAAATTAAAAGTAAATGAATATTGTTCAGAACAGAGAGTACAGCTGGGAGAGTTACTTCTAGGAAATAGTCTGGGACTTGTATATATGGGGCTTGTATATAGTAATCACAGTCTTCGTGTATAGTTCTTTGCTTGAGTAAAATTGATCTAATATTGCTAGAGTATTAGATACAGTTTCTGAAAAGCTTTATGGATTTTGGAGGTAAAGCACCTATGCCAATGCAAAGATGTTACCCAAGAGTAGTAAAAACTGCAGGAGAAGCTATTGGGCTCATGTACCTGTTTTTGTTTGTTTTGTTGTTTAACATCTATGGTCTTTTAATGAAATGATGTCATATTGATTCTCACATAAACTGTTGATTTGAGTTTCAGTGTAATTGAAAATGCCATATCTTTCTTCTCTTTATAGAAAGCATCATCATTCACCAGTTACGTATGAACTCCCGATGAAATGGTAAATCAAACACATCCTGGGTGTGTGTACTTCCTCTGAATCCTTGTTGAATGGATAGTATTCCTGCAGCTCTCCTTCATCACTAAGGTCCTCCATGCTACTGATCGCTACTGAAAATAATTTTCTACTTCCAGTGAATTTTTTGAGGATATAATGTAAAAGCTGAAAATGGCATTGCTGATAATATAAAAATAGGTTGCAAAAGCAGTTCAATCTTTGTGTCAAAAGCAATTTCTCCTCTTTTTGCAAAGCTTTCAGGTCTATGGGCACATGCTATGTAATTTATTTTTATAATACACTTTGTAATGTGATTGTTTTTCCTAAAGTGTTTTTCCTTTTTTCACAGTCTATGGCACATATATCTGTACAATACACTGTCATTCTTCAAAGCATGGGTATTGGTGCATTAACAACCATAACCTATAATTATTTTCTTTGATCAATTTGTTATTTCTGGAGAAAAGACAACACTCTATATTTCCTGGGGTAAATTCAGTGGTAAAACAGAAGCAGGAGCTTCTGGAAGAGTTTTTGTTATTGCTTGTACAATGCTGTGGTTCTCATCATGGTTCAACACTAACAGATAACACTCTGATTTAAAGTTTAATTTTAAATACTTAAAGACAGCTTTTAAAGTTGCTGTTTTTAGTATTCAATGCCAAAACCCTTGCATGAATTGATTTTCATATGGAACAAATTAATAAAAGGAGATGTATGAGTTTAACACGTAAGGATTATAGGAACACCTTCAACAGACAGTTCGATTATATTTCTGTTTGTCTTATTTATTTATATGTACAGGACTTACAATAAGGATATCAAGGCATTTCTCACAATCTACTTAAATGAAAGCCTGAAAATAAAAACTGACCTAGATAGTATCAGCATATTTAAAAAAAAAAAAATGGTAACAGAAATCCCAAGGTAACTTTTTTCTTGTAGATAGGAGTTGGACAGGTTTTCGGAATCAAATATAGGTTGGAGAATATAGTCTTTAAAGATAAAAAGCACATGAATTACTCAAATTTCAATGTCAGAGCTGCCGTTGAATTGAGGTTTATGTGAGAATGTGCATCTAAAGTCTACTTAAAAGCCTTAATATAGGTTTTTGTTTTTTAAAAAGACCTTGTTAATGTGGACATGTTGTCAATAAGGTCTTTAAAAGGTAACTGTAAAGATAAATATAGATTTGGAACATCAGTTTCTGAAGGCAGAAATCATCTATCATGTAACTTTACTGAGAGTAAAGGAACTATGCTTCTGGGTGTCACAAGGATAACTAAAAACCACACAAATAATACTGTTGGCCCATTTCTCCAGTCCACAGGTTGTACCCAGGTTTATATGCCCATGGAGGGGAGTCCACACTGAGTCTCTGGAATAGAAAAATTAATGTTGGATGTCCTCCCCTATGTAACTTTGTAAGGTATTAAGGTATACCTTGTGGAATTAGCAAATCATAGTTAGTAGGTATTATAAATGAGATAACTCTATTTTATGTAAAATTAGTTTTAATCTTTGTAAGTAAAAGAAATGCTACAGGCTTGTCCTATCTTGAATGATTGTGTATGCGTCATGTAACCTACAGGGCTTTGATTAGTGATTAAGAAAACTAAAGTGTGTTTGTGTGAAGATTTAAAAAATTGTTATAGATTTTGTGTTCTGCAAATGTTTCTGAACTTAATGGTGTTTTCAATTAAGAAAGGGTTTTATTTTGTATTGTTACATTTTTTTTCACTCATGATTAAGTTCCCATTTTGCCAATGTTTATACTTCTGATGGCAAAAATATTCTGATATATCACAGATTAGTGTTTGAAGCAAATAACTTTTTCTTAATTTGTGGGAATTTTATTACATTAATTGTGAAAAGGCTAGAAGATAAGACTTTAAATACTTCCTGACTTTAATTTAAAATCTTACAAGTAATTTATGTATATTTGGGTCTCAAGCTTTTATTTCTCCTGAGTTTATAATGAAGTTTGGCACTTGCAATGCAGAGTGAGGATGATGGTGCAGTCATTTGGATGGAAGCTGAGCTTTTCTCTGCCAATGCTATGAATAAGTCCTCTGTTTAAACCCAAATGGAATCAGAGTGACAGATGGCTAAAATTAATTTAAAAATTTAAAAACTGTTTTAAAGCAGAACAAAATATTAAAAATTAACAGCAAAAAGAAAATAACAAATAGTCATATGCTTATCTAATGAATAAGCAAACAAGATCATAAATAGTCATATCCCAATATCCACATCCAGTTGAAAAAATTTTCCCCACGTGCAAGCCTGGCGCCATCCTAGGCTCACATAATTTCTATATCTTGTATTGTAAGTAAACCTCCAATCATCAATATGAATGAAAATCAGTTTTCAATGGAATAATTATGTTTTCTGAAGTATGATCATAGTCAGTGTTTTCAGTTTAAGGCACAACAAACTAATCCATTATCTTATCCTGTTATTTTAAAAAATATATCTTTATTGATTCAGGGAGAGGAAAGGAGAGAGACAGACAGACAGACAGAAACATCAATGATGAGAGAGTCATTGGGGATCGAGCCCGCAACCCGGGCATGTGCCCTGACCGGGAATCGAACCTCGATCTCCTGGATCCTAGGTCGATGCTCAACCATTGAGCCCCGCCCTGCCGGGCTCCTTTTCTTTTGTGATAAGAGTGTTTTTTGAGGGCATCTTCTACAAATATTTTTTTCAAGTATCTAATAAAATGTTAGGGTTTAATGAAAATACTGGATAGAGGAAATATTCCAGATGTTAGATGCCTGAAATTCTTCACAAAATGTGAAGAATTAATTGTATCTTAGGACAACTATAAAAAAAAAAAAATCATGGTGTGGAATATGTAGCTTAAGTATTAGCTGAAATAATTTGAAGCTTCTAAAAATCAGAGGCAGAGCAAGAGTGAATGGTGTGTCAGACAGTGTAATATGTTTTTGTCTTTTCTCTTTATGCTGTGGTTGAATTTTCCTGGAAAAAAATAAAAAATAGAGCAAAGGTAGAGTGTGTTCATGAATTTGATGAGCAACAATTCTAAAAGTAACAAGAACGTATAATGGCACCTGAGGCATATATCCCTCTCTAGACCTCCAGTGCTATGCCTCTGCTAAAAATGCTAATTAGAAGGCAAAGAGGAAAAACAATAAAAATTGTTATAATAAATTCATGAAATTGGGAGTTTCATGCAATTAACATTGCTTAGTGGCCACTAATATTTTATTTATTTTATTATTATTTTAATCTTCACCAAGGATATGTTTATTGACTTTAGAGAGAGAGGAAGGGGGAGAGAGAGAAACATCGATATGAGAGAGGAACATCAATTAGTTGTCTCCCGTACGAGCCCTGACTGGGGATCAAACCTGAAACCTAGGTATGTGCCCTGACCGGGAACCCAACCGGAGACATTTTCAGTGCATGAGACAATGCTTCAACCAACTGAACCACCCAGCTGGGACAGTATTTCATGTTCTTAAACTTTCAGCATTTCCTCCGTACTATATGTTGACAACTGTGTTTGCTACCTAGGGAAATACTGTAGATTCACACATTTAAACAGAAATGTTTATAGGTGCCATGCCACGATACATTCATTTTCTGGTGGTGGTTTTTTTCTTTTTGGTTTGTTATTGGATTAATTTTACTTTACCATTCACAGATTTTGTTAACAGTGCAGACTTGTATTTATTTAATCTAGATTTTGTTTAAAAAATATCAGATGTTAGCTTCTCCAATAAAAGATGCTTACAATGTGATCAGATATTCTTAGAAGTCTTGCAGGTTTAATGGATTTTCAAAAGCAAAAGAACGCATTGAAAAATTCTGGAGTTACATTATTTTTTCACAGCATTCTCAACTTTCTCTTCTTTAAGTTTTAATAAGTACATGAGAAGTTTATGTTTCACTACAGCCAGGTGAACTTATGAATATGTACTTGATTTTTACATGAATGTGATATCCTGCTTTCAGTTCATCACAGGTTACTGAAATTATTTAACCAATTAAGACATTCTCTGTGTTATTTCCAAAGTCATCTTTGTTTATCAAAATCTCACCAGAGAGTGAGAAAAATAACAATTGTGGTATAAATGCATTGTGCAATATTCTTTGAGTTGGAACATAATATTCATAAAATTAAAATCATTTACAATGAGTATTCCACCTTATTTAAAATTATTTGCATTAAAAGTTTTCACTTCATTTCATATTTTGTTAAAAATATGGTGTTTTTCACTGTGAATGAGCAGAAGTAGTACAGCAGATCAGCCAAAATCAGAGATAGTTTTTCTGAGTTACACCATAGTTTGGTTCTTTAATAAGATGAAAACTGCAAGACACCAAGAGATGGAAACTGGTTAGTGTTCCCTTTACCCCTTTATCCTCACCAAAAGCAGTCAGTAAACATTCAAATAATACTCTACTGCTTTCTAAAGGTAGATTACTTAGCAGAGCAAACACTCCTGAGGATTTGCCAGCAGTCCACAGCCTCTACAGAAGCAGTCAGGTAAATAAATGGTTTCAGCAAAGTGGAATGGGGGTGATGGTGGGGTTGTGCTCTGACCTCTTTGATCAGTCTAGTGCCAGAAATGGTGCTCCATAGCCATAGCCAATCTTAACTTATTTTGCCTTATTTGGGACAAAGGAATGGGTTTCTCCTGTTTATTATTTAAATATATACATATCAAAAAAGCAGGCACAGGAGATATCAAAATGATGTTTTCAAGTTGCAGATGTGAAGAGATCTTGTGCACTGGGCAGCTCTGTGGCCTCTTTTCTTGGAGTGGAGCCCTTACATGCACATGGTTTAAAAGCAATGGCCAAAATTAAAAGTAACTAAATAAAGGCACTGGCCAAAAGTCATTGTTTATATCATGACTTTCCAGGAGAATGGGGTCTTAGGCTTTCCACCAGATTTGCTCAAATGGATTTGTACCTCTTGAGCCCTGGGCTAGAGTCACCTTTAATAAACAACAGACGTTTCCCTTGGGTAGAGAGGCTTCCCTGGGCCCCAAGCTTGTTGTCAATAGGCAACATTGTACCATACTTTTTTTTTGGATTGTCATTAAAATCTTTTGAAATTTGTATTTAATGCATCCCATGGAACCTATGAAGGATTTCAAACACTGAGGCCTCCCTTCAATAGGGCCATCCTCAGTGTGGTTCCACAGATAATGGTTGGAACCTAGTGCCCTGGAATTCAGATACGTTTTTAAAAAGATAATCAGTGCACCTTTAGTTTCCCCTGGCATTATTCCCAGCATTCCCAGCATTCCCCCCCCCCCCCCAAATAAGCACCACTAATGAGAAAATCTTCTATTTCTCTTGGGAGTGCATTTATCCAATTATGCCTTATACTGACTGGCCTTGGTGTACAAAGCTATCTCCCCAGTCTGAATGTAAGCTTCTCAAACGCAGGGCTTCCATATTCCTCATAGTGAATATCAAGTACTGGATAAACGCCTGCAAGAGGCAGTACAATCCCTTGGAGAGAGGGGCCTTTCCCCACTCCTCTCCCAACTGTCCTATGTCCTTTCCCCTAATCACAGACCTTTCCCATAGCCATAATCACTTTCTCATTTGTGGTCTTTCTGGCTCCTAATGCACCTTTCTTTCTCCTCCTTGAGAACAAGGCATATACTTAGTCAAAATGGCAGGGTGTTTTGTAGACACCTATTTATTGACTCCTAACCCCAAAGGGGGTTACTCCTTCAGGAAGAGTGCCCCAGCCAGGGTATTTTGTACCAGATCTTCCTCACCACAAACTGTTCCGGCCATTCTTCCCTTGCAGAAACCTCGGTGTCCACTGGAGGTTTCAGATGCAGAGTATCTGGATTAAATAAGAAAAGACTCAATAACTACTGATTCTAAGAAAAGATATGCTCTCGGCAAAGACAAAAGGCCCTTATCTTATCGGAGCACCAGATGGTCTATGCTATCTTAATAAGAAAAGTGTGTTAAGTCATTTTCAATTAATTTGCAGAGAGGTTAAGCACTGGTTCCCACATTGAACATCGGTGCACAGGGGAAGCAGGACAAGCAGACTACATAGGCTATCAAACTTACTCCTAGAAGTGGTATCAGAGATCTGTTTCCAGGGCAACTGCGGAAAAACTTCCTTGAGAAAAAAAATATGATCAGCCAGGGTACACGGTTTTTCAAATCATTAATAATAAATGTAGCATGAGACTCAACTTTTTCTATGTCCCTTTTTGATCCTATTCTCTCCTGGGTGGAGAACCACAGTATCACTGAGACCTTAGGACTCACTTCCACTGTTTAGTTTTTGATAGTATAAAGAAGGTGTGGTACTTGCTCAAACCTCCCATAATCTCTTGAGCACCCATTTTATATAGCACTTACTTCACTAAATTTCAATTGTTTGTTGGCAAGTTGTCTCTCCCAGTAAAATGTGAATTCACTGAGTAGGTCAAGTTAGTTCAACAAGATTTTTTAAAATTGTTTTTATTGATTTCAGAGAGAGGGAGGGAGAGGGAGAGACAGAAACATCGATGACGAGAGAGAATCACCGATCAGCTGCCTCCTGCACACCCCCTCCTGGGGATGGAGCCCGAAACCTGGGCATGTGCCCTGACTGGGAATCGAACCATGACCTCCTGGATCATGGGTTGATGCTTAACCACTGAGCCACAGTGAATGGGCCGACTTTCACATTTAAATCCCATTTGTAAAAGTCATCCTTCAAGAATATGTTGGAGATATTTTAAAGAAATATTTGAGTAACTTTATAGGTGTTTGAAACCCAAGTGTTTCAAAACATAAATTATGAGATGTATTCTCCCTCTCCTGGATTTCCAATAATTTAACACTTAGAAAAATAGAAAAATATAAGTTAAAACTATATTTAAAAGTAGTCCAAACATATGATTTATAAGGAATTAACATTTTTAAAGATCTACTTTCCTATATCTCTCAATGATTCTTATGGAGTAAGAAAAGTATCTTACCTCCTCTGCCCCTCCCCTTTTAAAAATAACTGCATTACTGTACACAAAATAGATGCCATTTTGCTGTCAACCAGGGGGTGTCAAAATCATTATTTGAAGGGAAGACCTTATTTATAATTGATGACATCATGGGATGTAATCAACTGAGAGATCCTATACAGAAGTCATGAAATCTGAGGTCTCATTAGAATTATATTCTTTCATTTAAAGAAAGTGAGGAATTACGAGAAATGAAATGTTATTTCATTCCCAAAACAAAGTTCTTAGGCTGTCTACTAAGGAATTCTGGTGTCATTGCTTTTTCCTTTAACGAGACTATTTAAATATCTGGTTTGACTTGTATTTCTGATTACTGACTGTGGTCATTCAAAAACTTGCAATATCTTTCATCACACCACCACCGACCTCAGGCTAATCAATCTCTCTGGGCCAGAACAAAGGGATTTTCTTAAATGCTTAACTGGAAAAGTTTAATAAACATACCACATAAAAATCAGGAAAAGGTCAATTTTAAAAGAAGTAATTTTTCAAAATCAGTTTGATCCAATCTCTGATGCAGTAAATACAAGAAGTTAAATTTATTATACAAATTCTACATTACTCTTTTCCTAAAAATCCTCTCAATTAAAAATGAATATTATTTAGTCCCCTCCATGTTCAGCTGCCATGATCAACTACATAGAAAAACAAAAAAAAAACACAATAATTCAAACTGTTTCCAGTCCTTAAGAAATTTCTCTGAAATTCATGCTGGTACATTTCTCAGCTCTCTAACTTTCCTAAACATTTTTAAGCTAACATGTGAATAAAATGGTTTAAATATGGTTTTAGAAGCTAAGAACTAAAGTGGCACCAGATACTCAAAGGAGTCTAATAAGCAAATCTATGGAGCATTTTGGCTAAACAGTAAAAAGACCAGTTTCAGTTTTCTCTTCTTAATTTCTTAAGTAATTCAATGGTTATTCAATATTTTTTTTCTTCATTGTTTCTAGTTACCTACTTCAGTGTCTGGAACTCATCAATTTTATTAAAAAATAAAATTTATTATAAAACTTCCCCTCCAAAAGCTATTTATATATACCTTTTCAGATCATTCAGTTTGTATCTGCTTTATTATTTTGGATTTACTTACATATTTGGGCTCAGGCATTCATTACACACTTACTATGTTGATCTGGTAGTCAGCATTAATCAATGTCATTGAGCCCTACACATTTTTTTTTTAACCAGGAATTAGCAAATTCACAATCATTTAAACAATATGTTATTTAAATGTGTCATCAACACACACCAGTCACTCCTAGCAACCACAGTTTGAAAATGCATATATTGGTAATCCATTGTAAGACAAACCACTCTCTTTTGTTGCCCCAGAAATGCTGAACAAGATTTTTTAAAAATTCCTACTTTATCAGATTAAATGAAAGTAAGGACTATCATAAAACAATGCATGACCAATGAAATTCTGAGTCTCTTGAGCTAACGTGGAGGTGAAAAAAAATGTTAGCTGTGTAAAGCAGCATGTTGTGATGCCAGGGTATGGTGGAGGGAACGAACTGGAAGTACGTCATCAAGAGACCTTGAAAAATCATTTATTTCATCCATTTGGCCCTCACCTGAAATGTAAGTTTTAGATAAGAACCGAAGAAAGCTTTCAGTTCAAAAAGTCTCTATCAGTCAAAATGGAATTTCTAGTAAGAAGAGACAAGAAGTTAAATAATCTTTCCAGTATGTACAAACAAAACTAAAGAAAAAGGAAGCAGATAAATACATCATGATCACTCAGATCACTAAAACAAACAAAAACTAAAGGCAAAATATTGACCATATTTACACAAAATGCTGGAATAGCAAATCACATAAGGAACTATCATATTTTGTGGGTGTGATGATATAGGCAGAAATGGGGAGGAAAAAAGTTGCCTTATGCTTATGCCCAATATTGTTATATACATATTTACTAACCAACAGAATTTAGCAAAATAAAAGGAGCCCAAGCATTCTCCATTAACTGTGATAGATGAATATTTTCCATTTGAGCCTGAGGTTGAAAGTAAACTTACATAGACCAAAACAAAATGTATTGTCCTATCTATGTTACCAGAGCTAAGAATTTGAGAAATAATGGATGTTATATAAGAGCAAAACCAGGCAAGTTATCTTCCAGATAAACATTCAAGTGGCTCACATCCTGAGACTTGTAGTCATTTTGAAAATACATTTAGTTGTAAATTATAAGGCCCAAGCAGTTCTTTTGTTTCCCTTTTCTTGAATTACCTTCCGAAAGATATGACTGCAGCCAAAGCTTTAAAGAAAATAAAGTCTGGGTGTGACTTACTCTCTGGTCTGGATTTCAAAGATGCCAATATAATGTGGATTGTACATTATTTTAAAAAGAATTTTACAAATATATGCTTATTGCGGAAATTTTGGAAAATACAGAAAAAGTACAAAGAAGTAGAGGAAAAAACATCCATCCGGTCAACAGAGGTTACCCTTATTTACTTTTTAGTTGGGCTTTATACTCTATACCTATATTACCTTGGTATCAAGACTTAGTCGCTCTACACACCATGAATATTTCCATCCGTAATTAAGTACTTGGCAGTTTTAAAGCGTCTGCACAGTATTTCACTTTGTAGTAAAGCTATAATTTTTTTTTTTTTATCAACTGTAAAATAAAGAGCTACAACTCATTACAAAACACTTCTTCGATCTGCACAAAAGAGCAACTCGGACACAGAAAAGATGGTAAAAAGTAACAAGACCATTAATGGAAGAAAAATAAGCGAAAGAGCTCAGGCAGAGGCAAAATAATAGGGCAAACCAAGACACATTAGGACAAGAGGGTCACCCACCAAGCACCTCACTTAATATTTGTATCTGCACCTTGGAGATTTATTTTAATTAGAGAAACTCGCGGTTTTATAACACAAGCAAATACTCCAATTCCCTACAGAAGAGCGAGCTTCGAGATAAAAACTTGTCTGGCGCCGAAACCATTTGTCAGCAGCTCCGGGGCTGCCCAGGGGGGTCGGCGCGGGGCGAATCCGACCTGCGGCCGAGAAGGGCCGTCGCCAAGACAACCAGGGCCGCCGACGGGTCTGTGCGAACAGAACCCAGCCAGCAGCGCAGACGCGTCAATGGCCGCCGCGCCGCCGCCTGGTCGTCCCTACGTCCCCCCAGGGCTGCGCGTGCGCTCTCGCGGCTTCACGTTCTGGGGGTTGAGGCCCTCACTTTGTCGTCACAGGGCAGATGAGCACGGCGCCTCCGCCCTTTCCCTCCCCTTTCTACCCTCTTCCCTTTCCCCCTCCCCTTGTCCCTCAGTCTTCTCATCCCTTCCTCTCTCCCCCGCCGTCTGGAGTTCCCAGCGCGGCCCAGGTTCCGGCCGATGGCCGACTGCGGAAGAGTGTCCCGCCTCTTCCGCTTTTACAGAGGAGGTCCCAGCGGCAGCGGCGCCTGCGCGTCTACTGTCAGGGTCAGCAGGCGGGTCCCCTGGGCGGTCCACCAGCGCGTCGCGGAACCGCGCCCGGGGGGTCAATGGCGATGAACTACAACGCGAAGGATGAAGCGGACGGTGGGCCCCCGTGTCCTGCTGGGGCCTCCGCTAAGAACCGGAGGCCGGATAACACGGCCTTCAAACAGCAACGGCTGCCGGCCTGGCAGCCCATACTCACCGCTGGCACCGTGCTCCCTACCTTCTTCATCATCGGCCTCATCTTCATCCCCATTGGCATCGGCATCTTCGTCACCTCCAACAACATCCGCGAGATTGAGGTGAGGGGAGCGAGTGGCGGTGGGATGGGCGCTGCCGGGGAGCCGGTTCCCCCGGCCCGCCCGCTCCTTCCTCAGCTCTCGGGAGGCTGACCCACAGCCCTCACCTCCCCCACACCTTCCCTCTCCCTCACTTTCTTGTTTCTTTCTGCGGATTTTCTGAATTGGCAGTTTCGTCCGCGCTCCCACCGCGATTTGCACGATTAGAGGCGGAATGAGTGTTTACTGCAGAGGGTGGGCCAGATGAAGAACACCCCTTTAATGGGCGGCGTATGTGGCTCCGTGCGGACTTTTAAATTTATTTTACCTCCAACGGAAGCTAAGAGAGAGAGAAAGGGAGAGAGAAAAAAGTTGTATGTAGACATTACTCCAGGAGAATTGACGTAGCCAAAGCGTCGTTACCTGTGTGGGAGTTATCTTAGGACACAGAGATGAACACCTTGGCTCTTGTTGGGCAAAGGACCCAGAGTCAGTCGTGCGGTATTGGTTTTTATCTAAAGAATCTGTCATATGTTACCAGGTCACATATTAGGACAGATGACCGAAGTGTGCACAGTACCTTTTTATTTTGAGCAAATTGATACTTTTCGTTGTAGGGCATGATATAGGTAAAAGGTAACCTGAAACTTCAATTCCGGTTTTGCTTTTAGGCTGTGTTTATTAATAACCATGCCCTACATTCGCCCTCGTGTTGTTGTTTTTTTTGCTTTTTTCCTAGATGTTAGACTTTAAAAAAAGAGTCAGTGATCACAATTAGTAGAATACTGCTTACTGAACATTTTACTTATATGAAACATGATAGAGAAACTTGGGGGAGCATCTTGAATTGTCAAAGCAGCAATCGTAGGATATTAATCCATCTGCAGTGGTGAAGATAGGTTGATAGTAGAATGTAAATATTTTGTATAGATGTTCGGTATTAAACATCTGCTAATTTCTTTCTTTGAATATCTGAGGGTATTTTTTATGTTTGGAAGGGCAGTAACCGGTACCAAGTTCTCTTGATTTCTTCTGTTCTATCAGGTTATATCATTTTCCCCCCTCTAATTTTATGCATATGATTTAATGGAGCTTTCAGAGTAGTTTTATTTCAACTACAGGAATAGGCATAAAGATATCTGTTTTCCAATGTAATTTATATTACCTCTAAAAGCAAAAATCAGTATATTTTTTAATTGTACAGTGTTTAATTGTACACTTCTATGTTAATAATAGTAACAAGGATAGTATCAATAGCATAGTTCAGAAATCTTTTACTAAAAATTCATTTTCAGTTTAATAACTAGAAAAGTGTCACAGTATTTTTTTTCAGCATGCATTTTTATTTGTTTTATCGTTTCTGTCGCAGTAGTCTTTCAAATGTAGTACTTGTTCTCCCAGCTACACTAGGGTCAGACATATGAGTAAGGTGATGTATTGCAAGACCATGGGCTCTGTGTGGGCAGGGATCAGACAGAGATGGGTTTAAATTCCAGCATAGCCATTAACTAGCTCAGTTTCTTAGAAAGCTTAATCTCTCTGAGCCTCACGTTTCCTTACCTGTAAAATACATAAATAATGCCCATCTTTTAAAATGTGAGAATTAGAAACAATATAGATAAGATTCTTGGTATTAACTTTGTATAATAAATAGGTACTGTTATTATGATGTTTCCTAATTAGGAGATGAGAAATGGATCCAGAGAGGTTGACATTTGCTAGTAAGCTAGAAAAATTGAGGCAGAAACCCAAACCCAGATATCTTTATTCCCAAACATAAGCTTTTACACTACATTAGGTTTCTTATGCAGTGTTAATAGTTAAGTAGAAGAAAATAATTAAACATTAGAAATTTGATCATCTTATTTAAACTTCTTAGGATATTAAGATAAAAGTAGCAGAAATTTGCAGTTTTATATGATGGGTATTAACAAAACTCAACTTCTGTTAATATTTATTACACTATGAAAATAAATATTTACTTTGTTTAAAACTTTCTAGTTTTGAAATAAAATAAGGCTCTTTACACTAAGTAGTTGATGAAATGGAAATTTCTTAAGTAGTTCTCATCTATATTATACTTCTGATTTCAAGTGGCCTGAAGAGTCTGCTACAGCTTGGTTTGGTTAAAAGGACACTGAAGCTGAAAAAGTCAACGCATTAGAGTTGCAGTACCACCTTTGTTAGCGATCCTAGGCATATTTTTGAGTCTCAGTTTTTTTACTTGAAGAACCAAAAGATTCAGACTAGATGATGTTTAACTCTAAAATTGTATGACTTCCAACTTTAGTGTGGTTTTTAAAAAAGTGCTGCATAGCCAAATGTTACCACCTTTGGAAGTAGAAGAAATGAAAAGTAGAACTGATTAGGCATTTTGTAACCAACACTGACATAAATAGTGCAAGTAGAATCAATTAAAAAAATTGGTTGTTAAATATGTAGAAAATTGATTCTGAATTGAGCCTAGAGTTTATTATGAGAAAAACCTAGGGAGCTTTCCCCAAACATGCATGCTTGCTTCAGTCTACTCTCCACCCTTTGCTAGACACTACTGTAGTTTAGTTGAAAATATGTTGAGGATTATTTAAAGTAAAGAACCAACCCAGAAGTTCTTGCAAACATTGACTTGCATACTATAAGTTGCTCACACCCCTTAGCTTGTTTCCTCATTTTCGAAAAATTTTTATAATATTCATTGCTGTGTTCATTATATTACTAGGCCAAAGGATCGTTGCCAAGTCAGAATGCTTTTTTTTAAAAAAATATATCTTTATTGATTTGAGAGAGAGGAGTGGAGAGGGGGAGAGAGAGAGAAACAGAGTCATTGTTGATCGGCAGCCTCCTGCACGCCGCTGGCTGGGGATTGAGCCTGCAACCCAGGCATGTGCCCTGACTGGGAATTAACCTCAATCTCCTGGATCCTGGATCCTACATTGATGCTCAACCTCTATGCCACGCCCGGCAGGGCAGAATGCATTTGTAATATAACTTAATGTGCTAAGATAACAAATCCAAACTTTTTAAGTATAAAAATCAATGGGTCTTTATGCAACTAACAGAAACGTTATACTAAAAAATTACTACTCTTGTAAAGCATGTTGGACTGTCCTAACAAAGGTGTAAAAAAGGTATTTTTAAGTTTTAATGCTTGTATTTGGCAGTATATCTCCCCGTCCATTAGGTTTATATGTCCTGTTTAGTTGGTTTTTAGATTTTCCATAATCTAATAAAATGAAGTTATTAGAAAACTAAGGCTGTTAATTTTATCTTTCATAAGAAAATATTTTAGACATTTAATGTCTCACTCAACACTTAAGGTTTATTTATTTATTTATTTTTTAATATATCTTTATTGATTTCAGAGAGAGGAAAGGAGAGGTAGAGGGAGAGATAGAAACATCAATGATGAGAGAGAGTCATTGATCGAGCCCGCAACCCGGGCATGTGCCCTGACCGGGAATCAAACCCTGATCGCCTGGATCTTAGGTCGACACTCAACTGCTGAGCCACGCCCGGTCGGTTTAATATCTTCATGTATTACTAACAGCAAGGAATAAATATTTCCTTAATTTGTCAATTGTAGGAGTCAGACACATCTTTCTCCTTCAAAGGTAGTGTCTTCCTAATCTAAGGCCCTTCCTTGTTGCTGAGGCTGAGATATTAATTGAATAGAGCTAACTTGGAAAAAAATAGTGAGGTAATCTTACTTTTGCAAAGGCAGTTATCAGTGTGAAGTTAAATAGTTTAATGGTTAGAATTAGATGAGGACATTATTTAGAGTAATATTCAGAGTAAATTAAAACTAAATATTAACTTCAAGTTAATATTTCCAAAAGTATTCAAGATACATTTTCATTAAATTTTAGTGGATTAGCAGCACCACACCAAGGTTGATAGAGAAACCCTAAGTCCTTTTTTTCACTTTATATTTAATCCTGATTATTTTCTGTTTCCCTTGTTTTTGATAAAAATACAGTTTTATGTATTTTTTTACTCCTGTGCAACTTGGATTCTTAGATTCTAAGATTTTTAAGAGGAGTAAATTTCTCTTCTGCATTTAGTATTAAAGAGTCAAGGAAGAATAAGTTGCTTTGTAGACTTTTAAACATTAATAAGCACTTTATGATAAGAAGTTTGAAGATTTTAATATTCAGATGAATTGCAGTTGCTTAGAAACAGACTCTTGGAAATTAAAAGGTTTGTGGTGTTAGTGTTTTAATGTTACTCAAGTAACTTTAGTACTTAGAGCAAGGCATGACAAAGTAAATACGGCCAGCCAGACGGGTTTGTAAGGCAGGCCCAGGAACTGAGAATGGTTTTACAGATGAACATTTACCATTTATTTGATGACAGGGAACATTAAGTTTGAATGCCAATTATGTGAAATAATTATTCCATTCCCTCCAAATAATTCCATTCTTATTAGTAGACCTGTGTTACCAGAAAATTGTACACAATTGTTATTATATTTTAATTATTATCAATAAAAATTGGTGTAAATTTGTTTTCTCTTTTGTTATAGAAGAGTCTATATAATATCCTCGGCCTTGTCTTTTGGTTTGCAAAGACTTTCTGGCCCTTTACAAAGAATAATTTCCTGACCTTGACTTCAAGTTTTATAGAAACATACTGGCAAATTTACCGTTTGTTACAAAAACAGTAGTAGTATCTAGTCTAATCCTCAGTAATCTTTCACTTAAGTATAATGATCCCTGACAATTGCTTGTGTTCTGCCTTCTTAGTACAAATTAAATAGGTATAAAATGCCTTAGCTAAATTACCATTAATCTTGGCTCAGGCAACATCCTTCTTCATTTCTTTGTCACAGTCAGATAAAGTTCAAGCAACCTAAAGAAAATTGCTTTGAAAGTTTTACTTAGGTTACCTTTTGTCTTTGTTAGAGCCTCTAGAAAGGACTCCTGACAAATTCTTCAGTGTGGAATGATCAGTTCAAAGGGGTATTAAAAATGCCATTTTAAACTTAATTTAATTAATACTTAGAATGATTTACCTTATTACTCAGCATTTTGTTGCGTGACCTGTTTAGGTCTTATATTGATTTCCTTTAAGACAGATTTACACTCAAAAGTGGAAGTTTTCCAGTCCTTATATAGTGTAAAAATTGCATGTCCTTCAAATTCTTCTTTTCCCACTGCATTAAATTTAGTCTGTTTCTTAGGGATAGGTTAGAAATAAGATGTATTTTTAGAATTACCAAGAAGAAATGCTAGTTTAATTTAGGGGAAAAATTATAGTGGTAGCAAAACAAAGCTGAGAAATGTGATAACTCTTAATTTACTTATCTACATCTGTTCTGTTTTGCCTCTGGTTCTTTGTGTTTTGTATTTAAGCTGATGGGCAGGTTTCCAGCTTATTGTAGTCTGCACTGTGCCTTGTATGCTTTTGACATTTAATAAGTATTAATTTTTATTTATTTATTTTTATTATTATTTTTAATATATCTTTACTGATTTCAGAGAGAGAAAAGGAGAGGGAGAGAGAGAAAGAAACATCAATGATGGGAGAGTCATTGATCGAGCCCACAA
This sequence comes from Miniopterus natalensis, assembly GCF_054644295.1. NCBI lineage: Eukaryota > Metazoa > Chordata > Mammalia > Chiroptera > Miniopteridae > Miniopterus > Miniopterus natalensis. The sequence continues at coordinate 35,607,443 of NC_142085.1, read as the reverse complement.
CCTGGGCATGTGCCCTGACCAGGAATCGAACCCCGATCGCCTGGATCCTAGGTCGATGCTCAACCGCTGAGCCACGCCTGGCCAGGCAGTATTAATTTTTAAAAATAAGGGAATTGTAGTTCCTCTCCCACCTGGTAGCCTCTTTCTTTTTTGGATAAGTTATGAACCATTATCTTTAGTATAAACTCTTTTTCCCCCTATATTTATTGAGGTATAATTGACAGATAAAAGTTGTGTATATATGTATATATAGTATGTTCATTGTGATGATTTGATATACGTATACATTATGAAACGATCACCTTAGGCTAATTAACACATCCATCACTTTCCATAGTTGCTCTTTTTGGGGGGAGAGGGGTGTAGTAAGAACACTTAGACATAACAAGTGTTGATGAGGGTGTAGAGAAAAGAGAACCCTTGTAGACTGTAAATTGGTACAGCCATTACAGAAAACAGCATGGAGGTTCCTCAAAAAAATTAAAAACGAGAACTACCATATGATATGAAACTCTCACTACTGTGTATATATCCAAAGGAAAGGAAAACTTTGTTTTTATACCCAATACATTTTATTACAACCTGGACATTAGGTCAGGCTACCCTTGAATTTTAACTGATAAAGGATATTGTAGTTTTTTGATGATAAAAACTCATACACTGAGTTAAGTTTATCAGGAGTTTTAATCAACATTGAGCATTTTCTGTATGAAAAGTCCTGCTGTGGGCATAGTGGATGACAGAAAAAAGTTTGTGGACAGGGCTTTTTAAAATTTTTTTTGGCTTAAGCATAGAGCCCTTCTTACAGAGCCCGGAATCGTTTATAAGAAATTTTTTTTTATCCTCACCCGAGGACATGCTTTTATTGATTTTAGAGAGAGAGGAAGGGAGAGGGGGAGAGAGTGAAACATCGATAGGTTGCTTCCTGCACATGCCCCTACTGGGGATTGAACCCGAAACCTAGGTATGTACCCTGACCGGGAGTCAAACACGCAACCTTTGCATGCACAGGACAACGCTCAACTGAGTCACACTGGCCACGACAGAGCCTGGAATCTTTTGAAGGAGATGAGACAGGCACATAAAAGGAAAACTAAGCATTGCTAGGTGAGTGGCACAGACAGAAGTAGTTCAGAGGAAGACAAGATCACATCTGTCTTTACTAACCATGGAGAACTTTGTGGTAGATGTGAGCTTTGAGCTTGAACTTGAAGGATAGGTAAGTAGCAATTCTAAAGGGGAGGTTGGATGCATTTCAAGAAAGGAGATTAATAAGAACAAAGATGTAGTGGCAGGAAATCAAAAGAAAATAGGAATAAGGGCAGATCAGCTGGTGCCAGGTTGTGGATAGACTTTTATGTGATAATGAATGTACTAAATTGGGAAGGTAACATGATTGACACAATGTATATCACTTCAGATTGGGTTTAGCAATGAGTAAGATTTTCATTCTCATGTGAAATCTCTTAGAAATATAGTCCCTGGCTAGTATGGAGGCTCTGTTTTACTGAATCCACATTGTCTAGTTTATGCTCTGTCATTCCTAGCCGTTGACTCAATACTCAGTCCAGAACGGAGGCTAGAGTTCTAGTGGCCACATCTTTTCCAGGTAGTAGTGCAGAAGAAGGGATGAAGAGCAGAGGCATAAAGACCTTTTAAAGAAGGTTCTTGGAAGCTGCCACATATCACCTCCACGTACTAACAAGCCACACTAGCTGTAAGGGAGGCTGAGAAATGTGGTCTTTAGCTAGTAATTGAGAATTTTATACTGTGGAAGAAAGGTGGCACAGAAATTGAGGTGAGAGGTTGTTAACAGTATCTGCAACACAGGGCTATATATGGGAAGATTTATCTGGTGGTAATATGGTGGCTGGATGGGAGCTGAATCATCTAGATGTCAGAGTCATTAGTTTAGACACTGAATGATGATTACATTTTTATATTGACTATAGTATTGAGTTGAATTTGGTCTCGTGTTTTGTATATACGAAAAGCAAATCAGATATAGGACTTCGATAAGACTTAAAAAGTTATGGAACGAATATTCTCTCATTTTCTTCTGCCTTTTTCCTTCCTTGTTCAGCATGTAAATGTGTTCCAGTTTTTGTCTATGAAAAAATAATCTGGCCTGTGTGGCTCAGTTGGTTGGGTGCTGTCCCATGCACCGAAAGGTTGCCAGTTCCTGGTCAGGGCACATGCTGGGGTTTTGGCTCTATGCCTGGTAGGGGGCGTGTGGGAGGCAGCTGATGGATGTTTTGCTCTCACATCTATGTTTCTCTCTCTCCCTCTCCGTCTCCTTTCCTGTCTCTCTAAAAATCAATAAACAAAGAAAAGAAAATATCCTATCTTGATTATACTTAATAATGAAAATTTGATAATGACTAGTATTATTTGAGTGTTTAGTCTGCTAAGAATTTTATGTATGTCATTTGATACAGTGACACTTGTAAGTGTAATGTTATTCTCTTCATTTTATTTTTGGTGGGGGTAATTAAATCTGAGAATAAGTCATTTGCTTAGTCACATAGCTGGAATTCAGATCCTCGCACTCTGACCTCTTGTTTTGTTTCCTCTAGGTGCTGGTCTATATTCTCTTTTTTCACAACTGTTTGAAAAGAAAGATGTCCACACTTATTGATAATGTCCATTCCCATCTCCCATTAACTCATTCCTTAACTCACTGTATCTGAAGTATGTTAGATGGTGAAAAGTGCTATGAAGAAAAATGAAGGGAAATAGGAGTGGTTGAAGGATAGTTTACAATTTTAAATAGAGTGGTCAAGGAAGGCCTCTGTAAAGTGATGTTTGAGTAAATGTCTAAAAAAGGTGAGGGAGTGAGCCATATTTATATCTGAGGGAAGAATGTTTCAGAGAAGAAATAATAAGAGCAAAGGTACTGAGGAGTGTGCTTAGTAGGATGTTTGAGGAACAACAAAGAGGTCAGTGTGGTTGGAGCAGATGAGAAGTGTGGGGGAGGATAGTAGAAGATGGGGTTAGAGTGGTAAAGTACTGGAGTACACATCACATGAGTCATTATAAGGATTTTGGCTTCTACACTCAGTGTAATGCAAAGCCAACTGAAAAATTTTGCACAGGTAGGTGACATGATCTTACTACTTGTAGTTAAAAGAGTCACTCTGTCTATGATGTGGAGAATACTACCTGGGGAATAAGTAAAAGAAGAAAAACCAGTTAAGGGGCTATTAGTAATAATTTGAGTAGAATCAAAGATAACTAAGATATTTTGGTCTGCATTGGAAGGATGGAGTTGTAATTTATCAAGATAGGGAAGACTGCAGAAAAATTTTGGTGTGGCAGTAGGGGGCTAGGTAGTGAGAAGCTGAATAAAGAGTTTTTTGTTTTGTTTTGCTTTTGATGTTGACTTGTTATGATGAGATGGCCTTTAAACAACCAAGTTGGAAATAATGAGTAGGCAATTGAACATATGAGTCCAGAGTTTAGGGGGAAGGTTGAGACTGGGGTTACACATTTGAGGGCAAATCAGCGTAGATACATAAAGATGTAAGATGGAATGAAATCAAGAGAGTGATTGTAGGTCATAGAAAAGAACATCCAAATACAGCTCTGAGTCACTCCATTGATGAGTAGGTTTGGGAGATGAGGAGGAACTAGCAAAGGAAACCAAAAAGAAGCAGCCAGGGAGTTAGGGAAAAAAAGCAAGGAAAGTTTGGTGTCCTGGAAACCTATTTCAAGGTTTTTTGAATCTCTCTTTCCCATTCCCGTTGCCCTTTTCTAAGTCTATGTTCTCAGCATTTCTCACCTGGATTATTGCAGTAGCATTCTGTTTTCTTTATTTCTAGTGTGGCATTTTTTTAAAGTCTTTATGCACGTTTCTGCCAAAGTGATCTTTTACATTTTTAAAAATTGATTTTAGAAAGAGGAAGGGGGGGAGGGAGGGAGGAGAGAGAGAGAAACATTGACCGACTGCCTCCTGCATGTGCCCCAAGTGAGGATCCAACCAGGATCAAACCTGCAACCTGGGTATGTGCCCCGACTGGGAATCGAACCCACCATATACTCAAACCAACTGAGCAACACCAGCCAGGGCCAGAGTGATCTTTTTAAAAGGCTAGTTGAAATATTGCATTGTCTTGATTAAAATTTCTCCTATGGCTCCCTAATGTAAGCATTCAGGATAATATTTAAATCCCTAATATAAAATGTAACTTTCTTCATGATAGGCTCCTTTCTACTTCTCTAGCCTCATATACCACTCCCCTACCCTTTGTTCCAGCAGTAGCAAACTTTTAGTTTCTGGAATGTGTCATGCTGCTAGATCTACCTGAAATGTCCTTCTTTTTTGTATTCTACCATGTTTTTCAAATTTCCTTCCTGCCAACACTGTGGGAAGTCTTCCCTGATTTCTCCCTTTCCCCACCTCATATATATGCTTCTTTCAGATTCTGTAAGTACTTGCTTATGACCTGGCATAACATTAGCAAATTATATTTTATAATTGTTGATTAACATGACTTTCTATTCCACTAGTCAGTCTATAAACTTTTGTGGTACAAACATTGCATTTTTCCATTATGTATTCCCATCCTCTATATAGTACAATGCTTGGCATCTAATAGGAACTAAGATGTTTGAATAAATAAATTCAGTGGTACAATCAAGAAATTTTAAAACAACTTATTGAGAGTTTATTGATCATCTGAATGGTACTGTGGGTCTGAGGGAGTTATTAAAATTAGCCAAGGAAAATGTTAGATACCACAAGATCAAACTTGTGTAACTATGATACCCATCTGTATCTAAAGGCAAAACAAATGTAGTAAACAGGTTGATTGGCAAATGTTGCAGAAAATGAGTGCGTGATTTAAAAAAGTACCCCCCACATGCTCAGCCGGTGTGGGTCAGTGGTTGAGCATCAACCTGTGTTCCAGGAGATTGCAGTTCCATTCCCTGTCAGGGCACATGCCTGGATTGTGGGCTTGATCCCAGTGGGGGATGTATAGGAGGCAGCTGATCAATGATTCTCTCCTCATTGATGTTTTTATCTTTCTCCCTTCCTCTCTCTGAAATCAATAAAGATGTATTTAAAAAATAAAAAAAATAAAAATGCCCCCCTCCCCAGTTTTTTTGAACACTTATTTTAGAAGGAAGTACTCTTGTATCCTTATTAGTTCTGAAAAATTGGAAACTGTGGACCAACCATCAATTACACAGATTTGTAGTTTAATTTCTAAAATTAATTAAAATGTAAGAATGATTATGTGACATTATAGCATCTAATAAAACATTGTTTATCAATATACTGAGTGAGTTGGCTGTTGTTCTAAGCTCTCAGGTCTCACATTATCTATGATAATAATTATGAAAAAAAAATTAGAAATTGTATGTTTTTACTTGATTTAAAAAAATATATAATGTACTTTTTCTTTTTCCTTTTAAAAAACTGGCATGAGGTCTCAAAGTTTTATCTGTAGTGGAAGCAATGAGAGTCAAATTCAAGGATGCTAAGTATATTGCTAAGGAAGAATTGGCAGAACTTGGGGACTGCCAAATATGCCAAGATTTTGAGCTTGGATGCTTGGGACAATGGTGGTATTATTTACAGGTTTCAAAAGACCATAGTTGGGTGTGAGATTAAGGGATTCAAAGAACCATCATTATTGATTTTTTTTTAAGTCAAGTTTTTAGTGAAGTATAACCAAAAATGATTAACAAATCATATATGTATGGTTTAATTTTCAAAGATCACCATGATTTGAAATAGAGTTTCAGTTGGGAAGGAAGAAATGCAACCAAACCAATATACTTAGGAATGTAAAAAGGGGGCGGGGGTGGGGGTGGGGAGGAGATAAGACTAGTAACAATTTAAATAGGGTAGTGTAATGGATGACACATGATACCGCAAGAGGCTATTGTCAGAAAGTAGCACTGGAGAGAAAGGTAAAAGGCACTAATGTTTGAATATCAGTTATATGACTATACAAAAACATTTTTTTTTTTAATAAAAAAGACCATCTATTGCCTCAAAATAGAAAGCCCTTCTTTATTCATATTAATTGCTTATCTGTCATTTGAGCCACCTTATCATATAAGATGGAGCATAATTAGCAAAGCCCTTTTTATCAGGTCTGTCCTAGGCAGTTTTTGTAACTTGATGTCTTAGTAAGGCTTTTAAGAAGTAAATTAAAACTTCACGTTAGAATTTTTTTGTTGTTTGTAGAAATGAGTTAAATGCCACGTATAAAAACTTTGTGTATGAAAATTTGTATTAAAAATTCTATTTCAAACTCTAAAGGTTAAGATGGTCCTGGGATGACATCTACTTATGACAAAGTTGTTATTTTTAATCTATATTTTAGATGAAAAATAAGATTTGGCAGTACTGTTTAAAACATGAGCATATCAACAATTGGTGCCAATTTTATTTTAAAATATATTGTCTTCTAAATTGTCTTCCCTATTCCTCAATTATTGTATAGTGTGTATATAATCAAGATTATGGGAAGCAAGAGTGTAGTTTAATGGGACAAACAGCAACTTTGGAGCTAGACAGATACGATTCTATCACTGTTATGGATTGAATTGTGTCCCACCAAAAGATATGTTGAAATCCTAATTCCTAGTACCTGTGAATGTGACTTTATTTGGAAATAGAGTCATTGAAGATATAATCATGTTAAGTTAAGGTCATTTGGGTGGGCTCCTAACCAATATGACTGGTGTTTTTATAAGATACAGACACTCATAGAGGGAAGATGATGTGAAGACAGAGCCATCATGTAACAACAGAGGCAGAGGTGGAGCAATGCAGCTGCAAGCCAAGGATGCCAAGGAAACTAGGAAGAGGCAAGGAAGGATTTTTACCAAGAGTCTCAGAGGGAGTGTAGCCATGCTGACACCTTGAGTTCAGACTTCTAGCCTCCAACCGTGAGAGAATAAATTTCTCTTGTTCTAGTACACCCAGTTTGTGGTAATTTTTAAGGCAGCTCTAGAAAATGGATAGAGTTACATACCATGTTTTTGGTTTTGGTCAATTAACCTCTGAATTTCAATTTTCTTTCTGTAACAGATTAAGAACAGCTCTGGCATGGAGTAGACATTTGGAAAATAATGCCTAGCTTTGCTATTGCTGTCCTTTCTTCAAAGAATTTACATTTATGTATTACCTAATTCATTTCATTTATCATTTACAAGTGTGAAATTGGGGCTTATGATAGAATTAGAAGTAAAAACCTTGTCTTTGCTTCCCAGTCAGAGTCCCTAATTTTCATAAACATACAACAGGTTTCATATGACCTATAGAATTTTATTTGGAGATAAGGGATTAAACTTGTTCTGTACCTATAAATTTAGAACTTAGCTGTTAATTTTTTAAAACTCATCTTCGAAAATAACCCAGAGTGACTCAATTTTTTTTTTTTTTTTTTTTAAATATATCTTTATTGATTTCAGAGAGAGGAAAGGAGAGGGAGAGAGAAAGACAGAAAGAAACATCAATGATGACAGAGGTATTGATTGAGCCCGCAAGCGGGCATGTGCCCTGACCGGCAATCGAACCTCGATCGCCTGAATCCTAGGTCGACGCTCAACTGCTGAGCCACTCCTGGCCGGGCGCGACTCAATTTTAAAAAATTCATTCAACTTCTAACTTTTAAGAGGCTCTAAGTAATTTAACTATGGATGTTTATTTCCTCCACCCCCTTTATCTGATGAGCATTTTTGAGGGAATTTTTCTACACTGATATATTACCTATTTAATAAAAAGGAAGCGTTTAAAATACGTTTTAAAATGCTCAGTACTCCAGGATATACTGCTGCCTTACTGTTCCCTGTTACATCTGCTGTCACTCTCATAATCCATACTTAACCTTCTTTCCTATGAGGGCCTGATTATACAAATGACTTAGTTTATAATTATAGTAATCTCTGTGGAAAATTCAGTGATAGCCCTTATTTTTGAGCCTTGGGTAGAAAGCAATGTGATTTGCATTACTTCCTCTGAGGCAAGAATGTGGACAACTGCTCAGCTTTTATAGACTTCTCTTTTTTGCTTAAGATCTCTCGGTGACAAAGCAGAGACATTTACTGCTGTGGTATCACACCAGTGGCACTAGTATGATTTATAAAACTAAAGTATCTGCTCTAGTCACCTAGAGCAGGGGTAATGTCATGCCCTTACCTGTCTCCTAGCTGATCTTTGCCCCACCTGATGTCAACTGAATGAGCTTCCTTGTTGCTACTGGTGTTGCTGTACCTACCTCATGCATATACCAGTGTCTGTGCTAAGGTGCTATTTACTGAAGCTCTCAATGTTGCCATTACTAAGAATTCTAGAATGGTGTTGGAGTGGCCCTCTCTATAGCTCTAGCTTATAGTGGCTCAAAGTCACAAAACCTACCTGTTTAGTTTCTACTCTGCAAGTTAATTTCACTTTTCTATTTCCTGAGGCCTAAATTTTCCTTATTACTGATCGTCAATTGTCTTATAAATGGGAAATGTAGAAAAATTAGATACCTTAATGGGAGAACCCCTGATTGATTTTCAGATCTTTATCTCTAACTCAGAGCTTTATTTTAAGTCTAAAGTTCATATATCTTTTGGGTTTGTACATGTACTAAGGAATTTGAGATACAGTTCCTCTTGGTACTGTCTCCCTGTAGATAACATCTACTCATCAGCCCTCATAGAGAAACTTGCTGAATACTAGATTAAGTTATATGTTTTATCAAAACATCGTTTCCATTTTAATGACTGTTTTCTGTATTAGACATTGAGCTTTATGAGGTCAGATAGTGGGCTGAGTCCCCATTGCCTGGAACATACAGGCACTCAGTAAATATTGTAGGTATTCAGAATAGGCCTCCCCAAAATGTGCTGCTGTGGCATGTGAATTATTTTGAGCTGAAAGCAATCAAGACCCTGCAGACTCATGAGAAACTTTTACCTCTCCCTTAAAGAATTTAAATTAGAGGCCTTATCCATAATAAGAGTTACAACCAGAAATAACTCTATGACCTATCTATATGGCAGGGCAAACTTCTGATTACTTAACATCTTCTGTTCTTATTGTCCTGCAGTGACCTTTTACCCCTCTGAAGCCCCAAAGTGATCCTTGGCTCAGAATGTCATATATACCTCATTTTCCCTCTCTATCCTGGAACCTCTCATGTATGTGGGGTTCACATCTGTAGGTATATATTAAATTTGGTTATTTTCTCTTTAATCTGTCTCATGTTTGTTTAATTATTAGACTGGCTGAAAGAATCTAGGAGGGTAGAGGACAGTTTCCTCCTCCTCTACTATATATATATATATATATATTTATTTATTTATTTATTTATTTATTTAAATATATCTTTATTGATTTCAGAGAGAGGAAAGAAGAGGGAGAGAGGGAGACAGAAACATCAATGATTTGAGAGTCATTGATGGGCTGCAGCCCGCAACCTGGGCTTGTGCCCTGACCGGAATCGAACCCCGATCGCCTGGATCCTAGGTTGACACTCAACCACTGAGCCATGCCCAGCCGGGCCTCCTCTACAATATTAAGTTAATGAATTATTACTTCATGATGGGGCATTCAGGAAGAAATGAAAGTTACATTTCCTAGACTCTTTTAAAATCTGTTCTTATACAAGTATTTGATTATGTTAGCCTCCTTAGAAATCTCTCCAGCTTCTTAATTTCCTGCAGGACATTTTAAACACTCAGGGTTACTTAGTTTTCAGAGACTTCGTCATCAGCAGCAATAACCAACTCTGGGTAGCTGACACAGGAAAGGAATTTTTTAGAGGGAGATTGGGTGGCTCCCACGTTAAATGGAAAGGAAGTCTAGAGAAGCATGTTTGGAGACAGGTGTGAAGAAAAGGAAGTTTGGAAGCAGACACAGTGATTTAGAAGCTATAGCTGCTGCTGAGTTCTTCCTGCTAGCGACTGCTGCAGCTACTAATCTAATTACACTTATTCTAGTCTGTTTCCCAAGATTCGGTGATTTTATATGGAGAGTGAATCATCTGGACTTAATTAAATTGATCCAGATTTTATGCTTTTGAACTGGCTGCCTGAGGTTAGGGCGAAGAAGGACTCATTTACCCCTTTGGCTTCTTAAGTGGGAGATGGAGTCCTGCTTCCCTCCAAAACTCAAAATGGAGAATTCCACGATACTTGGAACAGTTTTGATGCTGGGCAGCTTAATAACAACAAAAACAAATCACAGTTATCCCTCTGTGATTTTTCTTCATTCTTACAGTCTGAGGGTCTTGGAGGCTGGGGAGTCCAAGATCAAGGTGCTGGCAGATTCATGTCCTGGTGAGGATCCTCTCTTCCTTGACTTGCATGCAGATGGCTGCCTTCTCACTTTGTCTCTTCCTGTTGGGGTCAGTAGTGAGTGAGAGGTCTCTCTTCTCCTGGCTCTATTTTCAGTGAAGTTTCTGTTTATTAATATTTACAGTATCCTTCAGTAGGTGAATGGACAAATAACCTGGTACATCCAGGAAGTGAAATAATGTTCAATGCTAAAAATTAATGAGCTATTAAACTATGAAAAGACATGGAATGAAGGAACCCTAAATGCATATACTTAGTGAAGGGCCAATTTGAAAAGGCTATATACTGTATAATTCCAACTATATGACATTCTGGAAAAGGCAAAACTATGGAAATAGTAAAAAGATCATTGGTTTCTCCCGGGGTTAACTGGATGAATAGGCAGAGTGCAGAGGATTTTTAAGGCAGTAAAAATTATTCTGTGTGATACTCTGATGGTGTGTGTATACCTGTCATTATACATTTGTCAAAGTCCATGGAATATAGAACATCACGAGTGAATTTTAATGTAACCTATTGCCTTTGGGTGATTATAATGTGTCAATGTAGGGTCATTAATTGTAAAAACTGTACCACCCTGGTTGGGGATATTGATAATTTGGAGGTTGAGTGTATGTAGGGGATGGGGGCAGAGAGTATATGAAAACTCTGTGCTTTCCATTCAGTTTTGCTGTGAACCTAAAGCTGCTTTAAAAAGTAAAATCTATTTTAAAAATGGAAACAAATCTATTCTTATAATGGAAACAAAGGCTGTCATTTTAGCTGTCTGTCCAGGTCTTCGTACATCAGCTGGTATACTGCAATTTAGTTCTCACAGTATCACCCTGAGTTATAATCAGTCTCCACAGGTATAAAAACATGGTCCCCAATAAGACTGCTACCACTTCTGATGCCAGATGTAAGTCAGGTTCCCAGGCTACCCACACTTCTGGCCAACTGGCTTACAAATCAGGAGGGATCCCAGTACCTCCCTCACAAGACTGCCCTCACTTCAGATGCAAGTTGCAAGTTCAGAGGTCTCCAGGCCACCTACACTCTGACCAACTGGCTATAAAATGGGGGTTTTCGTGTGACCCCTCTCAGGTTTAATAATTTGCTAGAATGATTCACAGGACTCAGGGAAATGGTATACTTATGATTACAATTTTTTTATAAGCAGTATCAGTTGGGACCAGCTAAAGGAAGAGTGCATAAGGCAAGGTCTGCCTTGTGCCCTCCCTCTCTCTGTAGAAGCAGGACACATCACTCTCATGGCACATCAGTGAATTAACCAACTAGGAAGCTCCCCTGTGCTTCAGTGTCTAGAGGTTTTTTAAAATTTCATGACGTAAGCTTGATTGATTAAGCATTGGCTACAGGATTGAACTAAACTTACAGCCTTTCCCCTCTCCTCAGAGGTTGGGCTAGGCCAAAGTCCCTAATCACATCTACTCTTTCTGGTGACCCGTCCTGATCCTGAGCCATCTTGTTAGCATAAACTCTTATCTTGAATCAAAGGGCTTATCAAAAACAAATACACTCCTATCACTAAGGAAATTCCAAGAGTTTTTAGAAGCTCCCAGCCTGGAACCCTGGACAAAGATAAGACAGATTTTTAACTAGATAATACCAGGCTTTTAAAAAATTGTAGCCCTTGAGAAACCTAATACTTTTTTTTTTTAATTTGAAAATGTATTATGGAAAGCTGAGGTGACTGAAAAGTATTTTAAGATTGGAAGATTAAGAGCAATAACTGATTTACTGGTCTCTGTATTAGTCTTGTTTTGAATGTCAACAAAAGTACGTCCAGCCTCTAGAAGTCTTAAAAGTATTTGAGCCAAATTTTGAGGACATGTCCAGAGGCAAAATCTCAACTGATTGAGAAAATGCTCTGGAGAATGGCAGTTTTACAGTTCTTTTCCTTCATTTAGAATCAAAGAAAATGTAAGGAGGATCACATGAAATCCATTGGTCATAGATTAAGGAGGTGGGAGAAGAAGGCAAAGGGGAAATCTCAAGCATTGGATAAAAGGCAAAATGGAGAAATACATACTTTTACATTGGTATGTATAGGATAGCTAATAATTTACATTTACAGTAGGGATAGAATATAGGGATAGTATATAGGGAACAAGATTAACCATGAAGGGTTCTGTGGTTGTGTGCGCTGGTGGTCTTGTGCTGTGTTTCCTGCAGTTATGTCTTTGAGGGATCTGGCAAAGAAAATTACTCTTGACATCCTAGATGCATACGAACAATGGATAGAGTTCACATAAGGTAAGGATTGACCTCTGCTAAGGAAGCTATAGGCCTGGAATATGACTACCTGCCATAACCTTCCCAGTTAGGAATTTATGATCAGACCATCCTGTGGTTAATTTTTGTCACTGAGCTTGTCAGGCCTGCCATGTGGCTCCCTGAACTTGTTAGGGTTATTATATAGCTCCTTTTTCGTTCACAGTTCTTTAAATCTTTTTGTTATAGCTCTTTAAATCTTTATACATCATACAGTTTGCATTTTACATTTATTATTTTGATGCATAAATGAATTTCTTTTCATAAAATGTAGAGAGGAATTTACTTGGAAAAGTGAGCCAGTAGAATAACATGAGTCTTTCCAGTTTTTACTCACACTGTCAAACGGATGACCTTAAAATATTTTTTTTTCCTGGGCTGTAGGTTGCTTCATTGGACTTACTTTCCCCTCTAATAGCAAGTTATTTTAGAGTGTATCCACTTTCTCCCAGGAAGTGCTTAGTTCTGTTTTTCTCTTGCAGATCGATTATACCGGAATAGACCCTTCCAGTCCTTGCAATAAATGTTTGTCCCCGAATGTGACATCTTGTACTTGTGCCATTAACTTCACACTGGAACAGTCATTTGAGGTCTGTATTCCCAAGTAATGTGTTTAAGAAGCCATGCTTTAAAAAATACTGATATTGTATTATTATTAATATTATTTTTTGTGTGTGTGGAGAAGTCACTTTAATTTATTGGAGTCCCTACACTTTTGAGGAAGATTTTTTTTTTTTGGCTATTGAATTATACTGTCTGTTAATTAAATACATGTATTTAAGTAGTTTATTTTAGTTACTACTTTATAAACTAAATTTAAAACATATTTTATCTTCTCATTGGAAAGTTTTATAAAAATCAGTTTTGATCAAGTTTATATCTAATTTACTCATTTAAAAAATTTTTCAAATTATTTTGCCTACTTCTAATACTAAAACGTTTTAATTTATAAAATAAATACTAATTTACCTGTTATTTTATTATTTTTCTATCAGATAGGAACCATTACCGTAAATGCAAACTCTCAGTGAAGTCGTATTGATCTTTTATGTCTTGATAAGCAGCCAGATCAACATCTATGTGTATGTTCTTTGTGTCTTTTGTATTCACACTTATCTGTCAATCTTGGAAACTGAGCATAAAGGACATAAAGATTCAGAATAGGAATGTGAAGACCAGTTTGTGCTCTTCTTTACCTGAAAATTGAGCTTAAAGTTATTGTTTTATTCTTCAGGGAGCAAAACTGCTTTAGTACATGCCAACTTTTTCTACACTTGAGTTTTCTGAAAGGTAGTGATGACTTTTGTAGTCCCTGGTAGATGATTGCCATCTAGTGGTTGTATATGCTCTTGCACTAAAATAAAGGAAAATATGTTGCCTTTTTATAAAAACAAGAAGATAAATTTGGTAGAAGACAAATTTAATTATTTTACTCTGTTTCAGCAGAAGTAACATATACATTTAAAACACCATAGAAATTCTATTATTTTTCAATGTGATGGACAAATTATAAAGATATATTGTTTGTCAGAACAGGCAGAATTAAAGAAATAAAAGAGTCTAATGATTTAGAAGCTACATTAGTTTCCCCCCATTAAAAACAGTTATTTAAGAACTTCTCTTCTGCAAAGGTGATCATCTTCAGATTCATTCTTTTGTGGGCTCTGTTCTTTCATAAGACAAACCTTTGAAGCCTTTTCAGAGAACTTCAAGTAGGTTATTTTTGTTTCAGTATTTATTAAAAGGATCTCTTTCAGTTTGTAAGTTGAATTTACTGTACTTCTTAACTGAGATGATACTCTTTTTTTAAAGTGTATTTTTTGTTTCTGTGATATAATTTTGATAACCAAAAATAAAGTAAGTAGTTTTCATGTAAACATTTTCACTTAGAATAAGAGAGTTTGCAAACATTTGACATTTGAAAACCAAGGTCTATATAAATGATTGTGTATATGAAAATAGCAAATCAGATAAAGCATACTTGAAATGTTATTGAATTTCTCTCCTTCTGAATTCCTTTTATCCTTTAATTCCTTTTATTGATTTTTAATTTTTAAAATTTTTATTGAATTTATTGGGGTGACATTGGTTAATAAAATTATATAGGTTTCAAGTGTACAATTCTATAATACATTATCTGTATATTGTATTGTGTGTTCACTACCCTAAGTCACTTCTCCTTCCGTGACCATTTATCCCCCCTTTCCTTTAATTCCTTTTAATTGAGGATAAGATTATAGATGATATAGATAGCAACCAGCATGGAAAAAATAGCTTCATGTTTTTGCTACCTCTAAAAAAATCTTACATTCAAGATGGCTTTATGACATCTTGTAAATAATTGTATGTAGGTTACCGTTTTTTCCCAAGTTATTTCTAATTTGGCTCCGCTGATTACATTAAAATACTTTTCTTGGTTATTACAAAGTGACACATTATTTTATATACCTTACTAATTATTAATTTATTAATTACTGCTATTATATAGTATTCTGTGGAGAAATTAATTATGACTCAATTTGAGTTCAGAATTATTTAGGCAATAAATGAATGTTGATGCTAATTGGGTAAAGACCAGTCTGAATTAGAGAACATTTTAAATTGAAAGTAGATAGAGTAGGGGTGTCTTTTTGTGTGTGTGTTCTTTTAAATCTAAATAGGACTTCTTTGAAGTCTTTAAGGGTATTTTCAAAGTTTACTCTTGGATTTTTGCAACGTACCTTCTTTAACCTTATTTACAATTTGTATTGTTTTAGATTGCTAAGTACTGGTAGAATTCACCCCAGCACCTGTTTTAAGTTTTTATAAATTCTAGTAAACTGGTAAAATCCAAAATTATGAAGCTTTTATGTATGCATGACACAGTTTTATACTTAATAGTTTTATATGAAAATTTTTTGCCTTTCTCTTTCTCTAGGGCAATGTATTTATGTATTATGGACTGTCTAATTTCTATCAAAACCACCGTCGTTATGTGAAATCTCGAGATGATAGTCAACTAAATGGAGATCCTAATGCTTTACTTGTAAGTAAAATGATGGAATATGAAAATGTGCTTTCTGTGAAACAGTGTGGTAATTATTTAGTTAGAAATGTTAATTTAAATAAAAGTTTTTTAAGAGTTTAAAGTGACCCTGCTGGAGTGGCTCAGTGGTTGAGCATCAACCTAGCGGTTCGATTCCCCGTCAGGGCACTTACCTGGGTTGCGGGCTCAACCCCGCAGTAGGGGACATGCAGGAGGTAGCCAATCAATGACTCTCTCATCATTGATGTTTCTATCTCTCTCCCTTCCTCTCTCTGAAATCAGTATAGGCATATTTTAAAAAAAGTTTATTAGTGAAGCAGTGGAACAGAGAGAAGGCTGCTCCACAGGCAGAGCAGCCAGAAATGTTAATTTTAATAATGCTGGGATGATATTAAACTGTTACTCGTCATTTATAGTTTGTTTAGTGAGGGTTTTTAGTTAAAATTTTTCCCCTGGAATTTATAAAGATTAATGATTTCTGACAGCAAGAAGACATATAATACTACCTGCTTGTTTCTAGTAGTGTCCTTGGGATTTTTGCTTTATTAATCTATTTGTAATGGAATTTTGATGAGTCTAGCATTCTGGGTATGAAATTTGTTCTGTTTGGGTTTGTTCATTATTATTACAGTAAGTAAGAATATGTAAATAAGCTACTTTTTAAATTTCTGAGATTGTGTTTTAGAATTGAACATGTATGATCTTCATTTTTTAACTTGTGGGAAGCCTGAGTTGTAAAGTCCAAAGGGTGGGTTACTGAAAAACTGTCTGAGGAGCTCTTTGAAAATATAGATTCCAGAATTCTCCTAAGTCTAATAAGTGAGTGTCTGCAAGGATGGAGCGCTAAAATGTCTATTTTTAACAAGCTCCGCTTCTGATGCCCAGCCTGGTTTGGGAATCTGTGGACTAGAGGATCTTAGTCTCCTGACTGTTGTTCAGCTTTTCATAGTAGTGGTTGGTGTGCAAGTATTTTATATTATTTATTGCTGCCAATCCAACAAAGCTTCAGAGTCCCAGAGCAATCTAGGATCTTTCAGAAACAGTGAATCTCTTAGAATGTAATTTAGGGTCATATTGTGACCAGAATGGTCCTGGTAAGCATATAGCTGCCCTAGGCTATCCTTACTGATTTTATTGCTAGTTCCTGATGTTTGGGATCTTAAGAAATAACAAATCTGTTTAAAGATTTTGGTTAGGGTTGTAATATTTTACAATCCATGTAGGGTTTACTCTGTGGGCTCCAATTTTTAGAACTCAAATCCAGAGAAGGTGATGTTCTGTGAGACACATCAAGTTCCTAGGCCTTTCTCAGTTTGTTGATTGGGAACATAGATTGGGTGTGTTCAGAGACTCAAAGTGGTAGTCGATTTATAATTCTTTTATTTAGATACATACTCTCTTCACTGAGGGTGAAAAGCTGAGATTGATTCTTTTTTTACAAACTACAAGCAAAGGTTTTAGACTAGACTAGGGATTGATGAAATTTTTTTTGTAAAGGGCTAGATGATAAATGTTTTCAGCTATGTAGGCCATATGGTCTCTGTAGCAGCTACTCACCTCTGCCATTGTAGAATGGAAGCAGCCACAGACAATACTTAAATGAATGGGTGTAGCTGTGTTCCAATAATTATTTTTTTTTTTTACAAAAACAGGTGGTAAGTTGGATTTCACCTGCAGGCTATTATTTATTGATCCCTGGACTAGGCAAAAATGTATGAATTTAAGACCAAGTGACTTTCAAAAATCTTAAAGATTTTAAAAATGGACAGATTGAAGTCCAAGTTACTTAACATTGTGTATGAGACTCTTCACAATCTAATATCAGCCTATACTTTAGGCTCGTTGTTTTACATTTTATCTTTTAAAAAAATGTTTATTGGTTTTAGGGAGAGAGAAAGGGAAGGAGAGGGAGAGAGAAAGAGAGGCCATCTATGTGAGATTATTTGTTTTGAGACATGGCTTAATGGGACCTTGGAGTCCCAGAACAACTCATATATACACCTAATCTCTACTTGGTAGAATCTCCATTTAACCCTGCAACTGCCATAGCTCCTTGAGATCTTCAGTAGGGACTAATGCTCCTTGCCTTGCCAGCATTTTCGTTTTCCTTGTGTCTGGATGCACGATTTAGAGAAGATTGTTATATTCTAGGAATCTGCATTAAACCGACTTTCTCCCTCCTTCCCTCCCTCCCTTCTTCCCTCTTATTCTCCCTCCCTTCCTCCTTTCCTTTCTTCTTTTCTTCCCTTGATAGGGGATTTAACCCAAAATTACAAAACTTGAGATTATCTAGTTGAACCTGTTAATTTTATAAGTGAGGCACAGATAAATCAAGGGACTTGGCCCAAAGTCACATAGTACACAGCTGGAACTTGAATCTCCAGTCTCTTTACTTCCATTTTAAGATCCTTTACATTATGTCACAACTGGATTGATAATAGACTGCGTCTTAATTTTTCTTGGGCAGAAAACTTTGTGGTTATGATTTCTGTGTTGATATGAAAATAAAATGTCAATTTGGTATATACTTGTGTGACAAAATATATGCAAGGAAAAGTTACATTAAAACTATAATACAGTAATGATAAGGAATGTATTTGAGTACTTAAATGTAGCGTTATTTGTAGTCTATTTATAATACAGACTCATTTTGTGTGCATTGCAAGTGAGAAGCATATGGGGATTGAATTTTTAATCAGTAATTGGGGCTAGCTCATAGTTCTCTTGGAGGCCTGGGTAATAATTTCTCTCTTCTTTTCCTTCTAAACATCAGAATCCCAGTAAGGAATGTGAGCCTTATCGAAGAAATGAAGACAAACCAATTGCTCCTTGTGGAGCTATTGCCAACAGTATGTTTAATGGTATGATATAGATACAAAGATATAGATATAGACATATAAAATTAGGAAAATTTGTGTATCTTATTACAGATTTGAGAGTCTAGTAAACATGAATGAAATTGAGAAATTCAACAACCTTCAGATAAATAAAGGGTGTCCCAGAAAATATATATATACACTTTAATAGCTGACAGTTCAATTTTGAAAATGAAATGTATTTTCATAAACACTGACTTTATAATTATTCAAAGTGTGTGCATACATTTTTCGGGGGACACCCTATATTTCAACTAGTAATTCAGTGGGGTATTATAGTGCTTTATGATTTTCTTTTGAGAATTCTTATATTTTAAGGACGAATTTCTCTTTCTAGGAAGAAAGAATCAGAAACATAGTGCTAACTTTCCTATTTCATATATGATAAAAGCCAGGTTACCTTTGTCACCAACTTTGAATATTTATACCATTAAAAAGATGCTACAGTTGACCATTTAGTAGAGCAGCACTGTAGTATAAATATAATGTGAACCATAAATGTGAGACATGTATATAATTTTAAGTTTTCTAGTAGTCACATTAAAAACAAAAAGAAACAAGTAAAATTAATTTTTAATTAAATTTATTGGAGTAATATTGGTTGATAAAATTATATAGGTTTCAAGTATACAATTTTATGATACATCATCTTTATATTGCATTGTGTGTTTACCACCCAAAGTTTTAATCTTCTGTCACCATATATTTGATCCACTTTACCTTTTACCACCCCCTAACCCCCTTTCCCTCTGTTAACCACCATACTGTTATCTGTTTAAGAGTGTTTGTTTGCTTGTCTTGTTTGTTCATTTGTTGCTTTCAGTTTTATATCCCACATATGAGTGAAATCATATGGTTCTTTTTCTGTCTGGCTTATTTCCTTTAGCATGATATTCTCAAGATCCATTCATATTGTTGCAAGTGGCAGTATTTCATCTTTTCTTATGGCTGAATAGTGTTCATTATATATATGTACCACATTTTCTTTATCCAATCTTCTATCGAGGAACACTTGGTTGTTTCCATATCTTGGCCACTGAGTAATGCTGCAGTGAATATAGGGGTGCATATATGTTTGCGAATAAAAGTTTCCAAATTTTTAGGGTAGATACCTAGAAGAAGGTTGCTGAGTCATATGGTAACTCCAATTCTTAATTTTCTGAGGAACCTCCATACTATTTTTCCATAGTGGCTGTACCAGTTTACATTCCCACCAGCAGTGAATAAGGGTTCTTTTCTATCAAATGAAAAAGCTCTGCACAGCAAAAGAAACCATCAACAAAACAAAAAGGCAACCAACTGAATGGGAAAAGATTTGCAAACAATAGGAGATATTTGCTCTGATAAGGGGTTAATATCCAAAATAAATAAAAAACTCATACAACTCAACAACAAAAACATAAACAATCCAATTAAAAAATGGGCAGAGGACCTGAACAGACACTTCTCCCAAGAAGACATACAAATGGCCAATAGGTATATGAAAAGATGCTCAACTTTACTAGCTATCGGGAATGCAAATCAAAACTACAATGAGATACCACCTCACACCTGTTAGAGTGGCTATTATCAACATGACAAGCAGTAACAAATGTTGGAGAGGTTGTGAAATTAATTTTAATAATATATTTTATTGAACTTAATATGCCCAAAACATTATCATTTCAGCATGTGATATACATTATATAAAAGTTACTAATGAGATATTTTATATTCTATTTTTTGTACTAAGTCTTTCATACCTGATGTATATTATATACATTTACAAAATATTCATTTGGAGCAGCCATAATTTCAAAGGCTCTGTAGCTATGTAACCACTGGCAACCATATTGGACACTGCAGATAGAGAAATGGATAAATCAGAAGCTATTTAGGAATGCATTTTTTCAAAGAAAGGAGGAGAGGCAGATTTACCTTGCATATTATTTTATTTGTGTTAATATTAAAACATTTGACCTTATCACATATCAGTTAGCCATATAGGAAAGTAACCTAGAACTCTATTGAGGGAAGAGAAGTCCACCTAGGATTATAAAGTTATAATAGTTAATTCACATATAAATAATCAAGAGCAAATGTACATTATATGCCTTCTCTATTACCACCACTTTTGGGAGCAAATACCAGATCCTCATTTCTCATAAAGTAGATATTATGCATTTTCAGTATTAATATCTTCCTTTTCTTGTGTTTAGATACATTAGAATTGCTTCTGGTTGTCAATGGATCTTCTTCTATCCCAATTCCTTTGAAAAAGAAAGGTATTGCTTGGTGGACAGATAAAAATGTGAAATTCAGAAATCCCCCTGGAAAAGGCTCCCTAAAAGACCGATTTGAAGGTAAAATATTACTGATATCTTTTTAAAACATAATATAAGCAAGGAGTTTTAATAAAAAGTACCTAAAATTTTTTATCTTTAGAATCTTAAGAAAGTTTATGCTTTTTAAAGAGCAACTGCTTTTCTTAACTTCATATATAGTAGGGTAAAATTATGTAATCTGTTCTAATGTACTGAAATCATAAAGGAATTGTAAACTTTTAATCTTGAATTTCTTTGGTATTATAAGCATTTCAGCCATAATCTTTTAAAACTGCAGCAAAGTTTCTTTTAAACAAACCTGTTATTTATTGTTAATTATAAATCCAAGTTTACTTTTGCTTTATATCTCCTTAATTTCACAATGTAATGTTTTATACCATTATATCTTTGCGTTAAATTATCTGCCTTTTGGTATATACTGAATAGCCTACTTTTAGTGTTCTCTTAATTGAGATATCAAATCTTTGTAATTATGTTAAGTTGTTACATAAGAAATTAGTTTCTCTAGATTTAAGACTTCCTTAGAATATGAATGTATTTATACCTTTGAAAATGAGAAAAGTATTCTGATGGTTTATTGCATATTTTTGTTTTATTAGAGTGTGAATTTTCAGTTAAACTCTTAATAGAATAGACTATTTTTGTCTCCCTCACTCCCACCCCTCCTTTTTAAGGTACAACAAAGCCAGTAAACTGGGTTAAACCAGTTTACATGCTAGATTTTGATGAAGATAATAGTGGGTTCATAAATGAGGATTTTATTGTTTGGATGCGTACTGCAGCATTACCTACTTTTCGTAAGTTATATCGTCTTATAGAGCGGAAAAGTGATTTACATCCAACGTTACCAGCTGGAGAATACTATTTGAATATCACATACAGTATCCTTTTTTGGCCATGTGCACAGATTCATAGAATTTGACAGGAGTGTAGTCCAGCCATATCTTAGTTATGTGGTATGCTACTTTGTGTTTGAGTTTTGATCTCTGCATTTTTATAAGAGTCTATGCATAGGAAAGTATCTTTTAGTTTATACCTTCCAGAAATATCTTAAAATTATAAAATTTACCAAATAATATGCTTAAACCCTAGTAATATACTTTGTACTAGGGTTTAAGCATATTATTTGGTAAAATTATTTAAACTGTAGGTTCTGGATTTACTAGTAAGCTAGATATTTTTACATGGGTGATTGTAACTGAGCTGAATGGGGAGGCCAGTGAATGTACCTAATAATAAGTGTTGGTGGTACTGGCTGTTTTAATATATACTTTTATATATAAAAATCAGCGGATATGTTAATTCATATCAACATAACTGTTTCTAACTATTGCTCTGTTCATAGTACCAAAACATTTTTATCATTAGCTGTATTTTGCCACATTAATAATTTAGGTGTAATTTTCAGTGCTGATAAATATAATTTATTTCATTTTATGTCAACATTGTACTAAGTACTTTTCATGAATTATTTTACTTAATTCAAGCTTTATGAGATAGTTATCTTTGTGTTGTAGACAAGAATATAGGAACATAGAGCATTTAAGTAACTTGCCTGAGATTACATAGGAAATAAGTAGAAGAGTTGATCAAGCTGTTGACCCCAAAGGTCAATTACCACTATAGGCTGCATCCCTAGCTAGTTTAGAACAATCCATATCAGCCTAAATGCGGTCTTTCCCAAGGTGGAAATTTTGAGCACTACCTTTTAGTCAAAACAAAGTCATTGCATTTTTTAATCTCTATTGGCTGCCTCCTGCACGACCGCCACTGGGGATCAAGCCCAAAACCCGGGCATGTGCCATGACCAGGAATTGAACCACGATATCCTGGATTTTAGGTTATGCTCAACAGCTGAGCCATGCCGGCTGGGCAGAAGTGACCAAGTTTTTGAAACTAAGGTCCACATAGGAGCAATTTTGGGAAGACAGACCCAGTTCATGTGCTAGTAGAAAGAACATTATCCTGAAACTGTTGCCAAAGTAGAGGACAGCTATATCAACAGTATCCAAACCTGAAGTCTAGAGTACAAGAAAGAAAAGTCTTTGGAGCATTTGGAATTCTTAGTTGACAATTTGCATCCCAGGAATCTTAGAGGAGAACTGTCAGGGGAATGCAGGATATATTGAAGATTGACAAGACTGGCCTGCAGAACATCAAGGGTTAAGTATAAGGTAGGAACTAGATATTAGAATTAAGGCAGAAGTCCATTTTTTTTTTAGGTTTGTGATACTAAGAGATACTAGCATGGGTGACTTGAGACTACATATCTCAGAGCTCTGGGTTAGTTAGAGCTCTTATAATCATTCCTACCTCAATCAATGTAAACTGATTTAAGAAACTAGTAGAGCTGAGACTGCCATGTGGAGTCATTTGGAGAGTTGCAGAAGCCCAGAGAAACAGATGGGGCCTAATACTTGATTCAAAGATGCTTTCGGAAAGGTTGTAAACCTTTTACATAAGGACTTAGTTCTGTTTTTTTTTTCTGACCTGTTTACAAAATCCTAGAACTGGTCTCTGTAGGTAGCTCATCTAATATATTGGTGCCTTGTTTCTTAAATATTTTTAACAATCCACCTTTCACTTCCATGTTGTTGTAGCCATCATCTCTGTGTGTCACATAATGTGTTTTATCATTACTCCAAATCAGCAAGTTTAAACTTCAGTATCATGCTTTTTCACCCTATGGGGAGTCCTCATATTCTCTTAATTATACTCTTGCTACACGTGCTCTTTGAGTTCACAGAGACCTCTGATGCCTTCATTCTTTTCTTACCTCTTGGTCTGTCAACCTCCTCTTCCTTTAAGGGTTTAACTGCTATTTATTCGAAATATTTTTTCACATTACGTTTCTTTGTGGTATTTTCCCCCTCCTGTGTAATGAGAGCACAAGTACCTGAGAAACAACATAACTGTTAAATTTGGTTGTTTTTGCTCACAAGCTGTATTGGCTTTTACTACTAACATTCAAGGTAAAAAATATACAATTATTTTATGATTCAGAACATATGAGTAAGGTGTCTGTGTATCATAGAATTATGCCAATGAATTATAAGCAATTAAATGCTAACTTTCTAAGGTGTATTTTAAAAATCAAGTCACTAAACATGGAAAAGTTTTCCTATTCACTCTTCAGATTACCCTGTACATTCTTTTGATGGACGAAAACGGATGATCTTAAGCACTATTTCATGGATGGGAGGAAAAAATCCATTTTTGGGGATTGCTTACATTGCCACTGGATCCATCTCCTTCCTTCTGGGAGTTGTACTGCTAGTAATTAATCATAAATATAGAAACAGTAGTAATACTGCTGACATTACCATTTAATTTTATATTCTGAAGACAAATTTACCGCATGTACATCAAGGCCAGTTCTAGTCAACCTAGCTTTTGAATGCCGATGTCTGGTTAGTATGTCATTTTTGAAGTTGGCACATAACTTTTTATTTAAAAAACAGTCTTTGTCCTTTGCTTCTTTCCTATGGATGACTTATGAAAATATATGACGGGTATAAAACAAATTAGCTTTATTGATCATGTCAGCATTGTAACTGCTGAAGTGCATTCTAATGTTTGCTTTTTGTTGAGACAGGCCATATGATGCATAGAGCCTCTATCATGTGAAATATGTCTACTGCTTAAATGTTTCTGCTGTGTTGATAAATATTATATTGACATATGTGCTGTATATGTGTGCCTATTGTGTAAAAAGAAGGATTACAAGATGTTTGAGTATAATGACTTGCTAACCTTTCAGGATTCAGAGTTACGAAAAGATGAAGAAAGACCAAATCTAAATAAAACACTGCATCATTTTCATGTGTCGTGTGTAAAGGCTTAAAGTACCATCTTTGGTGAGGTAATTCATGTATTTAATTTATCCAATACAATTCTTTGTCAAGCTTAGTTTTGATTTCACCTTTGAAGTGTTACTTACCTTGTCTAGCATATAAATTTATGCTCCTGTCTGAAGAGGTCAGGTAGGAGAATTTAAAATTCCTCTTTCCATTTGGTTAAGATGTTGCAATCAGGAACCCCAATGTTTTTACATGTGATCATGGAAATACCTCAAGCTGTTTATATTTTGCAGGTAAGTGTTTTGACTTAAGTACTGATATTACGTTACAGAACTTTTGGAAGATAGTAACCTTTATTTCCTCTATATTTCATTCAATTTTTGAATATAGGTCAAATATGGATGTGTATGCACATTCTTTAGTTAATTCAAGTTAATGCACCTATTGCTTTTGTTGGTTTTCCTAAGACATATTTTATATATATATATGTATTTAATTCTCACCCGAGGATATGTTTTTTTAAAAAATTGATTTTAGAGAGAGAGGAAAGTAGAGAGAGAGAGGAGAGAGAAACATTGATCTGTCACCTCCCATCCATGCCCTGATCAGGGATCAAACCTGCAACCTAGGTATGTGCCCTGACCAGGAATCAAACCTGCAACCTTTTGGTGTACAGGTCAACGCTCCAACCAACTGAACTTGGCCAGGCCTAAGACCTATTTTAAAAAGAGGTTCTTTAAATTTCCTAATAAATTCTGGAAATTTTTGAATATGTACCTGATAAATTATAATTTATATGGTTGAAGTGGTTGTATTTTCTATTAACTGGAATTATTTTAATATTCCTTATTGAATAAATACTGTAATTTGTTTGCTAGGGAACTTATTCTTGAATGTAAACTTATTTTTCCACATTCATGAAAATGTATGTCTTAATTAGAGAGCTTAATCACATTGAAAATGCTTTTTTTTTTTTTACTCATTGTTTGTATACAAGAATGCCTGTTTATTTAGAGTTTGTAATGGTTTCCTTCAGCTATATTTTAACCCTTTGTGGTCGTATTAAATTTGGACATGGGTGTCGTACTGGTCGGAATTAAGAGCTTTCAGAGAAATTATGAACTGATACATGAATGAATAGAGTTAAGATCCGTACGGTTCCTTGATGTGGTGGCTGAGAGCAGACATACAACCAGAACGGTAAAAAACCTTTGGTGGCTGAGAGTAGACAAACGACCGCAAAGGGTTAAATCTAAAGGTCTGGATAATGTATCAATTTTGATTAATATGTTTTTTTTAAAAAACAAACAAAAACAAAAAAAATAATGTAATGGTTAATAGTAAAATTGTGCCACACTTAAGTTTTGTACAACGTGACTTTTAACTGATAGAATATTACTTGCATGAGGTACTTAATGTATGATTATCCGGAAATTTCTGAGTGCATAGGGTATTCTTTGTCTAAAAATAGTCTTTGTTTTGTCAGTCGTTCAGAATATGATTATTTGTTCTGTTAATTGACGATCTTACACATGGCCGTTGATCTTCTGGGATACATCATTGGGGGAGAGGGGTTCCTGTCAGTTTTCCAGATTGAGTTTGTTCTGTTTAAGGAAGACTGCTGTCCTGCATCCCTTTTTCTAATTGGGGGACCAGTGGTGCTGCTAAAGAAGAGTTGAGCCCTTCCAGCACTTTCTTATCTGTGGTGAAGATGGAATCTTAAAATGTATTGGGAGTTTTATCTATTTTATAAGTAATTGATTGCATCAGTTTCTTCTGTCTCCTGCCATTGAGCTCTAAGGGATTCCTGTTGTGTAAATATGAAGAATGTGGAACATTCATGTGGCCTCTGTAAAGCATGGGGGAAGAGAGGAAACATTTCTTATGGGCTTTAGACTCATCTTTTGGAAACATTAATGTAATATTCAACTTTCAAAGAATTATGTTGCATTTTAAGACACCTGGGTTAAATAGAAGGCATTGAAGAATGCATTAACTTGTAGGAAGTATTTTGATATATGAAGTTTCTCAGTTGAAGGAATTATTTAATAAGTAAAAGCTAAGAAATTCCATTGAAATAATAAGGCAGTTTAAAAATAAATTGGTAAAATTAACTGTATAATAAATAGAGATATATGCAACCAAGAGGAGAGTCAAGTGAATGTTATTTATTGGTTAATAAGTTTATTTGTAACCTTGATTATGTTAAAAGATAACTTTCTGTTAGTATGTTCTGTATTAATAAAAACAAACAAAATTAATTTTGCTATGTTCAAGTGTTTTCCTAAAATAACAGTGCCCTGGGGTTGTTGCTAATGTTTAGCATTAAATTTTAGCTCAGGGTCAGTGAGTCCAGAGTTTTAGCATTTTCATGCCTGGAGTTGATTGCCATATATATGTAGTATATTAATCACTGACAGCATTAACTGCAAGATTATCTGTATTATTGAGTAACATCTGTTCTTACCAGGAAGTGGTCAAATTGTCACCTGAGTTATAGACAGATGGGCTAAATTTCATATTAGATCTTGAGACATGTCTAATAAATAGCAAATGAAGATGTGGCTTAGAGAGGCAAGGATGATGAAAATAATAAAGTGAGCAGAGCACACAGGAAATGAAACGCCAGACTAGGAAAGGAGTCGCTGAGAGGTAGGGTTAATGAATGCTGTTCAGTCTGTTCACCTCCTGTCTTCATGGAAACACTGCCTTAGAATTGCAGTACCTTCCTTTGTTGGTTAAATTGCAGTTTTGTTCTTGTGAACGTGATTACTTTGAGGGAAGGTAGAGGAGGGAGTAAGGAAGTGCTTTCTCAATAATTTCGTTGTAGAGTTTCTCAAAAATGTTTGTTGTAGAGTTTGGATGATCTAGTAAAGTGTTTTAGAGCCTCTTTGTAGCCCATGCCCCATTCAATAAATATAAAAATCACATTTCCCCTAATGTCATTTGAAATTTCAAAATTAACCATACCGTAGTGACCTTAGTTGCTTTTATATATCTGTAAATTTTATCAAAGTAATGTACAGTTAAAAAAACTTAAATGCCTTTAATGAAAAACAGTAGTCCCAACTTACTTTACCTTCCAGAGACAATCATTTTGACTCCAAAAGTTGTTTATTTTGGTATTTACCTTAGTGTATCTAAATAATATGCCTATTCTATAATTGCTTAATTTAACACTTTTAGATATTATCTTGATGTTATCAGATAATTCAGCTCTCTAACACACATACCTTCCCTTCTCCCTATTATAATTGTCATAATATTTACTAAATGCATTAGCTATTGTTTAATTATACTGTATACTGTAGCACAAAGCAGTGCACCATGGTTATATTTTGCGCAATTTCATTTTTTTGGCAATTAATAATCTCATTTTTAACACATAACTTGCTGGAAATGTCTTTTTTTTTTTTTAATATATCTTTACCGATTTCAGAGAGAGGAAGGGAGAGGGAGAGAGAGAAATATCAATAATGAGGGAGAGTCATTGATCAGCTGCCTCCTGCATGCCCCAGCCTAGGCAATGAGCCTGCAACCAGGGCACGCGCCCTGACCGGGAATTGAATTGCGATCTCCTGGACCTAGGTCGATGCTCAACAGCTGAGCCACTCCTAGCCGGACTGGAAACATGTCTTAAATTTTTTTCCAACTTCTCGGTCTGTTTTGCTAGGTTCTCTTCACTAGAGAAGTCTATTCTGCATTTGTCTTCTGTGCCAGTTTGTGCTGGTTGTTTTCTTGTCTAGCCTCACAGCCATTGTCCCATGGCTTCCTTTTGTCACCCTCTGTTGGATCTGCTGTCTCCTAGTTTACTCTCTTGTTTACTGGAGCACTTCTTACGACAGTTAAATCTTCCCAAGAAGTGGTATATGAGAGGCAAGTTTCCTGAGTCCTCACATGTCTAAACACGTCTAAAATGTTCTTATTCTACTCTCACATTTCATCTATAGTTTGACTACATGTATAATTTTTTTTTTAATCCTCACCCAAGGATATTTTTTCTATTGCTTTTTAGAGAGAGTGGAAGGGGGAGAGAGAGAAATGATGTGAGAGAGACACATCAACTGGTTGCCACCACACTCACCCCAACGGGCCAGGGATCAAGCCTGCAACCGAGGAAGTGCCCTCGGCTGCCATCGATCCTGGGACCCTTCAGTCTGTAGGCTGATGCTCTAACCACTGAGAAAAACTGGCTAGGGTGACTACATGTACAATTTTAAGTTAAAAGTAACTTTCCCTCAAAGTTTTGAAGGCATCGTTCCACTCTCTTCTAGCTTTTATTGTTGTTCCTGAAAAATCTGATTTTATCCTAGTCAGATATTGGACCTCCTTCACTGATGCTTCATTTTCTTCTCTTTTTCTCCAGTTGTTTTGACACTGTTGTCTCTCTTCCTAGATTTCTTCATTTTCATCTTCCAACATTATCTTTCCATTGAATTATATATGTATATATGTAATATATATTTGTAATTTCTAAGACTCCCTTTTTTATTTCTAAAACATTTATGTTTATTCTGTAAAACATACTAATATTTTTTGAGGACATATATGGATGTATACATACAGGGGTGTGCAAAAGTAGGTTTACAGTTGTAATACAAATAATACAATAATAATACAATAATAAACTCGTGTACTCACAACTGTAAACCTGCTTTTGCCCACCCCTGTATTTTTGCTCTTTATACTGTTCACGCTGATTTTTGTTGGTGCTATTTTTGTTTTCTCTTGTTTATGTAGGTGACTTTCCTTGTATATATGGCTAGTCTCAACAATCTGTCATATATGAATGGACCCCAAAGAATAATTGAAAGCTTTCTCTTTGTGGGCAGTGCTTAACTGGTGATAGGCTTCACTTGCACAGTGCAACTAAAAAATGCCACCCAGTGAATTATTTTTTCTGTTCATGATAAAAAGCTTAAATAAGTAGTAAATAGCTGGCAGATCAACAGCTGTAGGTGGACTGAGTTTTGAGAAAAGGCATTAGGGAATGCTTATCAGTTCTTAAAAGGATCACTGCTATGTGGAAGATAAACAGTGTAAGAGCAGAAGTAGGGATACTCATTAAAAAAAGCTTTTGCAGTAGTGCAGGCAAGAGATGATGCCTTGGCTCGGTGAGTAGTAGCGGTGGAGATGAGAAGTCAGATTCAGGTATTTTGAAGGTGCAGCTAACATTCTGAGGCTTGAAATGAAAATTGCAGAGAACACTTGGAAATGAGTGTAAAGAATTCCATTTTGGTTGTAAGTTTGAGACGCCCATCAGACATCTAAGTGGAGATGTCAGGGTGAAGAGTTGTTGGCGCACACATGGTGTTTCATGGCATTGGATGGAACCACAAAAGGTACAAATGTAAATAAAAATACTTGGTATTCTCAAATTTAGAGATTGAGAGGATGAGGAAACTGGAAGTAGCAGCTACTGAAATAAAATGATTCAAAGTGTATATGGAAGCCTCCTTAAGACAATATTTCAAACTGCAGTATATATATACATGTTATAGGGTATTGCATTTATGGCTTATTTTCAAATAAAAAATTGGAAATACACTTTGAGGGAGTGATCTAGTATGTTAAATATCACTTATAGATAGTAAAGACGAAAATTGAGATTGACAGTTTATTTGGCAACATAGAAGCCATTGGTGATCCTAACGAGCAGTAAAAAAAAAAATAAATAAAAATAGAAGTCTATGTTTTATTTTGAATACAAAAAATGGGATGGTAACTGAAATCAAGGAGGTTTGTTTAATGTGGGAATGTGTTTATATGCTGGTGGAATGAACCAATGGAGGGGGAAATGATGCTATACTCTGACATGCAAATGAGGATCTGCATTGAATTTAGGAGCTATTTTATGTGAGTTTTTAGTTATTTTTGGACAGAGCCATAAAGTGTCCCAGATCTGTCACTCAATATATATCAATTTTGTGTTGATTAAGCAATTTACACCCTTTAAGCAGTCATGGGGATTGGTGAAAATTTCACAAAATCTGATAAGTTTACAGTGTTTCACTGAATGAAAAAAACATAAGAAAGCACATACAACTTTTACAGGTTCAAGTTATAGACAATCCACTTTTAAAATACCTGTATGCTCCAGCTAATGGCACCTGGTAACTAACTGTCCTCAAGGATTTACTTACAGTATGTAATGCAGATGGGGGAATAAACCTGGTGCTTTCAGTCCTAATCCAGGGAAGAGATGAATTGGGTTATTTATAAATCTTGGTGAGGAAGAGAACTTGAACTGGGGACAGGTAACTTGGTGGGTATAACACTAAAGATTAAAAGGAATAATTTTAGTATGAAATTTTGTCTACACATTTCACCTGTGCTGAACGCATATATCATCAGCTTACTTGAAATGACACTGGATTAATTAGAATACTTTGTAAAAAGATGAAAATATCTTCATTGTAGTATAAAGCATTCATACACACTTGGGAGTGGGCACAGAGAATAAAGACATTTGTAGGATTAGAGAGGCAGGACACAGCCCATCTGTACAATAATTTCTGTGACCAACAACTCCAGTTATGGAAAGTGCCCTGCTGGGACTGAGACAGCAAGATTTTTAAGAGTTCAGATTTGCCATCCCATTCCTTGTCCCCAATTTTAAAAAGTACCCCTCTTTTCAGCGTTTTCCCAGGCAGAGAAATGAGAGCGCGGCTCCCACAATTTCGGGACACTAGAAGAATTTTTTGCGTGGGGACATCTGCAGCATCCAGAGGTAAGACAAAAATTGGTATCCCGATGCAAGTCTGCACAGCATGTCCTCAGCACAAGGAACAATAACGCACTCACAGCAGTTTCTTCGATGGAGAAAACTGTACCGCGTAAGAGGAGTTAATCCTTTTGAATTTTAATGTCATCCAGTTTAACAGCTTCCAGTTCGGAAAACCCCGTGTTCTTTCAGCCTGTAAACTGCCTCCTCTTTCAAAACACACTACTTTTCTAGGATAGTGTGGTCTCATTCATTTTATCTAAGCTAGCTAACAGAGTAACACGTCACTCCCCACGTCTCTGGTCTCAAAAGCCCGCCGCTTTTCCCCAGCCTCGGCCCCCGGCGCCGGCTGCCGGGACGGCGTCCGATCTGTCGGGAGCGAGATCAGGGGCCGAAACTGCCTACTGGCTAGAGCGGCCAGGGCAGTACCGCCGCTCTCGCTTTTCATTCGCTCTCTATGGTTGGGAGCGCGAGCCTCCCCCCGCCCCCCCCCCCCCCGGTCCGGAACTATTGCGGGCCCTAGACGTTTGCGCAGGTGCAGAAGGTAGTTCCGGTTCCGGTGTGACGTTACTAGTTCCCGGTGTTTCGTTGTGGTTGGTGAGCACTAACTGAGCCAACATGCTGCGAAATCTGCTGGTGAGGAGCTTCTCGGCTTGCAGTCGAGATGAGGGGCAGGAGGGTTAGGAGAGGAGGCTCGGGGACCGTGACCCACCAAAAAGCCGGTTCTGAAGGGGGAGGGGGGAGACGGGGGGAGGGGAGGGCGGCTGCTTAAGTCACCTTGCCCCGTGCCCTTTCCTCCCGAGGTTGCTTTCCCTTTTCCCTGGCCCCAGGCTGCGCTTGGTGTAGGGAGCGGAGAGGCTGGGGAAGTGACCAGAAGGTTGTCGGTTGGACAAGCCTTGGTTTTTGCCCCTTGGCACCCTAACTCTTGAGGGCCATTGACGAGTTCAGTAGCTCTGATGCGAGTAAAACCAAGGTCCTGGTGGGAAGTTTCTGATACCCGGAAGCTTCAAAGATGTGCCTCTGACACTGAAAGGGTTTACGTTTCAGTGGTTATTAGCTTTGTGAGCATCAGAAGGCAGCTTAAAAAGCAAGCAGTTCAGTTTTGGATGGGACTTTTAGGAGCAGTCACGGCGGAAGTGTAGTGTTGCTTCCTTCAGAAGGTTCTGCAGTGCCCTTCACCCCTCCACCGACTTTGGGCATGTGAAATATTTCCCCAAATTTTCGAAAAGAAAAAGCAGTGATCACTTCCTTTTGTGATACTTCAGCAAGGTTTTACCTAGTTTCGTAATGTATTTTAGAAAATGGAGTATTTGTTTCATTAATTATTTAGTTCAACTGAGCGTGTAACGGATATATATTTCTAAAAAGATACCTTATTAAAATCTTTTTAGGAGAAATGTAATGAGAGAAGCATTTTAACTAAGTAGGAATTATGCTAGTTTATCTTGTAATAGGTTATCAGGTAATAGATTTTTAATATGGTAGAGTATTAAATGAAAACATTGGAGCTTAATGTATTTTGTAACCATTTTTTATTTTTGTATATATATATATCTATGTTTTCTTCAAGGATTCTATAATGGTACTGTTTCAATTCAGGTAAAGGTCGTGGTTTTGTTTTTTTCGTTGTGTTTCTGCTGAGAGTCAGCATGAATTGCTTCTGGAATGTGGTCTTTGGAGACTGCAGAATATAATAAAAAGGGCAGAGGATGAACAACAAATTGGAAAACCTGGATGTTGGTTTAAAACTTTGTTACTGACAAATTGGGTATATTTTAACCCTCACTTTCCTCCTTCTATAGTTGTAAAGACATGGTTGGTTTTGAAGGTTTTTGTAAGCCCTCAGTCTGTTTAATATGTGTGGATTTTCCATTTCAGGCTCTTCGTCAGATTGCGCAGAGGACCATAAGTACTGCTTCACGCAGGCAGTTTGAAAATAAAGTTCCAGAGAAACAAAAGCTGTTTCAGGTATCGAAATATTTTATGAGATTGTTACTTATAATAATATAGGGAGCAAATCTGGAGATATCTGATTATTAGTGATCCTGTTGTATTAGCAAAAGAATAATAAGAAACTGTCTATTGAGAGTTAACAGAGCATTTGCTGTATCCAGGATGCCCTTGAGGAAGCAGAAGAAATGAGAGGAAAAGGGTATATATAGGTCAGGGACACTTTCTTTGGAGGAGTTACATTGGGTGACACTCTGCGGGGTAGTTGCACAGGAATAGGCAAATAGACCATAGAAAGGGGCCAGAAACAACAAAAAAGTACATATATGATAAACTTAATACATATTAAAGGTGCTATTTTATATCAGTGGAAAAGGGTACAATTAGTTGGTATTGGAAAAATTGATTATTTTAAAGAAAGTAGAGTTACATCCCTTTTATATTGTATATTAAAAGGTAAATTGCAAATATAAATGCCTCTTAAATTAGAAGAAAACACAGGAGATACTTCTTTTTCTCACCAATTTTGTTGAGATATGTGGACAAAAATTGTATATGTTTAGGTTGTACCTAATTTTTTTAAGGTGTACAATCTGATGTTTATTGTATCTGTTATGATTACCACAGTCAAGTTAATTAACACATCCATTACTTCATGTAGTTATTTTCTTGTGTGGATGTGTAAGCAATTAAGAAATATTGTCTTAGTAAATTTCAAGTATACAATACAGTATTATTCACTACTATAATCACCAGAGGAGAATATTTCTTACAATTGTAGGAGTGAGAAGGCTTTCTAAGAAAGCTTTAAAGGAGAAAACCTGCAAGGTTTGGTGACATAAAAACTTAAAATGCACTTATGGTTACAAAAGACAAGTAACAAATTGAGAACAAATTTAAAAAATATAACAAAGGTTAATGTCCTTCATATACAAAGAATTTCTACAAGTCAATTAGAAATGCAAATTAAATTACAAGCTACTAATTTCCCCTCCTACAATTGTCAACATTTTAGAAAGATTTAAAATAGGTTATGTTAGCTAGGTATGGGAGATAGGTACATTCATACACCGTATTTTGATACATGCTAGGTAGTAGTATAGTTGATACAAAAATTTTAGAGGGTATTTGAAAGTATTATTGAGAACAAATTACGTACCCTATCATCTAGGACTCCCATTTGTAAGAATTGTTCCTACAAAAATAGTAGCATAAAAATAGTATTTAAAAATAGGAAAGTATTTAATAGTATTTAAAAAGTAGTATTTAAAAATAGGAAAAAGGCTGTTTATTATGGGATTTTAATATCAGAAAACCCCAATAACCTAAATACCCGTAAATAGAGTACTGGCTAACTCTATTATTATATTTTTGCACAGTGGAATGCTAGCTAGTAGCCATTAAGAGGAAACAAGGTAGGTTTAAATGGACTGAAAGAAAATGCTTTTTAAGATAATGTGAGCAAAAAATAATATGTGGTAGATCATTATATAGCATAACCTCATTTTGTATTTTAAGCACATAGGTATATAAATTAGAAGATAATGACAGTATAAGCAGTAAAAAATCTTTAAGGGTATGTACCATGCTGTTAATTGTGGTTTTCTCATGAGGGACAGACTCAGTGGGATAGAGTAGTTTACCTCTATAAGTAGTTAAATTGTCGGTGAGTTTTTTGGTTTATTGTGATCTCTTTTTTTGCAAAAAAAATTTGAAGTGATAAAAAGTTGGATCATCTATACTATATAAAAATAGAATAGTTATATTTAACAGATGTATTAAATATCTACCCTGTGCCAGGTGCTGAACTAGGAGCTAAGGCTATGATTTAGGGTTATAAACCCAAACCCCCCTTTCCTCTTTTTTTTAAAGAATAAAAAATCATCTCTTTCACTGAATCTAAAATGTGATGATTACTGATATTTTAAATTAAATTGATGAACTCAATATATTTTCATAGCATTAACATTTATATTTTATATATTCCATGTAAAGAACATCTTTATTGGAGGTCACATTAACTTTAAAAGAAAGAATGTTGACTTTAGAAGTTTTTATTTTAAAAGTATTAGTAGTAATAGAGAATCAGGAAAATTGTAGTTCTTTTTAATTTTGAAATTCAAAATGTTTTTCGACACTCTAACCACTAAGAACACCAGCCAGGGCAGGAGCCACTTAATTTTATATGAATGAGTCTTTTGAACTTAGTTGGAAACAAGTAACACATGTATTATTTATTATTATTATTTTAACCTAGGAGGACAATGGAATTCCAGTGCATCTAAAGGGTGGGGTAGCTGATGCCCTCCTGTATAGAGCTACCATGATTCTTACAGTTGGTGGTAAGACATTTGGAATGCTTGGTTTATAGAAAAATAATAGTAAGCGTAATTAACAATTTCATTGCTTTTACTATGCCAGTATTTTTGAAATATTATTTTATTATTATTAAGTTATAGGGGTGACATTCATTAATAAGATCATATGTTTCAAGTTTACAATTCTGTAATACATCATCTGTATATAGTGGTACCTCCATTTTCGAACTTCTCCATTGACGATCATTTCGGTTTACGAACACTGTAAACCTGAAAGTAAATGCTTCATTTTTCAAACATGCCTAGGAAGTCGAACATGCCACACAGCTTCTGCTGAGTGCAAGGTCCTGAGGCCTAGCTGTTGGCTGTTGACCCCTCGGTTTTCAAACTTTTCAGAACTTCTACAGTCTTCTGGAACAGATTACATTTGAAAACTGAGGTACCACTGTATAGCATTGTGTCATGTCGTTATTTTAACACAGGCAGTCTGTCTCCAGAGCCTGAGATCTTATTGCTTTGCATATAAGGATTCAAGAGGATGATTGGCACATATTGTATAAGAGCACTTTAATGTCTAAAAAATATAACAATAAAGTTTGACGATTATCTTTTGATAGAGGTGACTTTCCATTATGCCACTGGTGGCCCTGTAGGCCTTTGGATGAATCAAAGACATCCACTCTGCCCTCTTTCTTCTAATGGACTTTTAAACATTTTGCCTGTGATGCACAATAAAAACATTTTACATCTCAATCCTGTACACAATTTATGACAAAACCTGTATAGACCAGTACTTATTACTATAGGCAGAGTACTTTGACATTTTTTTGTGTGGATTGGGTAGGTCCATTATTCAGCATTAGCAGTGGAATACACAAATTGGTATACTAGAATCAGAGTTAGGAATTTGAATGATTGCTCTCTGGGGTAGGAAGGAAAACAATATTAGAGCGATTACTGTGTGATTATCTGTTGATAGGAAAGTGCCACATACATGGATTTCCATAACCCTTGTATTAAGTCTATAATATGTCCTATTTTAACATGAAGAAATTATGTTAATTACCCAAGATAATATTTATTGCTTCTGTATGGAAAAGCTGGGATTTGAGCTCTAATTACAAAGCCTCTCTGCTCTTGCCAAGGTGCCTTGTTTGGAGTGAGTTGAATACAGTGAAGGGACGTTTAAGGATGAACACAACCACCAGATAGTGACACTGGGCTTTCTTAAGATAAAGTCCTATGTTCTTTTTGTCCAATGTGACTATTTCTTATGTATTTTGGTAATTAGTTTTAAAAATAGATTTCTAGTTATTAGCTATTCTTACATTAAATTTGATTATTTTAAAATTATATACTATAGTTCCTTGGTTTTACATTGATAATACACTTTAGGGAAGGCTAGTGTGCTTTTACCTCTTTATTGGCATTTCTCAGGCAATCTTGGGTAAGTATGGAAATAATCTTCATATATGTTCTTAATCTTATTTAAAATATTTTTACATATTAAGTTGGAAAGTACATTATTGTGCTGCATCTAACACTTTGTATAGAAGTTAAGTATTATTGAAACTAGAATAAATATATATAATTTAAAATTTGCCAGCGCCTATCAACATACTTTTTTCTGTTCCCATAAAAGTAATCTTATTGCCAGCCTTGCCTTTATCTTACAACTTTTAGTTGGAATATTAGATTTATACATTTAAATCTTAGAATTTCTTCTAAATTCTTCTTTTGGTTCTTTTTATTTTTTAGGAACAGCATATGCCATATATCAGCTGGCTATGGCTTCACTTCCCAAGAAGCAGGGTTGACTTCAGTTATCCTCCCAACAATCAGTTGGTTCAGTTCATTCAGATCTCTATGGACCAGTAAGCTGATAAATAACAGTTCTTCTTTGGGGATCAATATTTATTGACTTGTACTAACTGCCACCAATAAAGCAGTCTTTACCATGTTTTGTCTTATTTTATCAAACTGTAGTATACATATACCAATAATTTTCAGCTTTTGGTCAGTCTTACAAATTTTAGGTAAGGAGCAAAAAATTATTCTTTCATTACGGTGGTATAAAGTACCATTGTGATTTTTTTTTAAGTGAAATTTTATTTTTAGCAGCTCAAAATTACACAGTGGCTTGTCTTCAGCTTTAATTGAGCTTGACACTTGTAAGTCCCACCCTCAATGCATTACATACTGGGATATGCTAAAACCTGAGGTTAGAGGAAGCAGACTGTTTTTGGCTCATGGGGTTCAAGTTTCTTATTTCCTCTTTCTTAGCTATGTGAGCATATACTTAAATATTGGATGTAATCTACAGTTTAGAATTAGGTTTTAGTAGAGTAGCTGTAAACTAATTCAGTATTATATTTTTTCACACTCAGAATGGGTTTCTGCTGTGTTTCTTTAATCCATAACATAAAGTGTAATTTTCCTTACTTAATTCATTTCTAAAAGTTATCTTCTCGGGGAACCTAAAGGAGTTAGACTCTGTCATGATGCAAGGTGTACATTTGTAACACTATATAAAGATTAGAGTCTAGATGCATCACATCTAGGGGAAATCTGTAAGTGAGGGTTTTATAATAAACTGCAATGTCTGGATAAAATTGATAAAAGTTGTATATTTAGAGAAATTGAGTCAAATCTGAAATAGCTAAACTAAGCCTTATTCTTATTAAAACATTGAGGCTTAGGGTACAAATCTATTTCAAAAGGTACCTAAGGAAAGGTTTTTCAGCTTTGAATCTTCAAGGTTGGGAAAGGTTCTTGGTAGCCATATTATAAAACTGGCCACTGAGTATATGAATCTGTTGAACTCTGACGGTCTTACTTCTGACATCAGCAGAGAACACTGCTTTTGAAGGGAGTGGAATAAATATCATTAGACATTTCTAGATGCTGAGAAAGTTCTTAAGATGGTTTGGAATCTAGTTCAATTCAGTGATTCAGAGCTAAAAACCATTGATAATATTTTAAAACAAGTTATATTTATTGGCATCTTATAAGGAATTTTATAAACATGATTGAATTGTTTTTATGACGTGAGAGATACTGTTGTAAAGTAGAAAGGAAAAACAGTTTGATATCCTCTACACACTTCATGTCTTGATATTATGAGAGACCCTTTACTATTTCTGGTGTAAACTAAGGCAATTTATAAAACTTTTATACCAAAATGTTGTTTGGGCTATGTTAACATGGCAACCTTGGATAAAGTACAAGTAGATTAAATGCCTAAGATGCTTAAAAATGTCTTGCTAAGATTGAATATTTGCCTTTTACCCTAAAATTCTGCATTGTAAGTAGGAGTGGAGATGGGAAGGTGGGTGTGGGGCAGGATCGTGGGAGAGGGATAGCGATAGCTGAATACTATCCTGTGAAAATGTCTGCTTAGCGTTTAGTAGTTACTGTTACTCATAGATTTCAAAGACTGACCAAAAGCCCATGAGAAATATTGTATTGAAAGTGTGGCCTTCAGGAAACAAAACTACCTTCATTCCAATCTTTTTATCTAACCACACATTATGCTTTTGAGAATAGTGTGTTATTAAATAGAAGAAATTTCATGATGATGTTATCCCACTGATATAAACACTATGGGAGGGAGATATATTTAAGTGAACTTTTCTTAAAATTAGTACTGTGCAGGTCCTGGCCGGGTAGCTCAGTTGGTTAGAGCATTGTCCTGATCCACCAGGTTGTGGGTTCAAGCCTAGGTCAGGGCACATACAAGAATCAACCAGTGAATCCATAAATAAGTGGAACAGCAAAAAATCCATGTTTCTCTCTCCCTCCCTTCCTCTCTGCCTCTCTCCTCTTTCTCTCTGAAAGAATCAATTAATTAAAAGAAATAGTACTATGCACAAAGTTACATTTGTATTCTGTAGCTCTTATAGATGAAATTAAACGGTATTTATGGATGAAAAGGGCATGCAGTTTACCTAAAGCTACAAATAAATGGCAGCACAAAATTTCAGCGTTAATAGCAGTGTGTGCAAATATGACTACCCTGCAGACTTGCATCCCCTGTAGTCAAGCTTCTTAAAAGAGTGATCACTATACCTCCAGTTCCATTATTCAGTTTCACATTGATCTCTGCATAATTTGCAGTCTACCTACCTATTTAACATTTATCTCTCCCACTTTATGTTTGAGATCCAAACTCAGTGCTCTCATCAATGACCAGCTAGGGCAGTTTCACACTTTCATCCATGTCCTAGGTGACTTCTGTCTTTTAGCTCTGCTATCCTTAGGGTATGGCTTTCATTCTTGTAAGATGGCTGCTGTACTCCATCTGTTTTGTTTCCCTCCCTGCAGGAAGGATTGGCGAAAGAGCACATGCTAAATAAGCTCTTTAAGGAGCTTCAGAAGCCCCACACAAAGACTTTAGCTTGTATCTCTTTAGCCGGAACTTTATTACATGATAATGCCTGGACTCAGAGAGGCCAAGAAATGTTTTAGCTGGGCATATTGCCAGACAAAAGTGGAGATCTATTTAATGAGAAGGGGAAATTGGGTATTTAGTTGGCAACTAACAGCCTTTCCCCCATTGTTTTTTAAAAGAATGAAGTCAACACTGAGGGGACAGGACCTAGAAGCATTTCAGTTCCTAGCTGTACTTATTTCTGATGCCCACATCCATGCCTGTTCTTAGGCTTTGTTGCATTGTGATGGCCAACAATTTAAAAAATACGTCTTTATTGATTTCAGAGAGAGGAAAGGAGAGAGGGAGAGAGAGATAGAAACATCAATAATGAGAGAGTTGCCTCCTCCTGCACGTCCCTGACGGGATCGAGCCCGCAACCAGGACATGTGCCCCGACTGGGAATTGAATTGCGATCTGGATCCTAGGTTGATGCTCAACCACTGAGCCACCCCTGGCCAGACAGATGGCCAGTAATTTTGCCTTTTTTCTTGTTAGTTCAGGTAGGTTTTTCAGCCAGAAACCAACCAAAGCAGGATTTCCTGAGTTTCCCTCCTGTCATACCATCTAATAAAACCACAACTCATCATTTACCCTAAACCAGTGATTTTCAACCCGTGTGCCGCAAGATTTAAAAACATGCAATACCTGACTAGTCAGGAACACTAACCTCTTTTCCCTTAGATTGTCAAAAGGACAACAGCCAACACATTCAGTGTGAATGAATCAAATTATACTTTATTTTTGGTCAAATCAGCAAAAACTACATTTCTTGGTGTGCCACAGAATTTCAGTAATTATGTGTGTCATGAAATGAAAAAGGTTGAAAATTGCTGCCCTAAACAATAGGTGCTTAATAAATGGTAGCCGTTACTGGTTTCTCATAGCAAGACTGTTTCAAAAAGACTTACTTGGGGAACACAAATGCAAATAGATACAGAGAGTACACAATGATAAAAACAAGAATTATAATGCTGCTGTAGCCAGATGGCTTTAGGTTTGCAGAACTCTTCCTGCTATTTGATATAGTTGTGCACAAGTTCCCCAAAGCTGGCAATTTCACAGGCTCCTAGCTTGGGGACTCCCTCTTCCTGGGCCTTGGATTCATGTGGAGAGCAACATCTTGTTATCCACTACCCAGCACTTTTATATATACATCAAGCTTACTAATTCGAGTTAATAGATATTGAATGCCTACTGTGTGCCAGACACTATTGTAGGTGCCTGGGAATCCTTGGTGAACAAAGTGTGCCCTCAGAGTTTACATTAGAGTGAAGGGTGGCAGGGAAGACAGTTAAGAGAATGTAAAAATAAATTGTACAGTATGTTAGAAGGTATATGACCTATGGGGACAAAGACCAAGGGGTAGAGCTGGCATGGGAGTGGGGTATGATTGGTTGCAATGCAATAGTGACTAAGGTGTGAGTATAGGCTTCAATAGGAAGGTCAGATTTAAATAGACTAGGCAAGGGAGCTAGTCAGTCAGATAAAAGGGGGAAAGGCATAGGAAGAGGGAACAGCTTAGAGCAAATACCTTAAGGTGCCTGGCATGTTCAAGGAACAGGAAGGCAAGAGTGGTTATTGCTGACTGAGCAAGGGAGATGTCAGAGGTAAGGAGGGACCACACCAAGTAGGACTTTGTAGGCTATTCGTGAGGACTTTGGCTTTTACTTTGAGTGATACAGGGAGCCCATTTAAGGGTTTCTCACAGAAGAGAGACATGTTTTATATAGGATTAGGTTGGCAGTTGTGTTGAAATAGACCATAGGGGACCCAGGGGAGAAGCAGGAGGACCTGCTAAGAAGCCTACGGCAGCAATCCAGGTGAGAAATGGTGGCGGCTAAGAACAGGTGTTAGTCATGGTGGGCATGAAAAGTCCGATTATGAACAGGAGGATCTTTATCAGCCACCTAGACTTTGCCGTTTCTCAGCCATCCATCCAACAATTACTTATTGAAAGCCTACTCTGTGTGAGGCACAGTTGTAGGCTCTGAGAACACAACTGTGAACTTGACCCACACACTCCATGGAGCTTACTTTCTGGTCAGTAGAGACAGACTGATTTATAAGCATGATAAAGGTCTACAGTGGGAACTGCTATGCAGGAATCGACAGTGTGTGATACCAGGAGAAATGGTGGAGTGGAAGCTGGAAAAGGCCTCAAAAGAAGGGACATTTGAACTAAGACCAGAAGAAAAGAAGCCAGCTGTGCTATAAGTCTGGAGAAAAGCATTTCAGGGAAAGGGAAATTGCTTTGCATGGTTGAATTACAGAAAGACCAGCGTTGTTAGAACATAGGGAGCTGGAGAAAGAAAACAGCAATTATAATCTCTTCCCCAGAGACTAGCATAACAAATGGCCATGTTCCTACACACAGGGTCTAGAATCCATCTTTTCTGGTTTCATATTATTCATCACATCTGGTAACCATAGTATTGATTTAACAAGAAGTTTAAACATAAACTAATGTGGACATTCTGTCCCAGCCAGTTACCACTATTATCAAGAACCAGAAGCTGAGGAAATATAGTTAGTGAGAAATCAGACAGCAATTATTTTGAACTAGATTTCAAATCAAGTTGTCTTATTTTGAAACCCACTTTTAAAAAATCTATGTACCATGTTACTTCCTAGATGAGGAAAGAAGAAAGAAAAGTATTTAGGACAACTTTACTGGTTGATTCCCTTACAGACTTGATTCTGTTTGAATACTGTTGTTAATTGGTTAAGTTTGGTAAATCCCCATCTTAATGACTGGCAATTTTTTATTCTCTCTCTTCTTTGATTCCCATGAAGCTGCCATGTATCTGTTTGGTAGCCCATCTCTATTGAAATGATAGTTTTACAGCTGATACTGACCTTTTTTTTTTCTTTAAAGCAACTTTTTAAAGTCAAGGATACATTTTGAAGGTCTCATTAATGAGGAAAACCAGTCAAAACCCAAGACAAATTGTAAAGTTTAATCCTAGTATAATACCCCAGAAGGGGGAAAATGATTAAGTATTTACAATTTGATTGATTGGAAACTAGAGAGCTGTCTAATGAAATGGTGATTTCAAAGCATAGGTGAAATCTGCTGGAGGAAGAGGAACTCATAATACTAGATTTTGAAGCCTTAGTACTAGAATAGAGTGTGTGTGTGGTTTCCTTGAATTCCGAGATTGTGTGACCTCCCTTATTGACCTCTTGAAGGCCATTATCTTCCCTCTGGGGAGTTGCTTAAAAAAATGCGCTCTTGGCATTATCCTGATGATTAAAGGCTGATGTCCTCGTTTGACTTGCTACATCTGTTTCCAGGCCATTTTGCCTCAATTAATGCACTTAGCTGAAACATGCATGGCCATTAACATTGGATGCTTTACCCATAGTGCTTTTTCTTAAGACAGTATCTGCTTTGGGAAATCAGTATGTGATTAACCATTTTG
Source organism: Miniopterus natalensis (assembly GCF_054644295.1). Classification (NCBI taxonomy): domain Eukaryota; kingdom Metazoa; phylum Chordata; class Mammalia; order Chiroptera; family Miniopteridae; genus Miniopterus; species Miniopterus natalensis. The sequence goes on along the minus strand of NC_142085.1, from coordinate 35,563,993 downwards.
ACTGTTTCAGTAAAAAAAATACATCTTTACAGGTTGGTCATTTTTCCACCTTGATTTTATCCTAATGCTATCATAATGATTTTTTAAAAAGATTTCTTTCACGTTAGTTGGAACATAGTAAGAAGAAATAGACCATAAATTCCTGTCATGCATGAGGAGCTAGGAGTCTCTTTTTTTGATTACCTCTGTTGATATTTATCAATAAAAGTCTAGACAAAGGGCAATTAACAGAATCCCTTCACAGGATTGAAAGATAGAAAAGCAAACAAAATAAAAAGATACATTTCTCAAGAAGCAGTTTTGAATATCAATTTATTTTTCAAGTCTTTAAAGATATTTTATGCTGATTTCCCAAAGTGGCAGCAGCCTAGCTTAAGTAATAAATTTGTGATAATTGGTTTCCAAATCAAGCTTTTTAACTGGTAGTTTATTATGGCTGATTATTAAGCATGCTGAGAAAGTTCTGGAGGGTAGGAGTCCTAGGTAAAGGTGGTGTTAGCCAATTCAGTTCCTGGTGGAGCCCTCTTCCTGGCTTCTTGCTGTGTCCTCACATAGGCTGCTTCTGTGACACCAGAGCGAGTGAACTCTGCTGTGTTTTCCTCTTAAAAGGACACAGATCTTATTGGATTAAGGCCCAACTCTTAAGACCTCATTTAACCATAATTACCTCCATAAAGACCCTATCTCCAAATACACTCACTTTGAGGGATAGGGCTTCAACCTATGCATTTTAAGGGGAACACACCTGAAAGAAAATGAAAGTTATTTTTGGTCCCACATTTTAAAATTTCAAGAAAGGGTTTTGACTGGCCTAGGATCCATTAACTGAAAGGTACCATTACTCCTTGCCAACATATGGCTTCTATAAGGAGCTAATGCTCTGAAAAGTTTTCACATGTTAAATACATGCATAGTATTATAAAGATCTAGTAGTATAAGTCTATACACTTATACTGTATGCACTCAATGTGTTCAATCAAGGGTAAGTGTTAAACATACATATAGAATACTTTTTTTCCCCAAGAATAAAATATATAGAAAATATCTTGGTAGGTGAGAGAAATGAGTTAATTGCAGAATATCTTGTTCAAGGTTTTAGTGGCAGGAGAAATAGAAATTCTGAAATATAAGGTGTCTGAAATTCATGTTTTGGTATCTGAAGATCCATTGCAGCATTTCTTGATTTTTTTGATGGGGTGTTATTGAGGGCAGGGGGAGACATGATTGGAGAAATTCGAAGATTTAGGCAGTTGCATTTAAGATGGACCAGAGTGGAGATAAAATGGCTTATGAGGAGGATGTTATACTAGACTAAGCAAGATTTTAAAACATTAGGGGAAGTGAATTGTCCTCTTGAGTGAGAGTAAAGATGGCAGGAGGTGCTAATAAGGATGTATTAACAATAATGTCTTCTAAGTTATGTTTTGTATGAGGAACGGAATATCTGCCACAAAGAGCAGAATTAAGGAAGAATGGGTAAATTTGTAAATACAACCTGATGCGTTATACTTAGATTTCTACTTTCAATAATAAGAGGAAAAATAAAAATTGATGATGGAGACGATCTAGGACTAGACGTTATAATTTGAGTTGGAAGCATTTTTCTTCAAGCAGTGAACCCAACCTCCACATGTGAGAATATGAGAATGGTAGAACAGCTAAGAGCTGCTCAGGAGACATGCAGTGTTCAGTGCTGTGTTGTACTAGTTATGCTGAAGGTCACACCAACCTGGGAGCTGTCAAGGTCACATTTACATGAATGTCCAAATGACCGTGATTCTAAGCTCCTAACTGCACTGCTATCCTTCAAGATGTCCTAATTCATTTTTGTGTCATTGGCATATCACATATGCCCAGGAACATGATTTTCCATATTCCTCTCTTCTTCCCTTCTTGTCAGACTGCTTCACCAACACCAAGAGAAATCAACTCAGCCAGGCACTGCTCCGCCCAAGATCCAAACCTACCTCCCCGTGTCCCAGGGCAGAATTGGTATACGAGGAAAAGGGGAGCACTCTTTATGTATTCATTTAACAAACATTGAAATGCTTACTATGAACCTGGCAAGGTTCTTGGCCCTGAAGTGTATGTACATTCATAAACAGACAAAATCCCTGCCCTCAGTGAGTTATATCCTGAGCCATGCTCCCTCAGCAAGGCCTTGAGACAGCAGTTTTCTAAGCGTCTTGCTAAATTTTTGGTGAAGAAGGATGTTTCTGCTTTGGGCTTCTGTTAGCTCGTCTCCAGTAAGAACCTCATGTGCCACAGAAGAACCAACCAGTTTTAGGCACAATGTCCCAACCCATACATAGAAAATAATCGACATTTTTGATTTGTTGATGGAACAAAAAGTATTCAAAGCTTTAACTCTGCTGCATTTTCAACATTTCACATGGCTCTAGAGCAGTGATTTTCAACCTTTTTCAGCTCATGGCACACGCAAACTAATAAAAATTCTGCAGCACACCAAAAAAATATGCCGTTTGCTGACCTGACAAAAAGATAGGTATAATTTTAATTCACCCTGGATGGCTATTGTTGTGTCGTTTTTTTATATGACAATCTAAGGGAAAAGAGGTCAGTGCCCCTGACTGAGTAGTCAGGTATTGCATGTTTCAAAAATTCTTGTGGCACAGCAGTGTGCCCTGGCATACGGGTTGACAATCACTGTTCTAGAGCCTCAGCTTTGTCCTTGAATAGTTACTTGGCCTATTGTGAGGATCTTCCCAGAACAAGATAACAATTTGTCCCCAAAAGAGTACCTAAGTAGTCACCTCTTGAAAAACAGCTCCACTTTTTGCATAACAAGGATTTTTGGCATTTGATATATGCATCAGGATTTCAAGGTTTTTAGCACCATGTTTCAATCAGATTCAAATTCAGGAAACTGACCTTCTTCTTCCCTTTCCATCTCTGCAAAGAGGCTGCTCTTGATAGCAGCCTGGGGACAGGAATTGGCCCTTCCTGTGTTTTTCAGAGGTCGTTGCCTTTTCTCAGCACACCTGGTGATAAAAGGCTAGGACCCACAGGACAGGATGGTTTTATGGTAGGTCATTGTTCTCCTGGAAGGGAAAAACAAGGGAAATAAAGGCTTCACTTAAAACGGCTCAACTTGAAATGAATGTTCACAAGTCAATTCAGATTCGGTAACAATTTGTTGATGGAGTGTTTTCATTTCTTTTTCTGTACCCCCTTGAGGATCTGAGAGGTGCTGTAAAGCAGCCACGACACCACTAGGGGGCAGTATTAGATAGGGAGAAAAAGGAAAACTTCCTATTCGTCTTTTACCATAAAATTAAATCATATTTCAGTAAAGCTAAATTTAAAAATATCAGGCTGTTGCCACTCAGAAGTTACTGTCTCTGAATTCCTATAACACTGCTCCAGGTACAGGTGATAACACCTGGCTGAGGGAAAGACTATTCATAATGACCACGTGGTTCAGCAAGTGTAACATGCCTATCTGTCGTTAGTACTGAAGCATCATCTTTCATGTCCCTACCAATCTATCATTGCCTCTCACTGAGTGCTTGATAAATGTTAGGCATCATTATTACTATTATAATGTTACTCATTGTTACATCATAGCAGAGGCTTGTTCTGATCGCTTGATCGGTTTAGTTTGGGAATCAGAAACACTGAAACCAAGAAAGAAATTCCAACACTTTTTACCTCTGGTGGATTTGGTTGGCTCCAGGGTAACCCCTCGTTGTCCTTTCAGCGTGACATACACGATAAAGGCATTGTTGGCATTGTACTGTCCAGCACAGAAATCTGAGGGTGATCCAAAATTCTGAGTTTTGTTTTAATGAAAAACACTTTACTATACTTGGTCTTTTTTGAAGTTACAGGACCAACCTTCTTAAGCTAGCTTTAACATGCCTTTCTTATTTAAAGAATATTTAAAATTTGGAGACAGGAATAATATTTTTAAAAAGCATTTATTTTGAAAAATTTCAAAGATGGGAAAATTAGAAAAAAAGAGTGTAATCAACAGTTGTATACCTACTATCTATATCAGAAAATTGTTATAATCTTGCACATATGCTTTATCTCTGTGTTTCTTTACTAAACTATTTTGAATTGTAGACTATATGAAATTTCACTCCAAAATACTTCATATTATGTTATAACATAGTAGCATTATTACGTTATTTCCCAATATACTGGCTATATATTCTGTTGCCTGAACTAACCCCCCAAATATCTTTTTTTTTCAAGTCAGGCTCTTACCAAAGACCATACACTATATCTGTTTGTTATGTCCAAGGCTCTTATAAGCTGAAACAGTGCTCCTCCTCCCTTTTTCTTTTGTCAATTTGTGAAGACACTGGGTTGATTGTCTTGTAGCATTACCCTAACTCCTGTGTCCTTGAACTTCATTGCAACTACAATGCTCCGTGTTGGAAGTGGGGAGCACCCTCTGACAGTGGTGTTGGGAATCTTCATGAGGTACTTATGGATTTCCATTGTTTTCAGTTTCAGTAATGATGTAAGTTTTACACGGTCACAAAATAGGACTGTGACATATTTCATAATTCCCTGTATTATCGCTTTTCATTTTCTATCATGTTTCTAAGATTTTCACAAACTTGTCTTTTGAGATTGACCCACCCTCCAATCATCTGCCACATGAGCTTCTTATTCAAGTTTGATATGTACCAGGCAGAATGTTAGAAAATCAGAGTGGCAGGGGATTCCACCAGGGCTCACCTGATAAAATAAATGGTTCAGATCATGGTTATGGCAAAACAAGATTCTGCATTGTGTTTTAAAGTTTGTCTGTTAATGTTATTTTGTAGAATACAGTTTTTGTAAGTAGGAATACTTTTAGCAATGTTCCTAATTTTAAAAAACCCCTAAAACTATACCATAGTGTTTTTGTTGTTGATTAACTAGATTGGCAAAGTCAAAGATCAGTGGGCCAGTTTTCCAAGGTAGGTGGATAAAATCAACAGTCCTCAGTTTACAACTCTCCATGAACAGTTTCCTGCAACACTTTAACAAATGCAGTTTCTAAAAACAAGTATTTATGACATCAGGGATATAAATAGAAGCCCTAAACACTAGTAAGACTGGAAAACTCTCTCCTCTTAGTCACAGAGTTAGACAGAAACTCAATTTTGTGATGACAAAATACAGAATAAGTGTAGGTTTTACTTATAATTTATGGCAACTGGTATGTACATATGCTCCATTTAATTTTATACAAAGCTAGTTGTAAATCCTGAATTTGTATTCTCAAATGTACTTACAAAAAATAACTTAAAAATTCCCCTCAACATTTCCTGCTTAAAACAAAAACAAAAACAAAAGAAGCAAATGAACACAAAATAACTTTAACATAAAGTAAGACTGAATCGAAGATATTTGGAACTTGAATAATTTATTCCCACATAGTGGACTCTGTGTCCCAGATTGAACATCATTGAATTCCTTTCCTCCTACGAACATGTGTAACATACATAAGGTTCTGTTTCTTCCTAAATGGTTAATCTGTGTCTGGAAATTTTATTTATTTTTGTGCGTGTGAAGTTGTTTTGAGGAATACTCTACTCCAGGCTCTCACTTGAATCTTTTATTCAAGGAAAGTTTGGTGAGCTTGATTGATACTGAATGGAGAGGCACTGGGGAGAGAGAAATAAGATTCCAGATGCTCATCCTAGGTGGACAAAACAATATAAAACGAATCCTCTGCTTTCAGAGAGAGAAGGAGGACAGTCTGAGAATGGCCTACCCAGACAGGCATTCCTTCCACACCGGCCTCCCTACGTTTTGTTTTTCTGCTCTTGTCTATTGGGCACGTCTAACAGCCAGGAAGCCTAGGACCAAGTTGGTGTAGGACAACCTTCCATGTTGCTAGTTGGATATCTGCATTTTCCTTCTCCTTTGGAGACCAAAAAGTGTGAGAAAAAATAAGGTCCATACATTTACTTGTTTGAAACATTGGTTATGAGAGTCTTTGTCTTAGTTGCGTTGATTTTGGCTTTATCAAAATAACTAGGAGTTAACCAAAAGTCCCGGTCCCTTCTCACAAAGACCATGACCTCTCCCTCTAAACAGCTGATCTTGGGAATGGAGGTCTGTGGAGTGAGAGTGGGAAATAGCTGCAGGGGGAACGATGGGAGATGAGGGACTGGAGTTTCAGACGTCTATGGACAGCGAGTTCTGTGGACTCAGAGGTAAATTAAGGGTGGTCCAGCTGAGCAGATGACAGGAGGGCCAACCTTTAGGGTGGAGTCTGTGTTCCCTCCCCTTGAACCTGGGAGGCGTTGTGGCTGCCTTGATGAACAAAATGTAGCTGAAGTGTTGCCGTGTGACTTCAAGGCTAGGTTAGAAAAGGCCAAGCGGCTTCTGACAGTTTCTCACTCGCTAATGAAGCTTCAGCTGCCATGTAAAAGGACTCCTGAGGTCACCAAGCAGGGAGACTGCCTGGAGAGAAAGAGAGAGACATGTCCAAGGAGCCCCAGCTGTCCTAGCCGCAGATGTGTGAGTGGCTGCAGCCCAGGCGCCAGATCCGAGTGAGGAAGCCTTCAGGTGACCCCGGCCCCAGCCGCCCTGGGCGGTCACTGCGTAGGCTCCGGGTGAGAACTGCTTAGCTGAGTTCATGCAGCCCAAGATCGGTGAACAAAGGAAATAAATATTACTTTAAGCTATGTTTGGGGTAATTCTTTATGTAGCAATAGGTAATTGGAACGTAACACTAAAACATGACAGAATATGTTGGAAGAAGGGTGCTGATAGCTAAACTTCTCTCATGAACATTCTGGGAAAATGCAAACTAATTCCATTCCTGCTGAAGTGGCTGGTGCCCTTGTGAGGCAACTAGTTAAAAAGCACTTCTCTCTAGCATGTGTTCATCTCTGCTGTGTATTTGAGAGAAAAGCAATGAGATGAATTTCATTTCCCTGTACCTGGGATGGCTTGGGGGAAGTTGGGCCTGTAGGGGAGGAACAAGCTTTCCCTCTACCCTTCTGAGTTCTTGTCTGAAATCCCTGTAATAAATGGCAGATTAACAGAGAAAAACAAATAAGTTTATTAATATATTTACCTCATATCTACATGGGAGATACCCAGGGAAAAATGATTAGCTTCCTGTGGTGGCTTAGAATTCAGGCTTAAAATACGATCAAAAGGGGAGAGGAGATTTAGGTCTCTTGGGGGAGAGTAAAATGATTTTTAGGAAAGATAAATGGGCCCTTAGAATAGTAGATGAGAGGTATGGTGGTTTGTGACAAGATTTGTCTGGACATGGTATGGACTTCTAGTCTTTTCTCCTGTGACAGGAGCAAATCTTTCCTGGTGATGAAACTCCTGGACAGGGAATTTATGACAATCGAGTTCCTTTTGGAGGATCTGTTTTTAGGCAGAAAAGGTGGATTCAGAGAAAGCCTCTCCCTGTGTTTGAGGTTTCTCAAGTGCCCACAGCTCAAACTATCAATTACCGAAGCAGCATGTATCAGGGTGGCATGTCCTGAAATCCTACAGTTGTACTTTGGGATGGTATATTCTGCTGCCCTTGAGGACCAGAAAGTATAAGGGGCAATCTTCTGGGCAACGCTTTCCTCCTTGGTGGAAAGGGAACCAGCAGGATAAAGGCTTCCCTTCCAGCCTCCGCATGCACCTGTGTGAGGGGCTGGTGCCTGGCATCCACCTTGCAACCATGAGGCGACAGACACCAACTCCTGACACAAACCAACTCCTGACAGCAGAGGGGAGTGATGGGAAGCCACCGGTTCCATCTTCATTTTGCTGCTGAATGAAGTTCACCAACTTGGAACTGCCAGCCACTGGGCTTCTTACTAGATAATGTCCTGAAGGTTTAAATTCCTCTTAGTAAGATTTTCTTTTATTTAGAGCCCAAAACGTAACTGATACACTTAACATAATTAATGTTGTTTCCAAGGAATGACTAAAAAAAATTATTTTTAAATCCTTTAGTGTATCTCCCAAGAGGTTACCTTGCAAAAGCCACAAAAGAAAGCTCAAGAGAGAATGAGCACTTGACAAAAACAGGGACTATTTTGCTGTTTTTCCCCTTTTCTCAGGATACTGCTTTAGCAAGTAGAAGTAAATTAGTGAACAAATCTTTTATTTCTTCTGTTTCTGCAAATTTTCTTGTGTAGAAGAAAATGATTTGAATCCAAAAGTGAAGCATGAAATGCCATGTCAGATAGTTACTTTTAGGCTTTGGTAATCAAAAGTTGTCAGGGGTTGAAATAAAATCCTTCCCTGTCTGATTTTAACATTCTGAGATGGCCAGCGGTTATGGGCTGAATTATGTCTCCCCACAGTTCATATGTTGAAACCCTACCCCCCAGTCCCTCAGAATATCAGTAGGGCCCTAGAGAGGTAATTAAATTGAAGGGGGGGTCCTTAGGGTGGGCCCTAATCCAATATGCTTGGTGTCCTTATAAGAAGAAGAGATTGGAGGCCAGCCAGGGCGTCTGTTGATCTGAATGTGCTTCTGCAGAAGTTTAGAGAAAGCTGACAATAGGAAAGCCATGTTATAAGCCTTAAAGACACGGGAGTCATTAAGGTCCCTGAAAATGGGTATAAGAAAAAAAGAAGAGGAGATTGGGATACGGAGAGGGACCCCTGCAGGCGCAGGGAGAGAGAGGCCATGTGAACACTGGGAAAGCAGCGGCACACAGCCTACGCCCAGGAGCCAGGCCGCAGGAGACCCCAAGCCTGTCAGCATGTTGATCTCGGGCTTCCAGCCATTAGAACTGTGAGAAAATAAATCTCTTGATTTAAGTCATCCAGTCTGCAGTGTTTTGTCATGGAAGCCCTAGCAAACCAATGCAACAGGTATATGAATTTGACTTCTGGTGATGTAGGTTTCCGTTTCTTTATCCCTTTATTTCATCACTAATAAACGAAGGGATGAAAAAACTGCAACTCAGGAAACATTTCCAAATAAGTTCAAGTACTATGTTATACCCAGTGCCACTTCTTTTGAAGGGCAGACCATTTTTAATTGGTATCAGCTTCATCCTGCCGGTACTGTGTGCTTAGTAGATGTTCACAAATTACGGCTGAGGGCGGCATTAAGTTATTGGGCTTCCCGTTTCCCCCCAGGTCTCAATCTAACCTTGGAAAGAAGAAGGAGCCTGGAGGAGGAGGAGACAGAGAAGGGTTATTCGTGGAGGGAGGCCTTGGGGCCACCTCCTGTGACAGTGAGGTCTTTGGAAGGGAGGAGATGGAATAAAATTGGAGTTATTGATTTTAGTCTGTGCTTAGCTGTGAGATGATGTCAGGGACACTGTGAACACTTTACACTTATAAGTTGATAAGGAAACACTTGAAAGATTTTATTTTTGCTGAGAGTGTGAAAATATAAATTAGTGTCTTAAAGAACATAACCCAAGTTCTATTGGATTGATTCCTTTTTAAGGTTGCTTGGAGGCAAATTTGTTTCCTTTGTATAATAATTCAGGTGATTAGTCTTTGGCCCAATCATAAATTCAGTTCTCAAAACAGTTTGTTCCTAAGTAAATCGCAATGCTGTTTTCCATTTAATTTTCTAAAAAAATAAAATAGAATGGAAACGCCCTCGCTAGTATTTATTTGTTATTACATTGCAATTAATGGAAATATGTAGCTATCCCTCCCCCCCCCCCCCCCCAGGTTATGTTGATGCTATGGAAATTACTCGGGATGTTTTCTAATAAAATAAAACAATAGATCAACAACCTTATCTAGGTTTTCTCAGGTCTGTCTTGCAAAATTAGCCATCAGGACATATCTAACAAAACAGAACACTATATATGTAATAAAATGGTAATTCTTTTTTTAATCCTCACCAGAGGTATTTTTTTCCCCCTTTGATTTTTTAGAGAGAGTGGAGTGGAGGGGAGGGAGGACGAGAGAGAGAGAGAGAGAGAGAGAGAAACATGGATTGGTGCCTCCTGCACGCACTCCCAACGGGACTGGGGATCGAGCCTGCAACCCAGGTATGTGCCCTTGACCAGGAATTGAACCCGAGACACTTTGGTCCGCAAGCCGATGTTCTAACTGCTGAGCCAAACTGGTCCGGGCAAAAATGGTAATTCTTGAACTGTGGTTCACAGCAAAAGATGCACAGAAAACTGTAATTTAAAAGTATTTTCTCATCTACTTTTTAGTGACATTTTTGGATATACAAACCTGAATTTATAAAAGAAAGCCAATTCTCTTTGATATATTGCTGTGCAAATTTGGGAAAGACTACTGGGTAAATACCGGAAAAGGCAACCAATTTCGTTTTGTGACCAAGAGTGTAGCCAATCTGTTAGAAAATGTGTCTGATTATAATATTAATGATCAACAATTAGAAAATAAACATTTACAAATAGAACTTTTTATTGGGAAATTTTTGGCACTGTCATGCATAGGAATACGAATTTTAACCTTTGTAAATGAGGAAAGAATTCACACAAAAAACTGCAGTTAGTAGAGGCAGATCCAATGAGGCATATTTGACAAGCAACCTGCCATAGATGCTTGAAGGAAGGCCTAAGATATGGAATTTGATGGGATAAAAAATATTTTTAAAAGAAAACACAGCTCTACCAAAGACCTTCCCCCCATATTATAAATATATTATTAAATGCTATTTGCTTTTGTACAGCATTCTACCAAATTCACCTCATTATTATTATTATTTTTTAAATCCTCACCCGAGGATATTTTTTTCCATTGCTTTTCAGAGAGAGTAGAAGGGAAAGGGAGAGAGACATCAATGTGAGGAAGACACATAGACTGGTTGCCTCTCGCACACGACACAATTGGGGCCAGGGATAGAGCCCAAAATCGAGGTGCGTGCCCTTGGCTGGAACTGAACCCCGGACCCTTCAGTCTGGGGTCTGAAGCTCTAACCACTGAACCAAACCAGCTAGGGCACCTCCTTATTTTTAACTAGCTTACCAAGGCTGTAAGTGAACAACTGCATTCGGGTTTGGGGGAGGGGGCGAAGATTAGACTAAATTATCTCTTTTGCAGCTGTAAGGTTTTATGGCTTCATGACAAAGAGACCATGGCCATAATAGCCAATATTTATCTATCACTTACTCTGTGCCAGGAACTGTCTTTAGTGCTTTGTAAAGTAATCTGCAATGTTCCAGGGTTATACTGGATGAAAAAACATATGGCTCCAAATCAGAGGAAAATTTTGATAAATTCTAGTGTCCATGTTTTAACTAGAAAATGCCTTATCTCTGTGGCCCCAGTACTCTGAGGGATAAAGGGACCTCATCTTTCACTCAGGGACTCCTGATTATCCCACAGTACCCATTCTTTCCACTTCCAGCAGCTGCCACTTGAGCGCTTGAACCAAAGACTATTTCTCAGCATTCCTTCCAGCTAGGCATGGCCATGGGACTGTTCTGGCCACTGGAACAGAAACGGGAGTATTGTGGGACAGCTTGCAGGAACGTACATGCTTTGGTTAGGTGATCAGATTGTACTGTTTCCATTGCCTCTTTGGGAAAGGATTTTTGTACTATGAAGTAACCCATCATGCTAAATGATTTCTCTGCGTCCCACAAGGATGCAGTATGACAGCCAAACAGAGTTTTGTGTGGATAATTTTTTTTAAAATGTGGAAACAATAGGGAGAAGAAAGTTGAAATCAAGCTATTAAATCAATAAACTGAAGTAAACAGATAGGGCGCGGAGTAGTAACGTAGTAGGTATTAGAAATGGAACACACCAGTGAAGGCTGTGTTGATCTTTGAGACACTGAAGAATTGATAGGCCACTGGGCTAAAGCAAAGCATGCATGTTCTTAGTATGTAACAGTCCTCTTTGTTTATTAACTTTATTAATTATCAAGATCATCTAACTTCCTTAGAAAGAACAACTCACATTTTAATATATCTTACTGCCACAGAATTTACTTTCTGACGTATTGTCTAATTTTTTTTTAATCCTCACTTGAGGATATGCTTTTTAAAATTTTTATTGATTTTTAGAGAGAGAGGAAGGGAGGGAGGGAGAGACAGAGAGAGAAACATCAATGTGAGAGAAACGTCGATTGGCTGCCTCCTGTATGTGTTCTGACAGGGGATTGAACCCGAAACCTCGGTATGTGCCCTGACCTAGAGTCCTGTAACCACACCACAATAATGACACAGGACATTTCCATCACCCCGAAGTCCTATTTACTCCTTTGCAGTCAATCTACCCCACCCCCAGCCCCTGGAGGCCACTAATTTCTGTCTATAGTTTTGCCAGTGCTGCACTGTCACATAAGTGGAATCATATGTAGTGTATATTCCTTTGTGTCTGACTTTTCCACTGAGCGCAATGAGGCAGACCCATTTGTGCTGCACATATCAATAGTTTATTCCTATTCATGTCTAAGTAGTATCTGTTATATGCATGGTCTAAAAGTGTTTATCCACTCGATGGACATTATAGTTGTTTTCAGTTTTTTACTATTATGGATAATGCTGCTATAAATATTCGCCTAGAGGTCTTTAAATGAACAAATATCATCATTTTTCCTGGCTAAATATATGAGAGTGCGATTTCTGGGTTGTATGGTGTGCGTTTAACTTTATAATGAAATGCTTACCTTTTCCAAAACAATTGTACCACTTTATGCTCTACCAGCTGTATGTGCATTCTTCAGTTCATTAGTGCTTTAAAAATGACTATCATAAGTATAGTTGTATTAGATTTTTGGTTTTATAGTTGTCAAATATTACTAAGTTACTAAAAAAATAAACACGTGAAAATAAATGGGTAGGTGTGCCCAAGTCTAGCTTTTTTTGGGTGCTAGAGTAGAAAAACGTTGAATAAGACCCATTCCTCCCCAAGTACTTCCTCCACTGTTTTAGTTAGCAATACTTGAAATTCCTTCTTTGCAGTGTCATTCCCTGCCCCGCCCCCCAGCACTGTGTTAGAATTCAAAGTCCCCGGGAAGCTGATCTGGTAGGATCACTCCATCAAGGACCATCAGGGCCATTTTGCAAAGGTCTAGCTAAGCGCTGGGTGGGCAGAGCCATTCTGGGAATGGAGAGCCCCAGTCCAGGGACGAGCGAAAGGCAGGAAGAACAGACACGGGAGACACACAGCAACGACCAGCAACCAGGGTGGAAGGAGCCTCGAGCAAGAGCCCGTTACTCCTCCGAGCGCCGTGGCAGTAGATACGGGTTTGCGAGCTAGAGATGCCCCGTTCTAGCCCCGTGGCTTTAAGCAAACCATGGAACCTCCTTTCTAAACATCAGCTTTTTATGTTTTCGCCTGGGATGCCGAGGAAATCATATTAGCTCCACCTGTGTCAAATGACTGTTGTGGGAGTTGCACTGAGATGTGTTGTGAAGTGCACTATATATACTTCACGAATGTCTTTTTTCATTTGGACATTTTTTTAAGTGGCTTTTCTGCCCTTTCAGTGGTGTCCCCTCTCAGATTCATTTACTCTCCTTTCCTGCCCCTTTAAAACATCTGCCCCTTTAGAGTACGTGACCCGTGGCACTTTCACAAACCTCTTTCCACTACAGTTCATCTCAGACCCAGAGAACAAAGTGGTGAGGTTTTAGATGTGACTGGGATGTGCCGTTCACCTTCAGGTTCTGTGATATGTCAAAAAATACTCAAATTGCATTTCAATGAACTCGAAGCAGGATTCAAGGTAATCTGAGACGCTGGAAGGAGCCTCCTTAGTTTCTGAGGGGATATAGTTATCCTTCTGTGACTTTTCTCTTGTCTCTAAGACAAGCACAAGCATCTTTTTTACAAGAGAAGTTCAGTCATAGTCATTTATAAAACGCCTACATTTTCCTGGAAATGTTCCTATATTCCCTTTCTATTTATAACTGCATTTGTTTTGCCTTCTTTGTGTTCCAGCATAATGTTTGTTTATATAAAAGATGTCATGTAATCCTTTCAGTGCCCTCTGATAGGAAAGATGAAATGAAATTTTAATGGAGTAAATGACTCTCGAGGGAAAACACATGTCTCTACAATGATGTCATCAGATGATGATTCCACGGCCCCATTGTTCTCTGGGGACCTGCTGTTTCCATAAGCCGTCTAGCTCACTGGATGGCTTTTCTTTCAAGTAAAGCCATTTCAGAATTACGCTAAGTGTGAGGGCCAGGAGTTAAGAGGAGCTAAGGAATTTCTGAAGGCAACCGTGCAAAGGAGATTCCTCTGTGCTTGGCAGCTAGTTCTGACTGAATGGAATGAGTTAAAGTTTCAATTAAAGTCTTGTTAAATGTGATGTCAGTGACCAGCACTATTTGACACCTTGGACAGGGCTTGGCTTGCTTTTCGGCTGTCAACAGCCCAGCACAGATGTCCACAGAAGGTGGATATTTATCACTGGAATGCTCTCTATCAGTGGTAGAGTCTGCTGACCGTCCTTCACGATCCCTTCTCCCCTTCTTCCATAATAATAGAAGCTTGGAGATTTAGAGGACACATGAGTGGCCAGAATAAACTATACCATCAAGCCACCCTTGCAGCTAGATGTGCCCATGTGACTAAATTCGGGCTAATGAGATATAATCTCAATCATCAAAGAGGAGCTTGGGGGAACCTTCCTCAGAAGACGGCAGAGATCACCATGGGATGCCCTCCCCCATCTTTTTGTTTGTCTTTTACTTTTTCCTTCTGGATAACATTTTTATGTTATGTCTTAAGCTGGAGCAACCAACTTGGACCATCTGGTAACTTGAAATAGAGGCCACTTCTGTGGAGTAATGAGATGGAAGGAGCCTGGATGTCTGAGGACTCCATGGAACAAAGACACCGTTATCAGCTGTGGACGACCTACCTCTTGACTTTCATGAGTGTTTTAGTCCATGTTATTTCTGTTCTCTGTTGCTTGCAGCAGAGCACTTCTGATGAAGTCAGTTGCTGGTTATACGCACTTTTGTGGGTGTGGCAACGTTCTCATGGATTTCCGGAGGTGGTCTTTGGAAGAGAAACAGCAGACACTGGCTGTCATGCACCTGCACTCGGAACACATGGACACCGCTCTGGTGCTGCAGCAAGTAGACACTGGAGCTGCCTCCTTAACTTGCTCACTCTGGAGCAGGAATCAATGGCCCTGAGGCATGTGGCCTCATTAGCAGCTCTGTCAGCTGTGCTGGTAGGTGCTGGGTGGGCCAGGTGCATGTGGTTGCATATGTCACTGCCTATTTGTGGCAAGTTTTGTTTTGCTTTAATTTTAAAAGATGGAAGGTATAGATATGTTGTGATAGGTGGCAGCCTTCCACTGCTTTTGTCCAATTTCATTCTTGAGACAGTGAGGCAATGAGTCCCAACACGTTTTGCAAAATTACTGACAGGCCTAGGAATAGGGTACTCAGAATACCGGAAAGAAGACCTACTAGGCAGCCGGTACCTGGCGCTGCTGATAGAAATATGACATTGAGCGAGCTACTTAACAGCTCTGGTTCTCAGGTTTTATAGATGAAAAATATGGAAGTGGGTTATAGGATTTCTAAGATTTTTTTTAGTTCCATCACTGATAATTCCTATGACCAATAGATGAGCACTACCTTGCAGTTTTATTTCTTTCTCTGAAGGTATTCAATGCTTCCGTTAAGTATAAATACAATAGAAAAATATCATCAATATTTTCATCAGAAGAAATAAAGCAAATTTTTCTTATCTTTGGATATTTGTCTTAGCATCAACATTAGTAAGAACAGAAACAAATAGCATCTTGAATGTCCTTTGGCAAGTGAAACTACCATGTTTTTGTCTGATTTAACTTTAAAGCCAATGGCAACAATGAACCAGATTCCCTCCAGGTGTAACCTGGAAGTGAGAGTCCTGAAGGCTCGGGGCTGTTCCATTTACCAGCCCCATGACCGCGGACAATCCATGTTCCCTCAGTTTGCTGGTTTCCTCATAATAATTTTCTTTACTACTGCTGGCAAGACTGAACCCAAATTTAAACACCCATTTCAACCACTGATTTGAGGACCAGCCCTGTAGCTGGTTAGTCTGTCTTACTTGCCAGTTCTAGATGACCCCTCTCAATCTTCCCAGAGGCAGCTGAGTTCCCAGCAAGACTTAGCACAGACTTCATGAACAGCAAAGGGAGCTTGGCTTAGATGAGCTTGTGTCAACCCTCACTGGCCATCAGAATTATCCAGGCCCCACCTGGGGGGTCAGAATTAAATGGTCTAGGGGTGGTGCTCAGATATCAGTACAGAAGTTTTTCAGTCTCCCTTAGTGATTCATTTGTGCAGGCAGGCTTGCAAGACTCATTAGCTTAGACCGCACAGGGGCATGGTGGCCTTGCAGTGGAGCAGAGGTGGGAGCAATATCACCGAGCCAACCACAGAGCCCACACAATGGCCATATTGTGGAAGCCCATTACTTATCAGCCAAGACCACCTTAGCTCCAGTGTAAAAATCTGAATGAACACCAGGCCCTGCTAGAAAATGCAAAACCAGACACACAATTTCGTTCTCATAGGTAGTAATAAAAACAGTAAAGGCACAAGACTTCATTTGAAAATGCCTGATTTTCTAACTACTTCCCTGCTGTAAACATGGCCTTAAGTGTTCCTAACATCAGAGGTTAGAATCTTTTATTATGGGGGTGGTTAGTGGTTTTGTTCCAAAGCTATTGCTACCAGGAAAAAAACAAAAATAAAGTAAAAGAAACCGTTTGATAAATAAAACTATACTTTTTTTTTTTTTTTTTAAACTAGACCATGTGTGAGAGTTGAAATGATTTTCCTAATTTAAACAACGAGTGAGGACTTGATGTACTTTCAGCCTGATGATTCCAACACTTAGGCAGCAGATAGACAGGGGGAGGCTGGAGAAAATTGTTTAAGCATTTCCCAGATGCTTTTTGTACCACATGCAATGTTGTGTATTCAGCCACCCATGAGCAAGCTTGCAGGAGAGCCAAGGAACAACAATGCTGTAGTTTTCCCTTTGAATAACTACTTGTCGCAGAGAGTGCAAATGTGACTCTTTAGTAGTTTTTCAGTTTGCAAAATCAAAAAAACAAAACAAAACATTTCTCTCTAAAAAAAAAAATCTGTATTTGAATCTCAGATACTATTTTAATTTTATTAATATAGCAGAAAGTTACCAATAAACTTAAAAAAAAAAAACCCCAAGGATTTTGATCATATAATAAGGCAATAAAAGCCATTTTTGTCACAGTCCCTTAAAACTGGCCTGCCCGTCCACTTTTCTATGGTGTCATCATTCTTTCAATCATGAAAGAATGAATGCTCGGCCATCTGAAGCTCTTTTCCCATCCTCAGTTGCTAAAGCTGGTCCCCTTCCTGCCTTCACGCCACCCTAATCAGACCCTCTGTGTCCCTGCCTGGCTCTGCCACAGCCTCTCCCAGTGTCCTTGCTTGCAGGCTGTCTTCCCAGCAAGTTACTGTGCGCTTAGTTGGCAGATTAGGTTACTTCTACAAGATTTTTTTTTTTTTTAAATCACTCTTTTGTTTAACAAGCATTAATTTTTGTATAGCGAAAAGATCATGGACTTACATGGCAGAGAGCTCTGAGTTCGGATCCCGACTCCAAACTTACCAGCAAATCCCTTGCATGCTCAGAGCCTCAATTCCTTATCTAAGCATGAAAATTAAAGTTCACAGGTTGATGTACGTAAAATGCCATGTGCAGTGTCTGGAATACATTCTGTAAATTATAGTTAGGAGATTAAATTCCAGAAACTCGGCCACTTCCAAGTTCCACAGCTATTCCAGTTGTGTTCACAGACTTTCTGCTAAAGTATCTCTGCTTTATTTATTGCTCAAGATATTTCCTATCCTCTGCTATTTTTTTTTTTTTTCCCCAACTACTCATTTTGAATTTTGGGCTTAGAATGCCCACTCCTAGTCCTTTAAAGTCTTCCTCCTCTAGACATTCTTCAGGAACCACTGTAACATACAGTGCTTTCTCCTTCCCATGGAGTCCAAACAGTTCTTATTATTGGGAGACACTTCTTCATGGGTCTCCCACGTTTCCGCCTATCTGTTGAGCAGAGACGCTGCTTTTGTCCCAAATGACCTCCTCTAGGGTATGTGTATACTAGCAGCCTTGGAGGACAGCGATAATTTCTCCCTCCGGAGCAAAGGGCAAGTCTGTTTACTGTCCACTGTAACAAAGATAATGTTTCCTTTCAGGGCAAAAGTCAAGCAGGCCTACTGTCCTTATAAAAAACTTGGGTTCCCCAAGCTCAGATTCCATTCCTGCAATGCCACTCACTGCACGTCAGGGTCACTGGGCTGTCTCTGCATCGCCCTGTGGGACCTGGGGAACCGGCCCAAATGATGACACTGGGGCTACCGCTGCTGCTGTGAGCGACACGCCCATGACTCTGGTTCCTTTGCCTTCTGCCAGCGCTCAGGAAACTGTAGCGTGTTGATTTGTTAGCTTGTAAGTAGGATACAGTTTCAGACCCTTCACAGTTCCTGACAACTATTATTATTGTTGTTATTATTATTTGGTTGTCAAGGCTCCTAAATATATTTTCATAACAATCTCCTCTTTCCCCTCTTTTTTCTTGCCGTTGGTCTGTAGAGAGATTGGTTTATAGAGAAATAGGTTTTGTGAGAAATTGATTTTTTTCCTGCGGAATGTTCTGAATGGTGGATTCAACTGATTGCTTCCTGCGCTGTCATTTATATTGTTTCTCTATACCATGTATTTTCCCCCATATTATTTTTCACATTGGTCTTTTCAGCTTTCAATTACACACTCTCTCCACACCTCTCAAATCATTGGACTTTTGCTTATGTTTATTTCTGGTCTCTGTTACTACATTTACATTTTTATGGGACCGGATTATTTTGATTTGCCTTTAAGAACCTCCAACCTTTATTAGGGAACATCACGACTAGGGTAACAGCATTTGCTGAAATAATGTTCAAGATAAAAATGATTTAACAATGAGTCTGCCCAGATGATGGCCATCCTTCCCCCCCCCCCCCCAGAGTGCGCACCCCACACTGGATTTGGAGCACTCCAAAGTCTGGGATCTTGCCTGTTTTGAATACTTGGATATTGGCGCTCTGTAAATACAGCTGAATTAATTAGTGTATAAAAATACATTGTCAAGTGGAGCCTTGGTCTGGTTACACTTCATCCGACACAGGAGCTCCAACTGAGAACAATGAAACCTCTTTTCATAGTTCCTGTGACTGTGACTTCATCATTACTACATTTCAGAGTACTAAGTAGGAAGTTTGAAGACCAAAACCAAGTCTTGAAAAACGAATTCCTATGATTTTTCACATTTTCCACAGTTCTGAAAGTGTATGTCAGTGTACACATACCAACTGCTGACACACAGAGCAGTGGCCTGGCTAGAAATTCTGGACCTTGTGCTACTTTGATAGTTACAAAACAGATAGATTCCAAGTCCCCTGTGGTGGTAAGCATGATTTGAACAGTGCTGAATCTTATAGAAATGAAGGAAGAAATACATGGCAAAGGGTTGCTTTCTTAACTCCTAACTGAATTTATTTCCTTTTGTCTTTTACACTTGGCTCAAGGAAGTCAGAACTAACCAAATGATCAACTCCTAGCAGCACCTGACTTTCATTAAATCTAAATAGTTTATCCGAAGAAGCTATTTTATTTAGATGCAATGTTTTTTAAAGCTTTGTAGCTTTTCACGCAACCACGACATTTGAGGTCACACAAGATGTGAGCTGGCCACCTTGTGTAGAAGGACGAATAGTACGCAGTTACAGTTTTCTGCCAGGGTTGCTCACACTCTGATGGGGGAGGTTGTTTCAGGACTGGTGAGAAGGTCTGGGGGAAGTGCTCACGAAACCTGTGGGTGTCACCCAAATAGTCCTTTTTGAAGAACCAGAATCAGTCAAGAAGGCAGAAGGAGGGCAATGCACCCCTCTTCCGCTCCTAGGGATGGCTTCAGTGTCTGGGCTCCTCAGCTTTGCTAGTGCAGAGAGGGTAGTTAGTTGTCTGTTGCTTCTCACTTTTAATGTTAAAATTTTTTGAAGGCATAAGCTCTTGGGAGATTTAAGTAGCCCATGTGAAGTTGCTTCAGGTGCCCCATGTGTTCCTTGACAGAGTTTTGAGGGCAAAGCCCCATCTTATCTTTGTATCCCTTGCTTTGAGCTTGGCACTGTACAGGCCCATAAAAGGTGACCTTTACGTGTGTTTTACTTGCCTGGCTCACAGGGATCTAAAGGAGAGGATTCAGATGCAGTGTTTCTGGCTCTTTGCTGGACACTGCCTCTCTGCTTGAGAAATAGTGCAGGTGGAGCACTGCCTCCTCTCTCTCTGCCCTTATCTGGAAGGGATTGTGAGGGTTTTCTTCCCTTAAGTCCACTCTCCCTACGGCCCATGTGCAGTCCCAAGTGCTGGACAGTCAGTGCAGATTCAGACCAGGTATCTCTTTCCCCCCCACAAGGTAAATCAGCAAGAAGATGAAAGGGAAACACTCTCACCTGTCGCTAGGAACCTAAGCAAATCAGTGAAGAGGCCACTTTTGCCTCTAGAAGGTGAGGGCTGGGCCCCAATCTAAAGTTTGGGAAACCAGCACCTCTTCCCTTGCCTACCCAGAACCTTGCAGCAACCTTGGGGCGAGCATTTCTATAGGCGGCTAATTAAGGGGCACAAGGAAAGTGTATGTCACCTTCACACTGGTTCTTCTCTCCTGTCGCCTCTGTCAGTCCTGGGAATCAGACAGACCAATGACACTTTTCAAAAACTCACAACGGTTCGCTCCCGGCTCTAACTCTGACCTCCGACTCCAGGGCTCGGCCGGCCGCTAGAGCGCGCTGTCGGACAAGAAATCTGAAGCTCGGGAGCCTCCGGGAACGCAGGCGTCGGAGGGAGAAGAGGTGGGAGCCGCAGCTGCGGGAGAGGGGTGCAGCTCAGGGGTATAACCTCAGGAGCATGGGCCACAGAGAGCAGCCACACTGAATAAATGCAACCAACTCTGCCTCAGTCGAGAAATATCACCGCTTTTTTTGCAAACATTAGCGGATTCCAGGGGGACTGGATGTGTTTGGATTAGCTGGTGGATGCGCGTCTGTGCACTCCCCCACCCGGGTGTCCCCTCCTTCCTCCTCTCGTCCTGCTCTGGAAACTTTGCGTAGGAATCCTTTCTCTGAGGGCCAGAGGACGTGTGCAGCCCTTGGTTTATATGCCCTACATTCCTTTGCAACAACTATTTGCGAATGCACTGAGTCTAAGTACGTGAGCGAGAATGCCTGGAACGCGAGAGGACGGCCGCGTGGGTCCCCAACACGCAGCTCTGGTTTGGAGACAGCGGCGCGAAGCGCGTGCTCTCGGGCAGAAGGCTCTTGCACCCAGTTGGCCTCCTCCAGCCTCAGCGCGGGAAGCCAGCCACTGCCCTGGGCTCCGCGGAGGTGGACTGCCCGCGCCACTCCCGGCTAATAGATGCATTTGCAGCTCTCAGCCAAATGAACAGCAGGGAACTCTTTTTAAATTAAGGATATCAGCACCCAGGGTTACATTGCTCCCTAGTCAACACCATCATCACAAATAATAAAAAAAAAAGTTGCAAAAAAAGAAGGAATGGCGCGCGCACCCCCAACCTCCACCCCGGGCTAAATGCAAATTCCGGGTTCCCCAGGCGGACGTGCTGCGGTTCTTTCCTAGACCAGGGGTGGGGGTGTGGGGGTGTGGGGGTGTGGGGGGAGGTCGCGTCCCAAGGGAGGCCCTGGTCGCTCTAGGCCTTTCCAGGCGGCGGCGGCCAGGACGTCTGCGGGTGCGCTGGGAACACTACTGGGCGCCGGGAAGGTGGCTGCGGGGACTTGTCCGCTCAGCTTGGCCGCGGAGGCTGCCCTCCTCCCACAGGCGCCTGAGAGAGGGGAGCAAAGTGGGGCTGGTGGGGGGGGGGGGGCGGCGTAGAGCAGACCAGGGTGCGGAGGCCGATGCTCTAGAGGCTCAAAAACCTTGCGCCCTGCGGTGCCAGTCAGGCGGATCGCCCGGGACGCGCTCGCGCCGGCGGCGCGCGCCAGGCACCGGCTGTGAGAGTCTGAAAGGGAAAAGCCTGCGCTGTGCGTGTGTGGGCTCCTCGTGCGAGCTGCCCAGCTGGACTTCGAGTGGGCCGTGTGTACTCGGAATGTGCAAAGGTGGCGAGTTCCACTCCCCCCCCCCCCCCCCGGGTCTTCTCTGCCTTTGGCTGGAGGCAGCCTAAGCCTGGGGCTGAGAGCAGGGGGCCGCCCTGCAAGTTCCTGTCCTTCTAAAAGCAAGCTCGGAGATGATCACGCTTGAGGGAGGGACGGCCAAGTTATCAGACGTCAGGTCAAACAGGGAAGAGAGGTTCACGTTGGCGACTAGACCTCCGCTAGATCGCAGGCGGTTAGTTACGGGGACGCCGCCGCCGCCTTCCCCTCCATCCCAGGTGGCTCAACCTTGCAGGGGTGACCCTGGGCTTCAAGAGGCCAAAGGGCGGAGGGCGCGTGCTGAGCGCACAGGCGTGTGCCACCTGAAGCGCTCTTCAGATGCCACAGCCTAAGAGCCCCGCGCTTCCTCCGGCGCGTCTAGTACAATTTGGCAACTCTGAGTGCCAGGCTCGCTGCTCGGGGCCAAGGGGTGGAGTGGAGCGGAGAGGAGGCGGCAAAGAGAGGAGATGCTGCTGGCAGAGTGACAGCCCCACATTTGGCCTCCATCTCTCCAGCGCCGGGGGGAAACTCGCTCCCCTCCGTTGCCTTGAGCCCACAGGGTTTACAGGGCAGAGCTTTTGGTCAGAGCCCTCCACTCGCGGCCAGGTGTTGCTCTGGCCCGGGTGAGACGTGTCCACCGTGGACGGAACCTGTTCCTGAACGGCTTCCCGTCGGGAGGACCCCTAGGTTTCAGAGCGGGTGTCGCCCTCTGTCTCGGCTCCTACTCAGCCTCTCAGTTCCGTCCCGAAGCGCCCGGGGAGAGAGACGCGGCTGGGAAACCCATCGCGTCGCTCGGCACCGCGCGGGCGGCCGTCCGGGTTTCCAATCGCCGCTCCGAGACTGAAACGGACAGAAGGCAGCCGCGTGCGCAGACAGTTAGTTAATGGAAACGCTGTAAATCGGTTTTAAGTGCACCCAGGACGGAGGGGGAGGAAGGTGTAGAGGGTGACCATGAGGGATGGGGCCAGGCTGAGATGGGGTCGGTCACACGTTCGTGCAGCTTTGCAAATGAGTCGCTCCTCTCCCTCCCATGGTTCTTAATTTAGAAAAATAAATTCATTAAAGAAAATCGCACGCACAGGGAAACCCGAGCTCCCTAGCCCGCCCCAAGCGGAGGCGCGCGCGGCTTCCCTTGGCAGCGCACCGAGCTGCGGCTGTCCCCCGCCCCGCTTCCTCCCCCCCCCAGCTCCCTGCACCCCCTCCCCCGCTCCCCGGCGGGGCACTGCTACTACCGCGATCGCCACCTCACGCCGAAGGAATGCTCGAAGTATGCACACGTTCCCAAAAGTAGACCTCCTTCACCGCCGGAGGAGCATACATCACCCCGTGGCAGCCGTCCACCTTCCCAGGCGTTTCGTAACCGAGTAAACTGAGAGCTGGGAACAGCCCTCTATTAAGTAGCCCGCGGCGCGGAGCCTCTTCTCACTCGGCGAAGGCGAGCCGCCCCAGACGCGTCCGCACGCCCGCCGCCGCCGCTCTCCCCGCGGCCTCCCGCCTCCTCCGCCTCCTTCCCGGTGGCCCCGACGCTGCCCTACTCTCGGCGGCCGACAGGTACCCCCGGAGAGCTGCGCCGACCGTCGGGACGCGCGGGGTCCCGGAGCGCAGTCTCCTGCGACGTCGGAAACCCTCCGCGGCGACAGCCTCTACCTGCACCGCAGCCGCCCCAGGTCGGTTCGGCTTCCAGCCCCTTTCCCTCCACCCATCCCTCCCCAAGATAACTAGGGAAACTCGCTTTCTAGCCTGCTGCTTGCTCCGCCCTCAGCCATTAAGGATCCCGGGCGAGGACCGTTTGGACTTGTAAGTGTGGAGATAGATGTGCCTGGGACTTGCCAGGTACATTGGGGTTTTGCGATACATTTGTATCTTTGAGAAAGAGAGAATTGTAGCTTTTCTTAAGAGCTGATGCCGGCGGCCGTGTGCGTAAAGCATCCCGTTCCAAGTTGCTCTTTGTAAGATGACTTTCATCTACAGATGTTGTCGACTTCAGCGAAGGGGGCGACCGGTTTTGTGGCCACCGGGCCCCTCATTGTCTCGCGACTGTAGTTTTGCCGGGGGTGCCGTCGCGCAGTGCGGGCGCAGGAAGGTATTTTGGTGACGCACGGTGTGGAATTCTTTGGAGGGCCGACTGAGAGCTCTGCAGCTCGTCCAAGCTGCCCGGGTGTGTGTGGCATCTCGAGACAGATTCCTGGTCGAGTGTTCTGGCTCGTTCCTTTGCTTTTCAAAGCATCCGAGATGGCGGGTTAGTCTAGTTCTAAGGGAACTGAGCCTTGGCCGAATTTCCCTAGCTTCTGGAAAAGGTCCCTCTCCCGACCTCTTCCCGAATGCAGGGGTGGAGGCCCCGCTCGGGGACGGTGGAGCCTCTTAGGTAGATTCCATCCCAAACCCTAGAGAGTGCAGGGATCAGGGAGTGTGGGCGCCGGGTCCATTCACGGATCGGAGACCGGTAGCCAGGGAACAGAAAAGGTACCTCAAATCGAGCGCCCTCGGGGACCCTCCGGGGACCATTTCGGGGCTTTCCAGGAACCCCCTGCCCCCCACCTCAGCCCTGACCATCTAGTATGCTGGTATGCTGGGGTTGGGAGGGGGCAAAATAGGAAATGAGAGCTAAACTCGCCCTTGACCGGCGAATGTCAGGGTTGTGGTGGGTAGGGGAGATGGGCGCCCAGCGTGGGATCTAGAAGGACCCCCGAGGGGTGGTGGTGGTGGGGAGGCTTAATTTCCTTTTTAAACTTTAAATTATGGAATTGGCCTCTTCCACTGGGGTGGGGAGGGGGCGAGCTGGCAGAAGGGGAGGTATCCCAGAAGACTCCCCGCCCCCCCCAACTGACTCATTTTCATTCATGAGGGTGAAGTGGGGGAATCCTCGCTGCCACGTAGGGGCGGCCGATTTCAGACATTTATGTCTAAGAATGCTCAATGAAGTGTTGCTAAGCATTCAGATAAATGTTTTGGCTAAAAGGAGAGAAAACTTAAGGGGAAAAAAAAAAAAAGACATATGGACAGAATGCCTGGCTGGCTGGCTGAACTGCCTGTATGTTCAGATCCCCGGCCGCAACGTGATTCATTCTTGTCACCGAACCAGGCAGCCGATAGGTGGCGCTCTAGACCCAGACAAAAGCGCCTCCACTGCTCAGGTTTTTTTCGTAAGACTAGCGGTTTTAAAAAATATCTGCACACAGCTTTTCGGTGGGTAGCTTGTCTGCCTTTAACTTTTCGCGAGCACGACTGCCAGCGGAGTTGGAAATTATTATAGCAAAGTAAAGGCCAGATGACGGGAACAATGGGCCAGCCTCACTGCTTGCTTTTCACTGATGTAGAAGAGGGTTAGAAATGTCAAACAGTTGTTAATTAGGGAGAAAGAAATCGCTAGAGCCCTTGGATCTCCAGAGCAGCGCCAAAATTTTAATTTTGGCTTCAGAAAAAGTGCTCCGGGCAAATTTGGCGCGGCTGCTTAGCAGACATTTAAAATGCAATTTACACTCAGGCTGAGGAAAGCTGCCCTGATACATTGTGCCAATAATTTGGAAAGACCTGGTTGGAGCTTGTCAGGTTTTTTTTTTCTCAAAGAGGGCTCGACCTTTGGCTCATTTTTGGATTCCCAAGCATGAGGCCTAGTCTGTTGCCTTACAATAATTTATGTACCCAGAGTCAACTCTCTTTTTATGTTTTACCTCTGGAAGCTTCCCAGTTCAGTTCATTGCTAGCAGCTTTTGTCTCTGGATTGGACCTTAGAATGTTTTAGAAGACTCCCTTCTGCCTTCATGGATTAAGCACCTACTGTGTGCTGGGAACCACAAAAGAAGAATAAGCCTCTTTGTCTTTAGGAATTAATAATCTAGTTACAGAGTCAGGAAAAATCAGAATAAGACATATTCTCTGGGGTACATATATGTGTAATCTTCTGGGATAAGTGACCAGTTAAATGAAAAGATTAATTATTACTGAGAATTTTTATAAACAATATCATTGGGAAACAGACAAGAAAGTTTTGTCTCTTCTATTGCTCGTCCCTTTTTAATTATGTATTTTAGAATTGTTTTCCCCTAACTTTGGATAAAGGATTTATCAGATGTGAAGACAACACAGCTCGCAGGAGGGTCAGATTTCAGTTGGACCTTACCTACTTCTGTATAATCCATTTCAGACCTAAAGAGCTGCATATTTGTAGGCAGAACAAAATGAAGAAAAAAGAGAGTAAAAGAGGTTTATTATACTTTTCCAAATTACCCTGAGACCACTAAAGTACAGTTACCTAAAGAGTTCAGCAGCTAGGAAAAAGTGGCCGGCCAAATAAAATCCCCAGCTGGAAGAGGCATTTGGTTGAGTCAAGGATAAAATGACCTCTGAATTAGCCATCACCCAGGCAGGATGAAGTCATGTGGGGCCTGGTAGGGCCTTCACCCTGGATGCTAAGCTGGACCAGCCTGAGGAAAACAGGACCCTCTTTAAACTTGAAACCCCGCCGAGGGCCAGGGTGAAACTGCTCTGGATGGACGTGACCTCCGCTGCTCCACGACAAGCCCATTATGTGCTGGGCTCTGCCCTGTTGGTTATTAAGGCGGATCTGGTTGGGCCCTGGCCCAAGGCCGGGTTCCAGTTCTAACCTGGTTCTAGGCCTGCCCGGCCCGGTTCTGATGCGGCCACCGCTTCCTCCCGCAGATCCCTTCATGCGGCTGTGAGCTCCGGGGCCCAGGCCAAGCATGAGGACCCGGCTTCCCCCAGCGCTCGCCATCCTGGGCGCCGCCCTGCTCCTGGCTTCCACTGAGGCAGAAGGTAAAAAAGACTCCTCCCGCACGCTCCCCAGGGACGATGCAGAGTTATAGACCAGAAAAAAAGAACAAGTGCATCTTCTTTCTATTGCTTGCTCTGTTTCCCCGCACTTTGTCTTTTCTCCAGGGGTTCTCTCCTCCAGAGAAACCCTCCCTTCTGAGGTTTGTCCGTTTCCCAGCTCTCGGGTCCAGCTCTTTCGTGCTCTGCTTAACCCATTCCGTACAGTGCTGTGTGGTCTCCCTGCGCTTGTCCCTGCGGTGTGCTGTCCACACCGCCACCGCGCTGCGCCTGCGGAGAAGACCTGCTGGCGGAGGGGCGCCGCGCCGCTGCGCCTCACACAGGACCCCGGCCACCCGCGCGCCCCGGGCGCGGCGGGCGCGCTCCAGCGGCTGGATCCGCCTGGCCTGGGCCGCCACCTCGGGGACGGCACAAAAATAAAAGACTCCAACAGCGCCGGCTCTGCGCGTCTGTGTGTTTTGTGGGGACCTCCGTCGGACAGGCGGACGGTGGCAAGGAGAGACCCCGAACCCGGGGTGTGTTCGGAAGGCCCAGGGCTGGGGCTGGTTTTGGTTCGCGTGGCTCGGAGTCGCGTGGCCCTGGCCCAGCCCTGCGCAGACGGGTTGGGTCTGGGCCAAAGTCCCCCCCCAGGAAGCCAGTGGGCACCAGGCCAGCGGGCACCACCTCCCCTCCCTGTCCTTCCAGCGTCAGGTCTGAGCGCAGAGCTGGTCAGGGGCCGGGAGATGGCTGGTCTGCGCCCCCGGGTCTGCAGAATGGCTCTGAGGAGCCTCCCCTCTGAAAACGAAGGACTTTAGACAGATTTCCAACCTCACTTCTTTTTCTCGTGTGCACTTGCTGCCCTAAGTTCTCAGTATTTGCCAAACAGGCCATTTCTATGCATTAACCCAACGGGCGTCTGCATGCCCTCAGTTATCACCAAAGACCCGGCAAACTAGATGCTCTTGTCAGGCAAGGTGAATGGAGCAATGCCGTAACAGACAGCTTACACTTCTCCTTGCTTTTCAATAAAGAGGTGCCCCTGGTGGAGTTAAGGCCACTTGTGGAAGTTCAGGGTGGGCTCTGCCTTTTCAGAGGTCGTGGGAAAGAGTAAAGCTGTTCCGTGGCAGCGCTGAGATCTTCAGACACTTTCTATTGTGTTTACTTGTCTACTTCAAGATCGCAGGTACAGCCAGTTAAGGTTAGGAAGGGCGGAGAGTCTCCCAAATGTATGGCATGTTTAAAACAATGACAGAAACGTGCTGGCCCTTATGGGATGACTGTGTGTGAATGGAGAGGCTTTTCCAGCGGCCTGTGGGAAGTAATGGTCAAATGAGGCTGCCTTGCCTGCTCCTCTCTGGGTCATCGTCAGGAAGGGATTTTATTGGAGGGACTCCGGAAACCTTACTAAAGATATTTTTAGACAGTTCACTGAAGTGGCCTATTTAGTGCTCATTAAGAAAATAGCTGTTTGAAAATCAGAAAGATTTGAGGATTCGTAGGAAAAGAATTGGGTTGGAAATGATGTAAGTGGAAAAACTCAGTTCTGAGTTGGATAATGGGTGGTTAGCAAAGTGCAGTTAAAAAAGAACATTTTATTATCTATTACTGATTATTTCCATATTTCTCACATTTTGTCTTTTTAATTTGTGTTTATTTCCATATGGTGCAGCTCTTTCTTTTGCTTTCTTAAGCTGTGTCTTTTTTAGCTTCTCACCCCCCTTTACATCAGCATTTAATAATTATATTTTATTAGGATTCATTTTTTTCTTTATTCTCTAGTTTGGAGCTGTCAAATAGAAATATATTGTGAGCCACAAATGCAAGTCACATGTAACTTACAATTTTCTGGTTGTCACATTAAAAAAGGGGAAAAAAGCAGGAAATACTAATTTTTATAATATATTTAACATAACTTTATGTATCCTAATATTATCACAATATCGTTTCAACATATAATCAATGTAGAAATTATTAGTAAAATATTTTACATTTTTTTGTACTAAGTCTTTTTAAAAAAATATGATTTAATTGATTTCAGAGAGAGGAAGGGAGAGGGAGAGAGATAGAAACATCAGTGATGAGAGAGAGTCATTGATCGGCTGCTTCCTGAATGCCCTCTACTGGGGTTCGAGCCCCAAACCCAGGCACTTGCTCTGACCAGGAATTGAACCCTGACCTCCTGGTTCATAGGTTGACGCTCAACCACTGAGTCATACCGGCCGGGCTGTACTAAGTTTTTGAGGTTGGGTGTGTGTTTTACGCTTGCAGTGCATTTCATTTTGGACAGGCCACGTTTCAAGTGCTTGAGAGCCACATGTGGCTGGGGGCTCCTGTCCTGGACAGCACAGCCTCTGTGTTAACCAAGAGCCTGTGAAGGGCTAACAAAATTTGTGGCCAAGACCTTTCTGGGGACACTGGGCTAGAAAGCGAATTTCTTTGAAATATTTCTGTTGGGGACGTTTCAAAATTTTAACTTGCACCCGTTTCCTGCTATGTCATTTTAATTTTAGTTCTAAAGTAGCCATAGTTACTTTCTTTCCCTTTTGCAATTCATACTTGTACTCTTGTATTTCTACTATTTTCCAACTGTTTTCTATTTACTTAATTTCTTATATGTTGAAAACCCAATACTTTTTTTTGATACTACTTAAAAGGTTTGGCATTCACTTTTTGCATTTCTTTTTTTAATAAGTGGTACCATTTCATCTTGTTTTCCTTCTATCTACTTATACAAGGAACTTTACTTTTCATAATGTAGTAGTTTGTTCAATAGAAATAAGGGTGAAAGTGATTTTTTGCCTTTTGTATTCGTAATTTTTAGCCACAACACAGACTTTATTAACCTTGTCACTTGGCCAGTACAATGTATGACCTAGAATTATAATATATAATGAACAATTTGATATTACCAATTCATTAGTGAGTTGAGGCCATATGCTTTAACTGTCTTGTGTTTAGGTTAAGAGGCTAATTAATATATGTTTTTATAATCTTATGTCAAATTTATATCAGAAATTTCAGACTAGAGAACTCACAGATTATCTCTTCCAATTCTCTCCTCTTCCACATGAGAAAATGAGGAGCAGAGAGGCTGAATAATTCAGTCAACTAACATGGATACTTAGGAACAAGCATAAGCAGACAAGACCCAGATCTTCTAGTCCTGATTTAGTACTAGCTTGCCCATACTGTACTTTCTTGCTCGAAAATTGGCCAACCCAGTCAGTTTAATGAGGGAATACATAATATAATGCGTATAAATGATTCATTACTTGTTTGAAATATGAACTTTTCAACTGGCTATTTTTAATATCTTAGAAACACAAATGAAATTAACATCTATATCATAACAAAGATTATTAAATTTATAGTAGCTTTGGGTGGAAAATTTAAATTAATGCCTATTGAATATAGTAAAATCACTCTTTGCACACTTCCAAGTTCTCTACCATTAGGGTAGCATTGTTTTCAGTGTTATTATCACAAATATTAGACTAAAGTTCTTACTAGTTTATCAAGGTTACATTTTATAGTGTTTTCTCAATTTTTTTTTATATTCAACATATTTTATATACTTACCAAGACTTTTTAGGCTATTCTCCTCCCACCTGTCCATCTTTCCATCCATCATCCATCCATCCATCCATCCATCCATCCATCCATCCATCCACCCACCCATCCATCTCTGCACAGTTGGTAAACTCTTGGATGTCTCTTCCCTTTGGGTACCATGATTTAAAATAATTATTTTTTAAAACTTATGTATCAAGATAGTCACTTTAGTTTTAAAATTACTTGAACCATTGTGTAAAGTTAATTTGCCAAATTCTATCTATATCTGAATTGGAGATATCTGAGTACCATATATTTATTATTGAATAGCATCAAATAATAGTTTTTTGTAGAGTAGAGAAATAGATATATATTAATAGTTAACTATGTACAAATAGTGGTTTTTAAAGTTAATCTTTTACTCAAACATTTCTTATTCTTTACATTTAACTCAGTTTGAAAGAAAATTGTATATGTTGAGTCAGACCATGGAATGGGAGCTTTGCTGCTTATTAGCTGTGTGAACCCATCCGTTTCACTGACTGCCCTATGAAGCGAGGATAATAAGAACCGCCATGCTGAGTTGTTATGAGAAGAAAAAGAGACAATTATTAAGTGTTTGGGGGAACACAAGATGCTGTTTGTCACAGTACAAGGGCGGATGTGAATTATTTTTATGTAAAAGAAAAGATTTCCAAAATTAATGAAAATACATTTTGCATTGATTTAAATTGATAGGGTCCATTCTCACACCTACTTTGTTATCTTTTTTTTAAAATGAAACAAACCAAAAATATATAAATAGCATGGCAATCCTGAAAGGTCTTATATGTGACAAAAGTGGCAAGAAGGAAAGCGGGGTGGGCTGTCTGTTGTACACATGCCGGTTGGCCCTTCTTTCCTCCTTTTGATCCCTAAGTACCACATCTGAGTTTCTGTGAACACCTTAAATTCCTCTGAAATGTTAAAGACTTTTCCCAACAGTCAATTTTTCAGTTTTTCTGGAATCCTGGTCATTTGGAAATCAACAAGGTGGGCCCTGCTGCCCTTCAGCAGTTTTAACCTAATGTCTGCTGCTTCAGGTCAATTTCCTTACAAGGTTGGTGGTACTGTTTTTCCATGTACTGATTTTTTTTTAAAAGCATGCTCAGGCCAGTTGTGTCTGCCTTTGCATTAAATTTGTCCTGAGCCATTGCTACTGGAACAATATTTTATAATGATATTCTTCATAGCTATTGTCCTATTAACATTTGTTGCATGCTTGTTATATACTAAGTGATGATGACAGCTGAACCTCGAAATACGGTTACAGACAGCAGAATGTTGGATAATTAAACGATGCATGTAGATTAATAGTCTAATCTCACTGCCTGTGTATGGATAGTAAGACAATAACCTTCATTCCATTACTAGTGTGTCCAATAAAAATAAAAAAGCCATCTCCTACAGCTGTAAGCAGCAGTCTATTAAAGCAAATGGTTGCTTAATTTGTTTTACTTCCATTAAAGCATATTAATATTACATAAATTGCTAACCCCAGTTAAATTCTATGACTCATGTCTCAGAGCTACTGCTGTATTTCAGTTGACCTCTGTGAAAACCTGCAAAGAAATTTTAATCTCTCAAAAATTCTGACTCACAAGGAAGACTTTCAGACTTAAACACTTTCAGAAGAATATTTTGAAAGTCTTCTTACTTTGTTGACCTGCTTCAAGAGTAATAATAATTTGTAATGCATTGACCATGCACTGACAGTGAGTCAGTACAATGCTGCATGATGAGGCATGAACATTGCAGAGAGAATATCATTATAAAATATTTCTGAAACGTCTTTGTGTAATGACTATTGTACATGGAGGCTTTTGTTCATTGTGGGAAACTAAAAACAAGTCAACATTTCATTGACACATGCATGATGCTGTACAGTTTTGTATGTAAACTATTTCTTTCTGTACTTTTCGATTATTCCTTTCATTGACTTCTCCAAGTTTTTATGCGCAGTCATCGCTGATCCTTCTTCACTGTTTTCTTTAAGTTCTGTAAATAAATGTCCATAAATATACATTGATGTTGTCTTTTCATAATTAACCATTGTTTTGTAGAGGACCATACTGGCATTTTAATTTAAAATGCCACTTCTAGTATGGAGTATACCTGCTGCAAAGGAAAAGAACAGTGTTGGTTTACACCTTGCAAGCATACAGCAAATTGGTGTAAACAGGCAGAATATTCCTTTTATAAACATCTGTATACCACTCTTTATATATTTATAAATTATTAACATCTCATTAGTAGCTGAATATTTTTATATGAATATGAATATACATTAAATGTATATTTACTTGTGAAATATAAGTGCTAAATTTCCTATGATTCCTCCTTTTTATTAAAGTACAGTTTCATCTCTGCCACAGATTGAGATTTTTCAAACAAAAATTAATAGCAAGACTTTGATGCAGAGAATGAACTACAAACATAATTGATTCTTTCCTACATTATGGAAAGAAAGTATTATGTCAATGTTCTAAATGAATGTCCGTGGTTGTAAGCAGGTTGTGATATGGCATGCCTATTCAAAATGCACTCAGCATGTATTGAAATTCTTTTAATTGTTATGTGAATTGTTTGCATATGTGGTTATTTTATGTGATCTCATTGTACTTGTATGTACTTGTATCCAAACATGTTTCTATTATGCTTGATTTTGCTGGCCATTCTTGGATGACCTAGCAACTCAAGAATCAAAAGTGTTTTGTGCTGTCTTCTGTAATATGTATACTCTCTGATGTTTTGTCATATCTCGTCAGCTTTTAATTTTATTCTTATCCAACAAGATATCTTTTATATTTGTTGGAAACAAATTTATGCAAAGACAATTTAGTAAGCTTTGCTCAACACAATTCTTATTAATTAAATGGACCATTTTCTGAAGTCGGAAAATGTAACTGATATCAACTCTCTCTTTTGCAGTTGAACCACCTTCAGACTTGAATTTTAAAATTATAGATGAAAATACTGTTCATATGTCATGGGCAAGACCAGCTGATCCAATTGTGGGTTACAGAATAACAGTGGATCCTACGACGGGTAAGTTTTGTTTTTAGGAACATCAAAGATAATATAATCCAGTGTGCTTCCCTCTTTTCATTTTATTATGAGGAATCTGAGATTTAGAAAACCTGATAGATTTAGCCAGATATTTGGTGGACTCAAGTCTCCAGACTTCCAGCTAGCACTCAGTTATATTTTTATAGTGTTGAGCTTTAACATGGTTTGTTGTGCTAAACTGTTGTTATTAAAAATGGGCTTTGTTTTTTAACCTGATCAGAATATTGCTGGTAATCTTTGATTTTATAAAATAGAATTTTCACTTCTTGACATTCTTCTTGAATTAGTTAATATTTTCAACCTGTAAAGTGTCAAGTGATAAAGTGAGTTGTTATACCTTATCCCGTGTCCTACACACTTCAGTGTTCAGGAAACATTGTTCTGGGATAATGGTGAGGTACTGTGACAAAAGACAAGAATGTACTTTGTGTGGATTCTGTAGATCCCAGCCTAGGATTCTGGGGGGGGGGGGGGGGGGGATGGCTTCGGTTCTCAAGAGTTATATTTAGTGTTCATGATATTGCCCAAGTGTGGAGAACTAATCTCTGCTGGTTAACTTTTAGACCTAACATGAAATGGGAAAATCACCGTTTCCACCAGCACTGACCACATGGTAGGAAGGAGTCTTGATAGGCTGATGGTAGAGATAATGTCAACATAACTTACCACCAGAGCTGAGTTTGTTTATGGATCTTAAAAATACCAATGATTTCTAATGTTGATTTATCAGAGAATTGGGAAACTATTTTTTTTTTTATGTTCTGAGAACTTAAAAAGGGGTCAAGAATTTATTTTTTTCTTTGATTTTTTTCTACCCATATATACTGGTAGTCAGCTAATTCATTCACTCCAAAGCAGAAAAGCAGCTGAAAAAGCATCCGCTCAGTTTCCACATGTTGTAATCACTGACAGAGCCCTGGTGTCTTTTTTGTTTTGTTAATCTTCATCTGAGGATTTTTTCCCCATTGTTTTTCAGAGAGAATGGAAAGGAGGGAGAGAAGGCGGGGGGAGAGAGAGAGAGAGAGAGATTGATGGGAGAGAGACACGTTGACCGGTTGCCTCCCGAATTTGCGGGGCCGGGAGCAAACCCACAACCCAGGTACCTGCCCTTGACCAGGAATTGAACCCGTGACCTTTTGGTGCCCGAGCAGATGCTCTAACAACTGAGAAACACTGGCCAGGGCAAGTGTCTTCTTGTTCCATGGGGGCCCTGGTTGGTTCTACAATGTTCCACATATAAACCCAGGAGCATTTTTCAGAGTTTTATTATATCTGTTCCCTTTTTTGATTATTTATGTTTTGATGAGATTTTAATATAACTAAAAATCTTAACAGGCACTTAGCCCTTGGGAACTACTGTGTTTCCTGATTAATTTGAAATTTAACATAATGTAGAAGGAAGTATATGAATTGTTAATATGTAAGTAAATGCTAGGTATGCTGCCCCTTGAAGAGTTTGCTACTTAGCTAATTAAGAGGAGCAAGGTGCCCATTAAGGTGTGCGCCCATCTGAGTGTGGAGAACGCATTGTTTCCACACTAATTGTTTCCCTGGGGCTTGTTTTTCTTGACCCGATTTTCATCCTCTTTTCTCTTTCTCTGCTCTCCTCCCATGCATAATTTAATATTAAATTATTTTGTACTTTATATCTCATTTATAAAATACATTTTGTTATTTATCATTAGTCTTCCAAAATAAGAAGAGATTTTTGGTTTGCTTTAATCTAGAAGAATCTGTAAGTCCTCAAACAAATATTGAATATGCTTGCAACAAGTCTATTTATTGAATTTCTAGAATTCAAAGTTTTGGTTTTGAAGAACAGTAAAACATAATATTTGGATGTTGTGAAAAATAGTATATAATGAATTTTTCAGATTTTGAGTGTATCTGGGAATTAAATTATATTGTGTTATAAGTAAAAATGTTTTGCTGCATTCATATTTTCCTTCCTATATTTCCAGATGGGCCGACTAAAGAATTTACCCTTGCAGCTAGTACCACTGAAACTTTATTATCAGACCTTATACCTGAAGTAGAGTATGTGGTGACTATCACCTCATACGATGAAGTAGAAGAAAGTGTACCAGTTATAGGCCAGCTAACAAGTAAGCACACATATACTTTCATTCTTTTTTTTTTTTAAATATGTTTATTGATTTCAGAGAGAGGAAAGGAGAGGGAGAGACAGATAGAAACATCAATGATGAGAGAGTCATTGATCGAGCCTGCAACCCGGGCATGTGCCCTGACCTGGAATCGAACCCCGATCGCCTGGATCCTAGGTTGACGCTCAACCGCTGAGCCACGCCTGGCTGAGGAGTACTTTCACTCTTTTAATATTTTTGCAGGAGATTTCTCCAACTTTCGCATTTAATCTGTTATTATGCAGAGCTAATTTATATCAGTATTAACTATTCTTCCTAGAATAGTCATTTTTATGATCCTGGCTATTAGTGGATATGAATAACTCATTCCTGATTTATAATCCTGGTCTCTGGAATCATTAGGAATGTTATGAATGAAAACTATTAAAAACATTAAAGTTTGCCAGGGAACAATGTTAATGTCTTTTTGAAATATATTTAAAACTCACTAAAAATAATTTAGTTGCACAGAAATGCTTATCCTGCTGTATTCTATGACCAGCTAGGCATGGACCATACCTTTAAAAGACAATGGTGAAAGACAATGTATTTATTTTATTTTTAGGAAGTATTTGTATGGGTTCATTTCCCTTTGTAATAATCACGTTTTGATTTAGTTCAAACAGGTGGTCCAACAAAGCCACTGGAGAAGAAACCTGGAAAAACAGAGATACAAAGTAAGTATGTTCCTTAATATTTTTTGCTTGGATTTGTAGAAGTCATAAATGTAATATGAAGGAGATGTTTCAATTATATACATAGTCTGATCCTATTTCTATCTTATTTTCTACAAACTTTATCTAGAAGCACAGACAATGTAATAGTAATGCGTGACTAAGCAGTTATAATATCTATGTTTTGACTTTCTGGCCAATTTTTCACTCTGTTTACTAAGTATTCTTTTTACTGGGAGTCTTTTGAATTTGTGTGTGTACAAATTTTTCTGCAGGATTTTGGCAGTAGGTGAAAAACAAACCCCATCACTGGACTTAACTCATATCTCAAAGGCAAAGTGACAGAAATAGGTGGCAGCTTAGACAAATCTGAGAAATGGAAGGCTGGAACATAAAGGAGATGCCCCTGTAGGGTTTTAAGCAATTCAATTGCCATGAAAATGCATGTCCAGGTCTGTGTATATGTTATGCTCATGTTTAGGGTATTGACATGACACTAGTTAACGGCAGTTGTAGCCTTTTCCAGAATCTCTGTAAGATATAACTGGTAAGTTGGTGCATTTGTAATCAAATGAAAGCAATTTTATTTAGTGTAGGTTTTGCAGGTTCTAGCCTCCTTTGGTCTTATACTGCTTTGTCTGACTTAGTGGGATGGACCCTTAAGGGGTTTCTTGGACTTCTAATTTTGCTACCTTGTAAAAGTTGGATTTATGACCCAGGAGACAATAAAAAGATTGTGAACACAAAGTCTCCTTTATCTGGAATTTTTCATTCTTGGTCACTCTTTATCATTCTTTCTGATGTCTAATAAACTGAAATGAAGTATGCAGTTACAATGCTAGTATTTCCCCTGAACCATCAATGTTTATTTTAAATCAAAGCATTATGCCAAATATTGACTTTTCAATAGACTTAAATTGGCCCATTAAATAGTGTGCAAAAATTATTTGGGCATGCAACTTGTATTTTGCTTGCAAAAAATTCCAGGACCCTTTCCTCCTCTCCCTAGGCAAATACTTTTTTTTATTATCCACCAACTGACCACAAGAACAAAAACATCTTCAGAAAATTCACTCAGTGTTGCCTTACAAATACAGATTTTCATGAAAACCAACCTGTTCCCCTGACCACAGAGAGTTATAAAAGCGAGTCTTCGCATTTTAGTAATTTAAGGATACCACGTGCATTTTTGCTTTTGAATTAAAATGCTTTTTCCCCACTTTGTTTAGTAAAAGTTGGTTTTAATTATCAAATTTAAATACACTGGTATTAATACGTTAAATACAAGATATTCTGGCTAACTTACATAATATTTATGCTTGCTTACAGTTTTTTAACCCTCTAGACTAACCCACTGCAAGCTTTAGATAATTATATTGTAGAATGCAGAGGAATGTTAAAAGATTTGTTCATTTCTTCAGTTCAACTGTATTTGTTTGAATGGCACAGCAATTGTTTTGTATTTATTTATTGCTAAATACCAAGGAGTAAAAAACACTTTGCTTACATATCTTTTTTTTCTTCTAAATATATCTTTATTGATTTCAGAGAGAGGAGAGGGAGAGGGAGAGAGAGAGATAGAAACATCAATGATGAGCGAGTCATCGATCGGCTGCCTCCTGCACCCCCCCGACTGGGGGTTGAGCCCGCAACCCGGGCATGTGCCCTCATCCGGAATCGAACCCCGATCGCCTGGATCCTAGGTCGATGCTCAACC
The DNA here is from genome assembly GCF_054644295.1 of Miniopterus natalensis. Classification (NCBI taxonomy): domain Eukaryota; kingdom Metazoa; phylum Chordata; class Mammalia; order Chiroptera; family Miniopteridae; genus Miniopterus; species Miniopterus natalensis. The sequence goes on along the minus strand of NC_142085.1, from coordinate 35,525,943 downwards.
GCTGAGCCATGCCCGGCCGGGCACATCTCTTTTTTATATCTCCCAGATGTTTTATATAATTTTTACTTGGAGAAAAGAGAGGTGAAGATATAATTTATAAAAATAGGTTGATAGCATAAATACTAGGGTCACATGCTCTTGGAGAGTAGGTCATCTATTTATCTCTTCTTGAATGTCTTATTTAGCAATTTAAAGATATATAGTTCCATAAATGCATCTTCATGAAGGCACTGAAATGCTTCTATGTGTGCTAATAAAATTTTATATTCTCTTGTGCATGTCAGTTGTGGGTGAAGACCAATGTGAAAATGTTCTAATGAACAAAATGATTTAAGGAGCCAACATTTTTGCAAAGTTAGTTTGTGTTCCTTTTATGATGGACAGATTTAATAACGCATCGTTAAAACATATCTGAAATGTATTTCAGAATGCTCTGTCAGTGCCTGGACTGATTTAGTGTTCCTCGTGGATGGCTCATGGAGTGTGGGGAGAAATAATTTCAAGTACATTTTAGACTTTATTGCTGCTCTCGTGTCTGCTTTTGACATTGGGGAAGAGAAGACAAGGGTTGGAGTCATTCAGTACAGCTCTGATACCAGGACTGAATTTAACTTAAACCAGTACTACCAAAGGGATGAGCTGCTTGCTGCAATTAAAAAAATCCCATACAAAGGTGGCAACACAATGACAGGTATGTTTCACGAATTTTGTTATTGTTGAAAATAATTGAAAGATCTGCTTGGGAAAGAAATGGAGCATTGCCCAATTATGTTAAATAATTTTGAAATCAGTCACGTAGTTTTTGACTTTAGCTGAATTGTCTAGCGCAGGGTGAATAAATCTAGTATTGCTTTTCATTTCAGGGGATGCCATTGATTACTTAATTAAAAATACTTTCACGGAAACTGCTGGAGCAAGAGCTGGCTTTCCTAAAGTGGCAATTATTATCACGGACGGCAAATCCCAGGACGAAGTGGAAATCCCAGCCAGAGAGCTTCGCAGTATCGGGGTGGAAGTTTTCTCTTTGGGTAGGTCAAGTTTGGTTATTTTCGTTGTAGAACTTTTCAATACTTAATGCTTAGGAAGACGAAGGGTTGACTCCTCAGGGAAGGACACTGTTAGAAGTGTTACTGTATTTTACATTGTGGTATGAAGCCACGTCATCTCTGAGTAAAAATTCGGCCTGTTTCTCTCACGCAGCTCCCTTAGCATATGCATTAAGCGAGGCCGTATTCGTGCTCTTTGCCAGCCCTCTACTTTTCAAAGAATGCCGGGCCAGTGATCCTAATAAAGATCCTCCTTGTATTATCATTAAGTGTTTTTTATGTTTCCTGTATTATGTAATCCTTGAAGAATTTCGAGAGTTCCATCCAGCTCATTCAGGACTCTGGAAGAAAAAAGTATTATCTTTACAGATGGCAGGGACCAATGATGGCATGGCTGGGATGAGGGCCCACTCTGTTTTCCTGACTGTTCGTTTTCATCTTCGGCTGGCCACTTGATGCGAAATTATAAAATGTCTTTGTCACTTGAACAGTTGCACGTTCGTTTTAAAGGAAAGCGATTCTGGTTTATGACTGAATAAATATTTAAAAATGTGTTCACTCGTGAAAGACCGAGAAGATGAAGGCCTTTCCCAGTTCAGCACATTTCCCTTGTCACTGTATCCTTTCCTTTTGTTCCGAAGGCATTAAAGCTGCAGATGCGAAAGAGCTCAAACAGATCGCCTCCACGCCTTCTCTAAACCACGTATTCAATGTGGCCAACTTTGATGCAATTGTGGATATTCAGAATGAGATCATCTCCCAGGTGTGCTCAGGTGTTGATGAACAGCTCGGTGAATTGGTTAGTGGGGAGGAAGGTGAGTGCACTGTTGGGTGTCCTACGTGTTGGTCCTTCCTACTGTTCGATAGCACTTAGAGCTGGACAGCTGCCCAGGAGCAGTCACAGTTACTCCACCGTGTACTCCAGCGCGTCTCTAACTGTGTGCTGCACTTGTATTGGCGTTTAGTTACTCAACTTGTTGATGTCGTTTGCACTGTTTTTTCCCCCCCTCAGTGGAACATTAAGTGATAAAATATTTCTCCCATTGTAAAGTTCCTAAAAAATCTTTTTAAAACAAGCTTGACTTGCTCTTTTTCTCTAAGACCATTTTGTACAACATTTTAAAACCAGTCAATGTGATCCTCCCGTATCTGGAAAACTTCCTTATTTTTATAAGCTACTGCTTCTGAATCCATGGGAGAAGAGAAGGCATTTCATAGCCATCCTTTTGGGCGTTAAAAAGTCACAGTTTCCATGATTGTTCTCTTAGCCTGAGAATTGACAAGTGATTAAAGATAAGTTCTAAATAGCTACATCTTCAATTACATAAACACTTTAATCTCCAAACCCCAAGCATTTTGGCAGTGTTCATCGGCCTTGGTTCTGTTTCAGGACTCCTTCTCATTACACATAGGCTCCAAATCTTTTTCTTTGCTTTAACTGTCTATTGTCTGATTTTTTTGACTGGTATTAGTACAAAATCCATCCTCTATCCCACTTTTCTCTAGCTGACCTCTCTTGACTGAACCTTCTAAGCGTTCTAGTTCCTCTGCCTCTTCCCTGCGGGCATGCCCCAGGGCAGGCCAAGCTCCTGCTGTGCCACAGTGTGAACCGCCCCTGTCCGGGGTGCCAGCCATGCCCCAGGTGTGGTTCACAGTCTCCTCTCTCTTGCTGGAATTTTCCTGCGACTTCTGCTCCCTGTACTGTCTCTGAATCGCTCAAAAGATTTGGCCAGACTTCCAGCTGGCACATCCATTACTTCTCTCCCACGATTTCTTACTTCTTCAGACATCAGTTTTATGTGATACATCTGATCGCCTTGTTGAGGAGCTGATGAGTAAACTTGTACTTGCTTTATCACCTACTTCTTGCAGGCTGACGTAAAAATTAGAACTGTATCTTCTGGGAAATTGATTTCACTGACAACATTAAAATTTTTGAAGATTTGGCCTGAAGTATCTTAAAGTACTTTATATTTTTTGTTGCATACATGACTATGTTGTACTTTGAGTAAGGATAGAAATTCTTTAGGTTTCAATATTTGTCAGTGTGCATGTTGTAAACCATTGTTTTACCTCTCGGTGTCATAAACATCGTTGAACTATTTTTCTTACCTTGAAATAAGTGGGAATGAAACTTTAAAATAATAAAAGCCTGTCATTTTGGGCTTACTGGCTGAATTCTTGATCTTTCTTGGCATACTACAGAATATCTTTAAAGATTATATATATACAGTTTTAAAATATATCTTTATTGACTTCAGAGAGAGGACAGGAGAGGGAGAGAGATGGAAACATCAATGATGAGAGAGTCATTGATCGAGCCCACAACCAGGGCAATTGCCCTGACCCGGAATCGAACCCCGATCGCCTGGATCCCAGGTCGACGCTCAACCGCTGAGCCACGCCCAGCTGGTCTAAAGATTATATTTTTATTCTTATAGTGTCATTAAAAGGGAACACTTTTCTGAAGACTTGAGTAAGCCATTGATTTAACAAATATTTATCGAGTACTTAGCTTGATACCTGAGAATAAAGGTAATGAGTAAAATACCAAAACCAAAATGGAAATCTTGGTCCCAGAGAAGAATTAGGCATCAGATGTCTTATCATTAATTTCTTCCAAGGAGTTTCTTTTTTCCCTACACTTCTCTGCTTCCTGACAAAATCTGGCACTGAGCCTCTCTCGGTTTGCTGGGCACGGGTGGAAGTGAAGATTGGGGCTGGGCAACTTTTCCTGATACATTCACGATTAATTTGAATAAGGAGAATAAAGGAAATTAATAGGGTTGCATCCCACTGTTTTAAATCACCGTTCTGCTTGTTTCTTTTTAGTTATTGAGCCTCCCTCAAATTTGGTTGCCATGGAAGTTTCATCCAAATACATTAAGCTAAGTTGGACCCCCTCTCCCAGCCCAGTGACTGGCTATAAAGTCCTCCTTACGCCGATGAGCCCCGGCAGCCGGCAGCACGCCCTGAGTGTGGGGCCTCAGACGACCACGCTCAGCGTCCGCGACCTCTCTGCAGACACCCAGTACCAGGTCAGCGTTTCCGCCATGAAGGGGCTGACGGCCAGCGAGCCTGTTTCAATCATGGAGAAGACTCAGCCAATGAAAGTTCAAGTGGGTAAGTTAATAGGTAGATCGCTGGGCTTGGAATACGCGCGGGCCCCTTTGATAGTAGGCCTTACTGATTCAGATTTAGTTTTCAACAAAATATTTGAAATGTTTTTTTTTTAAATAAGCGCGCTTACTAAGAAAGTGAGATAGCTATATTTTAATGATTAATTCATACTTGGTGAACTTCATTTGGCTTTCTTTCTTTTTACAGAATGCTCACGTGGTGTGGATATAAAAGCGGATATTGTGTTTTTGGTTGATGGTTCTTATAGCATCGGGATTGCCAACTTTGTTAAAGTTAGAGCCTTTTTGGAAGTTCTCATAAAAAGTTTTGAGATTTCACCAAATAGGGTACAGATAAGTCTCGTTCAGTACAGCCGGGATCCTCATACTGAGTTCACGTTGGAAAAATTCACCAAAGTTGAAGATATAATTGAAGCAATAAACACCTTCCCCTACAGAGGAGGATCTACGAACACTGGGAAAGCAATGACTTATGTCAGAGAGAAAATATTTGTGCCTAGCAAGGGTTCAAGAAGCAACGTACCAAAGGTCATGATTCTTATCACTGATGGCAAATCTTCAGATGCTTTCAGAGATCCTGCTATAAAACTAAGGAATTCAGATGTTGAAATCTTTGCAGTTGGTGTGAAAGATGCTGTCCGATCAGAATTAGAAGCTATTGCCTCTCCTCCTGCAGAGACCCATGTGTTCACAGTGGAAGATTTTGATGCTTTTCAGAGGATATCTTTTGAACTCACACAGTCCATCTGCCTTAGAATTGAGCAAGAGTTGGCAGCTATAAAGAAAAAAGGTTAGTAGTCTATTTCTAGTGTTTTCGTGAACAAAGAATTTTTGGTCTTAAAATAGTGGATAATATGCTTCTTCAGGAAAAAAGTAACTTTCCTATGTTATTGAAAACTGTCAAAATTAGTTTATTTTACTCTGAGATATGACTTTTTCCTAGACATTTTTGCTTTATGGAGTCATGGGATGTTTCTGGTCCTAGATCTTCAAGCAGAGCCAGATTTTCAACCAGCTTTATCACATCTATTTATCATATCCAGTTCAATAATCATTCACTGGGTGTCTACTGTGTGTTGGATTCTGAGCTAGGCCCTTTGAATTGAGAACATAGGCCCTTAGAACATAGTCCTGGACCTTGGAATTATTTTATGCATTCTCTTTCCAGGACCATTTTTCTTTTCTAAATGTTTTTATTGATTTTGGAGAGAGAGGAAGGGAGAGGGATAGAAAGAGAGAGAAACATCATTGATTGGCTGCCTTCTGGATTGAGCCTACCACGCAGGCATGTACACTGACAGGGAAGCAAACAGTGATTGCTTGTTTCCTGGGTCTAGTTCAACCACTGAACCACACCTGGCTGGGCATCTGGGACCATTTCTGTGCATCATTCCTTACATCTGGACTTCCCTACCCCTCCTTTTGTCATTTGTCCCAATTTTTTCAGCATTCAGTTACACATCTCATCTCTTTCATCAAGGCTTTCTTAATTATTCTAGTGCTGTAACATCACTTCCAGTCATTTGACATTCATATGTATTGCTTTGTTTTGTTGATCACTTCACACTCTCTTGCCTCCAATTTTTTTGTACCTCCCCCGAGGACAGGCTGTGTGCCTTAAACATTGCCTCTTTCTGTTTTAGTTTAATAAATATTCTTTTGTTAGGAAAAAATCCTTAATTATTACTTTGAAATAAACTGTTTACCACCAAAGATTAATATATGATTGCCAAGGATGAATGGGAACATTTTGATGGTTCATTTTAGGTCTGTTACTATTTAAAATCCCAACTGTGGGCAGGCCCATTGCATTCCTGCTTTGTCTTAAGAAGCTCAAGATTCAACTTCCATTTTAATTAGTCATTTAAACATTATAACTTAGTATTATGAATGGTCAAGACACATGATCAGGACCTCCTTGTAGGGCTATGAGAGGTCTTCTCTCAATGGTCACATGTGGAATATTTACTCAGTACACTGCTCTCAATGTCCACTCTTCTCCCAAGTGATTTTGAGGCATTTCAGAAACATGTAGTCATTAAGTCTGTTTTTGCTTTATAGATTTAAACATTTTAAACTATGTCCTTTTTATTTTTTATTAGCTTATGTGCCTCCAAGGGATCTTAGCTTTTCTGAGGTGACTTCTTACAGTTTTAAAACGAACTGGTCACCCGCTGGAGAAAATGTTTTTTCCTACCACATCACCTACAAAGAAGCTACTGGAGATGAAGAGGTCACGGTGGTGGAGCCAGCGTCCAGCACCAGCGTCGTTCTCAACAACCTGAAGCCAGAGACCCTGTACTTGGTCAACGTGACTGCAGAGTACGAGGATGGCTTCAGCATCCCCCTAGCTGGAGAAGAGACCACCGAAGAAGGTGTGATGGGGTTTCTGCCCTTGTTTTCCAAAACTAGGAATTTATTGTAGAACAAAGTTAGAATTTGAAATTACCTTCTGCTTTGTGGTGCAGAACTGTGAATATGTCTGTAAGATTCAGCATCTTTAAAATACAGCTATTCATAAATCTTTTTAAAAAGAGAAAAAAAACCTTTTCATTAAAGCCCTTAGATTTACTTTGGTGAATTTGAGATTAAGAAACATAGAGAACTATTAGTAATTATGGGACGAATTCTTGAAATACAGCTTATCCAACATATTCTGTCCCATGTTTCAATAGTCTCATGTTCAAATAGTTCTGAAACTGCCTTCCTTTATCTATGGATCAGATGATAAATATATATTACCAAATGCTTTCTTTTTTAATTGTGGTAAAATTTATATAACTTAAGATTTACCATTTTAACCATTTTTAACTGTACTTTCCGTGGCATTTATATTGTTGTGCTATTATCACCACATCTATCTCCAGTTTTTTTTTTTATGTTGCAGAACTGAAACTCTGTACCCATTAAACAATAAATCCCCGTATCCCACTCTCCCCTCTTACCTCTACTCCTGGTAACCACTATTCTACTTTCTGTTTCTGTGCATTTGACTACTTTGGGTACCTCATATGAGTAGAATCATCCTTTTGTGACTGGCTTATTTCACTTAGCATAATGTCCTCAAGGTTCATCCATGTTGTAGCACGTGTCAGAAAATCCTTTCTTCCTGTGGCTGAATGATACTTCACTGGATATGTGAACCATGTCCTGTTTACTCACCCGTGATAGATACTTGAGTTGCTTCCATGTTTTAGCTCTTGTAGATAATGCTGCTAAGAACATGAGTGTTGAGATTTTACCAAATGTTTTAAGCATTGTTTGTTTAGATGTGTTCTCTTTGCCAGTTAGAGCTGAATACTTTCTGATACATTTCACTGCGTTAGAATTGGAAGGTACCTGGTTAGGAGGGCAAAGACCAGACAATTATTCTTTAAGATAAATATAGTGACTATTACAAAAGATGCCAGTTGTTATTCTCAGTTTTTATTGGGGATAGGAGAAGAGGCTGAAACAGCACAATAAGGAATTTAAGGTAGTTACAAAGAACTATTTGCTGACGGGGAAGGGACAGGAAGTCCATCCTTAGATACTTGTGACATTCTGATGATTTCTCTGTAATGTCCACATTACTTCTTTATTAACCTGGCTCTTGTTCTTCAGCACTTTGGGTTGGGAATGGGAATATGCCTCAAGAAGGAATTTTAGTCTAAAGGGTTTTTGAGTAGAGGTAACTACATTCATGTGCACTCTAAGTTATGGCCATTGGGCTACTGCAATAGAATTGGGTAATGCCTTTTCAGTTCTATTTGTCTGTAGTGAAATCTGAGATTTAAATATTCTGTAGTCAATAAGGGCATTTCTGATGCAATACCTTCATTAAGCTAGCAATTATTGAACCTTAGACAGGTGTTAGGTACTCTGATAATTGATTTCCATGGATTATCTCCTTTAACCAATTCAATAATCCCTTTAAGTAGTCACATTTTTACCAAGGGGTAATCTGAGGCTCAGAATTAAACATCTATTGGGCTTCGGAGCCAGTATTCAAATCCATTAGTTTATCTGCCTCATTTTGGGGGGCTAATTTAGTCTTTTACCTTTTCATATAAAATGAATCATGGGTGCAAATCTGCCAAAAGCCATTTCTTTTCTTGAAAGATATAATTTCTTTGTCTTTTATGTGTTGGATATTTAGATAAACTTCTAATTGTGTGTGAGGTGCATGAAGGCATGTTACACTGCGGTTTCACCCCAGTGGGCTGGGAAGACAATAACTTTTAGTTCACTTCCCGAGTGTGTTGTCCATGTGGACAATTTTCCCGTTAAACAAATAGGTCATTTAAGCATGTTTACTGAACACAATGTCAATTGATGTTCTCATTTGGGTTTAATCAAAATTTCATTTAGTCTGTGAGTCTATGCATGCTACCCATATTGCAATTTAACCTCAAGATTTAGATCTAATTAGCATTTATTAAGTTCCTGTAATGTATTTGATCCAACACATGTATGGCCTACTTATTCTCCAAGTCAAATGACTGTGCAGATAAAAAGTGAGTGGCAGGACTGACTGGATAAGACAGTTCTTTCAAGTGGGTGAATGTGCTAGGCCTGAGTGTTAGGCATTATTTTCCTACTTTCCTGAGAAAACCTGGTAAGAGTGACAACCTTGGTCACTAATATTTGAAGAAACAAATTTTTACTTTTGAATTTTATGTCAATATGAATTTATCATTTAATAGAGTATTTATGGTTTTAAAGGTTACTATTATATATATCTCTTTATTTGATTAAAAAGTTAATAGTCCTTGGCGTGTTTCTGGATATTGTATTTGTTTCCTGTTTCAGAATCTAGTGACTGGCTAAATGAATGCAGCAGCCAGGATGTTTTCCAAAACGCTGCTCATGGCTTTGTTGAGGCAATGCTATGGACTTAGTGATCAAAGCTAGTTCTGTATTTTTCATATAAAATCAGTTTACTTTTTTTTTTTTAAATTTCAGTGAAAGGAGCACCTCGAAACCTAAAAGTGACAGATGAGACTACAGATAGCTTTAAAATTACCTGGACTCAAGCTCCAGGGAGAGTTTTGAGGTACCGAATCATATATAGACCAGTTGCTGGTGGAGAAAGCAAAGAAGTAACCACTCCAGCCAACCAAAGGAGAAGAACCTTGGAGAACCTGACTCCAGACACAAAATATGAAGTCTCTGTAATTCCTGAATATGCCTCAGGACCCGGCTCTCCATTGAATGGAAATGCAGCCACTGAAGAAGGTAGAGGAAATATACTGACCACATGCTAACAACTAAAATCTTATTCTGCCAGGGAGACGTTGGACAACTGTCCACATACTACAAGCCCTGAAACACTTGGTATCAATTATCTGAGTATTTTGGACTGCAGTCCTTTTGGACTTGAGCTACTCACATTTTTGACTTTTTCATGATAGAATTTATTTGTGTCATTAGAGCTTGAATGCTGTGGTATGGTCTAAATATAATTTTTAAAATATTAAATAATTTAATATAAATTTAAGGATTACTAGGGATTAAAAATCAAACTGTTATGCACCACTGAAACAGATTATATATCACTGCTTCAAAAAATTTTAGAATACTAACCTATTCTTACTTAAATGGTGTGATTTGGCTCCTAAGATAGATTCTGATATTTGTGGCCAATTATTAATATTTGATGTTATTCACTGAGAAAAATTAAGGCATTCATAATTTTCATTTTATTCCTTATTTTGAAAGTTAAAAAAACCATAACAATAATAGCAACATATTAGCAATAATGAACAGTTATTGAGCACCTTATGTGTCAGGTTCTATTTAAAGAGCTTTTCATATATTATTTTATTTAACCTTGCATAGAGTCAATGAAGTTGTTATTATTAATATTCCATTTTAAGAGGAAATTGAGGCTAAGGAAACTAAATAATAACTCAGACTCATGTTGCTAACACTCCATGTATCTGACTTTGTGGACTTGGCTGCCCTAGTGCAGACATTCACAAGGAATATCCACTCTGGTCGGCTCGCATCACTATTTCCCTCCCGGCGTAATGCAACTAATTAGCTTTTCCCGCCCAAAGCCTTGGTGGGTCCGCCTGCTTTCTTCCTCCTCTCTTCCTTTTGGGAAGTCACTGCTTCCCTTTTTCTCTTTCTCTTTGGGGATCTAGGGCTTTTTGTCCTGGGCATCATAAAAAGACCCAGTGACTCTTTATCTTTCTGACTTTTGGAGTAAAAGTGGCTGGCTGTTGTGTGCCCAGTGGAGAGTGTCACAGAGTCGGGTGCCTTGAGACCTTTCAGAGACCACATGGCCACTCTCCGAAAAAGTCATGAAATGTCAAACGTAGCTGCAAAGGGATGGGCAGCCCCTGAGTTTTACCCCAGGCTCGGCCTCACTTACGCTGTTTCCTCTCTTACATATTTTTTTAGGGATAGCATTATTTTTACCATTTATCATTTTTATCACATCAGTGTATTTCCTGGCCATTACATTTAGATGTTCATAGCATTACTTTAACGAACCTTTTTCTATTGAAGATTTCTTAGAGGAATTAAAACCCACATTGTGATACTCATCAACATAGTGTATAGACATTTTTATGGTGCTTTGTTCCACTTTTAGAGAAAACCTTGTACTTTTTTACACGACAGATTCTAACATGAAAGATTTTAACCATGGAAGCGCAGAAGAATTGAATGTCTTTTGCTTTGTTTCCTCTAACGCGTGAGGTCCAATTTAGAAGTGCTTGAACTCTATTGGCTAGTCAACGGTCAGGATATAAATTTAATTTCACACACACATATGCATATAAAGCAGCAAAGTGTTTTCAAGTCATTTTATTAAATAATGAGTTTTTATGTTTTTGTCTTTTTTTAATGAAGTTAGAGGGAACCCAAGAGACTTAAGAGTTTCTGACCCTACCACATCAACTCTGAAATTATCTTGGAGTGCGGCACCAGGAAAAGTGAAACAGTATCTCATCACATACACCCCAGTGGCAGGAGGCGAAACTCAGGAGGCCACTGTGAGGGGAGATACAACCAACGCCGTGCTGAGAGGATTAAAGGAAGGGACAAAATACACCTTATCCGTGATGGCCTTGTATGCGTCTGGGGCCGGGGATGCCCTTTTTGGAGAAGGAACAACGCTTGAAGGTAATTGCTTGTCATAGTTTATAGAGACCTCTCAGCTTGTTTGTGATTGCATTTAGGAGGCTTAAAATGTTTTCAGTGAATGAAATCTAGAAATGTGCAATTCTTTCTCTTAAAAGAAATTGAAAAATAAGCAATCACAGAACTGCCTCTTATTTAGAGATGTAGAATATAAGCAACTGAAAAATTTAACTTGATTAGGAAGAAGTGTATTGGGGAGTTGAGTGCCCAATAAGGTCCTAGAGATGTGTCTGAAATGCCATGGGTTGGTTAAATGGAGAATAGGTATGTGACAGAGTGGGAAGGCAACTTGGGAAACATCTGTGGATGTAGAGCATTTGGGTAACCCAAGGTCACACAGCTGCTTCTATTACCCAGGACCAGATAGGAGCTGTCTGACTCTCAGTCTCTCTTCTTTCACCATGCAGGAGAGCATTCATCATAGCTTGAGAAATTTGAAAATCCAAGTTTCTGTTTGTTTTTCAACTGCCCTCTAAAATTCAGTTGCGTGTTAGAAGTTCAAAGTTAATGCAGTAGTTAGTAAGAACCACACAAGACTGGAGCTGTTTCCTTGGTTCCTTAGAGTAAATTGTCAGAGGCTTCATATCTTTTAGGATCTTTTGAAATATAATGGCAGCTTAGAATGAACTTGCCACAACTACAAAGCAAGTCATGTAAGAGAGAAAAAAATATAAATTTAACTTAACCACATGAGAATGGAATATAATGTTAAAAAGAAATATCAGTGGATGGTTACAACAGTGAGTCAGCACCATAGTTGGGGGCCTAATTGGAAAATCAGGCATAGCTTTTCTTTCTTGTTATTACTGTCTTTTAGATGACTTATTAAAAACGGTTATAGGAAGGGAACAAATCTGAAATATCTTTTGCGATGTGAAATCACAGTGATAGTTGACAAAATATCCATCAAATTTGATGGATCCAGGAATTTGGAGGGTTGTAGATGTTTTAATTAGCAAGGACAAGACTTACAGTAGGTAGTTTTGGTTAAAGCTTCAAGACTTAGTCAAGAATTAAAAACAAATAAAAAAATATTCTAATCAAAATTCTCTCCCAAATAGTGATCAAGAGTTTAATTCTAATAGTCCATAAAATTTGTTTTTAGAAGAAGATTTAAATAAAAGGTTAAATACTTGTGTGTAAAATACTGATTACCAGAAGAGTCCTTGTTTGGCTACTTAGCCATGTAAACTTGATATAATTCCTTAACCCCTCTGAGCCTCAGTTTACCCAGCTATAAAGAGGGAATGATCATTGTTACCCCTTCTTACCAGACCTGTGGAGATCAAATGGGAGAATGTAAGAGAAACTCTTTGGGAACTATAAAATACTATATGCATATGAATTTATCAAGAAGAAATAACATTAACTTTGGACCTGATACCTAATACTTACTTTCATAAGTATTTCAGAGACATTGATTGGCTACACTAAAGTTTTGAAAATAATAAGAGCTAGAAATAGAAATTGCCTTAATTTCAGAGACATAATCTAAACAATAAAAGCATGTGATCTTTATATGTGGAGCCACATTCAAAATTTCTGAAAAGTCTTTCCTTTTCTTTTGATCCTTTGAAGTTCTCTTTCTCATGTGCTTTCCAGAGGCTTTCAATATAGATTGTTCATAGGATTTTTTTTTAAAGGATAAATCTTCAGGCTTTTATTTTTTACAAAACAGTTGTAGATTATTTATATTTGTGAAAATTTCTCCATTATAAGGAATATCTTAGAAATAGTTTAATAGTTTTTTACTTTTGCTTGTAACTTTTAACCTTCTGATGTTCTTCTGCATTTTCTTACTTTAAAAATATATTCATATTCAACCCAAATCTTCTCGATTCTAAAAAATTATGGCATTTTTGCTAAGAATAATATATAAACAAACTTTAGAAAAAACAAAATACATATTTTGATTTAACAGCAAACACATTCTGCTAGGCAAATAAAACCAGCCTCGTGATTTTTCTAGGCTAGGTGTATAGTCAAATTGTGTATAATTTTATAGCTTTGCACAAGTGGTGTAGAAAATCTACCAACTTGTATGCATGTATGTGTGCTAGGGCACATATTCAGTAAAAAATTACTTCTAAGGGAGATACATGGGTAGTAAAATAAATTTTAAAAATTACTCTTTTTCATTTCCTGAGGAGACCAGCTAGATGATTTGCAGGTTTTCTTTAAAAATATAGTTAATTCTTTAAAAATATAGTTAATTCATAACTAAATTGTCAAAACAATTTTCCCCCCATTTGCACCAAACTCTTTACTGTGGTGAAGGATTATGCTGCCAGCTGATTTTATTAACATATTTATCCCATTGCATTAAGTGTGGTAAACTTGACAACTGTGTGAAAGCGTAGTTGTGACTCAATTAAAATAATAGAAGACTTTCGGCCCTGGTTAATCCATTTCATTTTATTGTATTAGCTCAGCCAAATCCACATACCATATACAGGAATAGGATATGATGGTAAGTGCAGGGGATGGAAAGCCCAGGGACAAAGCCAGGCAAGTGCTTTTGAGGGCTGCTGTTTTTCTAATCTGTTTTTCTCTTGGGAGAGGAGGTGGTAAGAGCCTACCATGAAGGAATGTTCCTTTCATCCAGAGGCATGGATCAGCAGGCACGAGCATTCTGTAGGTTGAAAATTTTATAGATTGCCTGAAGTGTATTCTATTCAACTCAGAAAGAATTAAAAAAATATTTAGTGTGGCGTACAACCATCCCCAGCTTGAAAATGTTCCCTAGTACTTTCTTGAAATGCAGCCAATGATCAGAAAATTCCCCTGTCCCTGGAAGAGAGATTTATTAGCACTGGCATTGGGGAAGTTCGTGGTTGGCTCTAGCGCTGTGTGAAATAGAATCACAAAGGCAGAGTTTATTACAGTTTCAGAGCCAAACTTCAGAGGAATCTGAGCACAGACCATTAGGTTTGATTTACATTGTTTTTTCCCTCCTCCTGTTGTTGTTGTTAAAGGAGATTTAATGTGCTTTAGACGTAAATGCTCTTTAAGTTTAGTAGAACTTTTACCTGTCACTGTTAGTGTTTAGAGAGAGGAAAAGCTGTTCTTATAAACCTCAAAATATATAATGTCCATTTTAATTCAGAATTTTGTCACAAATGAATGAAAATTTCAGTTTGGGAATAATACAGTTCTTTTTATTTTTGAGTGTTGTTTTCTGGCTATGGAAAAGATGACTTTTCAGAATTTCCTTTGTTTGAGTTGCTATAGCAACCTGCCAGTGTCCTAGACATGAATGGCTTCCTGTACATCACACCAAGCTCACTCAGATGACATTTGAGTACAATGAGGTTTTTAGCACATCAAGGAATTCCTCTGCGTGGTGTTGAGTAACACGGGGCCCCTCCAAGATGGACTGAACAAGGCCTCTATGTTTCCCTAGATTTACTGCTGTCTCATAACTTGAAAAAAATCATACATTCTGGGTATAACTACTCTGACGTTTCCAGGGAACTAGCACAATCACCAAACAGTAACTCATATTTCCTTTTCTGTGAATTAATGGCTCATCAGAGAACAATCTACATCAAATTGGAGAGGTAACGGTTGTGGAGGAAATGTCACAGACTTTGAGTTTGAAGAGTGGTTTAATTGTTAAGAAGTTTTAAAGAACTATGTCTTGCTTAAAGTAATTAAGTTCACTTATCAATAGTGAACTTTGTCCTTTTGAATGGTGGCTTTAACTTATTGGTTGTAAATCAAGTGTGTTTCCACATGGACATTGTCCAGAAGCAGGTCTTCTGTATTCTGCTGTGGAAAGTTGGATGACTTTTGAGTAAGGCTCTAACGGAAAAGACAAATTGATTTAGAAGAGGGTTTACATTACATTTTCAATTTAACTTTCTATTTTTGAAAGTGGTATGTGAAACTCAATGAAAGCTGGCTGGAACAATCTATAAGATGAAATACAGTTTCATTTCATTATGATTAATTTTTCAGTTATCATCGTTGGCTAATTTGTATTATAATTATATTTGAATTGGATGATGATTTGCTTTCAGAAAGCAAATGGAAAAGGGCTAAGGATGTGTAGGAAAGTTACTTAAATGAGGCATTAGTTCTTTGGCCTCGTATATGGAAAAAAGTAGAAATCAACCCCTTTGGATGTTCAGATCATGAGAAATGCACCTGTCTAAATTACTTCCCACAGAAGCAGCGAGGAGATGCGTGCAAGCAGGCACGGGAAAAATGCTTTCTGAACTTATGTTAATACACTTTATAATCCAGGTGGAAATGCTGGGTATCAACATTTCTGAAACTGATGAATTTTGTATGTTTAAATCTACGATAGAAAAGCACTGTTCTTAGTCCCCTCCTGGCTCTATGCTGGGGAGGACAGGGTAGAGGGGAAAACGACTGGGACGGAATCAAAGGAAGAAAGATGAAGGCAAGCCCTCAGTGTAGGTGGCTCCTTTGAAATGATTGCCAGAAATTCTGCTATTAGAGGTAAAAGTAATATACAAAGCACAGGCGTGTAGTGCAGAATCATGAGATTAAATGTTGTTGAAAACAATGCCACTTCGATAAAAAGCCTGAACAAACCAGAACATCATAAAACACACATTTGTGAGTCTCAGGGCAGAGGGAAAGGAGGGACTCAGGGAGGGAGGGAGCCTTTGCTGGAGGAGAAGCGGATCTAGGTTTGGGGGAAAGTAGTGACAAAGTGGCAGAAGGTCTACTGGAGCTCATTTCTTTTGATGGCCGCCATGGCTATGTCTCCCCCTTGGAGGAGCAGTAATCTTCCCTGGAGAGAGGCTGCAGACTGGTCTCATGACATAATTCCTTTGGGTTCTCTCTCGTTCCTCTTCCTTCCCATACACTCTAGAACAACACTCTCTCCCAAACCCAATCTAATGAAACCAAGACAAATAATCTCTTCCTGTAGTTGCTGATGTCTGAAGTTTCTTAGACTGGGGGCAAAACCTATAATTCAATACGTTAAACCAAACCAAACGCCTTGTTGGGTAACACTTGGACTGAACCTCATTCACAGGAAAATGTGATCAACTCTTGAAGACGAAGCATACAGGGTGGGGCAGAAGTAGGTTTACAGGTGTTCGTATGGGAAGTAATACAATAATTTATAAATAATAATATAAGAATAAGAATAATATAATATAAGAATAAACTCTGTTTCATGTACTCACAACTGTAAACCTACTTTTGCTTCATCCTGTGTGTTGAGAGCCGTTTCCTTTTGAGACAGAAGGGAGGAGAGGAGAGAGTGGTGAGCATTCCATGTGTGTTTGGCATGGAAAGGATGTGATGAAAAGCTTCAATGAACTTCTTAATTCTCTGAGGGTCGGTGTCTAGCCCATTCCACTACCTAAAGGGTGATTCGTTGTGCATGGCCATAGACCAGTGCAGTGTATGAGCCGTCCAGCAGTTCTGCGCAGCATCACTGTGTCCGACGATTTTGACCAGATTTGCTTTCACCACACATGTCTCTATTTTGAAGGAGCCTCATTTCAGAGTGAAAGCAAGTGTGAGGGTTCCTTCCCACACTGATCAAGCACACTTTCCAAATAAATGTCTCTCTAGGCCTCAAAGAGGGGTAGCAAAAAGAAGAGAAAAGAAAGAATTGAGAAGAATAAAGAGTTGTAGAGGAATTAGAGTCACAGAGGAGGTTTAGAAAGCATCAGTGGTTAGGCATCTCTTCAGATATTCCAATTTATTGATTTGAGAAAAGCCTAATCTTAGGCTATCGAGGCAATTCTATTCTCTGATTAGGTCCAGTCCAGTTATTTTGCTCCTGAGGACCCCAGGGCCCCAGGAGGTGACACAGCCTGATGGTGGCCTGCTCAGCTGGTTACACATCTACTTTCAAGACCAGCTTGGCCAGTTGGCAGCCTGCCAATTAAATCATAGGGTGCAATTTAATTGCTTCATTGTTTTTGTAATCTAATATTTGGCCAAGCCAAGATTCCATTTTGAAAAACTTCAAGGGTTAGAGGTCAGATAAAGGTTACTGTCATGAGTATATTGTGTTTTCGAAGTTCTTGGGTGTCATGCAACAGCTGGAATACACAACCCTCTTGCCTTTTTCAGAAAAAGGTTTATCAGTGTGTTTGACAATAGTATAAACTTAATATTTAGCAGTATTCTTATCAAGCTGCCTGATATATAAGAAGCCCATTGAAATGGTTTGCCTTTCAATCTTGGCTACTGGAGCGAGCTGTCTTTCTCCTTCCCTTGGTTGGATTCTATATTTCTTTGTCACTAACATGGAAATGTTGTAATGCCAGTGCCTGCAAATAATGCCTTTTTGTGACACATGCAGAAACTATAATTTTTTGAGGATTTTTTTTGTAATTGAGAACTTAGCATTCACTGGAATTAGTGTTTTTAGCCATTAATTAGAACTCAGTAATATCTTTTTGTTAACATTTTATTTGTATCTTAGAAGGTGCTTTTACAGATTCTTTTCAGGACATTGATAAACCTTGCAAAGGTCTTTATTGCATTTTTACTAGTATTTTGTTCTAGCTTTACAGGTCTTGAGCGTGTTAAAATAGTTGATTAAAATCCTTGGGAATACACGTCTAGTGATCGAGGCACCTTTTGTTTGAAGCCCAGAAATGTCATTGTGAATGTATTTTTGCTTCGGACACAATTCTCTTATTATTTTCTCATAGTGAAATCATTAGCCTCTGCTTGTGAAATTGATGTCTGTTGTCATGGAAAGAAACAATGTCACAAATTCAGTGCTGTAGAAAGTAGAGAGAAAAATGGGCTGAGAAGTACCATCTTTGGGAAGACTAGAAGCTAAAATTATTGTTTATAAATTACTCCAGTGTTAATTTGGAAGATAATTCCCACATTCTAGCTATTGATATATTTTTTGGAATGTCATTAATGCAGTTTTTAGCTCATTTAAATTCAAAGTCAGCTTTAAGTACAATTATTTTACAACAGTTGTTCCTAACTGCAGTTTAGGAAATTTAGGAGGAGAGATACATATGAAAAATGGCAGTATATCAGGCAAACATGTGCTGTACATGTAAAACTTAGAGACCAGTTGTGGGGATATCAATGATTAAAAAACAAAAAACAAAAACAAAAACAAAACACAAAGCTAACCAAAGAAAAAGTTTGTTTACATTTCTGTAAGTAGAGAAAATATAAAGATGTATGGCTGTTTAAGTAGCAAATACAAGTAAAGAAGACCTTTAGATGAAATTAACTTCAAGTATTGAGGGGGAAAAGTCAACATGTTCTTGAAAATAAGTATTCTTGGTTACAGTGAAATATGTAACTAATTTCCCTCTAGAGATGAAATGCCTTGTCAGCAGTTAAAGTTATTTATAATGGAGTTAGAATTTTCCATTTGTACTTGGGGTCTGGTAGGATGCCCAGCTTCTGTTTTATTTATTTTTCCCTTCTAAAGTCTACCATATATGATAGGTTTTTGTTCACCCAGATTTTTTTTTTTTCATTTATTGTTATCTTTACTTTTTGTGCTGAAATTTAATTGTTTAAGTATGAGTATTTTTGATATATTTATTTTTAGTCTTTGATTCAAGTAAAATAATAGCCTTCAAAATTCTTGTAACAGCATTATATATCATTTGCTCGAATATACAATTACTGGTAAAATGTATGCTGTATAAGCAGATAGTTTTATATTTATGTCATACTGTGGCATAAACCCTAGTAAAGGTAGCCAATATAAAGTGACCTGTATATTTAACTTACATTTAAATTATGGAAAGTAAGGGTTTTATTGGAAGACATCTGTGCCTCCTATTAAGTTGAGGTTTCCATATTTTTCCATTTGGGTTGTATTTTTTTAATGAAAGAACCAAAATTTAGTAGCAGACATTTTCGATCAGCTAGAACAAGTGGTGTGCTTTATTTTGATGACTAATCGCTTTTAAGTTTTCCAGAAGAATTGGTGGTTTTTAGTTTCATTAGGGGTAAGCTGTATTGAAAGTTTGCACTTCTGCTTTTTTAACTGCATGAACAAATAGAATTTCCACCAAAAGAAATGATTGTTGGAATTAAGATTTGTGAGTGATTTGAAATTATTGTAAATCATACACTGAAACTGAGCTTTTAAAAATTAGATCAGAGAGGAAAAGATGATGGTACAGAAATAAAGATCTTTGTCTGAAATATAACATTTGGGGATTTAGATGCATTTTTTTTTAGAAGACTTTCTCTTAGGCATATGCTCCTTCATATTTGGATGCCACCCTTGTCCTAAAGGACCTTTCCATCTGACTGGACAGATAGGGGCCAGAGTGATAGGTAGGAATCAGATATAATTCTAAAGTTTTATTCCATCAATCTGTTCCACTGACAGAACAAGACAGTCAGTTCAGAAAGGAGAAATGAGCAACTTTAGATGAACTGAGTTTGAGTCCAGCAAGTTAGGAAGTCTGAGGATACAGTAATATTGACATACCCAGTAGACATTAAAAAATGATTCCCCTTTAATTTCTGTTCTAGAACGTGGCTCACCTCAGGATTTAGTTACTAAAGATATCACTGACACGTCCATTGGGGCTTATTGGACATCTGCTCCGGGAATGGTTCGTGGTTACAGGGTCTCATGGAAATCGCTTTATGATGATGTTGAGGCCGGAGAGAAAAGTCTTCCTGAAGATGCAATTCATACTGTGATAGAAAATCTGCAGCCGGAGACCAAATACAAACTTTCGGTATTTGCAGTTTACAGCACTGGAGAAGGAGAACCTTTGAATGGAGAAGCCACGACTGAATGTAGGTAACATCACAAGTGTGGTTGGGTGTATTAGCTACCTTCACAAGCGACGTGAAGTTGAACTACTTGCATTTTTTTTCTTTACATGATCATTGAGGACTGAAAAATTAGAACCTTTAAAGAATGTGGTTTAAATTCAGTTCATTTAGTATCTAAAATTTATATCAAACTTTGAAATATTGAATTCCTTCCACCTGCCTGTATTTCTCCACCCCGCCCCCTTTGTGGAATGATCAACTAGATAAGAAACCCAACTAGTAAAAAGATCAGGAGCTATGGAAACAGAGAATTTGGGCACATTTATAGCTATATGACCTTGGGCAAGTTACTTCATTTTCTTTGAGCCTCAGTTTTCTAATCTGTAGAAAGCAGTTTCTTAAGAATTGTCCTGAGGATTAAATGGAATAATAATGTTTAAAGCACCAAGCAGAGTGCTTAGCCACTTAGAGATGACTGATAGATGCTAGTGGCTACTGAGACTGTGATTAATTTTAGAATCTTTACTTCTACTGTAGTTGGTGAGGTTAAATCAAAAGTCCACTCAGTTTTCTAGTGGCTCCGATTTGCCTTAATCTCATTAATATTCTTTCTTGTGAATAATTCTGAGTGATGTACCATCATTTATTATCAGCTGTCTAGCGAAGTATGTGTCCATATTTCTTAATTCTCTTTCCTAAAAAGCCATTTGTTAATCATGGGCATTTCTCAAAATTTATAGGGAAATGTTTATTTCTTTTGTTTTGGGAAAACTTTAGGAAAAGAGGAAAGAATGGAGAATTCTTATATTTCCTTTTATTAGAAAGCAGTGGAGGAACTGGGTGATTTTTGGGGGGCCGAGAGTAATTTCAGTTAAGTCCTATATCTAGATTTTAAGTTATTCTTAAATTAAAATCTTTAGGTCTGAGTTGTCTTAAGAATTAATCTTTTCTTTTTCAATCACTGGCAAACTCAGTTGGCTGTGTCTAAGCTTAAATTTGTGTCAAAATTAATGATATTTAAAAGAATCAAGCTCCTTTTAGGAAATTTAAAGAGGTGGAAAGGCATATCTCTCAGATATGAGAAATATGAATGGCTTACATAGTAGTAAATGAAATCTGGTGTTTGAATATATTGGCTGATGTTGTTTAAGAACCTGGCAGAAATTCATCTCTATTTTTGGCAGGAATTCATTTGTTGTAAAGAGAAGCCATGTTGTAAACTTAGGCCAGGTATGACACATAAAGCTAAATTTATTTGTGGGAGTAAAAATACAATTCACTTGGCTGAGAAATTATTGAAGTATATGTATTTAGAGGGAGGGAAAGTTTATTTTTATTTTATTTTTTTAAAGCCTCTCCTCCATCATGTGTTCTTCCCCAAAGATTGAATTTTCAGTTATTTATTTAGGATTGAAAAACTCCACAAGGGACATGTTTTAGCCAAAAGCAAATATGGAAACAGAAATCATAAGTAATCTTTCATCTCTAAGAAGCTGAACATCTAAGAAATTTTGTTTTTCTTGGCTAAATGATTGATTTAAAGGTGGGGGAAGAGGAATGCCTCTTTTGAACTAGGAGCAGACCAGGCAGGAATGAAACATACATTTTATAGAGTGTATGCAAACTGCTTAGACATCTATGCAAATATGAGACGAGCTGAGCACTTTTGTTTGTTCTACTAACATTTTGTTGTTTTACTTTGCCCTCTTTGTGGAAAATAAAGCAGTTTAGAAAGTACTTTGAGAAATTTGAGTCAGATGTGGTATTTAGGTGGTGGATGAATCCTAAAATGTGGATAACTGGGCAGAGTCACTAGGTCATGCTCATGGAGTTTCTTATAAACTTCCAAGGGGACATTTTGGAAGTATTTTCAGGATTGCTTTCAAACTCAGAGGCATGGTATGCGGACTGTTGATAGAAAGAAAACTGTGAATTATGGCTAGAAAGCCAGCAGATGAGAAACTTTCTCAATAGAAAGTTTATCAGTAAACCAGTTCTGGTTTAGCAGAGGTATGGTGGGTGTTGGAAAGCTGCTTCTGAGAGTTACTGAAACATGAAAAAAACTAATGATGTGGGTGTTATAGCATTTTATACCATGTGGCATATCTATCAATGAAGTAAAAATTGATTTTTATTTATGAGAAGCCAACAAAGCTTTTTAAAATTTTTCCCTAAAATTCAAAGTTTGCTATTACAACTAGAATGAGATATGCTGTACTTTATTTAACTTCAATTCCTTTATTTTAAAGAATTAATTAAAAGGCAGGAATATAATTGAAATCTTTGAAGCATTTCAAGGTGTGAAGTACAACATTTCACTTATTAACATATTTAAATTAGAAAATATTTTAAAATTTGGGATTCTCTTCTTTTGGGAATATAAGTTTCTTTATAGATCAACACTTATAATATTTAAAAGTTCATTTGCCTCACTTCTGAGTTGTGTAAAATTTGTCTGAGAATTTTGTATAAAAATGTCTTGTTCTACTGAATAAAAATTTAAGATAGAGACAGGTCAGAAAACATGTTTTAGTACAATCCTTTCTATAAAAGTGTTAGACACACATCAGCTTATTTGTGAAAACTTGTAATAATAACCCAAAATAGATTGTTCTCTTATATACCATTCCCCCCCCCATACTATTTTCAACACCCTATGTAAGGTCTTTACATTTTTTGTTTGAAAATATACATATTTTTTCTTTTAATAGTTCACTTACTTGGAAATAATAGAGAATTGAAGATTAATCTGAATAAATTTTAATATTTACAGAAAGTAATATTCTTGCCTGAGAATTGTCTTAGTTTCTTTAAACCCTAAAACAAAAAAATTGCAACCAATTTACTCTTAGTTGAAATTACACTTTTGCATCTCTTAGAAACAGAATTCATAATCATCTATTGAATTTTTAACCTATTTTATTATTCTTATCTTAGTCCTCTATACATAATGTAGCTTTTGTTTATATGGCTGCTTTCAAGATTTTCCTTTTATCACTGATTTTGTGATGTGCCTTGGTGTCATTTTCTCCATGATTTTTTTGTGCCTAGGGGTCATTGAGCAACTTGGATCTGTGGATTTATAGTTTTATAAAATTTGAAAATATTTAGGCCATTATTTCTTCAAATATTTTATTTATTACACCCCCATTCTCTTTAGTTACTCCAATTATACATGTATTAGTCTGCTTGAAGTTATCGCACAACTCACTGTTGTGCTGTTCTGTCTTACAACCTTTTTCTTTTCCTGTGTTACATTTGGATAGTTTCTACTATTATGTCATCAAGTTCACCAGTCTTGTTTCTACAATTTCTATTCTGCTGTTAATACCATCCTATGTATTTTTCAGCTACAGAAGTTTTGAGTCTCTTTTATATATTCTATGTCTTTATTTAACATACTTAATATTTCTTCTATCATTAACATATGAAATATAGTTATAATAGTTGTTTTAATGTCTCTTTTGAATAATTCAATCATATATGTAATTTCTAATTCTGTTTCTATTGGCTGGTTTTTGTTCTTATTAGGAGTTTTCTTAGCTCCAAAATACCATCAACTGTTGGATTAAACAACAGAAATGTGTTTTCTCACAGTTCTGGAGTCTGGAAGCCCAAGATCAATGTTCTGTCAGAATTTGGTTTCTGGTGAGAGCTCTCTTCCTGGCTTGCAGAAAGCCACCTTTTTGCTATGTCCACTCGTGGGGGAGAGAGAGAGCGAGAGAGCGCTCCTTAGTGTCTCCTCTTCTTACAAGGATGTCATTCCCATCAGATTAGGGCCCTCCTGTTGTGACCCCATTTAACCCTGATTACCTCCCCAAAGGTTCCATTTCCAAATACCATCACATTGGAGGTTAAGACTTTAACATAAACTTTTGGGGAGACACAATCACTCAGTTCATAACATGTGCCATATTTTTTTCTTCTTTGTATGCCTTGTAAGTTTTATTTGATGCTAGACATTGTGAATTTTACCCTTGGGGTGCCAGATATTTTTATTTTCTTATAAACGTCTTTAATTTTTATTCTGGGTTTTTATTCTAGTTAAGTTACTTGGAAATAGTTTGATCTTTTAGAAGCTTTATTTTATTCTCTGTTAGAGATAAACAGGAGAAACCTTTAGTTTAGGGCTAATTTTGCCCCATTACTGGGGCAATAACCTCCTTAGTACTATACATGATATTCCAAGAATTTTGAGGTTTTGTACTCTGGTTAGGGGGAACATTTCTGGCTCTGTGGGATCTCTAGGAATTGCTTTCTCTGCTCTTTTGGGGTGGTTTTTCCCTTTATTTTGGGTAGTTTCCTCATACATAAACACTGATTAGTACTGGGTTGAAGAATCAAGGACGGCCTTTTGCAGATTTTTGGAGTTTTTTTCTCTGTAGTACCATCTCCTCTATAGTACTTTGCTCTGCAAGTTCTAGGGGCCTTGGACTCCCCAAACTCGCAAAACCAACTCCAGAATTAAGGGATACCACCATGCTCCACCTGAATCCCCCCTTCCTGTCCTGGGGCTGAAACCTCTTTCTAAGCCATAAGCCAGGGTAATCATAAAGTGAATTCTCATTCATTTCTTATCTCTCAGGGATCACTACTATCCTGCACTCTCTGATGTCCAATGTCAGAAAAGAGTTTTTCTACATATGTATATTTTTAAATTTTTTCAGGTTTTTAGTTGTTTCAAGTGGTCCTTATCCATTTTAACATGAAAGTTTCTCTTAGAATCAAGAAGGATTCTTTGCAGTGTTTCTTTAAGCTTTAGTTTCTTCCTATAGAAAATGCTTATGACTTTTGAACTGCTAAGATTATTGAACTGAATTAAAAGATCCTGCTTATAAACTTTGATTATGTATAAGAAAAGGGATATATTTAGGTGTGTTCAATGACCTGTTTCTGAGATAATTATTAATAATTGTGAAATATTAGTAAAAATAATTTAATATGATTATATATTAATCAAACACTCTTTATATCCAGTGTTTCCTAAAACACTCAGTGTTTACTAATTTATTTTTAGAGCTCTTGAGATATTTTTATGTGTTAGAGCTTCCTATTCCTTTGTGTTCAGAGTCTTACATATTCATGGCAATCACAAACAAAGAACAATGTTAACTGTAGTCACTCTGGCTAGTCATTTGTAGACTGTACCATTCTTTGAAAAGACCCAAGTAGTACTTCTGACCCTGCATCCATTCATGATTTTTACTATTCCCCAAAGCATGATTGCTATAGGAATTTTTTACAGATGGAAGTATAATAAAAATTTTAAAAGCTCATCTCCGGAAATGAATGTTTTCTTTACTAAGGCCTTTAGAATGCAAATAGGAAATTTGTGCTGTATGAACCTCCATTTTTTATTTATTAGCCAGTAAAAGAAAAAATAATCTTACTGTGATCTCACTGAGATTAGGTCCACATGCCATCATGAATTTATGAGAGATCGTGATGCTAGGCAAGAGAGCAGTGTACATATTTAAGAAGCCGCAGATGAGTTTATTTTCACGTGAATGGGGAGGTGAACATTTATATTTTCTTTCAACATGCTACACATTGTAATCTTTTTTTATCTCACAGTATCCAAAGATTCGAAAACCTTAAAAGTGGATGAAGAAACAGAAAACACAATGAGAGTTACCTGGAAACCAGCACCTGGGAAAGTCATCAACTATCGCGTTGTGTACCGCCCCCGTGGGGGAGGAAGACAGATAGTTGCCAAAGTGTCACCTGCAGCCACCTCAACAGTGTTGAAGCGACTTAAACCCCAGACCACATATGACATCACAGTCCTCCCAATTTACAAGACAGGAGAAGGAAAGCTTAGGCAAGGATCAGGAACAACAGGTACAAAACAGTCATGTTTTTGGGAAGTGTGTCATATTTAAGGAAGACTTTATACATCCACTTTATTTGTAAATGTCTAAAATCAATTCTGTAATAAATTAAATTAGAATCATTTGATAGGATGACTGATGACATGTTATTTTTACCAATTAAGCTCCTGGTAAAATGATTCTACATATCAATGTTCTGATGCTAATCTAAAATTCTGCATTGTAAGAGTTATTTACACTTCCACTTGAGTAGCAATCCTTTAATCAGCATTTTTGTTGCATATTGCATCTCCTGCTACCAGACTTAACTTTCTTAAAAATATACATTTTGAAGTGTAAGGTTTGTGACAATTCTCATGTATGTCACTTAGCTACATCCAATTCAATTTATTATTATAGGGGCTAATAAAAAAACCCCAAAGCCTCGTCTTATGGATAATATTTTAAAATCTTGTTATCTTTACAGCTTCTCGATTTAAGTCACCCAGAAACCTCAAAACATCTGACTCAACCATGTCAAGCTTCCGAGTGACTTGGGAGCCTGCCCCCGGGGAGGTGAAGGGTTATAAAGTCACGTTCCACCCGACAGGGGATGAAAGAACGCTGGGAGAGTTAGTGGTTGGACCATATGACAACACAGTTGTTTTGGAGGAACTTAGGTAGGCATGAACTATATTTGGTTTGTGTTAAAAGATGAATAACTTGTGTAAATTAGTAGGCCTGACACAGCAGAGTTGCCCCTAGAGTGTTTAAAATCAGCCGAAGTTATTTTCTTATTCTTGGTGCCGGTGTAGTTGAGAGGATTCAGAGGCTAGCAACAGAATTTAGGCCTGAGCAGATTTTGTTGGTAATGTTTTAATGATTTTTGTTGTTAAGTGATCAGGGATGGCAGGTTTTCGATAACATCCTGTTTTTAAAAAATTAACATCCATATCACAAGATTTTACCCAAAGCAGCTCTTCCCTAGCAAGCCCTGTGGCAACATGGGGGTTCCTGTGCCTTCCGGAAAGGCCCAGGTGACTCACACTGGGCTTCCGAGTGTGAACCCTCTTCTGGGGTGGGCCGTGGGAGAGAGAAGGCAGGACCTGTGCTTGGTGCCAGCTGGCAGGATCGGGGAAGGGTGAGCTGATTGAGTCTCGCTTCAGGCTATGCAGTGGAAAGCAAGGAAATTTGAGTTTGAACAGCACCCTACATTCATTCAAGTAGAAAGAATGGACTACTGTGCAGTGCCTTTTTGAAAGTTTGTTTGTTGCAGCCATTCATTCAATGATATTGAAGTCTATATAAATGCTTGCTATTTACTTGATAAAGAATAGGAAGGACGAAGTTTACTGGGCCTACTATGTGCCAGGCATCGTGCTAGGTGCTTTATGCTATCTTGCAAGGTACATTTAAGTTATTTCCTTAAAGCCCATGCTTAGAAGCAGTAATGGTGCAGAGCCTGATCCTTCCTTAGATATGCTCAGTGGCCTGGTGGGATGCTATGTGTGATAGAAAGCAAGACAGAAACTAGCTTCCCTCGACTCCTCACTCTGTAAGCTTACTCTAGAATGCGATGGATATTACTGTTCTTCTCTTGCACAGTTATGCATTATAACCTGCTTTGAGTGAAAGTTTGCAAATTAAGAAGAGTATCTTTAACAAAGCAAAAATGCTACTGGTGGGCCAATTATACATACAGACTATATGTTTTCACATTTCAGGGCAGGTACCACCTACAAAGTAAATGTTTTTGGAATGTTTGATGGAGGAGAAAGCTCACCACTTGTTGGACAAGAAATGACAACCCTTTCTGACACAACTGTAATGCCAGTTTTATCTTCTGGTAAGAAGCTGAGTTACATTTCCCTGGGAAACCTCAGTATTATGAAATTATTTCAAATATTCATTGTTAGGTTAATCATACAATGAAAAGTGACTATAAAAATTTTACTCTAAAATTTATTTAAATAATTTACATACTTAAAATTTTCCTCCAAAATCCAGCTAAGCATACTTTTTATAATATAGTTTTAAGGTTTTGCTTGTCAACATTGCGTTGATTACAAATTACTATGTTATTTAAAGATGAGTTGTATGATAGGTCCATAATGTACATTTTCTCTCTTCTTAATGACCAAAAGGCAGTTTTATTTTGTTAAAATAATGGCAGAAATGACTTATCTGGGCTGAGCAAGCAGAGTTGGGTTACATTATTTTGTGGGAACCACAACTTGGGAAGCAAAATGGTAACATAAACCCTTTAGACATTTTTGGAATTGCCACGATCACAGCTTTCAGGTACATGAAGCTAGTTTTGAACATTCTTAGAGGTGCAAGTAGTGGGTAGAATTTACTTTTAAATATTTTCCATCATTTGCTAAAAAAAAAAAAAAAAAAGAGTACATCTGGGCCCTTTAAGAGCAGGCTTGCGAAAGCTTAGGTGCTTGGAACGGTATTTGGGAATCCACAATCCTGACTTGCTGTATGATACACGATGACAACTTTGCACTGTGATGAGCATTGCGTAGTTTCCCCCCAGTGACTTCTTTTTGTAATGTAAAGATCAGATGCTAACATGGCAAGAGGTGGGAAAAATCATAGCTGGTAATGTAGGCTCCTGGAAAACAGCATTTGAAATATGGTGTGGACAAATAAAGTGTCAGATCTTGCTATTTTGCTTTAATGTTCTGTTGTTTCTCCTATGATGATATTAACTGACTTGTATTTTTATTTTGTAGCTTGTGCACTGAGGATATTGGGATTATTCTCTTTCCAAAGCACCCTAGCTTTGTATCAGTGTTTGTGCCTGTTGTCTCTATAGCTCTCAATTTGTGTATTTGTTTGCCTACTTTTTCTAAATTGTCTTTCTTCTCTCTTGATTTTTTTTAAATGTGCCGATTTTACCACCTGTGTTTGCTCAATTATTATGCATAGCAGATAATTAAGTAGTTAATAACTATATAATAACTATCGGGTTTTAAAACAATGATCCTTACTTTAAAAAGGTTTAATTTTAAGAGTTATGTTCCTAATCTTTCATAATATATACAGTAGTTATGTGGGAGCTTAATTATTTTAAAAGATTTTTTGGCTCACTGAAACCTTTTCTAGCTTACACAATTTATCAGTTCATCTCATACTTGTAGGCTAATGACCACTGAATATTATAGAAAAATGCAAATCTAATCTTCAGATCACTTTAAAATGTTATTAAAATTATTAATGCCTTGTAGTTAGATGACTGTACATTCTCATTTATTTCAGCTCTTGAGTTTGTGAGCCCATTCAAATTTATGATGATGGTTGAATTTAAGTCTCCAGGGTCTACAACTGTGGCCAGGAAATATAGTCAAAGATGAAGGAAAAATTTGCCACTGAAATAATCATAAGTGGAATTGATGATTCTTACGACTGTTTTTGAGGTTAATAAATCACATGGACACATTTTCAGTGTCTCAAATTCCAAAGCTAGAAAACTGAAAGTTAGGCAACACTGAGCATCCAGGGGTGGCGGAGGTGTGGCTAGGAAGTAACCCCGCTGAGAATTTGCCTCTTACCCTGCCATGTCTCACAATTGCCATGTCAGGGATGGAGTGTCTCACCAGAGCTGAAGCAGACATTATGTTGCTGGTGGACGGATCGTGGAGCATCGGCCGGGCAAATTTCAGAACTGTGAGGAATTTCATTTCTCGTATTGTGGAGGTCTTTGAGATTGGCCCGAAAAGAGTACAAATTGGTAGGTCCGATGATATTGAAGACATTTAGACATTTTCATTATGCTCTTTTCTATCTGCTAATGCCAATGGTGTTATTTTAGGCCTTGCTCAGTATAGTGGGGACCCCAGAACAGAATGGCAGTTAAATACTCACAGAGACAAGAAGAGTTTGTTGCAAGCTGTGGCAAACTTACCATACAAAGGAGGCAATACGCTCACAGGTGAGTCAAGATGGTGCAGTTGAATTTTGGCTCCTGCTTTTGGTCAAAGCTTGTGGCTAAATAATGATGTGATTCTCTTTTTAAAATCCTACTAGGCATGGCTTTGCATTTCATTCTCCAACAGAGCTTCAGAACCCAAGCTGGAATGAGGCCTAGAGCTAGAAAAATTGGCATCCTTATCACTGACGGAAAGTCACAAGATGATGTTGAGGCACCTGCAAAGAAACTCAAGGATGAAGGCGTAGAGCTGTTTGCTGTTGGTAAGCACTGGAAAGGCTAGCGACGCTCTCGGCCTTGCAAAAGCGGAGGATATTTTTGTAGTTAAAGATGTTTTCCGAAGCGTGAAAAAAAAGCCACATTTTCTCCATCACATAATTTATGAAAGTCATGTGCCAGGGAGTTAATTCATTTTCTCCTTGTGATGAGACAAAATTACATGTCTTCCTGAAAGAAAGCAGTGGCTCAGGGGGACAAATGTACTCTTAACAGGATTCTAGAAAATTCCTCTTTGACTTTCCATGGCACCGTGTTTAGTTTTGATATCCAGCACTTTACTTTTCAGAAAAAAATATCGAAGAGGCACATTTTGGTGAAAAATTGATGCTAGAAGCATTTAGAAGTAGTTAATTCATAATAGCCTTCAGTTTATATTATTTTATGTTTCTTTTTTATAAGTATAGGTAGGTAATCTTTTTATTATTGAGGAAAATTATACATATGTTCTAGTTGTAGCATGTATAATTTTCATTTCATTCTATTATTTTTTCTTTTAATTAGTATATATCCATTTTTTTTTGAGGTATTAAAAATGCGGATGAGCTTGAATTAAGGATGATTGGAACGGATCCTGATGAGATCCATGTATACAATGTGGCAGATTTTGAGTCCCTCTCCAAGATCGTGGAGGACCTCACCACCAACCTGTGTAACAGTGTCAAGGGCCCAGGTAAGGTCAGCCCAGGGTTTCCATCCTTAGCACTGTAATATTTTGGACCCAATAATTCTTGTTTTTGATGTGGGGAGGGGACTCTTTTGTGCATTGTGAGATGTTTAGTAGCATTCCTGTGCTCTGCCCACTGGAAGCCCAGGAGCCATCCCCTAATTGTCACAACTAAAAATATCTTTAGAATTTCCCTAACGTCTGCTGAGGAGAATACTGCCCCCAACTGAGAATCGTTGGTTTAATCCCTGATTTGTTCCTGATGGCATCAAACTAGAAATGATTTCTAGCTTCTTTGAGGATACTTTTAGTTATACGTTCCTGCTCGCACGTGAACACACACACACACACACACACACACACAGATGCTTTATTTCCTAGTGTATACATATTCTCGTGTAAAACATCTTTGCTCTATAATTATCGAGTTTCTATTAAATGGCTGTTCCCAGATTTTGTTTTCTAAAATTTGGTAACATTTTTTCCATTAGAAATGAAAGAGGGGTCTTATATATGATTTGCTTTGCCTCCGCTATAGATTTGATACTTTGCACTTATAACTCTTAAATGTACAGAGACATTATAATTTTAGAGTGTGGACTTTTAGAAATGATATAATCTGTCTTTACCTGTGAAGAAACAGGCTTAAAGAAATTAAATTGCTCAGGGTCAAATGGTTAAAGATATTTGTAGAGGTCTTTGAAAAGAAGTAGGTATTGACAAGGAACTAAGATTTAGAAATAAAGTTATGGAACTGAATTTGTTGTGACAAAGGGTAGAGCAAAATGATTATTCTCCATATAAATCACAGAACAAAACACAGTGAGCACCAAAATTGAAGGGCTTTGGAAAATTAATGACATTATATGATAAAAGATTATTTTAACTACTTGTAATGCAATGTAGATTATGGTAAAGATGATCTTTTATTAATTTGTTCTGGTTTTGGAAAAATTGGAATGAATTTAACAAATAATGTGGTAAATGGTTCACATCCCTCGGGCGCTGGGGATACGTTTATTTGACTGTTCCTTCTTGAGTTTCTCGCTACAAACTTTTGCAGATTTTCTTTTTGGATTTTGAACAACAGACTGACCTTTTCCCTGGAGAAATGGACCAGCCAGGAAGCCAGAATTTGTAGGCTTCTGGCTCTGGATTAGCAAGAGAGAGTTGTAGTTTTATTTAGTTGGAGAGAGCTTTGAGTAGGGATGAAAACATCTTTTATCTATTTTCCTTTATTTTTTTTTTGTCAACTATGTAATAGTTGCATTCATTCTAGTTTCCCAGACAGTAAAATTGCTTGATAATTTTGTAGGCTTGATTATGACCCAAGTACAATAAAGGTTAGGATACTAAGAATGGAAATGCTTTCTCCAGCTTTGGCTTGCAAAGAAAGTAGAAAGAATTTATGTGAGAGTGATTTGCCATGCTTGTGGGGTCACTGGATTAATTCTCTTTAAATTTTTATTTGGCACATCTTTTTAGTGGTCATGTGGATCTTAATATTTCTATATTCATTGATATTTATTCCAGATATTGTTCTGCGCTTGTCATTTCACTTATATCTACTCATAGAGAGCACAATCACAGTATGATATTAATAAAATTTTAAAACCTTGTTGTTTTTTCTCTCTCTTGAGTACAAAAGTGGTTAGTTTCTCTTACTACTGAGCTAGGTCCTATAGGGGAACCAAACATGAGTAAGAAACCAATTCTGTTGTCACAGAGTGCAACCTGTAGTTAAGGAGATAAGATATGAATACAAATAAAATGATGATGAGGGTAGTGACCTTGGGTGGTGCTGATAGTGATAATGACAATGGAACTGTCAGATCCCAAGTCCTTAGCTATTGATTAAAAATTAAGATTTATGTTGATTATAATTATTAAATTTATTAGATTATAAATTGATTACAAGGCTAAAGAGGGGAGAAAGTACCAAAGGATGATTCAGAGGTTTTGAGACTAAGCGACTGGGAAACTGGTGGTGCCATGAGGAAGAGTGGGACCAAGTTCAGTGAAAGAAAATGAGCTCAGGTTTGAATTTCCTGAGGCTGAAGACACTCTAGTCACCCATTCAGGGACACCTTATGGGCAATGGGCCTCTGTAATGATTTACTGCAGCCATTTAGTATGTGAAAGGATGTGTGTAGAAGCTTAATTTGGAAGCTAATACTGTTCCATTCTAATTTCAAATTTCATCACCTTGATGCAATAGTGACAAAAGTGTATGTACTTTATTCCCACGTGTAGGTGACCTGGAATCGCCTTCTAACCTAGTTATTTCTGAGCTGACTCACCGTTCTTTCAGAGTGAGCTGGACACCGCCTACTGACAGTGTGGATAGATATAAGGTGGAATACTACCCAATTTCTGGAGGGAAACGCCAAGAAGTGAGTAGCCAGCACCTACAGTCCACTCTTCCTGATGTGCAGGCCGGGTCCTCCTCATGAGGGCTCTGAGAAAAGCGCTGGGTGAGGAGCAGGAGGGCGCAGGGCGGTGCAGGCCTGAGTCAGCAGTGCTGCTTCCTCTTTCTCACTGGGCAAGCACTTCCATTTGGGCCTAATGAAAGGCAAAGAGCTTTGCTTAACGTCTTATGGTGTCCAAGAATTGATGAATATCAATATGATTTTTAATTAAAATTTAATTAGAGGATACTTGATTGGTTCACGAGTTTATACTCAGATCATAGAGTTGGAAGGGAACATTAAAGATGATCTAGTTTTACCCACTCATTTTACAAATATGGAAACAACAGCTGGGAGAATAAATTATATGGATTGGCTAAGATTGTAATCTAGTAGTTTGCAAAAACAAAAGACCATGGTCTTACTGAAATATAATTTCTAAGCTCATTGCAATTAACTACTTTATAGTAGAAAAGAGGGAATTGATTGTAATATTTGGTTATTGTTTAAAATTTTCCCCCCTAGTTTTACGTGAGCCGACTGGAAAGTAGCACAGTACTGAAAGATCTGAAGCCTGAAATCGAGTATGTTGTGAATGTGTATTCTGTAGTAGAAGATGAATATAGTGAGCCTTTGAAGGGCACAGAAAAAACCTGTAAGTCTGATTAAAAATAAAATTTTGTTGTTTTGTTTTTTTAAGACAAAGAGGTGTCAGTCTTCCAAATCGTTCCTTAAGTCAGTATCCATTCAACAAATATACTGAGTGCATTCTTTGTGTAAGTGCTCAATAAATATTCAGTGGTTTTCTGCTCTTACGGGCTGCTCCTGCCATCATGAGACCCATCGGTGCAATGGGTAGTCATAGCCGTTGATATTGTCGAGGGCAACGTACCTTTCATAGAGTTATTCACTTCTTAAGGAAAGATACCATGTAGGAGGGGGACTAAGATTAGGAAGAGAAGCTATACAGAGATGATCTGTTTTCATTCTGTTGATGGGTAGATCTTTCTGCTGGCAATGAGATCTCCCCATTTCCACCCCCTGGCCTTTGGCCTTTGGCCTCTACTAGAGAAGTTCTAATAGCATTGACATTGAGTAGAGCTTTTAAGAGAGATGTTCCTCATTTCTATACCTGGTAAGGCTTTTGAGATCGTATGAAAATACTCTTTCCTTCTCCCATCTTCTTGGCTGGCCTCCAGGGGAAAGGGAGGCCACTTACAAGGGAAGGGAGTGCATATCACTCTCCAACGCAAAAATCAACTCTACTT
Organism: Miniopterus natalensis; assembly: GCF_054644295.1. NCBI lineage: Eukaryota > Metazoa > Chordata > Mammalia > Chiroptera > Miniopteridae > Miniopterus > Miniopterus natalensis. The sequence goes on along the minus strand of NC_142085.1, from coordinate 35,491,536 downwards.
ACTGCACAGTTCCTTAGGCCTTTATCCCTTCTCTTATTTCCTTTCATATTAGACCACAGGAGATGGGAAATAATGTATTTCATAATAGGCAGGATTAATTTGATAATTCCTTAAAAATTTAAACTCAATCTTTGGACAAAAAAATAGAAAGCTCTATGGATTTTAAGTGAAGAGGAAACTGTAAACCTTTTACTTTGCCTCATGGGCTTGACTTCAAAAAGTCCATAAATCCCCCAAGTTCCAGTTATTAATATGACACTCTCAGCTATTTTTTTTTTCTAAGAAAGGTGAAATAAAATACTATGTTGGTTACTTATGTATGAAATTCTGTGATTGAAGAATGGAAATAGTCAAATTAGAGATGTTCCAGGAAAAGAGATTGAAATCTCAGGAAGTTGGTATCTATTTTCGTTTCCTATGGACTCACTGGATTGTTATTTGAAATTTAAACTTTCTTCCTGCTACGAAATAGTTGTAACATACAGTCCTGAGTGTGAGGTAGCAATGAACAATGAGATTGAGGTTTTGGTGGGAATGGAACGGATGATATTAACTCTCATTGATTGCTCACAGCAACCCATTCTCTATTTAGCATATACAAATACCAATAAATAAGTAGGAAACAGCAATTAAAAAATGAGCAGAATGACAGGAATTAGCTGATGTCTGCTTTTGCATTCCAACAGTGCCTGTCCCTGTAGTCAGCCTGAATATTTATGATGTTGGCTCTACCACCATGCATGTGCAGTGGCAGCCAGTGGGAGGGGCTACTGGTTACACTGTGACATTCGAACCCATCAACGCCACAGAACCAACAAAACCCAAAGAGGTGGGAGATACTTGTTTCTTTTTCATTGGGCCTTCCTGAGACTTCACAGTTTTAGAGTCCTTATTAACTGCCATTAATTATTAACTCACTTATACCTTTACACATGAAACAGAAAAATAGAAAATTAGATTTGTGGGCTATGATACATTTTAGAAAACATTGGCATGAAAAAGAAAATGCAGTTCAGAAAAATTAAGGATAAAAGTTGCGTTATAATCAATGGGCTGTAGTAATTGGCTGTTCCTCGTAAGGGGAAATGTTTGATTTGAATGTCTGATTTCCTCTCGGCATGTCCATGTGCAGATGCGTGTGGGGCCAGCAGTCAATGATGTGCAGCTGACTGACCTCTTTCCCAACACCGAGTACAAGGTCACAGTCCAGGCCTCCCTGCATGACCTCACTAGCGACCCTGTCACTGCTCGGGAAGTCACCTGTAAGACACTGCTAATTTTGCTTCTTTCCTATTGCTGTATAATAAAAGTTCTTTAGGATTTTTATTTTACCCAGTGATACTAACCATAATTTGACTATTTGTGCATAAGTTATAGGGTTATTACTTATGGCAATCAAATTTGAGAATTAAGATTAATTCTAGACTTATGGCAGTATCTTAGATTGATTCTAGCATTCCCCCCCCCCCCCATTTAGCATGCCTGATACTGAGATGTATCTTATAATCAGTGTTGTCTTAAAATTGTTCTTATCCAGATGTCTATCAAGGCACAGAACATAAAACAATGGTACATCTTACAATTGATGTTGTTATAGATCCATGAAATACAGTTGGTGAGAATGGAATGTTGGCTGAGTGTGGTTTTGGAGGAAGATATTCCGTTTAAGATCAAGATGTTCCAAATTTTTATCAAAGTAGAAACTCTATGGCACATATGAATAAGTTTCAATTAAGTGAATTAATCAACTCAATCCAAAAACATATTCATCACCTATTACGCTCCAATCACTGTGCTAGGGGATGCACCAATAATAATACAAAGCAGCACAGAGTGCATGGATTCCTTCCTGGTTTGCACTTCTCTTGTGTGTGTTGATCAGCCCTTTTTGTGTTTCCTGTTTGTTTCACTATCACTTTTCTTGAAAAGTGACAATGATTACACTTAAGGCCTGTGCCTGACCTAGCTGGGAGTTTGGTTTCATGCTTGTTGAGGTGAGCATGCTGGGATAGATGATTGGCTTAAATTTGGTGTGTTTTGGCCTACATTCCTAGGGAAATAAAGAAGTTGGAAGGAATCTTCAAGGGGAAAGGGGCCTGAGACAGAAGCATGATGGGGCAGAAAAGAGAAAGAGCCCCTGCTGGGTAGGGCCATATAATTCATGGACAAAAAAATAATCCTCATTTATGTGCTAGATCCTGTTTGGAGCTGGTGGTTTCATGGAAATGAGTTAGTGGCAGATGGAAAGAGTTGGGAGCCAGCCAGGGATGAAGACGTATTCTGAGGGAGCTGGGAAGAAAGATCCATAGTGGGGTGGAAGACAAATGTGGCCATGGATTGGGATATAGGGCTGGACTTTAACAGTGGAGGAAGGGAGCACAGATAAAAACATTGAAGGGATGGAGGTGCGGAATGGAGGTGGCAAGAGAGATTCAGGAAGAGAGATGTAGAGAGTTTCAATGAGAGACAAAGGAAATTGGTTAAATGGGCAGCTAGAAAGAGTGAAACATGTTCATATAACAAAAGAAAACCTCTTCATTAGTGATCCTCCTCCCTGTTCCTTTTAAGGTAAAACTTCGTTTGACTTGGTAAAAATTTATATTTTGTATTTTCTTCTAACCATTTAGGCTTCTGTGGATGTTCTTATCAGCTTATTGGATGCTTGCTTTTGGCCCATCTTCATTCTTCACTCCCTAACCAGTTGTTTTTCTATCACATTCTTACGGGAGCTTGACTCTTTTGATTTTGTTTTTAATCTTAATCAATTTAAATAGTTGGCAAAGAAACATTAGCGATACATTTATGGGGAATTATGATTTATTATAGCTGAGCAGCAACTAAGAGCTTATTGAAATAGAGTAGAAGAAATTGACATGTAAATGAGAAGTAGAGTTGTCATAAAAATTTTAATTTATTCTATTTTTTAAAAGCCTTCTTAAGAATAATTCAGCTCTACCTGGTAGAATCATAGTACTTTTATCATCGTAACAATTTTTTTTTTTTTTAGTTATTTTGCCACACACCTTTAAGTTTTCTCCAAACAACTTCTTGAAAGCTTGTGTGGATTCTTTAAAGTCTTGTGGTTGAGAATCACATCTGGACCTAATTTCTCATGTATCTCCAGTGCCTTTACCCAAACCTCGAGATTTGAAGCTCAGAGACGTGACCCACAGCACCATGAATATCTCCTGGGAGCCTGCGCCTGGAAAAGTGCGTAAATACATCGTTCGCTACAAAACACCAGAAGAGGAACTCAAACAGGTAGGCTGGAGGTTAGAGCAGGCTTGGAGTCATTTGTTTTCCTAGGAGGTTTAACAAAAGAGCCTAAACAATATAGTTAACAGCATGTTTTGAATATTGTCTTTTTATTAATATAGTATTGAAAAAATTGTTATATTAATAAAGCACTTTTTGAATATTGATAATATATTGGACTGTCTTCCATTTTATAATTTCTATCTTATTGTTTTTCTATTAGCCACTGTCACTAATTCACCTTCTAGATACTTAACTGGTGTGTGTGGAGTTGGGATGGGGTGGGGGAGAAAGTACATTCTTGATGTATGTTGGCCGTTTTCTCTGGGAAAGTTGCATTAGTTATCAAATATTTTTTGACATCTGACTATATGTATCATGGGTAACAAAATATAAGCACCTTTGCCCTTAATTATTATATAATAATAATCTCAAAAATATCACCCAATCTAGAGAGTTATACAATCTAGATGGTATTTCCTTTTCATCTAGATGCCTTATATGGTGCTCTGCATTCTATGATTTACTAAAAAATATCAATAATGTTTCTAAAAACAAAAGCTAGCAACAGGATGTCAGGGAGTTTGTCAGATAACAGGAAGATAAGACAATTGGAAAGGACAGAGAGAAAGGATGAATATGTTGTTAGAGGAATGTCATTTTGACAGTGAATGCTTTTGAGTAAATGTTGGGGTGTAGAGCTGTTTCCATGACAACCTGATTCAAAGTGGGAGAAAATTGAGTTTCTGGACTCATGCAAATTGGAAAACGTTGCTTTTTTTGGTACTGCTATTCTTATATTCTTGTGCCGAGAGGTTCAGTTAACAACAGAGAGATGTCAAAACTCAACCCTTTGTAAAAATAGCTCCATTGCTCCATTATAGGTAGAGGTGGACAGGTCACGGACCAGCACCCCTCTCAAAGACCTCACCTCACAAACCCTGTACACAGTCAGCGTTTCTGCCGTGTATGATGAAGGGGAGTCTCCCCCAGTGACTGCTCAAGAAAAGACCCGTGAGTTGTGATCATGCTTTATTGGGTCATTGCATTTCTTAATGCTATTTTTGCCAGTATTTAATAATGTTTGCATTCATAGGTTGTTTTTCATTTATTTTCTTCTTCTCTTTTACCTTTATGTCTATTTCTTTTATAATTTTTATCCTACTGTTATTCTATTAGCCACTGTCACTAATTCATCTTCTAGATACTTAACTGGTATGTGTGGAGTTGGGATGGGGTGGGGGAGAAAGTACATTTTTGGTGTATGTTGGATGTTTTCTCTGGGAAAGTTGCATTAGTTATCAGATATTTTTGACATTTTACTATATGTAAAGGGCTAGCATGGGTAACAAAATATAAGCACCTTTGCCTTTAATAATTCATGATTTTTGTTGTGGAGATAAAGTTAGTTAACAATACATGGGATCATGTAAGGAAGGTGAGGTATGTGGCCCTCAGATTGTATGCATTCAGATTTCAGAGGAAGGGTAGACTTCCACAGTGGGAAGGTGGGGAGATACAGAACACCCTGCCTCATCCCTCCTTCCCAGCTCCATTCTGTTGCTTCTTCCAGGGACCCCAGTTTCCCTCCCTCTCCTGGTACTTTCATAATATTTAACTCAATTATTATTGCCTGTCAGTCTTTTTTATCTATTGTATTTTCCCCTTGCTTCTTCCTAATGGAGGTAGAGACATATTTATTTTGTTCTACTTTGTATCTTCAGTGCCTGGCGCAGTGCTCAGTCCACAATTTCCTAATTAAATAGTAGTTAAGAAATTCCGGCTAGAGCCAGCAGTGTTCCGATGAAATGTAATGGGAGTCACACATGTAATTCCAAATTTTCTAGTAGCCACATTAAAAAAGGTAAAAAGAGGCAAATATAATTTATTTTATTTTAATTTAATTTAATTTAATTTAATTTTTTAAAATGTATCTTTATTGATTTCAGAGAGAGGAAAGGAGAGGGAGAGAGAGACATAGAAACATCAATGATGAGAGAGTTTTCATTGATTAGCTGCCTCCTGCACACCCCCACTGGGGATGGAGTCTGCAACCCAGGCATGTGCCCTGACTGGGAATCGAACTGTGATCTCCTGGATCCTAGGTCAATGCTCAACCACTGAGCCATGCCCAGCCAGGCGCAAATATAATGAATTTTAATACTGTGTTTTATTCAACCCAATAAATCCAAAATATTATTATTTCAACATGTATCAGTATAATTATTGATATATTTCACATTTTTTAATCATAAGTCTTCAAAATCCAGGATGTATTAATTTTACACTCACAGCATATCTCCATTTGGACTAGCCACATTTCAAGTACTCAATAGCTACTTGTGGTTCTCATAGTGGAGAGCACAGGTCAAGAGAATGTAAGTGACTTGCCTGCCTCATCCAGTCATCTAGTGGTAGGGTCAGGGCTATAGTCTATAACTTTTGCTTCCTGTACAGTAACTCCCTCACCAGAGGCTCAAAAATTTCTTTTAGTGCCCAGCTGTCTGTACATGGTCAGGGCACCTTGTGAAATGTCACAGCCTGCTGCTCCTTAACATCAGTGAGTCTCCACTTCTGCTATTTCCTTACCATGTGAGATCTCTTAGCAATTTCCGTTGCCTTCTTGACATCAGTTCTTACCTGGTAAGGGTAGTGGCCAGAGACAAAAACTGATGCATGTGAGCAGACTGACAGCTTGGCATAAACCTAATGTGTAGTAAAGAGAAAAGTCAGGGAAAAAGGCTAGTGAAAGCAGGGAATTTAGCATATGAAGTTAATACTTTCAATATATGTTTTTAATCCTTAATAGTTCCTCATAACTCGTAGATCCATCCAAAGTGCACCCTTGACAGATGTTTTGGCGGCAGTTGTGCTTGTGAAAGTGGCACCACTCTCTGTATCTCAATGGGCCTTTTCATTGTAATTATAAGAAAAAACGTTCTGATGGCTCTGGGTTTTGTGGCGTTGGCTTTGGTTACCAGGAGATAGAGGACTAATTGACAGTGAAAGTTCAGGGTTTGGGGCAGACATTCCAAACTGCCTGTGCTGCAAACTAACCAGGGTGCCTGATGGATGGAGGGGATTTTCACCGGGACTGCCGCAGTCATCAGCACCCCACCGTTTTGCCTCTCTTTGGATAGGGGCAGTTATAGTCTGCTTCATATTGTGTTTAAGGTTAGTGACCACAGGAAAAGCTTATGAACGGATTACTAGGATCATAACATTCCATGGACCATGAAGGTGCACGCACTCTCTGATATTATACGCCAGACTTTCTGCTGTGTGTTCTGTGTGAAAGAGCCTATGGCTTTCATTAGATTATCAAAAAGTTTGAGATGCAAAGGATTAGGAACCACTGAATTAGAAAAGTATTACTAAATATTACCTTTAAAAAAATCACCATTTTAATAGAATATAATCAACTATAAAAAATAATAATCACCAATTATATCCATATAATACTTCCAGTTTTCAGAGCTCTCTTTTGCATTTATCTTTCAAATGAACTGAATTGGGGAGATATCTGCTTCTAAGCAATGTTTTCAGTCAGTTTTTCCATGTCCGTTAAAGTGAAACAAGGCAGTTTTATTATATTAAATTAATTTTGTAGATAACATTAAAAAAAATTAGTCCTGCCTTTTCTCATGACAGACATAGTGCCAGCCCCAACAAACCTAAAGATTACTGACGTAACAACAGAGAGCTTCAGAGCAACTTGGGATCACGCAGCTTCGGATGTGTCTCTCTACAGAGTAACCTGGGCGCCCTTCGGAAGCTCAGATAAGATGGAGGTAGTGTGAACTCTCTTTTCTCTCTATCTTTGTTTTAGTAAGGATACGAAATCTTGTTTGAAATAGGTATGACCTCTGTTGCCAGAAAAGCATCCTTTCCTACTAGTGATATTTGAGTTCATGGCATGAATGAAAGCAGGAACATCTGGCTAAATAATGCCAGCAAGCTGCCATTGAGTGTATGATATACATGGTGACTTCATTTGTGTGAATCTGTTTTCTCTTCCTGTTTCCCTAAGACCATCTTAAATGGAGATGAGAATACTTTGGTGTTTGAAAACCTGAACCCGAACACTCTCTATGAAGTTTCTGTGACTGCCATCTACCCTGATGAGTCAGAAAGTGATGGCTTGAATGGCAGTGAGCGCACATGTAGGTGTTGAGCCTTCAGACCTTGTTATTTTAAAATTAATTTTAATCAAGAGCTATAGCTATATTAGTAATATTTTCCCAAATTCTTCTTTCAGTGCGTGTGGTACCCTTACCTACACCAGGTAAGAATTGAGTTTTCTGAATTGTATGCATTGACCAAATGATGAATGAATGAATGAATGAATGAATGAATGAAAAGTACCGTTAAATCCATTGCAGACAGGCCTTTTGCTTTTAAATTGTAAGTTGTTGATTGGGACTTATTTTAAATAAGACTTTGCTGAAAAAACTTTGCTTAGCTAATATTTGTTAAGGAGTTATTTAGGATTCAATGACCAATTTAGTTCTAAACCTAGAGGTATACAGCTCTATTGATTTCCTAGGGAGCAGTGCATATTTTGTGGGGAGGCATTGTTCTGTGTGCTTACTATGATTCTCAACAATCTTCTTTCAGCTCCAAAAAGTGGCCCACGAAACCTTCAGGTGTACAACGCAACATCTAACAGCTTGACCGTTAAGTGGGATCCTGCTAGTGGTCGTGTGCAGAAATACAGAATCACCTACCAGCCTTCAACAGGCGAAGGCAGTGAACAAACGGTGATTTGTTTTGTAAAAACTGTCACTTGGACAAATTCTACCCTTTCCTCTTCAAACTTCTTTCACCCTCAGTATTTAGTTAGTTATACTTATTATTTTGAGAGATGCAAGATTTGCAGTATTGGATGGAAATATTTGACTCCATCTATGATAGAGACTCAGTGGACGTTTTCATGGGAGACGAGAGTTGCTTTTCACAGTAGCCTCACAGCACCAGACATGTGCCTCAGTGCATCCACATTTCCCTTAAAAACTATTCGAGTTGGATTATTCATGAATATATCTAGATTTTTGAGTCTGTTTAGATTTTCAATCCCTATCTTAATGAAGTGCTGAAAGTTCCCTAAATCTGCATTATTCTGTTTTTTTCTGTTTTTGCATGTCATAAGGTATCTCTTAGATCTGGTGTTTCCAGATCTGCATGCCTGTTCACCTAATTTATACTATTTGTCATTTTTATATTTATCTAAATGGAGGTTCCTGAGAAAGATGGTAGGACTATAAGCTCAGCCTTCATCTTTTTTACCTTCCCAGTCTGTATTTAACAGAGTCCTTGTCCGTTCACCTTGCTGACTTTAGTGGTCTGTCTTTGAACTTTCTCCAGCTTTGTTTTTATGAGATGTGACTAGAACTGCACACGTTATTCTAGCTCACCAGGCACCATGATTGTTACACAGATGGGGGGATGCTTTTGGTGAGGTCCAGTATTTTGTTGACTTTTTGGAGGGCTATAATGTTTCCTCATGTAGCTTTAGAGAGATATGAGTCATTAACCTTCAAACATCTGACTCGCTGAGCTCTAACAAGAGGGTCATATGTCTTAGTTTAGAGGTGTTAGCAGAGGTAGATGTTGGCAGTGGTTAAAGTGGGTTTAGCTGACCCAGAAATCCTCCCCTCCCCACTGTGACTTTTGAGTTGGTCTTTTGAGGTTTCCATAGAACTTGACTTAGGTAGTTTGATACAATTGGATTGAAATATGTTTATTTGAGTTAAATAGGTTATCAGTAATAAACTATACACTAACTGGAATCATCTGGCTTTTATAAAAAGCAAGACACATTTGATAGATTGATATTTTAATGTCAGAAACAGAACTTCCTTTGTCTGTGCCAGGCCAGATTTAGGTAACACTGTGTAGCAAGATAAACTTGACCTTAATGTGTCTCTTAGCTGATGATCCCTTAAGGTTTGTTACTGTTAGGGATCTTTTCATTTCAATGCTAGTCCATCAGCTAATCAAAGGAATGAATCACTGGTGCTAGAATTATCTTGGAGAGCTGGAGAGAAGTAGGCAGACACCCTTCTGCTAACTCATAAGGCTAGTTCTATGAAGTAGATGTTTTCAAATTTGTTAAGTATCAACGGCTTGTACTGACATTGATACTTTTTCTCATCACCTTAAATATTAAATTTATTAAAATTAGTCACTGTAGTTCAACTTGCTTCTGTTAGGATGATTACAGTGCTTCACCGAGGTTTCCTCTGGAATTGGAAGGATGGGTGCAATGTAGGAAACATCTGGACTGTGCTAGCACATCCAGCCGTCCACATGTGCACTCATTGTGGGCAGCCTGCCATTTTCATGCGATTTTAATTAGTATGGCACAAACATCTGAATTCGGTAAACTGTTAACAAATCATACAAATTTTCTTTCAACAAGATAGCTAGATGGCCTTAAGCAATGAGTAAAAATACTGCAAACTCCGTAGTTGGAGGAAATTGAAAAAGCATCATACCACATGGAGACGACTGGGAACTCCGGCCTGAGTGTGTCCTGGCAAAGGGGCCCATCACGTAGTTTACACAGCTAATGCTCTTAGAGTGGCAGTGTTTTGGGGGAACGCCAAAAGCTTTAGATCTTTTGCTGAATCATTTTAATGTGTTTCTAAAACAAATAAAAAACATCTGTAAAAAAAGTAAGAATAATACTGAATGGTGCGGAGCCTCTAATATTGTGCAAGCCTTTGCTATCTCAAAGTTCCTTTGCAGTTCACTGATGATTAATGCCTTTGTGGGAAGAGATCTATGAAATTTCTCAGTGCTGGCGACGAGCAAGTTGAAATATCTGTTTGAGGTCACCATTGTGAGGCTTAGGGTACTTTTTGTGACTTAAGGTGCATAGCTTATATTTAGAATTATACCACAAGATATCTTCTAAACCTTCACTGTAGTGCGTGTTTCCAGATCTTGGCAAGGGTCTCTCTCAACAGCTCCCTTGTAGAAAGAGCTTTTTCTAACAGATGAGTGAGATGGAGAGAACAAGGCTAACACTTACTCCTGTTTTACTCAAGACCACAATAGGAGGACGACAGAGCAGTGTGCTCCTGCAGAAGCTGAAGCCCGACACTCCTTACACCATCACCGTGTCCTCCCTGTATCCTGACGGTGAGGGAGGTCGGATGACGGGAAGAGGCAAGACCAGTAAGTGAACCCAGACTCCTGTGGCTTCTTTATTTTTTTATTTTTAAAAAATATATCTTTATTGATTTCAGAGAGAGGAAGGAGAAGGAGAGAGAGAGAGAAACATCAATGATGAGAGAGTCATTGATCGGCTGCCTACTGCATGCCCCCGACTGGGGATCAAGCCCTCAACCCGGGCATGTGCCCTGACTGGGAATCGAATCCCGACCGCCTGGATCTTAGGTTGATGCTCAACCACTGAGCCAGGCCTGGCAGGGCCCTGTGGCTTTTTAATAATTGCAATTGGAATGAAATCTCATCTTTATCTGGAAACACTGGGGTGACACAGAGTTTTGCTAATCTTCAAAAATGCATTGAAAAGAATATTGCTTTTAATATCCTTGTTTGGAGTTAACTCTCTTTGTGGAGAAAGACACTTAATATTTTCTAGGATTAAAAAAATGCTCTGAGGCCAAACACATCTCATCTCACCACAAGATACTTGTGGTGAGATGAGACATGTACCAAATTATTGCAGACATTCTTTCATTTATTCACTACTTCAACAAATATTTGAGGGGTGCCCATGGTGCAGTGCCTGCTATGTTCTAGGGCTCCTGGGAGAAATCATTGAACCTGCGTTTCGTGTGTGTTTGGCTGTTAGGATCACACTGTGATGCGATTTCTGTGCATTCCAGAACCTCTGAATACGGTGCGGAACCTAAGAGTGTATGATCCGTCCACCAGTACCCTGAATGTCCGCTGGGACCATGCGGAGGGAAATCCTCGTCAGTACAAGCTCTTCTATGCGCCAACAGCAGGTGGTCCGGAGGAACTGGTAATTATTTCCTACAGTGAAAAATTCATGTTTGTTTAAGCTGTAGCTGAATGATTTAAAGTGGAGCTAAAGGCGTTAACTGATTTGTTTTAGCATCGATGACGTGTATATTCATTTATTTATTTTTAAATTTATCTTTATTGTTGAAAGTATTACAGATGTCCCCCATTTTCCCCCCATTGACACCCTCCATCCTGCCCCCATCCTTACCTAGGCCTTCATCACAGTATTGTCAGTGTCCTTGGGTTATGCATAAATGCACATAAGTTCTTTGGTTAATCTCCTCCCACCCCCCACCCACAACTCGACTGAAAGTAGGATAGGACCTTAGTGCCTGGGTGATAAGGGGATTGCGGGGAATTGGGGCTGGGGGAAGTAATCATTCCAGAGGTTCAAAGGGGGAGCCTAGGGTGAGTGTAGGGGTCTGGAGAAGTCTTCATAACCTCTTGTAACAATTTGTATGAGGGCATTATATTCCAATATTGCAGAGAGTGCTTCTTGACTTGGTCTTGAGTTAGGATTTTGAATATTCTATTGTTTGAAGTATTATTTTTTTTTACATTTTTTTAAATCAAGTGCTTTATGTTTTATTAAAATCTTTAGGTACCAATTCCTGGGAATACCAATTATGCCATTCTTAGGAACCTGCAGCCGGATACCCCATACACTGTTACAGTAGTTCCCGTTTACACTGAAGGTGATGGAGGACGCACCTCAGATACTGCAAGGACATGTAAGTAAGAAAGCAGAAAAATCTAGCCTTTTCATTATAAATTTTGCTTTTCTTTATAAAAGCCATATAGGCTCAGTGAAAAAAAAATTAGAAATCTCAGAATAATAAAGTAAAAACAAAAAAGTATCCATAATTCACCTCCTAAACACCATCAACTGCTATTATTTTAGTGTATGAAATAAAAAAATTATAATGGCATTTGTCTTTTGAAATGATAATTTCAAGATTTATAGAAGTGTATACAATCATTAGTATACAGTCATTGGTATACAGTCATTGGTATACAGTCATTAATATACAATCATTAGTATGCCACTTTGGTTATTCTCTTCCACTGATAAAAATTCATTGAACTTTGCTCTGTGCTTTATAAATCTGTGGGAAGCCGTGCTTTGTAATCGGCTGTCTATTGTGAATTGTTGAAGCCTGTTCAGGACATGACTTGACTTGATTGCATGTTACTCTGGTTTGCTGAAGAAGTGCCTTTGGCATTAAAAATCTGTGTGCTTTCCTTTGCCTTTAACATCTTGAAAACTACTGTATAATGGTTTTACTTTTTTTTTTTGTAGTACTGCTTAAAGGTTTTTATATATACTTATAAATATTTCTTTAGCTTTAAAAATATACTTTCTGATGGCTGAAAGGAAGCAAGTATGGATGGCTTCTTTCAGTAAAAGATCAGTGGCCTAGAAAGATGATGCTATTGACTAGGTTACAGTTTGGGGTTAATACTCGGATTTAGTTTATGTTTTTCTAAGTCCCTGTTGGGCAGATAATTGAGAACTGGGGATCTTATTTCCTGTCTTTTGCCTTTAATTTTAATCATAGAAGACATTCATAGAATTGGAGCCACTATAAAACTCCTCCTCTCTGTCTCTCCATTACCTATGTCGGAAAACTGAAGCTTCTTTTCCAGTGTTTTATTCTTTATCCCTTGTCTCTTTACGGCCAACCCAGTATTACTACAATTATTAGCTTGTTTTTACAGGCAGCAACCTTGCTTCCATATAGATGAAGGCCATAATTCACTAACGTTGGGTAAATCTGGATTTGGATAGTTTAAATCTGCTTTTGTATATAGATAATTAGGAGTTTAAGGAGGAGAGTATTTTGTCCTTTTATAGAGTGTAACGTCTGGAGAAGTGATAACAAAAGCTCAACATGCATAAACAGACTTAGAAATATGCATTGGCTTTTCCTTCCGCAGTGGTGAGAGGGCTGGCGAGAAACGTCCAAGTGTACAACCCTACGCCCAACAGCCTAGACATTCGCTGGGACCCTGCCCCGGGGCCTGTGCAGCAGTATCGCGTTGTGTATACTCCTGTGGATGGCACGCGACCCTCGGACTCTGTAAGTAACTTTACCGTCTTAGAGCTCAGCAAGTGAATTTTATAGATTCTACTACGCCTCCTGCATGCTGTTGGCCCAGAACAATAGCCAGTTGTTGGAATGGCACCGAGTCTCAGGGAAACTTCGTTTCCTGATGAATGTAGGCTCATGTTTGTGTCATGTCGAGTAGCTGTGAGAATGCAAACCACAGACATGCCAGAGTATAGTGATGAAATGATTGCTTTTGCTGAATTAAGGCAGGTGTCTTAATTATAAAATTAGTTAGCAAAAGTTAATTTTGGGGAAAGTGCAAATTAGCAATATGAGTTAAAAACCCCAGTAATAAATGCAAATCATTGCTAAACCTTGTCAATGTGGGCTTTTGTTTTAAAGTACAAATGTCTTATTATAAAACTGCCTTAGAGCATCCCTTCATACAAATTGCCCAATTTATCCTCAATTCATAGTACCATGTAGTTTTGTAAGTAGATTAATAATTTAGAAATCAGAAATTACTAATATGAATAAGGACAGTATCAGAACACATAAGAAAAGTAAATTTATAGACTAACATTATTTACAAGTCTTTATAAAAATAAACAATAATGATGAACAAAGATAAATGATGAATAATACATGTGTTTTGTAAGAATATCAGTCTGCATGTCCTTGTGTATATAGGATATATTCAGACAACATTGTCCTTATCTATTGCATAGAGTTGCTCTCTATTTTAATACAAAATTTCCCCCTCACCAGTGTAGAAGTCTCACGTGTATCTAACTTCAGGGGGAGTGTTCTTCGGGTTACTATCATGAGCCATGGATGTTATATTTGATAATTTTTACCATAAACATAAATGCAAGATTATTGAAGCTACTGAAGTCAAGTGGGAACTAACTTTGGAGAGGAAATTTTTGAGGCTAAATTACATCTAACAGTTGTGGGCAGATCTCAGGAAGAAGCACAGTAGTTGGCCTCTGACATGTCTGGGCTCAGCCTCTTATTATCAAAGTTATTATGCTGACTGCTAAAAGACTTGGTAAGCCTTTGGGTTGTCATCAGGCAGAATTTGGCATTTCCTCCCCTGCAGGTTGTGCTGCCAGGAAATACCCGCACTGTGCACCTGGAGCGGCTGATCCCGGACACACAGTATTCCGTGAACATCGTGGCTCTCTACCCGGACGGAGAGGGGAACCCCAGCCCCGCCCAGGGCCGAACGCGTGAGGCAGAAATCCCCCCCTGCCCCCGTTCCCTCCCCCCCAGCTGGTAGGGCTCTCTGAGTGCGTGAGCAGTGCTGCTTAGCAAACACCAGAGCTGGGCCTCTTATCTTCCATTAAACAGGAAGCCGTTATAGCCGTTTCTTTCCCAGCCTGTACATTTAGGTTCAAACTTAATTTTATGTCACTGGAAGTTTGGTATGTAACCAAGCTCTGAAATGTAGCACTTTCTACGGTTAATGTTTTCACATTAAAACCATAGAAGATGTGTGTTTTATCATAGGGAGTAAACACCTTAGTGAAAGGTGAAACACTTGAAAGTAACTTCCTTAATCTGACCCAGTTAAATTCTTTCATACTCCTCCCTCCATCCCCAGGTCTGTCATGCTCACAGGCAAGCAAATGACTCTGTTGTATTTTATTTGTTTAGAACCTCGAAGTGCAGCAAGAAATCTGAGAGTCTTTGGGGAGACAACCAATAGCCTCTCTGTGGCCTGGGATCATGCGGATGGGCCAGTTCAACAATATAGAATCATTTATTCTCCCACCGTTGGAGATCCAATTGATGAATATGTGAGTCTGATTCTCACTTATTTGAGCATTTTGTAACCTGTCCTGGTCGGAGGGTAAAATTAAGCTTTCTTCTTTAGGACCTTGCTAAGATTAGAGTTGAGTCCTTGACTCTTGTGTGTCAGTTACATTCTACATGACTTTCTCTGATGTGATATTGGGATGTCTTGAATGTGCCTAGTATGACCTTCCATACTGCAGAAAATCGACATCTTTGGGGCTTATTTTTATTCTAAATACAGGTTGAAAAAACTGTCTTATCTCATGCAATGCATATTTCTAATCATCTAATTACACCATAGGAATTAAGTCTGGTGAAACATGATATAAATTATTTTGAGCTACCTAAGTTAATGTTCAAATGCTGTGACTGTTCAAATCTTACCTTTTCTTTAAATAAAATTTACAAGGTCTTCCTTAAATAGCCATGCTAATTGATCTCTCTTCTCTCAAAATTTAATATTTTTCAGCATGCTTTGGTTTTGGAATATACATACTCTAATATTAGCTTCAAACTTTTTGAGTGTCACCTTTTATCTCCCTAGAACCAGATTCAAGTTCCTTATAGCATAGCCTTCACTATGCATATCCATTTGTTATGTATGGAAAGAGTCAGCACTTCCTTTAAAGTTCAGTGATAGTTGAGTGGAAGATTACACGCAATGCTGGTTGTAAAGCGGTTTGGTCTATGGTTTGCAGCCATTTTGCTACATATACTCTCTTAGATCATTCTCCTTCCATTATCACTATATTATAAAATATTTCATCTATTTGAACTTGATATATTGAGCTTTAATTTAAGCCCCTGTTTTTATTAATTTGAAACACATGTAATTGCCATTGAGTGTTTCTTATCAAAATGAGACAGCAGTGTTGCCACACTTAGTTTGCCGAAGCAGAGGTGCTCCTGCCTTAGTGTTTGTTCAGCCTTCCCATGTACAACTATGCGGTTTCCCTTCAGTTTCTGAGAACTGTAAAAATATAATTTCTTCTCCCAATTCACCCTTTTGTAAGCAAGAAACTCTATTCGGGGAGTGACTGGCAAAAATGATTCACATTGTTTATGGAAGCAAAGCTTAGGGTTGAAAGGGAGACTGAGAGATCTAGCTGATTCCTTTCCTCTTCCTGGAGGCAGTTTAATGTACTTTCCATTTCTTCTTCTTCACCTAATTAGTATTAGCCAAGCTGCTACTCTTGAGAGCAGAAACCCTCACCAATGTATCTCCAGTGGCTGGTGCCGTGCCGGGCTCACGTGGGCACTTGGTCCATACTTGTTGAAGGGGTGCAGAGAAACGTGGCAGGGACCGTGAGCGGTGGAGACGAACGTACTACGGAGCGCTGCAGTCTCAGGGCGCGCCCCGAGGCGCTGTGCGCGGCCACCGCTTCCACCCTCACAGCCTCCTTCGAGGGGCTCCGCCGCAGGGCTGCTAAATGGCTAACCTGGGATTGGAGCCCGGAGGTCCGACTCTTAAGCCATCCTCCCCCAGCGTGCACAGGCAATGGGGACGGCCTGCCTGCCCACGAGCTCTTGTGTGACAAAAAGAAAATATGAAGCAAACATTACTGTTTATGGGAATCCATGAGGCAATATTGTCTTTTGATCTGGAAGTCCTCTAGCTGATAATAAACTTATGATTTAACTTCCCCTGTAGACCACAGTCCCAGGCAGAAGAAACAATGTGATATTGCAGCCCCTGCAGTCGGACACGCCATATAAAATTACCGTTATTCCTGTTTATGAAGACGGAGATGGTACCCATCTAACAGGAAATGGGAGAACCGGTAAATGCCTTTCACCTTGTACAATCCTTAAGTGTTGCCTTCACCAGTGCATCTCAAATACCACGTTGGAGCTGCGTTAACATTTACATTAGACATGGAATCTTGTCAAAACGATATGAGAACAGAACTTGTATTTTCACTGTTTCAAGGTCCACTTAAAAGAAGAAAAAGATGACAAAAATCTGCATATTTTGTTTTGCTTGAGATAGTTTTATTTCTCCTTTGGAAAACCATTGCGTATTCTTTGAATATTGTTTTCGTTTGTGTGGTATTCGTTAAGCCTGTAGCTGTTAACTCAGCCAGTTTAATATAAGCAAGGAACACTCCATCATGAGAGAATCTTAGTCAGATAAGTGAGATGATTAACATTTATCTTCTCTCTACAAATGTAGCTTTTTTTTTTTTTCTTAAAGTGTATATTTTTTCTGTTGTACCAAGTAATTTACAAAGAATTACCAGTAATTCTGGCCCCCCTTTCGAGGCTACACTGGCGGCGGTTGCTTAAGGTTTAGAGCAAGGGTTCTCCAGTTTGGTTGCTCGTGGAATCACCTGAGGAGCTTTAAAAAATGCTTTGCCGGGGAGCCAGCCCCAGAGTCACTGATGTAACTGGTCTGAGGTGCGGCCTAGGCCTGCTGATGTTCTAATGTGCAGCCA
The DNA here is from genome assembly GCF_054644295.1 of Miniopterus natalensis. NCBI lineage: Eukaryota > Metazoa > Chordata > Mammalia > Chiroptera > Miniopteridae > Miniopterus > Miniopterus natalensis. The sequence continues at coordinate 35,473,994 of NC_142085.1, read as the reverse complement.
AGAGTGAGAGCCACTGCTTCAGCATAAACGCATGCTAGGCTACAGGTGTGGTTTCGGTTTCTTGTAAATATTGGCATTCCCTTTTTTCATTTTGTTCAGCATGATTTGAGGATCCTTACTACACTCAGTTGCCGGTACTCTTTCTGTGCTTAAATGATCTTGACAACATTACAGAATTTGGGAGAGGTACCATTCGAGAGCTCTTAAGAGAAAAGCAGGACTAGAATTGTTTCAGCTCAGTCGCTCAAGGCCAGAAATTTATATATTTATTGATGTCTATTGTCTACAAGGGCTGAGGCAATGGAGACTCAGTTTAGTGATTTTAATTTAAAATCAAGATGATTTAATTTAACAGCTTCTCATTTTTTATTTGCCTTTAGGTTTTAGAATGTATTTTGATACTTTCCTGGGGAAATGGCATATTTCAGAATTTTATGCTTATCAAGATATATAAAAATATCTTTCTTAGATATTGAATTTTCCAGGAAAGCTCAAAGCCATTTCTAGTTTTTCTTATGAAAAAGTTTTCAAGTTGAATTCCTTATTTGTGTAATTCTATGAGTAATAACTCAGCAACTACTTAACATACTGCCTAACAGCGTTGGTTTTACAGCATGTGGAGTTGGAGGCAGTGCCTGTGAAGGTTTGAGGATGAACTCTGGGTTATGTGGGTGGAGAATAGAGCAGTGCTGGGAAAGAACACATTTTAGTCACTAGCTAGCTGTGTGGTCTTGGGCAAATCATATCTTATTTATGTGATAAGGTGGTTGGACGAGATAGTGTTTAAATTGCTTGTTGGCTAAAATAATCTGTAATCTATAACATTCTAAAAGTGGTATGAGATTTCTTATTTTCTTTCATTCTGCATCATATAACATACCAGCTCTGGGAATCATCAGCTCCTGAGTCCATTTGAGTTTCAGTTTGAATTTGGAAAACCCCTAAGCTTTCTGTTGAACATTTAAATAGCTTTTGTTTTCTGGATAAGGAATTTATGGGATATTATTAAATTTCTTTCTTGGGGATGTACTATCAGTATTTATAATTGATATTCAAGTTCTGTGTTCTCCCTGTGTGTCCATGCAAGGTCAGTAACGTGTGCCAATACTTGTTTGCAGTGGGACTGCTTCCGCCTCAGAACATACACATCTCTGACGAATGGTATACAAGATTCAGGGTATCCTGGGATCCTTCACCCTCTCCGGTTCTTGGATATAAAATTGTGTATAAACCAGTGGGTAAGGAAGCACCTTTATCATCATAGACATGCACTGGAGAGTTATTTGGGTATGAGAGTATTCTTTTTCCATCTCCAGTAATTAGATTCTACTGACCATTCAGTTATCATCTTAACTCCTCTTTGATCAGAGGTAATGTTTCCAGAAATAGCATTTTAAGGCAATGGTCTCAAGTATCATTGTTACTATGGGTGTAGGTGAAATTCTTATTAATTTGCGTGACTAAAAATTTTACCTGGTCTGTAAAATTGTACCAATTGAAGGTGTTTTGTTCAGACATCCTATGTGTAATTGTGATTATGAAATAATGTGTATTTAATGAATACAAACTTCTGTATTTTTCCCATTATGTCAAGGTTTTATTCCATTTGGGAGCATACATATTTTAGCTTATTTATGACAGGCTTGCTTTGAACTTCCCATTGATATTTTCACCTAAATGGATATCACCTTTATTAAATTATTTGCTGTATTTCTATGTACTGTCTATATGCTAAGAACAGTGGGGAAAAATGTTCTGTGTACCATATATGCTAGGGCATCTTCCATGAACCCAGGAATGGCATGAACTTGCTGAAATTTCCTAGAAAATTTTCCTAGAAAAACAGAGGGTAAGACAAAGGGAAGGTGAACTTGAGTAAGAAATGGAGAGAGAACTTAATGGAGGAGAAGCTATCAGGAACTGAGGACCTTTACTCACTAAACTTATGAAATGAGGTCCAAGATGGATGTTCTTAGATCATCTCTACAATACATTGAAAAACATTAATTTAGCACCTATTATGTGCAAAGCACAATGCTGGCAAAGTGAAGCTTAGAGAAGAGGCTTGAGACTCTAAGGTAGTTGATGGTGTGATTGACTTACTCATTAAAGGAACATTGATTGCCTCCTGCTACATTCCAGGTACTGTGCTATGCTTTGAGAGTCAGAGGCTAAAGAATCCAGTCTCTGCTTACTGTTTTTTCTTCACCATATAATGTGGCTTGTGCTACAGTGAGCAAGTGCACATGGGGCCTTGGAATAAATGGTGTTTGTACTATCGTTTGAGTATAAGTTAAGACATTTTGATTTTAAGAAAAATTTGAGATTAGTAATGACATATACCTATGTATTTTTGTGATTGTTATTAAAGGTTCCAATGAGCCCATGGAAGTCTTTGTTGGAGAAGTGACATCTTATACTTTACACAATCTCAATCCCAGCACCATCTATGACGTAAATGTTTATGCTCAGTATGATTCTGGACTCAGTGTCCCCCTGACGGATCAAGGCACTACATGTGAGTCATGTGTCTTTCCATGGTTGTAAGAAAAAGTGTAGCACAACTTACCAGTTCAGCCCGTTTTAATTTTATTTCTTCTTAACATACGCACGTTTCCTCTGCATTAAGTAAGTGATCAGCTAAACAAATTGATAGGTAATATAATTCAGTATACAAAAATATATATGATGAGATATATTTAGTTCACAAAAATACTGTATTTTGACTTTGAAAGAAAAATTATGATTTCATTTCATCATGAATGATCTGTAGAATTAGAGTTGGGATGTTATGTAGTTTTTCTTTACATTTGATGTTAAAACCTATATTACCCAAATACATTGATTTAATTGAAAGTTTTCACAGAAATGCCATGCCTATGATTTAACCCAGATAGATTTTGTTGTCACCAATTGCTTTAATAATGATTTAAAAACTTAGCAGATTGCCTTTCAGGATATCTCTTTTTCCATGAGATGTCTTTGACATTTGTAGTGTTGAGAGGGCCTATGAAGAATTTCTTCCCTCTTGAAAATCAGTGATAGAAAGGGAGACCTGTTTTGTCTGTACCACAGTTTCATGTATGTTTCATGTATATTTCTTATAAGGAAACACAGCAAGATTTTAGACTTTTTTTTAGCCATAGTGGATGTTTTAAAATTCTGTTATGATTTTTAAAAAGTATGTTCTTCTGCCTTTATTTACAAAATAAATCTATCATCTTTCTTTATTTTGTAGTGTATTTAAATGTGACCGATCTGAAACCTTATCAGGTCGGGTGGGATACATTCTGTGTCAGATGGTCACCTCACCGGGCAGCCACCTCCTACCGGCTGAAGCTAAACCCTGCAGATGGTATGTGTGCAAAGCAAGAAGGAGCTGGCGCTCATAGTAGCAACATTTTTAACTTCAGTAAAGAAGATGCCATTTTGTTTACAAAGTTATGTATAAAATGTCTTTCAATGTAATGGATGATGACATTGGCATTCTCCCCTGTTGGCATGATCAGGAACCCGAGGACAGGAAATCACAGTGCGTGGATCCGAAACCAGTCACTGCTTCACTGGCCTTTCACCAGATACTGATTATGGCATCACTGTTTTTGTGCAGACCCCAAACCTCGAGGGTCCCGGGGTCTCTGTCAAAGAACACACCAGTAAGTTTTTGAGTAATCTGGGATGTCTCTGGAGGCTTCAGAATGGAATGCCCTTGGGGTGGGAGAGGTAATGGACTCCTGTGGGGACCCTTCTCTGAATGAGCAGCAGTAAGATGATGCAGTGATGGCCGGTCTAGAAGGTGGAGGCTCTGGCTGGTTCAGGAGCTTTACCTGCAGGAAGCCCATGTTCTCCTGTTACAGTTTGTGTTAGTTTAAGGAAAGGGCGAAAGGAGGGAGATAATGACTCTAGCAGACAGGGAGAAGCTGATATGCATCTCTATTAGTGACTTTTACTCCTTTGACCCTATCTGAAGGCCTTACGAATCCTGAATCTTGAATCACCCTTTGAATCTTGGCTTTGCTTTGTGTAGCTATAGCCAATGTTAAATGACTATCGATGATACCAAATTTGGGTAAAATAGAATTCCTAGTGTGTCTGTGCCAATGAGACTTGATATGTCATCAAGGATTTAAATTGCTCTTAAAACTTACCTTCTGTGATATGAAATGTGCACATACTGTGTTTTTCTAATTATTATTTTTAAAATTCTAGCCTTAAAACCAACAGAAGCCCCTACAGAGCCACCCACACCTCCTCCCCCTCCCACAATTCCACCCGCTCGAGATGGTAAGTACAGCTGATTTGGCAATTTAATAAGTAAGAGGGGATTTATCGCCTTCTTACTTATGCAGCCTATATATCATTTACAATTGATACAGAACATTTTTTCATTTATTACTCTTATTGAAGATTAGATTAAAAGAAAAGATTGCCAGTCATTTGTTTCCCCCCTCCAGGCACATTTTGATGTGAATAGAATCAGTCATAAACCACTTCAGCTCTTCAGTTGGAACTTTTTCCCCTTAATTTTGCAGATCAGTGTCTCACAATACCTTACATAGTCCCTGGTCACAGGGCAGGCATTTTTTTCTGAGGGCTGCTGGCATTAGTAGAAGCCATGGATCTTTTTGTTTATATCTGCAAGCTAACTCCTGGGCCTTTGGCTTTGGAAGTGCTGGTTTCTGACTTGAGAAGTGCCCTGGATTACACAAAGCCAGAACATTTCTATTTACTAAAGTCAGAGGCATAATCGTCACTTGAAACACTCACTATGAAAGCTGGTCTCTCAGTAATTTGGGGCAGTTCTCTGTGCTTTATCAAATTAAGTTTAAACTAATTAACTACTGGTTTATTTATTCCCCCACATGCTGTTTTCAGAGTTTAACTGAAAGCATGTCAGATTTTAAAAGTATTTTTCTTTTATCTTAGAAGGCTCTAGACTAACACAACTTCTTTAAACCTATTAAATAAGATAAAAATTAAAAGTGTATTATTATAGGGTAAAACAATAATGGGTTTCTTTAAATTAGGTTGTTGAAAGAAATTCAGTAAATAATCTTGGCTCAAGTTTTTTTAAATACTTTATTTTGTAGAGCAGCTTTATGTTCACAGCAAAATCGAGCAAAAAGTACATGATGTTCCCATATATACCCTGCACCCTCACAGGCACAGCCTCCCCCAGCATCAGCCTCCCCCAGCCGAGTGGCACATTTGTTACAATCCATGAGCCTATATTGACGCATCATTATCACCCAAAGTCTATAGTTTATATTTGGGTCTACTCTTGGTGTTGTACATTCTACATGTTACGTTTTTATTTTCAGAATTTTTTTTAGCCTCCAAGTCTGAAGATTCAATTAAAGATATTTATTTTATTTCATCCCTTCCTTCCCTCCGTATAATTCTAGTGACCTAATTTAAAATTAAAAGACACTTTATTTGCACCAAATCTTTGATAAGTATATGCAACATTTCTGAACTGTTAAGTTCTGGACCTTGTTGCTTTTCATTTCGTTTCCTCCTCATTTATTATTTGAAGCTACTTGGAGAGTTCCATGAGGAAAGAGCATATATCTAAAGAGATGAAGTAATTAATTCCAGAGCAGAAACTGAGGGCCGATTAGACAGTGCCTCTCACACTTCATTGTGAGTAGGAACCGTCTGGGCATCTTGTTATTGCTGATTCCGATTCAGGAACTCTGGGACAAGGCCCAGGATTCTGTGAGTCCAAGAGGCTTCCCAGGCGATGCTATTGCCGCGGAACCACACTTTAAGTATCAAGGTGTTAGACTACATTTCTCAGTTGTGTAATTTCACTTGAATGATTCATGAGATTTGGGGCTTCCTTTGTGTTTTTTTTTTTTTTTTATTTCTCCAGTATGCAAAGGGGCCAAGGCAGATATTGTATTCTTGACCGATGCCTCCTGGAGTATCGGGGATGATAATTTTAACAAAGTGGTAAAGTTCATCTTCAATACTGTGGGAGCCTTTGATGAAGTCAATCCCGGTGGAATTCAGGTCGGTGTCATTTCATAGGTGGATATTCACTTGTAATGTCTTCTGTTTCCCTCGAACTTCTCTTTTCAAGCAGAAAGGCTTTTCAGTATAAATTATGTTTTGACTTTTGTTATTTGATATTTTCATTACATATATATTTTTGGGAGGGAGTTGGGTGTAAATGATAAATAAGCAGAAAAATAAATGTTTCTTTAGGTATTCTCTTTGGCTAGATGATATTCTTGTTGAAGAATTTAGGGGATTCTGACTCTAACTTCCTGCTTAAAACTCTTACAATGATACACTTCCATAAAAGGTCAGCTGATGTTCTGGAAAGCAAATGCATTGTGATTGTCACACTCTGTTAAGTCAGAGGATTCTGTGATGAACAGTGACTGGAGTGGGCGTGTGGAACCCCGCCGTCCCCTCTGTCATGGCATTGCAGATATTACCTTGATCAGAAGAATGGCCATTGTTGAGTCAAAGGATATTTCATTTGTTTTCCTAAAATAACTACCAATTATCTTGCTGTGAAATTACTCCAAAAGTATTTGTTTTACTGGAGTAGGAACTTAGAGAAGTTTATCTTTCCATGAGAGGCTTCGAAGAATAGTTCACCATATAGATGTAACCTACCTGTAAATTTGAGAATCTCCTCACTACTCTCAGTAAACCAATGAACTGAATACTCAGGTTCAGTGACTCTAAACTATTATTTTTTTTTGGCTGGGGGCAGGGTGTGTATGTCTTCCCAGGCTCCCATGAGAATCTGATAAAAGCTATTATTAGCTATTTCTTGGATTCTGCAAACTTGAAGATCCACTTAAAATTCCACCCTTTCTGGAGAGGCTTTCTCAATGGCTTTAGGCATTCCATGCTCCTGAAGGATTTTGTCTGGATTACTGTTATAGCAAGTGTCACTTTGTATGGTCATTACTGTGGCAACTGTCTTCTATCTAACTCATTGACTCCTTAAGGCAAAGGACTATATTGTATTATCCTTCTTCTGAATTTTTTTCTTTCCTTCAGTCCTCTTGATGAATTTTCTTCTTTACTTTGACAGCTTGTACTATTCATGTGGCATCTTAGAGACATTATGAAAATAAGAGATTTTAACACAGACCATAAATAATTTCATAAAGAAATCATGTCTTCTTTTATGGAAGAGTACTTTATGGAATAGAATAAATTTCAAATCCCCAAATAACCCTGTGGATATTATTCCAACCCAAGAAGAGTAAAAGGTCAGGCCAGTTATACTCTCAATTTAATGTGTCAACAGCTAAGTCATTTTCCCTTCCTTTTAGAAATTTAAGATATCTAATAAAAAATAATAAATAGCTATAATATTTTATTAACTTCTATGTGCCAGCTACTTGGCATACATGATTACTGCACATGTCTTTAAAACAACCCTAGAAAGTGAGTATAATTATCTCCATTTTTTTCTGTTGAGGAAACCAAAGCCCAGAGCTGTCGGGAACTTGCCCAATGTCACAAGACTACTAATTGGCAGAGCTAGGATTTCAGTCCAGTGATTCCTGACTACAAAGTCTGTACTCTTTCCACTAAATCACACTGCCACTAAGTTTGTGATGAGTGCTGTTTATTATCACACATGCAATATTTTTATATTACTCTAAAGAATGGATGTGGTCAGTGAGAAGGAGCAGTTGACTGTGAAACCAATTGCTTAGCAACATTCGAGTTCAAGATGGTGCCTTCTCATTTTTAATTTTGGAACCTCACTGCTCCCTGATTTTACCCATCCTTTCCTATGTCCTGGAGAAAGGTACCATGTGAATACAGTATATTTACATTTTAATATCAATTATTGTTAATTTCATTGAAGATTAGAAATTAGACAACTTAATGAGACAACAGTAGTCAGTGTTATGATACTAGCTATAAAGAACTTATAATACAGTCAGGTCTGAGACACTTTTTTCCCCTATTCTAAAACTAGAGGAATCACTCGAAAATTGAAACAGAAAAAGACATGACTTACCCTCACCAAAAACCACATTTTCTTTCAGGTCTCATTTGTGCAGTACAGTGATGAAGTCAAGTCTGAGTTCAAGCTGAACACGTACAATGACAAGGCCCAAGCCCTTGGGGCCCTCCAGAATATTAGGTACAGAGGAGGAAACACAAGAACAGGTACAGTTGATCTGAGTATATGTAGCCTTTCACTCTTCAAAGAGTTTGGAGTGGAAGAACTGGGTTTACCATCTCGTTCTAATATTCAAATTCTTATCAGCTGGGCATGGCTCTTGGCATTTGGATAGTTTGCATTGAGATGACACTAAAATGTTTCTTGCCACACTATACAGGTAAGGCTCTCACATTTATCAAGGAAAAGGTCTTGACCTGGGAGAGTGGCATGAGGAAGAATGTCCCCAAAGTGCTGGTTGTGGTCACAGACGGTCGGTCACAGGATGAGGTCAAGAAAGCAGCTTCTGTCATCCAGCAGTCAGGTAAGTCCAGGTGTGAATGTGATGCCTTGTGATTGCACTAATTATTTTCACAGTTTTAAATGTTTAGGAATGATTGCAAGAAACCCCAAATTGCTCATTTTACTTTATTGTTCTTTTTGAATCTGTACTTCATACTCTTACAAGATTAGTTTATATTTAATTATGGAATGGTTTTATAATTGCTCAGAAATAACATGGTGTATATTCTTTGTGTAAGATGTGACTCAGGGTCTGTCAATGAGAAAACTAAATTTCTCATGGCAGCTGGAAGGCTACAGAATGCAATAATGGGATGATCCTAGGGCAGACTTCCTGCCATAGCAGAAGTGAGTCTTGATGCTGGTTCCTGTGCAAGGAGAAACAAAGGAAAGCCTTCACTTTAGCACAGCCCTGCAGATGCAGGCTCAAAGCAGATTACTGAAAGGTACACTGCACAGGAGGAGCAACCAGGCCTCAGGGACATGTCTCTGGGATATATCTTGGCAACCAAACATCCTGAGTGCCTCTTGGCAACACTGCCCTTTGGATTAGTTATTTACCATTATTAGAGATGAAACAAGGTCTTTCCAGAACTTGCATTAACACCCTCTCCACAACACCCCCAGGGTCCAAGGTGGACATATGTTATGCATTATCTATTGTAGTAATTGCAAAGTACTTGGTTACATGGAACTGCACTGATCTTTTCATAAATTATTGCTACTATGTTATGCACTTTGAGCAGATTTCAGCATATTTCCTGCTCCTAACTGACTTAAGTTTGGGGTTATGAATGCTTACTCCTAATGTTACCTTATTCATACCTAATTATGTAACTAATTCCTTACATAGTTATTTTTTTAACAGTCAAATCAAGCTTTTAGAGTGAAAACTTTGTTTATTTATATTAACCTAAATAAATGAAAATTATTGCCAGTGGGAATTGTAGATTCCGTTTTAAAAGTGAACAGAATGCTGCCTTTGAGCTTGAGTTTGTTAAGAATCAGTTTCAAGAGTCAATAGTTTTTATTAAAGAAAAATCTTTATTGTTGAGAGTATTACTCCCCCCTCCCCAGTTGTCCCCCTCCACCGGAATCCTGTCCCACATCAGGCTTTCACCACCTTATTGTATGTGGCCATGGGTTATGCATATAAATTCTTTGGTTACTCTCCCCCCCCCCCTTCCCTCTGAGAGTCTTCAGTCTGTTCCACGTTTCTATTCCTCTGGTTCTATTTTATTCACCAGTTAATTTTGTTCATTAGAAGGAATCAAAATTTTAAATGAGCCCATTCTTGGTTTCTGAGTCACATAAGCTTAAAATGTTAATGATGCCTAAAAGAGCTGTAGAATTCATGGGCATATCAGGACTCTAGATCTGTGGCAGGAAATGTGCACCATGTTGTATTTTTCTGCTGTAAAAATGTTTGCCTTGTGTTAGGGCTTTATTCTAGGAAATCCAATTAATTAAATTTTATAAGCCAGAAAATAGGAAGACCTGGGGAAACTACATATTCACTAAAGAGAGTTTATGTCAATTAAAAGGACTTGCTGCATACACTGAGAAAAGACAGCATCGATTCTAAGATTTTATTTTGAGTTGTTTAAACAATAAAAGACGGGGAACGGGCTTCGTCATTCACTCTGCAAACGCTGCTTCGCAGGGTTCAGTGTCTTTGTCGTGGGCGTGGCTGACGTTGAGTACAACGAGCTTGCCAACATCGCCAGCAAACCCAGCGAACGGCACGTGTTCATTGTGGATGACTTCGAATCTTTTGAGAAGATAGAGGACAACCTCATTACCTTTGTCTGTGAGACTGCCACCTCGAGTAAGTCACCATCCACATGGGTTCATAATCTCACTTGTTTTGAAAAATAACTCCTTGGGAGGCCATTCCCTGTCTCATATGGGATCAAGTCTGTACATAAATAGATCCTGGGAAATCCCCAGAGAACCTGATGAATCATTGTTCCTATTGAGATTGTGCTCAATGTGTGTTTGTCAGAAGCCCATTTTAAGCTTTGAAGATGTAATATATTCCTTATATGGAAATCAAGTGTTTCATACATGCTTTTCCCACCATCCCAATGCCTGTGACATTTGAGTAAATTAATCGTCAGCTTTAGGAATGCATTTGTAGAAGCATTGCCGTGAGAGGAAGGTTTTTCCCTGTTAGTAATCAATTGGTATCTGTTCTGTCAACATGCATGCTTTGAGTAATGAAAAAACTGACTTGTACATGTGTGCTCCACAGAAATTCATTTGGCTCCCATTTGTTTTTTTGGGTGTAGATTTTTCTTGTTATACCAAGATCTGAACTTCAACTCTTAAAATACAGTGAAGGTTAAAACATTGATTATTTTTGTCAATTTATCTTCTTCTCCATCCATTAGCACTGGTTCTTGATATTAGATTATGGAGACATTTATGTGGTTAGTCTAGACTCTTGATCCTAGGCAGGGCTATGCTTTACAAGTGTTACATTTTCCCCTATTAAACATTATATTAGAACCTTAGAACTCTGGGAGAGGTGGCAACAGTCAACCATGGTCAGTGCTTTACTATGAACACTGATCTTGAAGCTCGGAAAGGAGCCGTACCGGTGAAAGGTGGGTAGGGAGCTACAGTTGTCTCACTTCCACTCCTGGTGGTCCTGAAAGCCACTTTCTGGTAACCCTGCCTCCGTGGGGCCACGGATGAAAACTACTGGACACTTGTCATTGTTACCAGATGTTTGGTAGGTAGCATGAGGCTCTGGGGAGTGGCAGAGAAGAGAAGAAGGTTGGATAAGGGCAAGCTCTTCTTGCTTTTGCAGAAATCTGAAACTCCCTGAATAAAAAAAAGTTCTTTGATCTATTGTAAAACATCTGAATTTTCCCCCCTTTAATTGTATTTTACTAGTCTTAAGAACATTGTTGAATTCTAACTGGACTGGAGATCGTTCATAAAACATTGTTAACACTGGCCAATAGTATAATTTCTCCTACGCATGGGAAGTGTACAGGAAATCAGTTATAAACGATTAGATCGATGTTTGTTTTTATAAACGTGTGAGCAATTTCATTACTTGATATACGTATGTAGCTACTTTCTGTCCATATACACTGTTTGCGTATTATGTTGGTGAATCATACTTATAGAACACTGTATTTTGCAGGTTGTCCTCTCATTTATTTGGATGGCTACACCTCACCAGGTAAGATTGACAAACTTGGGCTAATTTTATTTCTGGATCTAAGCAATAAAGTAATGTAAATGACCTCACTTCAATATTTTCTCTTCTAATGTAAAGGCTTTAAGATGCTTGAAGCGTACAACCTGACGGAGAAGAATTTTGCTTCGGTCCAAGGAGTGTCTTTGGAGTCAGGGTCTTTCCCCAGCCACTCCTCCTACAGGCTTCAGAAGAACGCCTTTGTGAACCAGCCGACCGCGTAAGTGCGACCACAGGAGCTTCGCTTGCTCATAATGGGCCAGGCGTTTTTTGAGGCTCTTGGAATCTTTGCTGACTTCTTGGAATCCTGGAACTTTAGATTTGTCAGAAGACTCCTCAGGGATGACCTAGCTTCATTTCCTTAAATACGTTTGGGTGAAGTGTCTCCCAGCAGGTCGCCCAGGAGACGGAGACTCCAGCCGTGCTCTTCTCGCACCTGGAATCTCCTGCTGGCTCTGCAGCCCTGTGGGTTCCTGGCCCCTCTGAGTCTAAGGCTGGGATCGCAGCTCTGCTTTGTCTAAGGAGCTGCTGAAACAGGAAGGCAGCTTGTTATTGGGAAGGTTTCCCCCTGTGGGGCAGGGGGCCGGTGCCGTGAGTGCGGGAGGAGGGCCACGTCCTTCTGGGCGCCTCGGGCCCTCGGAGACGAGAGGCCGCGCGCAGCCTGCCCGCGAGGCCCTGGCGCTCTGCTGCTAGCTCTAGATGCTATTTTACTCCAGGAGAGTTTGCACCTGGGACCGATAACCAGACCATGTATTTTTTATTCATTAGAATGAAAACATTTTAATCTTGAGAAGTATGCGTTTGGCAACTTAGGGGGAGAAAAGAATATGAAGAAATAAAGCTTCCAGTAACTTAGCACAGGGTCAGAAAATGCTGCCTGAAATTCGAAACGCTCTGGGAAAGCTGACGGAAAATTCAGACTAAAACCGAAACTGGTTTCTTTTAAGGAAGCAGAGATGGTATTGTAGTTTGGCCGCACCGTGAGTTCCTGACTTGGATGGTCAGCCACACTGGGCCCCGGTGTTAGTTGTCTCAGTGAACCTTCCAGCCCTGTGCTGAGCTCCCAGGCCCCTCGAGGTCGGCACCCACCTTTCACCCCCTGACAGCCCGCCCGAGTGTCAGGCTCATGGCCCAAAGGAGCGCCAGTGCAATTCAATTTTTTTTTCACTCGTTGACTGAGAAAGAGGAAGAAAATTGGGCAAGGTTAGACATCAATTAATACAGAGAAGATATTATTTTTAACATGGGATATTATGAAGATAGTAGGTTTTTGAAGACACACAAACTATTATTCTAACTTGCCCAGACACGTGTTTTAAGAAGCAGGGCAGCATTATATTCCAGGAGCACCAGTGGTGTGGTGCAAGGACTGGAAACCTCAAGAGACACTGGGCCCTCTGTCAAAATTCATGGAAGAATAGCTTCTCTGTTGAAGAGTTAGTGATCAAGGCCTTTTTTCTACCTTTATTTCTAAAGATATATATATATGTCAGATATATCCATAGATATAAGGTTCATCACTTTAAAACGTTTATCACTTTATTTCTAAAGGTAGAAAAAAGGCCTTTAGTGCTTGTTCTTTTGATGTCTTTCCTAAAGTTTCTCCTTCTAACATGTTGCCAGATTATTATAAATGACTTCTAAGACTACCCATAATGAGATTATGGTCCAAAGATTTAAAATATTCTCTGTTTCTGATGAGAAACCCTTATTAATTAAATGGTCTCAGACAGAAAACCATCAGTTTTCCTTCAGTGATTCCCTTGAATAACGATGGACTCAGTTCTTGGAGGCCACATGGAGCCACATTTTTCTGTGTCTAACAGCCTTAGAGCAAAGAAACATTTCCTTTTAATTGAATTCTATCCTTGTCTTACCACTAAATGTTTGCACATGTACATGACTTCAACATTTATGACTGGTTTTATTTTGGGGAACATGTGAGCTTCTGGAGATTATTTGAGCTATTTTTTTTTCAAGGAAGAAATTTGGAAGTGTGAAAACTGTTGGAGAAAGCGAGGGAGAAATTAAAACCTTAAGCCATCTTGTGACCTCATACCCCTGACACTAGTGAGATTTATTCTCTTGAAATTGCATCCATAGATATAACGCTTATCACTTTAAAATTATTATGTAATTTTACAATCGTTTATGTGTCTAGAAAAAATTAATTATTAGGACAAAAGGCCACTTGTGAATTTCCCAGACTCTTGTGACTTTATCAGATTAGAAATAATCTATTACTACTTACATAATGGACCTTTAGTGCTTGTTCTTTTGATGTCTTTCCTAAATTTTCTCCTTCTAACATGTTGCCAGATTATTATAAATGACTTCTAAGACTACCCATAATGAGATTATGGCCCAAAGATTTAAAATATTCTCTGTTTCTGACAAGAAACCCTTATTAATTAATTCATTTATGTGTTTTATCCTACAGAGATCTACACCCAAATGGACTCCCTCCTTCTTACACGATTATACTATTGTTCAGACTCCTCCCAGAAACCCCCAGTGACCCTTTTGCAATTTGGCAAATCACAGACAGAGACTACAAGCCACAAGTTGGAGTGATTGCAGATCGTAAGGATTTTTATCTGATTTTAAGGCACATGTGTACACATTTTGATTATATTTTCTCTTTTTTCTTAAAGAACTTCTGAATAGGCAGAGTGGGGCAAAAGTAGGTTTACGGTTGTGAGTACACAAAACAGTTATTATTGTATTATTATTTATTAATTATTGTATTATTTTCCATACAAACAACTGTAAACCTATGGTCGCCCCACCCTGTATATATTTACTTGATATATGCTTTTATGTTTAAAGTTCTTAAAATAGAACTTATTAGTAAATATTCTAATTGTTTTATCTCAACTAAAACCATTGAATTTTTTAGACACCTCACCAAAAAGAATCATCTGTTAGTACTTTCAATATAAAGTATACCATGCATGTGATTTAGTAACAATTATGTGTTAATTACAGCTTCTAGCAAGACATTATCATTCTTTAACAAGGATACAAGAGGTGAGGTGCAAACTGTTACATTTGACACAGAAGAAGTGAAGTCATTATTTTATGGAAGTTTTCATAAGGTAAAAATATTATCTAGTTATTTATAGAAAAAAGAATATGACTTAAAATTTTTAATTAATTTTATTATTTGTTAAAATGTTATGCTAACTTGGTAGAAACATAACTATCATATATATCTTTTAAAAATAAAATCTTATGTTAATATCTTTTAAAAATTCGAATCATGGGGTATACATAACAATGAATGCCTGTTTTTTTCTATCTACTATTTTATTATGAACCATTACATCATTTCATTTCCAAAGCTTAATTTTTTTGATTATATTTTAATTGATGGAATTATTATTTTATAGAAGTGCTTCTGCTTGCTTGTTTATTGTAAATTTACAGACATGCCAGTATAAAAGTTATCATTATATACCAAAATAATAAAGATAAATGTTTATATGATTAACACTTACATGAACACACTTATGAATTTTCTAAAATATCTTATTGAAAGTTTTAAGATGCATTCTTATGGG
Organism: Miniopterus natalensis; assembly: GCF_054644295.1. Taxonomy (NCBI): domain Eukaryota; kingdom Metazoa; phylum Chordata; class Mammalia; order Chiroptera; family Miniopteridae; genus Miniopterus; species Miniopterus natalensis. Next base: position 35,458,771 of record NC_142085.1, on the reverse strand, counting down.
ATTGTCTGTTTTTGTTGATCTTAATTTTTTTTGTATTTCAACATCCAAGGATAATAGAGACTTCTTATAAGGCTCTTAAAAGATGATTAATTGACAAGAGTACTGAAATTCAGAATATTAGAAAGGAAAAGAACAATCTAGGTTAGGGATGGACTTTTTAATAGTATTTCTTCATCCACTGGGTTAGCAGGAGGAATACCTCTGGTTGCACAAGTCGCCTAAAATTTCTCTAGCATGACAGTCAGACAGCTAGTCCCATACATAGAAGACAAATATTTCCAGTTCAATCTGATTCTCAAGTGAAAACTGAAGACCTTTTCTGTGTTTGAGTAGATTTAGCTGTATTCTTGCTGATTCTCTTCCTAAGAACTTGGCTTCTCTCCAGAATGTTTTTCTTATTCATGAATTAAATTCTTGGTAAGGATGGCAAGAGACACTTCTCATGAAGCTTGACGAGGCTTCATGATGTGCACATTAGTGAGAAGCAAAATGCAATGAAGGAAAACAAAGGTCTTTGAGCATAATGGCACATGTTGAGCATAAAGTCAACAGTTTATTGACTCTCATGGTGAAGTGCAGTGAAATAAATGCCTCACTGGGAAAGCAAACTGTCGTTTGACAAATATTACCAGCTTCAACTGCTCCTTATCTGGTATTAGATGTTGAATCTGGCAAAGTACTTAACAAACTTTTTAGGCTCATTGATACACCTGTTAAACTTACATTTGAATAACTTGCTAAAAAGGACTGTTTTATTTTTCCTTCCATACCTACTGAAGATATTAGAAATTTAATTTTCTGCTAACCAACTGGTAATCATTTCAAACTTTCACTGAATTCTTCATTTTACTTGAGAGAAAAAAAAGGCAATATTTTGCAGAGGTCTACAGTCAAGTATTGCAAATCAAGATAATTACTTTTGGGCATTCCTTCTTTATTTGCCTTTATAAAAAGGTATTTGTATTCTTAAGATTTTCTTCTCCTAAACTCTGTTCTCTTCTCAAGTTCTCTAATTCTTTTAACCTACACTTATTTATTCTGTCAACTCAAGTACCAAGTTCAACCACTATTGGCTGTTTACATTCTTTATTGATTCGAGGATTCAAACCTTCTTTCCTTTTCTACCGAATCTGGGAACTGAAGTCCTTCAGTCCTTGGGATAATGAGTAGTAAGTATCCCCAAAGCAGGACATGAGTGACAGTGACACTCAGGGGGCCCTTGGGAAAGAGGGGATGGGCAAAAGAGCTTAAGCAGGGAATGGCAGACAGCTATGGCTTCTTGCAAATTCTCTTGAAAAGTTTTTTTGTGTCTCTAGTCTATTGTAACAGATGACATATATCCAAGTGAGAAATTTATAGTAAGAGGAAAAAGTTGAATAGATGGAAATTAAGTTTTAAGGAATGGCAGAGCTTGGGACGGAAGATGAGTTGACAAGAGTGTTCCTATTTCTTTCTGCTGGTCTGTGACCAACAATATTTCACAGTTTGGAAATAGTGCCGAAGCACTTAGGACAATGGTCTACAGATGAAGAGCCCACTGTGAAATGTAATTATACATGTGTTTAAATGCAATAAAACATATGGAAGAGATTGTAGCAAAATATGTTTTTAACATGTGTTTCATATGGTTGGCCTTGAATGACCAGTGTATTTGGGATAATTTTGTTACAAATTAAAAGTTTTGACTTTGAAATAATTCTTCTGGATACAATAATTTTTTCAAATTCTTTGCAATATTTGCTTCTGAGATTGTTCATAGAAGAGCCAACAAATAAGTTTTAGTTCTTTTAAAATTTTTTTAATTGAATTTATTGGTTAATAAAATTACACAGGTTTCAGGTATACAGCTCTACACTACATCATCTGCATATCGTATTGTGTGTTTATCGCCCCAAGTCTAGTCTCCTTCCATCACCATTTATCTCCCCCTTTTCTTCTACTACCTCTTCTCTCCCCTCCTTCCCTCTGCAATCACTATACCATTGTCTGTGTCCAAAAGGGTGAAGGGATTAAGCAAAAAAAAAAAGTTTTAGTTCTTATTAGATAATAAATGTCTTGGGAATGCTTCTATGATGGTGTTCTTGAATTCAATGTTAGATGACTGTGCTGTGGGCATTTAAAGTTTCTTTATTTTTAGTAAGCTATGTATTGCTTTTATATAAATGCAATATGTAATTCATATTTACCACTTACAGACACACTACATTAGTGTTTTGGTGGTGATTCTCTGTGGGAAAAATAACTACTGTTTAAAAAAACCTCTAGAGATTGTTCTTATGTTTATTGACTCAAAGCATTTAAGGGAACTTCTGTTTCTTTTAACTTGGAGCCAAACTTTTCAAAATAATCACTAAGTGCTTACTTAAGTATTTGCGCTGTGATAGGTGGAAACTATCGGCAAAACTATAAACTCAAAGATTACCTGAAACCATTCTTTACATTGTTGAAATACAAATGTTTTATTAATTATCTGTACTAATAGGTTTCTTAAGATTCCTAGTGTCTTTTGTATCAGAGAAAAAGTAAATCGACATAAGATTTTTTACTTATAAGGAAATGGAATCTTGAACCTATTGATTTCCAGAGCTGAATCGCTATAGAAGACATATGTCAGTTCTTACTCTGTTAGGTATTTATGTGATGTGCAAGTTCTTTCTGACAGATTAAGAAATAAAGTAGCCCTGGCCAGGTAGCTCAGTTGGTTAGAGTGTCGTCTGATACACCAACAAATGCACAAAGTAGAACAAATTGATGTTGATGCCTCTCTCTCTCTCCCCTTTTCCCTCTCCCTCTCTCCCTCTCAAATCAATAAATAATAAAAAGGAAATAAATTAAAATTTCAATTTAGCAAAGTCTGTGGAAGACAGACATTCTAGGCTCCTTTTTACTGGCTATAATAACATACTATTGATTTACTAACTGGTATTTGAATAGTTCTTTATAGTTTACGAGTCATCTCATCTACTACATTATCTCTGGTCATCGCAGTAACAGTATATGGTGGGAAAATAAGAAATGTCGCATGTATACATGGCTGAAGGAAACTGAGGCCTAGAGAGGTTATATGCGCCGTTTCATTTGATGTTAATAAGGGACGTGCCACTGCAACCTGGTCTTGGATTTTTAGTCTAAGACGCTTCATTTGGAATGAGAATAGCTTAAAGAACCCGTTTTTAAACCTGTAATCTGAAATATGAAGAAGTCAGCCAATTTTTTGGTGCTAGAAAATTTATAATGGAAACAAACGATCTTTTTAGGTTCATATCGTAGTGACCTCAAAAAGTGTTAAGATTTACGTCGACTGCTATGAAATTATAGAAAAAGACATCAAGGAAGCTGGGAATATCACAACGGATGGTTATGAAATTCTTGGAAAACTACTGAAAGGGGAGAGGAAATCAGCCACAGTAAGTAACAGAGTTTTATTTTTCTTGGTACCTTGTGTTAAGATTGAAATGGCATATTTTAAGTAAGAGGCAACATTTTTTTCTCAGTGAGTTTTAAATTGTTAAATTTCTTGTTCAAATTGAAACATTGGAAAAGTTACATTCAGAAAATATGCTACTGACAGAGCATAATAATATGCTTTATTGCTAAAAACAAAATAAGATGTCAGGGCAACAGAGAACATCATGTCGTCATCTTGAAACGGGCTCAAATTGGAGAGTGCAGCACAAATCGCTGCCAGGATAATCAGTGAAATCTAAAATAATTCATTTTTTATTCTTCAAAGAGAGTAACTGCTAATACAAATTTGTGCAGCGAGGACATGAAGCATTTGTGGACCTTGGCTGCGCCCATCCCTGGGGCCCGTGCTCCTCGCAGAGGAGCCGCCTCTGCCCCCGGGGGTCCGCGTGGCCAAGCGGCCAGCTGCCCGCGTGAGCGGCAGGCTCGCGGGCGCGGCCGAGGCAGGAGCCCGCCAGCCCTGTTTACTGTGCTTTCCAGTGACACAGCTTTAAGTGGACCTGTTCACTGCACCAGGCTGTGTGAACCTTTCAGTTCATAGTAAATGTCGATCAATAATCACAGAGTTCTAAAAGCAAGTCTACTATCTTTGGCTTCTATTATTTTTTTTTAGAATTACATTTACTTGATTTAGCTTTCTTCCATAGACAGAATTTTCTTCTAGATTCTAAAGTGAAGTTTTTATTCCACAGTGTAAAAGCAATAAGTGCAGGTTTCATGTAATTGTGATTAAAATTCAGAGTATGTAATATTTAAATAGAACAACTATGTCAGAGTTATAATAGTTATATGTAAACAACCTTTTCCTTTTTATTAAAAGAGTTTAATTTTTTAAATGTAGGAAGATAGGAAGCATATACAGTTGGCCTTCTGTATCCGAGGATTATGTGGATTCAACTGAGGACTGAAAAAAAAATTCCAGAATGTCACCCTAAGCAATGCAGTATAACAATTATTTACATAGAATTTACATTGTATTAGGTATTACAAATAACCAAGAGATGATTTAAAGTATTGGAGGATGTGTGTCGGTTATAGGCAAATGTTAGGTTATTTTCTATAAATGCTTTGAGCATCTTTGGATTTTGGTATCCCTGGGGGTCCTGGAACCAATCCCTCTGCAAATACCAAGGGAAGGTATCCTATATTGAAATAGTCATAAAAATTATTAGTCAGCCTCTAGGTAAGAATTTATGAAAAAAAGCATCAAGTTTAGAACAAATGCAGAATGGATTTTGAAATTTTACTTTTCTACAAGGATAGACTCTTAAAATTGATTAAAATGTGCATTGTTTTCAAATTCTTAAATAAATAAATTCTCAATTAAATAAAGAAGTTAATGTTCTCTTTAAAAAACAAAACTCAATCAAACATTTCATTTTAGCCAAGGAAGTGAATCAGAAGTGGGAATTTTCACACATGCATTTGCTTTCTTGTCTTTTTCTCTTAGGCACAGGCATTTATGTTCTTTCCTTATGAAGTAAGGCTCCCAGTGCTCTCAAGGGCTTGTACCTTGAGACAGCCTATGTGAGAAGTTGGGAAAGGTTAAAATGTGGAAACGTTAATATAAAATGTTTCTCATGCATCTTTAGCTAATGTTGTTGGTTGTTTGCAGTTCCAAATCCAGAATTTTGATATCGTCTGCAGTCCAGTGTGGACCAGTAGAGACAGATGCTGTGATATTCCCTCTAGGGTAAGTAAAACGGAATGGAGACCTGTCTCAGTTTTATTATTCTCCTGGGAGTAGGGCATCCGGAGGTTGATGGTCTGGGAGAGGAAGTAGCACTCAGCAACTTCTTCTCCAGAATGCACGCATTACTGTGCACACTAATCAGCTACCAGAGTTTGGCCAGTGACCCTAACTTCGGGAGCCAGGAATGCATAAGACCCATCTGTAAATTCTCCCCGACAGCCAGGGTGATTATGCATAGTTAGAAAAGTCCTGCTGAGTCAGCACGTTTGATACACTCACTGATCGCAAATCCCTTTTGTTTGTAAAATCTCAGCATTTTATAGAATACACCTTCACCTCTCTGGATATCTAAAGTTTATGACTAACCATATTTATTTTTGAGACAATGACTCATCGCCATAGTATCCGTGTCAGTGGTAATGGTTACAAGGTTGAATGCTGATGATGGATTTGAAGCATTTGGCAAGCAATAAGCTGCATACATCCACAGGACGAGTGTTCATTATTTATTCAACAAATATTAATTGAGCACCTATTATAAGCCAGGCACTATTCTATGTGCTAGGGTAACAGCAGTGAAAGGCAGGGGGAGAGAAAGAATTAACAAGTAGATATAGACTGTGTTATCAATCGAAAAGTCCTAAGATGAAAAACAAATCAGGGTAAAGGGATAGATAGCCAGGTGAGAACCATCCACTCTCAGTGATAAGGTAAGATTTAAGCAGAAACCTGAATGAAGTGAGGAGAGGAAGTAGCACTTAGCCACTTCTTCTCCAGAATGCACACATTACCATGCACACTAATCAGCTACCAGAGCTGTATTATCCAAATAATGTGGATAATAGAGCCAGAGCGAGAGGGAGCTGTAAATACAAAGGCCCTAAGGCCACAATGTGCCATTAATATCTGAGAAACGTTAATTAGATCAGCGGGGCTGGAGCAGAGTAAATGGAGAAGGTGGTAGGCAGTGAGCCGGCCAAGGTGGTGGGGTGCTGGTTGGCAGAGCATGTCAGGCCTTATAGGCCATGGGAAGGACTTCAGATTCTATGCTACATGAAATGGGCAATTTTCTAACACCAGATCAGAGAAAATTGGATTAAATCACCAGTGGTCGAAGTGGTGGTTTTGTGAACATTTCTTTGTTATGTGAGGTTTCCTAAAGTAAGTGTAAAATAAAGACATAAAGGAGCAAAGAAAGATTCAACGTAAGACTATTTGTGATGACGACTAAAAAAATTATTTCAGCAAGTTGGGAAACAGATTTCCTTGTGTAAACAGGATAAATAGAGGTGAGGATGGGAAGTCGTTTTTACCCTCAATTCATATGTAAGTGTTCTTTTCAAAATTTCAGAGAGATGAAGCAAAATGTCCCGCTCTCCCAAATGCTTGCACATGTACACAGGAGAGCGTTGGACCTCCGGGACCACCAGGCCCTGCGGTAAGGAAACTGAAAAAGTCCTAGTTTTTCCTGTTAGAGCTTTGGAGTAATCATTCCTTTGCATAAATGCTTCTAGCCATCTGTGTTTTCTGGGACAGAGCAAGCCACATTGCAGACCACTTTTGTGGTATGTTTTGGTGGAGTGATTCAAGGAGAAAATTTGAACACATTTCTCTAGATATGCAGGAATAAATGTAATTGGCTTAGTATTCAAGAGCATTTCTCTTAAAGATGTGAATATGGATTTCCATCTGTAATCACATGATTTTGAAAATTCCTTACATCTCCTGAAAGCCTCTTGTATGTATGTTATGGAGCCACAGTTGAGCGCCCGACCTGAGGACAACTTGTTTAGATCAAGGATATGTGTACCTTACGTAGCAGACAGCTCATGAGAATAACATAGGAAGATGTTACATATGTGATGATATCATACACTCTGGGTGAAAGTATTGGAGTTTAGAGTAACTTGAGTGAGAAGACTATGTCTAGGTCTATTCATGGGGGGAGGGGAGACCAAGGAAGTACAAGGCGAAAGATTGAAGATTGCAGTGATATGTCTCATTAATCAACGTGGAGCCCTTTGCTCTAGTCAATCCAACATCTGATATGTCTCATTAATCAACGTGGAGCCCTTTGCTCTAGTCAATCCAACATCTGAGCTCGGCTGATTTTGTGAAGTGACAGTGATACCTCTAGACCCTATTGGCCTTTTTTAAAAAAATCATTAATTAACATAGGAACAGCTCAGAGATTGGCAGAACAACCAATTTTACTACATGTGGGTTATAGCAAATAATGTAAATTGATTTTAGGTTTATTACAAACCAGCTTCTCCTATACAAAATCAAAATGTCACTGGAATTACTATAATTTCTATTAATAATGATTTACCTGATTTCTATTTGTAATAATAAAATTATATCCCAATGTGACTTAGATGCTTTTGAGAAGTAGGTATTTTTTTCTCTAATTGTAAGATAACATTACTGGATTTCACTGTCATATTTATTTATTCTTCGTTTAGTAGTCTCTGAATTCCTGTTACTAAATTATGTATTCTGAGATTCTGAGAGATTCAAGAGACTCTTTTTGTGTATTGTTTTCCCTGAGGAATGGATGCATATAATTCCAAAGCTGATTTTTGACTTTACTGTATTTAAACAATGCTTGCTTTTCCCAGTAAACCTCAAATTTTCAAATAAAACTTCAAGATTTGTTAACAATTAAGAAGGTTTAGAATGTAAAAATTAGACACTTGGGATGTACAATGTTTTGAAATTCCATTCCCCCACATATTTGTATGATATAAAGTATTTACTTCAAATATTTACTAAGTAACTGCAGAAGTACTGATTGTCTGGAGAATATGCTGCTTCTTAAAACAACTTTTATATATCAACTTTTCCCCACTTTCCTTACATTCACCCTATAATGTGCTCTTACTATGTATTTTAGGGAGGACCTGGTGCTAAAGGTCCCAGAGGTGAAAGAGGTATCAATGGGGCAATTGTAAGTATATTTTGGAGTGCATTTAAATTTTTATCTATATGTTGAAGTCTGGTTGTTCAAATTTTCACTAAGGGGGTATGTGACCTTGAGCAAGTCAGTTCATGTTTAGTGTGCCTTAGGCAATATAATTACCTCTGTCTTGTCTTTGGATGTTAAAATGATGGATCAGAGAAAGGAATGTACAGGGCACCTCACTGCTGTAGGAACTACACATGAACATCTGCAGAAGAACCTGTGGGCTCTGCTGTAACATGGGGAAACAGAGGGGACGCCCCAGTCTCAATCAGAAGAGCCCACAGGCTGCAGAGCCCCACAGGTAGAGAGCTAGAGAGGGCTGGGAACTGTTCTGCTGCTCTGCTTTACACCTGTCTCAGACAAAGGGCCGAGCAGCCACATGTGCGGTCACTGGGGATCACCGGCCCATTTACCAGTTTCACACTGGCCTTCCATGAAACAACTCAAGCTTTTGAGGGGGAATATATTATGACTGTAATGTGTAGCTTTTGTCATAATCTCACTAATGATAAGCTAACCCAGTTAGGAAAGGGTGAGGCTGGGATGCTAACCCAGGTCTGTCTGACTCCAAGATTGTGCCCCTTCCACCTTGACACATGGCAAAGAAACTCCAACACAGAGTATGTACTCAGTGGACATCTATTCTTTCCTTGCTTGATTCATATACATATTGGTTCTAGAAATAAGCCCAAATATAAGAGAAATCAGGACTAGCTTAAAATAAATCAAATCCACTAACAGTTGAACGTTGATCTCATGAATACATGAATGTAAATATGTGAACAGATTATATTCAATGTATCTTACTTCTTCAAAAAATCTACTTCTAATAGGACTTTTGGAAATTTAAGTGTTCTTGTGAATTTATGTCATTTTCAATTGTTCTTATATGAAGACTTATACGATGGTATCTTTGAGTTAGGAAGGCAAGTTTCTGACTGATGTTAGCACTGGCTGAGCATTACATGACCATGTGGTTGTTTCTTCCTTGTGTATTTTAGGGGCCCCCTGGCCCTCGTGGGGATTCAGGTCCTCCAGGCCCCCAGGGTCCTCCAGGCCCCCAGGGACCCAACGGACTCTCTATTCCGGGGGAACAAGTAAGCACAAAGGCTTTCTTTGCTAAATGAGGATGGTGGATTAACACTAAGTCTAATTGAAACATTTCTTACTACGTTTTGCCAAATTCTAATGTTTTCTCAGAGAACTCAACAAAGTTAGTCATTGAGATGATTTTCTATGATGACTGTGACTTCAGATACATAAATAGTATATGTAATAATATATAACTGTGTAGACAAAATTACTGCTATTTATTTGACCTATAACATTTTTTAAATAAATAATACATATGTTCTTCAACATCCTGAAAGCTTTGAAGTTGCTTTTGATCTGTGGCAGCCATGGGGTCTTTTTCTAATACCTAATGACCTCAAGGCAAGCTTGTGTTATTTATCTAGGTCACTACTTCTTTGAAAATTTTTAAATAAAATGTTTACCTTTGGTTCCAAACACAAATCTGAATTATAAAAGATGTCTTACCTTTTAAGACTCATATTTTATTTAATGAACTTTTTTCCTGTATCTTAAGATAAAGCAAGTACAGTACATGAATAAGAATATGGTAACGGAATAGTTCTTAAATTTAAGTCTAAATTCCTTTTTAAGAAGATAGATAGTTTTTTTGGCATTTAAAGAAAAAAGTTTATATTAGATATAGTCAGAAATGAGACAGGTTAAGGAACAGGCGCAAGAGGGTTGAATGCATCTACTTTTAGCTTCTTATGTCCAAAAGAAAGTTTTAGGGGCTTTTACTTTTTATTTTTTTACTACTACTATTAAATTAAGTTGCTCAGTTTTAATTAATTCACCTTTGCTTTTGTAACAAGTGTCTTCAAGCATGTAACAATAAATACCAAGTTACGGTATTTTCTTAGAACATTTCATTGAATATCTATTCAAATTAGCACCCAATTAAATATATTAAACACAAAATAGCCTTTCCCCTTCAAATTCTATTTCTGTGAAAATCCCTTATGTTAAATGATGTTCTTTTAAAGTCGGTAGATTATCCCATAATTTTATAAAATTATCCCATAAAATTATATGTACACATTATAATATGGCATTTGTAGTTTAAAGAGTGAGCATCAATACAAAAAATTATTTATTCCTCTCCCTTCAAAAATATTCTTACATTGGATTTATGAAGTGATGGAGAGTTGGGAGATGACTCACGTCTTCCGTTTTCACTTAATCTCTGTAAAACGCCTGGGAACTGTTTTCCTGCTGCCTTCTCTAGGGTCGCCAAGGGATGAAGGGCGATGCTGGAGAGCCAGGACTTCCAGGCCGAACAGTGAGTTGTTCTCGAAGTTACCTTTTCTTTCACTTGTCAAGTGTTATTTGAAAAGCTGCCTTTGTACTGCCTCAAAAGGTGAAGCCAGGTTAAGCAGCAGAGCAGAAGCCTGGCTACGTCCTTCGCGTTATTTCCATTTCATGCTCTGGTCTTCATCTTCAAGTCTGTGCTTGGCAGTTCAGGAACCTGTTTGATGACTAAACACCTAACATAGGGCTGACACTGTGCTTCTTTCTAGTTTTCTGTCTCTTTTCAGAGCCCCCCGAACTTTCGGTCTTAAAAAAGTGTTTTGGGGAATAACAAGTATCTTTTCCCACACAGAAAGAATATTAGTGTTTCACTTGTTTGTTTCTTTTCATGTAGGGAACCCCAGGACTCCCTGGCCCACCAGGACCAATGGGACCTCCAGGAGATAGGGTAAGTTTTCCTAGGCAAGCTTTAATTATGTTGGAAATGAGACCACATTGCTGCTTATTAATTAAGAACCTGCCACAATTCATCTGCGTGGCTGGAAGGCAGAGTTCACGTATGTTGTGGAGGACTGAAAATCGATGATCAGTGGACCAGCCAACATCAGATCAATCTCAAGGTCTATGAAACAAAATGGTAGGACTTGAGGAGAGTTTTTGAAGTTTTAATTTGGGAAATTTTAAAAATTTATCAGATTTAGAAAAAGAAGCCCATAAAAGGAATTTCAGCTGATTAGCAAGAGATTTAAGAATTCTACCAAATTGTTTTAAATCCTAAAATTAAAATCTTTATTGTGAGGCAGCTTTTATGTAACCCTGAGAGTAGTCTTTACTTTCAGGACACTTTTTATGAAGTTAGCACCTACTCTCTACATCTTTAGAACTCAGTACCACCTCTAGGCCTTGATGATGGGATAGATAACTGGCATTTAGTAGGAATTTTGCTCATTTGTGGCAGCTTTCAGGTTTGCTCTTGACTTATTATAAAAAGAGTGCAGGAAATCCAGTCCTTTCTAGGGTAAGTAAATGAGAAGCACAGTAAGCATGGCCTCTCTGCTCTATTCAATATTATAGAAATATTTGTTTTCAGAGAAAATCATGAATGTTTTTTTTTGTTTTGTGTGTTTTAAAAAAATTTTTTTTAGATATATGTCTTTATTGATTTCAGAGAGAGGAAAGGAGAGGGAGAGAGAGAGATAGAAACATCAATGATGAGAGAGTCATTGATCGGCTGCCTCCTGCACGCCCCTGACTAGGGATCGAGCCCGCAACCTGGGCATGTGCCCTGACCGGGAATCGAACCCTGATCGCCTGGATCCTAGGTCGACGCTCAACTGCTGAGCCACGCCCAGCAGGGCAAAAAAATCATGAATGTTTTAATGAGGATTTAGAGTTGCTCAGAACAAAGGAACTAATGACTTTTCAGCATCCTATGGTTTAGAAAACAGTCTGAGAATAGTCTGTATTCTAACTAATCAAAAGTTAAACCATATGATTAGCAGCAGAATCTGAGAGGGCCAGCACTGAAATAACTGTCATTGAAAACATTGGCTTGTTGTCCGGCCGGCGTGGCTCAGTGGTTGAGCACCGACCTAGAATCAAGAAGATCGCTGTTTGATTCCCGGTCAGGGCACATGCCCAGGTTGTGGGCTCCATCCCCGGCAGGGGCCGTGCAGGAGGCAGCTGATCAATAACTCTCATTATTGAAGTTTCTATGTCTCTCTCTCCCACTCCTTTCATCTCTCTCTGAAATCAATAAAAATATATTTTAAAAAAAGAAGAAAAGAAAACATTGGCTTGTTGACTTTAATACCTCTCAGACACCACTGGACAGAAGAGGAAGGTCATTCAGATGGAGCAGAGATTTGCCCAGATAATACCAAATGGTGGATGATATGCTAATGAATTTTATTTGCTCTAATGCCTACTTTTGAGTTTGGGGGAGAGAGGTTAAATAGAAAATTCCTTGGGAGTCTGGTGCCTGGAGAGAGAGAGAGTATGTGTGTGTATGTGTGTGTGTGTGTGTATGTGTGGGTGCATTTTTTCTGACTCTTGAAGATGGAATTAGTTTTTTTGAATTCTTATTTTAAAATAAAGGACAATAGTGAGATTGCAAGAGTCAGTCTATTCAATTAGAAAACAGCAAAAATGCAAGAAATGATGGGCTGACTCACTTGCTGCTGCTACTACTGAGGCCTTACAGGGCCCATCGCCTCCACCCAGGGTGGGCTTTGTGCAGATATAGTGTGTTGCCAGGGCAAACCCCGCTGACATGCTCTCTTTGAACTGGCAGTTAGGCAGCCATTACCACTATCTGCTCTGAAAAACGAGGGAGTAAGAAGGATTATGTTTTTCTACTCAAATTCTAATCTGAGAATCCAACTTTGTGGTGAAGCCACCTAGGTCTCCCAGGGTGAGGGGACTTTTCAGAAAATCATTCCCCTCTTTTCCAAATAGCCTTGTGCACCTACCCACCACTTAGTTTTCTACAACTAATACTGATAGTACAGTGCTAATGGAACATAATTTTGGAAAGTTAGGTAGACTTTGGGTATAGGCATCTTAGCTGAAAAACAAAAAGAAAAAGAAAAAATAAAAGAAACTTGAACCCTGTGGTGGAAGAGAAACGAAGAAAGCTCAGGAGAGCAAGCCCAAGGACCATGGTGGGGAAGGAAGGTTGTTACTAAGGTGGAGTTGGTAGGAACAGAATGCATAGGTTGTCTTCAACAGGGGTGATTTTCAGAACGAGACACAGCTTTGGGGAGTGTTAGAAAGTAACAAAAGAACCATATGTACAGGCATCTAATATGTGAGCATCTATGAAGACAACCATAGGATCCTTCAGCCCCCCTTACACGGGGGGAAAGCTACAATAGCTGCTACAGCTTTGAAAATTAAGAATAATTTCTAGCACAAAGTTCTGCTGCTGCCTCAATGGGTAGCCCTGCTGAGGACATCAGAATAAAATTCTTTTCATCCCAACTTAGACAAAAAGATAAATACTATATAATTTTATTTATGTATGGAATCTAAACAAAGTTGAATTCAGGGAAGGGGAGAGTAGAATGGTGGTTGCCAGGGGCAGATGGAACGGAGCAGTGGGGAGATATTGGTCAAGGGTACAAAGTTTCAGTTATGCAGGATGCGTTAAGGTCTGGAGATCTAAAGTAGAGTATAGTGACTATAGTTGGTAATACTATATTGTATATTGAAATTTCTTAATAGAATAGATCTTAAATGTTCTCAGCACACTAAAAAAATAAACGTGAGGGGATGTAATTATGATTATGGTGATTATCTTGATTGTGGTAATTATTTCACAATGTACACATATATCAAAATATCACCTTCTACGCCATAAATATATACATATTTTTGTCAATTATGCCTCAAAGCTGGAAAAAGAAAGTGTTCTTAGGCTGACTGAAGGAGGGTTATTGAGAAATATGATAGAGAAGAAAGAAAGAAAGAAAGAAAGAAAGAAAGAGAGAGAGAGAGAGAGAGAGAGAGAGAGAGAGAGAGAGAGAGAGAGAGAGAGAGAGAGAAAGAAAGAAAGAAAGAAAGAAAGAAAGAAAGAAAGAAAGAAAGAAAGAAAGAAAGAAAGAAAGAAAGAAAGAAAAGCATGTTCTATGTAGCATTTGGAGAAACTCAGATGGAAGAAAATCCATTCAAACTGTCCAAACAACAATGCTACCAGCATAGTTTTGCTTCTTAAGTGGCTCTCAGAAGCAATGCTGATGTTACATCAGATGAAGTTGGAGCCTGTTTTTCATTAAGCAGGATTAGATCTTCCAGAAAACAGTCTGAAATTTTTATCTCTATAAGTTTCTGAAAAAAACGTTCAGGACCCTATAGTGGAATATTCCTAGCACAATTTTAAAGAAATAATTTAAACTTCCTGTTGTAAAATCAACGGAAGCATGGGTACTTAATGCAGGCAGCTATCCAAATGTTCTTGATTTTTGCTGGAATCCAGGAATATGGGTGAAATGATCGCTCTCACTCTCTGCAGAAAGTGAGACAAACATCTCCTTCGACAGAGGAACGCAACAGCCATAAAAAAGATCTGACTCAGAAATCCTCGGCTGGATTTCAGAGACCTGCTGTTGGGATGGATGTTAGCTGGGTAGCAGAGTGACTCACCCAGGCAGAGGCCATTTGGCGCTGCGTGGAGATGGGGCCGGAGCCAAAGAGCGAGGCTGCGTGGAGAGGCGCTGCGCTCCTGGGACGGGCCTCTCCTGCCCAGTCAGCCGGGCACTGAGGCGGGCCTGCCTTTCCTGTGACGTGAGGAGAGAGGGGCCACTAAGAAGGTTCAGAAAGGATTGAGGCTTTCCTTTGTTTAGAGTGGAGGGTGGTTAAGACGGCATGGAGGCGACGTCTTTCTGGGTGGAGGAGAGAAAGTCACCAGGAGTGGAGACTTCAGTAGCCCTGCCCTGGCCATTGCTCAGGGAACGAGCAAGGAGCTTTCTCGCTGGGTGCTTGGCCTCTCCTTCCTCTGTCCTGAGACCACGTGCTTTTCTCAGCAACATGCCTTCCATCCCATTTTGATCCTTCCTGGGCCAGTTTGTGGCCATGCACTTTGCAGTGGAAAGGGTTAGTTTTCCTTTAGATTTCTTTACTCTCTTACAAAAGCAAAAGCTAGTGTCTTCAAGAAAGAAATGCTTTCTTTCAGAGATTAGTTTAACTCTTAAAATGATTTTATTTATAACTATGTAAATGAATGAATATAGAAATTAATTATTTAGTAAAAGGCATTAAGTTAAATTGGAAAGTTTTGTGGTGTTTTTTTGTGTATAGTTGTCTTTATATTGCAAGGTTACTTGCAAATAGCAAATTGGGTGAAATCCTTCACCCTTCATGCTTAGCAACCTGTTTAGCATTTTTCCTTTTCATTTTCTCATTATTTCACTAATCCGTAATTAATTTCATTTTTACAACAGGGCTTCACTGGAAAAGATGGTGCAATGGGACCCAGGGGTCCACCTGGGCCACCGGTAAGAACAGAATGGGTTCCATTGTTGTCCCCCATCCCCACTTTGCTAGGGAAGAGTTTGGTAACCTGGCTTCTGAGGTGCATTCCATCTGTGCTGTAGGGTACACCATTGGTGTTGCTGTTTGTTTTTATTTCCCTAATTCAAAATGGGTTAGAGAAAGCAGATGTGTTAAAATACAGGGTTTTTTTTGTTTGTTTTGTTTCATCAAATTATATTTGAAAAATAGGAAAATATTCCTAAATAACTTGGTCACTAACTGTTAGTGCTTTAGTTCCTTCCATCCCCACATTGAGTGGTGGAATTTTGTGATCTTACCAGTTACTTTCTGTTATACAATTTAAAGAATCTGTGGCCTATGATATTTGAATTTTAAGGACATTTATTATTGAATAGCTATCAGTCATTCTGTGGAAGTTTTACCCAAAGATCTAATTAAGATCTTTGGGAAAAATACTGAAGACAATGATTTTGAAAGTGGCGTCTGTATACCTGTTTCCAGGTGAGATCACAGTTAAACTGTTTGAGATGATGGAGGTTTTCATATCTTGTGGCAGGATCTGAAGATTCAATAGCATATGCTAAAATAATCTAATTTATTTTTAATATATATTTTCAGGTAAAGGGAAGTTTTAATGTATAGTAAACTTTCATTTAAAGTATATACTACAGAGCTTAAAATTTGCATAATTGATAAAATAAAGGATTAATTATTTTACCAAATTTGATTATTTCATTTTAGAGAAATTTTAGGCTTTAGAACATAATGTGTTGGTTAGTAGATATTATATACAGGGGAGGACAAAAGTAGGCTTGCAGTCGTTCATATGGAAAATAATACAATAATTAATAAGTAATAATACAAGAATAAACTGTTTCATGTACTCACCACTGTCAACCTCCTTTTGCCCTACCCTGTATATTCTCCTAAAATATGGCTGAAATGTCTCAAAGCTGTGTTAAAAGAAACAAGGAGAAATTCTAAGGTTTTGATGGGGTGAAGGGTGCTGATATGACAGGAGAGAATGGAAGTGTGGAGAATGCACCAAAGAAAAGTGAATTTCTAGGCTGAGAGTGCAATTTCCAGCAGACAGGGGAAGACTCTGCCACAAAGATGCCCAATTTAGCAAAAAACTGGCTACCTTCTTAATTTCTTTCCCAGCCAAAGTTTTCACTCCTGTCTTTTGCTGGGTTGTCTGGTTAGGTAATAGAAATACACTAAACAACAGGAATTGCTTTCTGCAGATTCACTTTGTAACCTATTTCTTGAGATCACAGTCTGTGAATTGTAAAACTGATTATATATGTATATATTTTTTCAAATGGTCTAAAAATATATTTTAGAGCTGTAAAGTCAATAAAAATTGAATGGGAATTTTCAGGATTCCCCCCCCCCCCTTTATGTTAACTTAAAATTTGGTTTTACTCTTCCTTGATATGTGATTATATGCTGTTTCATTTAAAAACTTTTAAAGTTGGCCACTTTGTTAGTTTATGTTAGATGGGATTTTTCTTTCATCATAACATTCTCTTTCCTGACCTGTGTGTTGTAGGGAAGCCCAGGCTCTCCAGGAGTCACAGGACCCAGTGGGAAACCAGGAAAGCCCGGAGACCATGGCAGACCAGTAAGTGGACAGTTTACATGTCTGGAGTTATTTCACTGTGGCCTTCAATCGTGGGGAGACTGAAAGGCTCTGGCATATTTTTGTTATCTCTGCTGTAATGTGCTTGAAGCATTTGTTGAAATTATGCTAAACCAATGGAATTAACTTGGTACTAGTTCTAAAGTTTTTCTCTCTGAGTTAGAATATTCTGGGATGAAAACTGTGGTTATAGGGTTTCTTTAAAAGGAGAAAGGGATTATGAGCCAAGACACATATTTCTGCACTACATAAACGCTCCAAGCTGGGTCAGCAGGATGATTCTGTTTCTTTTAGGAGTCATATGCTGCTTAACACAGAAAAATACATGATGATGGTGCACAGTGCTTCCATATGTAGTGTCCAGATGTTACCCTTTGGCAGTATCCTCCAGCCAGCCACTTGCTCTCTTCTCTTTCCTTTAGGATGCTAAGAACATCAGTCCCAGAATTAAAAGGATTGATCTAATCTGCTGTTTTACATTCTTATATTGCCTAATTTACATCCAGTTTAACTTTCCTTTAGTCATCAGGTGTTTTGGTTAAAATAGCCATTGAGATGGTATTATGTGTATCTGGTATTTTCAAATTAGCATCTCCAAAACTGAATTTGAAGTTCTTAAAATGTCCAGAAGTATTTGTAATGACAGTTGGGCTTCACATACTTTATAAGTTCTTCCTTATTTTATTTATGAAGTGTGAATTGATCTCATCTAAATAGAATTCTGAAATATAAAAAGTTATCTTAAAGATAATTGAGTCCAACTATTAGCTGTTCTCTGGACTGGACTTCTGTTTTCTTAAGTATTGTCCAAGTTACATGAACCCAAGTTTAAAAAATTTTTTAATGTTATGCAAATTTAGAGTAGAATCTTTATATGACATGGGTTGCCTTCTTTGTTTACATAAATTAAACAGGCAACATAAAAATTAAAGGACTCCTGATATACTTTATAATCTGTGTGTACCCTAACACATGCTTTTATTACTCTTTTCCTCAATGAATTGTGGCAGAAACTTCACAAGATCAGTTTAAAGTACATGGAGCTCTTCTGCTTATTCAGAAGTCTATTTTTTTTTTTTTTTACTATGATCCAAATAAGAGTCTCATGTAAGACGATTACTGATGTAATTGATTACTGATGTAATTGATGGCTGCAGCTGGAAACCTGAAGGAAACCTGTACTTCCTTGACTTGAAATGTGATCTTAGATACTGGCAATAAAGATGATTTCTACAACCCCTATATACAAGAACAATCTCAGAGCGGCAGCAAATTAAAAAACAACAAGGACACTGGGAACAATATCAAAGAAGCAGTAAATGTAAAAAAAATTACCTGAAATTTACATAAGACTCCAAACTCAATAATAATATTGTTTCTATAACAGTGTCTAGTACTTCTGGCAAAGGGAGTGCCAAACTCCAGTTTATCTAATGGTTATAACTTGTAACATTTATTTGGACCTTATAGACCTTTTTCCTTTTACCTTTCTTGTCCTCTAAGGTGGCAAATAGCCTCTTCTTCTCTTCTCTATTAAATCTTACCTTTAATTTCTGTACACCAAACTAGCAGATGGGTGTATAAAGGTGTTAGCAGGGAGCTTGGCTCAATCAGTTAGCTTATGTCAGCGATTTTCAACCCTTTTCATCTCATGGCACACATAATAAACTAATTACTAAAATTCTTTGGCACACTCAAAAACATATTTTTTGCCAACCTGACAAGAAAATAAGTATAATTTGGATTCATTCATACCAGATGGCTATTGTTGTGTTGGCTGTTGTCATTTTTTTATTTGACAATCTCAGGAAAAGAGATCAGTGCCCCTAAATAGTCAGGTATCACATGTTTTAAAAATTCTTGCAGCTCACCCAGTTGAAAATCGCTGGCTTATTTCATTAGCTGTTATAACCAATTGATATCTTCCTGCTAACTCAGAGCACCTGATGTTGCACAGTGGATGTTTTCAAGAACTGCTTGTGGGATATTTTTATTCATTTACTCAACACCTATTTGTCTAGTGCCCAAATGTGCTAGTCAATGTTTTAGGGTCTGGGGATATACCAGTAAACAAGACAAAGTCCTTGCCCTCATGGAGATTCTAGTGGGGGACATAGACTAAATATTTATGTAAATAAATATTTCTGGTGATGATGAGTGACATGAAGAAAACAGAAACAGGCTAAGGGTTAGAGAGTAATTGTGGTGGTGGGGGGGTGGCTATTCTAGATACAGTAGTCAGAGCCTGTTGGAGGCGGTGGAATGAATTGAGGAAGAAAACTGAAGAGCTGTGGGAAGAGGATTCCAGGCAGTGGGAACAGCATGAATAAAAGCCCTGAGTGAAGAATGAATCTGGTATATGAAAGGAACAGCAGAGAGCCCCTGATATCCAAAGTCAAGGGAGTGAAGGGGAGAGAAATGAACGATCATGTCAGAGATCTGAGCAGAGGTGATCATGTGGACCACCTGGCCAATGATAAGGAATTCTTTTATTCTAAGTGTCCTAAGAGGCCCTTGGAGCCAAAAGAGTGATATGATGTAATTTCCCTTTTAAAAATATCACTCTGGCTTCTCTGTGGAGAATAGACTCTAATGGGCAATTCACGAAGCAGGAAGACTTGGATATTGAAATAGCTCAGGCAAAAGTCTTAGCGACTGTAAGATGTGGTTTGGTTTGGGATATATTATCTGAACATCAGATTTTTCAACGGTTTGGATGTTCCTTCTGTGACAGCAGTTGGCAGCCTGGAAGTACATTACTAAAAGACAAAAACTTCTTGCACTATAAGGAAAATATTTTCCAGGATCCTCTCATGGCCCGTGAGAGGCCTGACAGAGCAGGGACAAATATTCTGTAGTTTGGATGTGGCACCACCATTTGGATTGAGTTATTTAATAAGGGAGACATGTGGCTCTTTTTATACTCAATGCACACAAAAAATCATTGGAAGAAGTTAAAGATATATGTTTAGTTAAGGAATTGACAAAAGCCCAGTGGTTCTTCCTAGAACTGAATCTAGATGAATATCAAGGAGACTCCACAATAACCAGCTGAGTTACCCAGCCATGGTGATGTAAAAGAAAATATAATGGTACCAAGAGCAATTTACATATGTATTTCAGTTCCAGACCTGCATTGTGAATGGCATCATAGAATGTATGCATAGTACATTTCTAAATTGTTATCATCAGATTCACATCTCAGTACTCTTTTGGAGGTCATGTGCTTTAGAGAGAGAGAGGTGAGGGAGGGAATTAGATTGCTTTTACAGACAAGGCAGTGTAAGACCGATGTAAATGTGGTGTCATTTTGCTAATTCATTAAAAAGCAGATCTTCATTATCATGTTTGTTCATGAATCATTTTAGATCATGTTTGTCACTTTCTCACATATGAAATTCCTATATTTCAGGGTCCATCTGGATTGAAAGGAGAGAAAGGCGATAGAGTATGTATTTCTTAAAATTTGACGTACATTTATTTTGTGTGTAAAACATTGAAGTCTGAAACTAGAAATAATATGCTAATGATTCTCATTGATTTAATTAACAAGGGAGACATTGCTTCTCAGAACATGATGCGGGCAGTTGCAAGACAAGTCTGTGAACAATTGATAAGTGGTAAATTTCTTTCTTTTTAATGTATGAAAAGTTTTAATTAATTGAAGGAAAATGCAAAGTTTGAGTCATAAAGTTTCTAAAATGTATGTTTCTATTTCATTTTTGATGATCTATTTTTATACATTGTCAATTTTGTAGCCGGTTAGATAAGGCTAGTGATATTGTAATGATTGTCATTAAGATAAAATAACAACTCAGGATAAAATAGAGCCTGTTATCCTTATATTTGGTTTGATACAAAAATCTTATCTTAAATGGGCTTTTCAATTTCCATATTGTGGGGTTTTTAGTGATCTTCATCTGGCTACATATGGAAGCTGCAAAGATTGGATCTTTTACGTTAAGACCTATAAGTTATTGTATGACTTTAAGGAAGGAGGCCCACCCAGACTAATCACAGAAAGGCCATTTTGGTGGGGACATTTTTATTGCTTCTTTATTTTCACAGACTCTTCTTATTTCATGAGGCCTATTAAGTTTATTAATCAAGCTCAGTGCCTGAAAACCAAGTATGGCCTTAAACTCAGGGTTCCTTCTTTCAGAAGTTTTTGTTGTTTTTTTTAATATTTTATCACTATTTCTTGAAGTGCTGTCCTGGGGAACGCCTGCATTAGAATCACCTATGTTGCTTAGAAATTAGGGTCCCTGGGTCATAGTCTAAACCTGACGAATCATTGTCTTTGGAGATGAGGCCCAGGAATCTGTATTTTTCAACATATCCCACAGGAGATTTCATTTTACACTATGTCCTAATTACTGTTGTTTTATGTACACACAAGAATGGTATCATTACGTAATTTAAAAAAGGTTCTCTGTTGAGTGACATCATTGGGCAAACCTCAGGGCTTTCTATCAGAGCTATATTAAACTTTTACAACTCGTTTATGTTTATAGTAATCCTTGTGGCCTACTTGGTTGGTATTTTGTGAAGACGTTTATCAGAGATCATTTTGTCCTTGGTGACTGGAGAGTTTTGTTTTATTTGTAGGGTTATAATTGTAATGTTTCCTGGGCAGGGGAGGAATAGAGACGTATTTCACTAAGTACTAAGAGGAAACAGTTTCACCCTCTCCTCCCTTATTGGGTTTCTTATTAACAAGCATCATTTCTATTTGTAGGTCAGATGAACAGATTCAATCAAATGCTCAATCAGATCCCGAATGATTACCACTCCAGCCGCAACCAGCCAGGCCCCCCGGGCCCCCCGGGTCCTCCGGGCAGCGCAGGAGCCAGAGGAGAACCAGGGCCTGGGGGGCGACCAGGCTTCCCTGGCACCCCGGGCATGCAGGGGCCCCCAGGGGAACGAGGTAGGTGTTTCTGGCTGCTGCAGGAGCATAAAGGAAGGAATCTGCAAGCATAGTTGCTGGGTGATGTTAAAAAGTACTGGGAAGACTGAACTTGGCAAACTACTTTTGCTAGTCTTGTTTGGACATCCCCAGAAGAGTCCCTGGACCTGTCTTCTTTAGGTGGCCACAAGCCACAAGACTCCGTATCTTAGAAAACAGAAAGATTTCATCAGGAGATCTCAGTAAAGATAATACTAATTTCTGGTTGCTGTTGTTAATGGGCAAACTAAGTCAGGCACTAAAATCTTACTGACTGGCAAGAATTGGGCAGCAACTGAATGCATTTAAGCAGCCCTACAGTTTTAGATCCAATTTTTTTTTTTTTTTTTTGGTTCTTTTATTCAGAGCCTGGCACAGGTTTTGTGTGTTTGTTTCACTTTAATTTTATGGTAGATAAGTGTAACTGAAGGAAAAGAAGAAAAATAGGATTATCTGATTCCAGATGTTTCAGGACTCTGGGTACCCATTTTTGTCAAAGTAGCAGTTAACATTTTGGAGAAAACTCAGATGGTTTGGATGCTGTACTGATAAGGTTACTAAAGATAAGATTTTTTTTTAATGAGTTATAACTACTTATTTGATTTCTGTTTGTAATAACTGTTTCTAAAAATATATATTAGATGTGTTTATTTTCTTCAAATAGTTTTTCCCCTGATGTGTAGCCAGATTTGTTTCCTGGCCATGAATCTGGAATTACACAAAAGTCTAGAAAGAATTTGGCTTAAAGAGTGAACTTCTGTGAAAAATTGGGTTCTGCTTTCACTTAGGGAAATCAATTACTTGAATCAGGTATTATCAGTTAAAATGAAGACTACATGTTTCCCGGTCATTTTTCTCCTGTGCTTTATCTTTTTGCCCTTCCTTAGGTTTACCAGGAGAGAAAGGCGAACGGGGTATTGGGTCTCCAGGGGCTCGAGGGCCGCCTGGCCCCCCAGGTAAGTCTGCTGGTACATAAAATAATAAACGGTGTAACTACTCAGAGATCACACGAGCTCCCAAGAGATTCACAACCTCATCATGTTAGCTTCAGGCATGGCTATCATCATGGTGTTTTTATATTTTAGCAAGAAGTTCAACTTGTATAACCTCCCCATTTTTATGTTCCCTTTGCTCAAAAAATGTTTGCATGTGTTCTGTTAAGTGTTCACTGTAACTTTAATATATGATAATATGAGTTTCAGTGACACAGAGTGTTGCTTTTTTCTTTTTTCTGGAATTCCTATTTGTTTTGTTTGGCCTCATAGCTTTTAAGAATGGTGTAACTTCCTGTTTTTTCTACTATTCTTCAAGGCTTTGGTACGAGATTGAAAAAAAAAAAAATTCTCATTAGAAAGCCCAAGACATCACAAGATTTCACTTACAGGTTCTTTATTGATGCTTTGGAAAGGAATAGTAGTTGTTGTTTTTTTAAATAACACTTTATTAAATTTATTGGGGTGACCATTGTTAATATGAACATATAGGTTTCAAGTGTGGGTTTCTGTTATATGATCTGTATATTGCTCAGTGAGCCCACCACCCAAAGTCTTATCTTCTCCTGTCACTATATATTAAGACCCCCTTCACCCCGTTCACCCCCCACCCCCTACCCCCTTCCCTCTGGCAACCACTATACTACTGTTTGTATCCACAAGCTTCAGTTTTATATCCCACCTATGAGTGAAATCATATGGTTCTTAGTTTTTCTGACTGACTTATTTTACTTAGCATAATATTCTCAAGTTCTATCCATTTTTTTGCAAATGGCAGTGTTTTTTCCTTCCTTATGGCTGAGTAGCATTCCATTGTATACATGCACCACATCTTCTTCATCCAGTCGTCTATTGAAGGACACTTTGGTTGTTTCCATGTCTTTACTACTGTGAATAATGCTGCATTGGACATAGGGGTGCATATGTCTTTGCAAATACATGTTCTCAAGTTTTTCAGGTATATACCCAGGAGCAGGATTGCTGGGTCATACGGTAGTAGTTGTTTTATGCATTTCTTTTACTAGGTTGAAAATGAAATGTATTTTCTTCATTATAATATCCATGAGACCCTTGCAACCAAGGTGAACCCTAGCGGTTACATCTTTACATTTATATTAGCCATAAGTATCACTCGGTCCAGAAATAACATTGCTTCACATAGTCTGGAGGTATGGAGCAGGCACAACCATGTTTTCCTGGCTGTCTAATGTGGCTAATACAGCCATTCCTTCAGGTAGTCCTATCTCTGTGAGAGTAGAAACAAATCAGAGAGCTCATTGATATCTTGAGCTTGGCTTCATTCTTGCTAAGTCAGTTTTCTTGGAATAAAATCATTAAAGTAGTTGGATTTCTGGCATTAACTCTCGATGAATCACTGGTAAGAAAGTTCCACACATTGGTTCATATTGATAATTTTGTAAGGAAATACTTTCTTACTATATACTAGTGAGCTGTCTAGTCTTGAGGCAGTGGAGGTGCCAAAGTATTGTTGGCTACCTCAGGAGATGTCAGGAGATATATTTGACAAAAGGAGAAATACTTGTTTTAACCCATACTAGGTCCACAAGGAGAATCCAGGACTGGTCCACCAGGGTCCACAGGTTCCAGAGGTCCTCCTGGCCCCCCCGGTCGCCCTGGAAACTCAGGTATCCGAGGACCCCCAGGTCCTCCTGGATACTGTGACTCATCCCAGTGCGCCAGCATCCCATACAACGGGCAAGGCTATCCAGGTACGTGGTTGTCATTGTAGGAACCCAAATTCACCTGAATAAAAAACCTTTATGGAAATGAAGTCCATAGGATTGAAGGAAGATTGATTTGAGTATTTCTTGAAGATAGCAACTCTTCCAGTTGTGTGTTTTAATTATGTAGTAATATTTTTCTCTTTCAAAGCATAAAACATTATTTCACTGTTAGGAGTCGAATAGTTATTTTCTCTACCTCCCACTATTTCTGCAATTACCAAATCACATCATAAAACTCTCCTTATTTCCCCGGAAGTTCGAAGGAGGCTACCAGTTGACTTTTTTTCCCTAACCTAAAGATTGGGAACAGTGATTTGTTGAATACAATTGTAAAATGCTAAGAATCTTATATATATATTTGTTTTGGGAAGCTAACGTGTAAGCAAACTACTGTTCGATAACATGATGCAGACAACTGAAAATAATTCACTATCTCACACTGTCTGTAGAATTAATATTTATAAAATCGGGGATGTAATTCTTTTAAAGAGTTAGTAGTGAAATTCTAGTGTTTCAATTCTCTTATGTCTGATTTTGGGAATGTGGGGCCAGGGGACATGCTGATCTGGAAATAAGAAAGTCATGCTGTGGTCAGCGGTGACCTTTTCATCAACGCACCCTCAAGCATCTTGCAAGTTTTAAAAACGATACTGCTATTTGATATGGTTGGCTACTAGCAAATAGTGCATGAGTAGTTGAATATCTAAATATCTATATATCTATATATTTATGTGAATACTTGTATCTGGCCAAAGTTATAATTAAACTTAATGTAAATTTCTCATACAATCCATTCATAAAATCATAACTTAATGCTTTATAATAGAAACTTAAATTACCTCTGCCTTATGGTATGTGCAAATAACTGGAAATATATGGATATATATATATGTATATACTTTAACCATTACATACTTAGATGGATGTGTATATATGTTTTTTGCGTAGTAATTCAACTTTTAAAACTATCATCTTTGACCTGTTTCAGGTTCCGGCTAACAAATTTTCTAAGTCGCCAGTGCTGCTTACAGTTTGAATACATGAAAATCCTGTTTCTGAGATGTTTGCGCAAATGCTTATTAGGAAATGAGCCTGTATGGAAATCTCACCACAGATATGGTTAACGAACCGGGTCAACATCATAAAGGAGGGTGGGGACTCTATACTAACTCGAATGAAACAAAAGCAGTGGTGTTAGTCTATAAGCCCAATGCATTTCAGTAATAATGTAGAAAAATATTATTTAAAAAAAAAAAGTTCAAACACACAGCCATGAGGAGCCTCGGTTGTGAAAGAGGCGCATAATAAAACTACTAACCAGCGGAGATCGTGCCATTTTGAGAAAAACAATTAACCTGGTTAAAGAGAAATGTCTTATGTAAATAATAAACTAATTGTGGCTTGTAAATGATTTGTATGTGATCTTGTCCACTAAAATCACTTAACAACTCTACAGTAAGCTTCTGCATCCGAGCCTGCTGCTTGCTCTGTGCTGTTATAACACCGAATGGAAATCTCCTCATCTCTTGCTTGTTAGCGATGTGTCTGATTCAGGGCGTGTGTCTCATGAGTACTATTTTTTCGTACGTGTACTCTCATTTGGGTTTTGTAATTGCAATTTTCAAACCAAAGTTTTATAGTCACTTTTTTTTCTTCCTGCTTTGCTGTAGTCACTGGTGGTCCTCACCCACCAGCTGTAGCTCAGTCTGTGGGGAGACAGCCACGGACAATGTCATGTACTGTATATTACCTGGTGATAGTCCATGTTCACCTCCAGAGCTCAGTTTCTAGGAGCCAACACTTCCCCTCACCTCCTCATCTTTCCAAACTGTTCTTTGAATTGAGGAGTTTGAAGTCATGAACAGGTACTTGGGGATTTGCGAAAATCCTACCCAGGTTCTGCGTTTACAGTCCTTTGACCCAGTCTGACCCTTCCCAGGTATTTGTGCAATGATTGTATTTACTGCTGGATCTTTGAAGGTTTTTTTTTTTGTTTTTGTTTTTAAAAGTCCGTTACTTTATTCGAGCATCACCAAATTCTCTATGCAAATGCTAGGAATCAGGACATTGTAATTTATATATTTATAGTTCGGAGATTAAGACTGGAGCGCCGTCGCCTCGGGTGATGGCCTAGCTTTTGCTGTGTCTGTGCCTCCCGAGTCATGCGGTAACTGTAATGTTGAATCGGACAGAGCCGTACGTGCCCGAGGGCGGGGCCTACCTGCCCGAGCGCGAGCCCTTCATCGTGCCCGTGGAGCCCGAGCGGACCGAGGACTACGAGGACTACGGCGCCGACGAGCCTGGCGACCAGCACCCGCCGCACGCGCGCTGGCGGCGCGCCCTGCCCCGCGCCCTGCCCCGCGGCCTGGGGCAGTGAAGCCGAGACGCCCGGCGCCGCGGGGGGAGGTGTGGAGATTAGCATTTACAGGTCAGATAGAGCAGTGCACGTCTTCTCTGCGATGTTCCTTCAGGTGTTGCTTCACCCAGGAGCCCCCCTCTTTACTGTAGAGAACCCTGTTTCTGCGGGAAGCCTAGCTAGCTGCACGCAGTCCCTAGACGTCTTTGCTTTCGCCCGTGAAATGCTTGCAACATACTTTGTTCACAAAAGCTGCAAGGAGAGAACGTGCCTTGTGCCTTTCGTACGCACAGCGGGCAGCCTCAGTGAAACTCTTAGGTTAAGCAGTAAGTCCTGGAACCCAGAACTACTGTATATTTCGAGAGGGCAGTTTATCTTTTCCAATGCTTATTTGCAATTCAGTTACACCGTGGTTCAAGTAATGCTCCTCCTAAAACCAAAAAGGAGGGAAAGGTCAACTCCGTTGCAATTATTTATCTTCCTCTTCTATCATCTGTTACACATTATGGCATAGAGTGCTCTTATACATCTCCTTTAACAACCACAAACCTTAAGCCATGTAGCTGAAATTATTGTATCAACTGGATACAATTTCATATTGCCTTAAACCTCCTTGTTTTAGACACACTAACATTTATGCCAAATTGCAGATCATTCTGCAGAGAATGGAATTGCATGTTTGTGTTGTATATTTAGTACGAACTTTTTTTTTTTTTTCAGAACATGTTTCTTAGTTATCAAAAGCAGTTGGAAATGTTTGCAAGACTATGAACATAGAATTGCTGCTTTTATATTTTAACTGCAGATTGTGAATTTCACTGCCTTATATTATTTATTTCTGAAACAAAAGAGGCATTTTTCAATAAAACTACTGAAAATTTGACTTGGTATGCTTTTTTCTTTGAATGGTCTTTTGGACTGTTCAGGCGGTTGTTACAACAAACAAGTTTATATCCTTGGATACGGTTACAAATCTTGCTAATGTATTAAATTATGCTAAATAACTTTAGATTTTTAATGATATGGTGAAGTCATAGAAAGAGAGTGGTGAGAACCTTAAAAAGCCAAGCTGATTCCAAAGGCTTTATTAGGAATGTAGAGGATGTGTGGGTTGGTGGAAAAACAACTAGGTATCCTAGGAGACCCCAAACAACCAAATAACCTTTAACAACCCACATGATTTAGTATGCGTTTAACCACTTTCCTATACCATACTTTACTAAGTAGCATGTTTAATTGCAAAATGGAAAATCCCTTAATGGAATCTTTTACATTTAGCGATACCTTCCTTTTGCGCTTTTACAAATGCAAATAACATCATTCTAAATATTAAAGGAAATAATGTAAAAGTTCGTTTGAAAGAACCAATATCAATTGAAGAGAGAGAGGTAGTGATGGAAAATTTTCCCAAGAGCAAAACAACCGAGTTAAATATTTCCTGGAAACCGAGATTGAAAGAAATAGACAATGAGTGTGCAGTGTTCACCAGCATTCATCTGTAATTCCCAGCTTGTACACTTTTAAAGTTAGAAGAGACCATGGAGATCATCCCCGTCCAATTCTTTGCTTTATGTAGGAAGCAGACTCAGCTAATCAGTATGAGAACAAGACTAAAATTCGAGGTCTTGTGGTTCTTTACCCTGTTTTACCGTTAGACGCTCTCCTCTCCTCTCTCCTTCTCCCTTCCTGGGAACAAATACTCTCTGGGTAGGAGCTTTCAAACCTCAAATTCTATGGATTTATTTTAATTCATTTCTGACTCACTTGGGCTTCTGATGCTCCTTGATGAAGAGCCTCTGCATCAGGAGCGTGAAGATGGGTTTGCTTCCTTGTCACTGACTCGGCTAGTTCCAAGGCCACACAGGTTTGAGGCGCAAAGGGATTCCAGCTTCTTTCATTGGTAGACGTGGGCTTGATTCCTGATGTTGGCAGTCACCTTCTAGTCTCTGCTCAGAGGGGAGATGAGGGGCCCAAGCCATTTCTAACCAGGATAAGCACAAAATTAATAACCCGTCGAGATACATGTTGTGATTTTTATTCTCATAGTCTACTTCCTCCATAATGAAGTTTGCTGAATCTTATGTTAAAATAATTTTTGTCACCCCCGAGCGAGAGCACACTGACAAGTGAGCGGGAGAAAAGGCCAGATAGCCTGGCTTTAAATGCTCACGCCCCACAAAATCAAACTTGTAGGTGCTGGTTTATCTATTCCAACTTTCTTCGAGGGAGTACTGAACAACTTGAAACGCTTTTTCTAGCTCTTTAAATTTGGAAGCATTATAAGAAATTTATTATTTATCCTTCATACTGGAAGCTAGGGCTCCGCGTTTTAAGAAACTAGTTTGAGATACCTGGGGAGCTTTTAATGAGGGCTACAGAAGAAAGGTTTCAAAATTTCAAAACAGCACTTAAGTAGATCCTGAGTATTTTTATAGAATATTTGTGCAATGATACTAAAAAGTTAGCAAACTTTAACACATATATTTGCTCAGATTTGTAAGTGTCTAACTTTGAGCCTGTGAAGAATTACTCTGTCTATGTGGTTGCTCAAAATCACATTTTGTTTTTTGTACAAGTAAAGCCAATGTAGTTTTTCCGGAGTATTTATTATTTATTATATCCATTGCGCTGTGTTTGGCACATCAGATTATTCCTCACTTGGTTTTAGTTATAGTTTCTCCATAGCAAAAGGGGGTTTGATGATACTGTCCGCATGTGGTCTGAGTGCCTTATGCGGCATAACCAAGTAAACAAAGAATAGCTGTGGCAAATCTTTTATTTTGAAGGGCAATCTTTTAAATACAAATTAATATTGATCCCTAAGTCACCTTTTACTCATGTTTAGAAAATGAATTTCGGTGTGAATGTCTAAATGGACATTTATTAACTTTTTCACTCTTAGATCCAGGCTGCTAAAGGCTATTGGGAAAAAATCACAAGGACTCGCTTTCAGGGGAGGACCTATCGGCTGGTCACTTACAGACCCCGTCTCCAGCACTGATCTCTTGCCCTGTCAGTATATCCAACTGTGTGTACCCCCTTGAAGTTCCACAGGCACTTCAAAATTTACACATCTGGCATTTGTTAGGATTAGATTCGGCTGTGACTGACCGAAAGTCAAAAAATAACAGTGGCTTAAACAAGTAGAAACTTCTTTACTTCTCATGGTTTAAGAAGTCAAAGTCCCAGGCTTCTTTATTTATTTTTACCTTTACCCAAGGATGTTTTTCCATTGCTTTTTCAGAGAGAGTGGAAGGGAGAGAGAAAGAGGGAGAAAGAGAGAGAGAGAGAAACATTGATGCGAGAGAGACACATTGATTGGTTGCCTCCTGCACGCACCCTGCCCGGGGCCGGGGATCGAGCCTGCAGCCCAGGCACATGCCCTTGGCTGGAATCGAACTGGGGACTCCTCAGTCTGCCGGCCGATGCTCTAACCACTGAGAAAAACTGTCTAGGGCCCCAGGCTTTTTCTATTTTGCTGCTGTGCTTTTTGTGGTTTCTTGGGTCAAGTTAAACTTATGGCCCAAGAGGGTTATTAAAGCTCTATCTATTATGTCCATATTCTCCCTGCAGGAAGGAAGGAAGAGTGAAGAAAATGCCACCCCTCCTTTTAAGTACACTTCCTGGAAATTGCAAACACAACTTAAAACAACAAACTTATATTGCATACCACTAGCCAGAATTTAGTCATTTGGCTACATCTAGCTACAAGCGTGAAATGTTATCTTTATTTTGGGTGGCCATGTGCCAAACTAAAATCAGCCACTCTGTTATAATGTAAGAGGGGAAAGAATATTGGGAGTCAGTTCAAGTCTTTAGTCTTTCACACAGTGTCCAAATCTAAACATATTTCCCCCAAAATCTGATTTTCCTTCATTGTCCCCACCAACCACCAAGTTCCTCGGGCCTGAAATTTGAGAGTCATTGTAAAGTCTTCCCGCTTTCACTTCTTACATCCAATCAATCAAGTCTGGCTGATTGAGCTTCTACATATATCTTAATCACCCCACTGTTTCTACTCAGTTTCAGACTCTTGGGATTTCTTGTCATGACTATAATAACAGCCTCTTAAATGGTCTCCTTTCTTGTAACCTCAGCCCCTCTCAAGTAAGTCTTCCACACAGATCAGAGTGATTTATCTAAAATGCGAACCCGGCCATGCCATGAGCCCCTCTTAACATTCTTCAAATGGTATATAGATTTCTCTGCAAGTCTTGACTCCATCTGTCAATTCCTTACTCCTCCTTTATCACCAACCCTTTCATTGGACCATCTGGAATTTCTATTCCATTTTTTACAAACTTCTCCACATCCTCAGCTTCTTTAGTGAACAAGCCCAGCACCTCTTGACAGGCCCCTGAAGATTCTGCAGAGACCGTGCTTCCCAGAGCTGGTGGATGGAGACCTGTCCTCTCCACTCCTCGCGCTGTTTCCAGACCAACAATCCTTCATTCTATAAAACACCTTTATTGTTCGAAGCTTATACCCAAATCCCATTACTATCATCTGCCCACCTCACCGTCACTCCACCCCATTCAGAAGAGGCTTTGGTGCTTTTATCTACCACAATACCTGCCATCTTCTAAGTGCCTTAACCATTCATGTTGGATAACCAATTTAACACTATCTCAGTTATTTGAACTTATCGTTAAAGGTTTAAAAAAAAAATTTTTTTTTACTCAGCCTCTACTACTCAGTCTCTCCAAGGTCTTACCTTGGACTCGTGTCAAAGTGCCACTACTTTGAAATTGCTGACTTAGGCCGTGCACTCTTCTTGGCTTTCCAGCTCCCCTACTCAGGCATCGCCACTGACGCACTGAGACTGCTTCCAGCTGCACCGTGAACTCAGCGCACTGGCCCTTCCATGCCCCCCCCCCCCCCCCCAGCAGCTCCTCCTTGTCTTCAATTCCTTAGCCGACTTGGACTCCTTGTCTTGGTAACATACGCAGCTTATTGAGTAGCCTGAACTCCAAGAAGTATAAAACTAGTTTCATTCCTCTTTCCTCACTTCCTTCAGTTACGTTCTGTTC
Source organism: Miniopterus natalensis (assembly GCF_054644295.1). Classification (NCBI taxonomy): domain Eukaryota; kingdom Metazoa; phylum Chordata; class Mammalia; order Chiroptera; family Miniopteridae; genus Miniopterus; species Miniopterus natalensis. The sequence continues at coordinate 35,426,624 of NC_142085.1, read as the reverse complement.
TATAATCCTTTATCTCCAGACAGGCCCCACTGCCTTCAGGCCATTTCACGCATGACTGCTCCAGTCCGATGCAATTTAATCCGCTTGAAGAATTTAGCCTCAAATCCAACTCCTACCTTAAAGCGACAATTTAGGCTTAGGGCCTGGACTGCAGTCAGTAGGCTAGCTCTTTCCCTCCGGCTTCTTCAGAATTCAGGTAGGAGGAGAAAACTAGAGAAAAAGGAGATAAAGGTTTTCCCACTTACAGGTGCCACTAGAATCCTCTCCTGAATGTCAATACTTACTGTGTGGTGGGTGCCCAGATGCTGCACCTCTTGTTGGGTGTCTGTGTATGTTTTTCAGAGGGGCATGCAGGGGCCCTGTCTACTGCCCAGTTATATCCAAAACGACCTCTCCCAACTCCTATTGCGCTTTTGCCCCTCTGGACTTCACAGCTATTTGCTACCCAGGTCCTCTCCCCTGACCTGAAATCCTCGTAGGGGGGATTCCGGCAGGATGGCTGAAGTCTGGCTACTTTCTAAGTGCTTGTTTGACCAGGGAGACTCAAGCACCCTGATGGAGCCAAATGAAAGAAGAAAGTGTCCTCATGAACATTCCCTTTCTTGCCGCCTCCCATTCATTTCTCCCCATTCAAGCACATAGGCTCTCAAGTTAGGTGGGCTTGTGTAATAAATGTTCACCCATGGAATACCATGCCCTTCCTGAAGGCACCCTCAGTCTCTAAGTGATTTTTTAAAAGCTTCTCTCATGTCTCACTGGGTGAAGGCCTGAAGCGCTCTTTTGATAAGGGAAGGTAAAGGCCACAACTTTCTGCTCTGTGTCCATGATCACCTGCTTGAGTGGTTTCTTCATTTTGCACATATAAGCTGCTTGGGGGTGATGGGGAGATAGTTTGGATGAGCCAGTTCTTAGAAGTCCTGAGGGAATGTGCTTTATGATTCTCTTTGAATAGGGGTGGTACTTAATAGTTATTTTTTTCTTTATGGCCATTTGTTCACTTCTGAGTCAAAAGGCAAAGTCTTATTTAATATCGCATTATTCAAAAAAACCAAACTTCCTCGCTCTCAAATCCTTTAGTCACACTCATGTATTAAAATCCTACCTCTAGATTATCCCAACTGCTTGTAATCTCCATGACTGTACCCAGGATACTGAGCATAGTTGGAGAAAAATCACCCATTGGGGAGGGATTGTTATGTTTGCAAATCCATATGGCCAACTTCAGCTTGCCTGTCAACAGCACTGCTCAGTGATTTTAGTCATATTTTCAACTCTTTCCAAAAATTTTTGAACTTCAATCCTATGCCTCACTCTGGTTATGAAATTTCTTGCTACTTCTCACAGAAGCAGCTATTTCATGCAGGAGCAAGAAGCCAAACTGGAACCTCGCTTCTCTACCACCAGGGCTGCAAAGCTATCTGCTTGTGGACCAATCCTTCCCCCCTGTTTCATCTCCTCTCCTTAACCTCTGGGTCCCTTTTTATTTCTTCCACAAATATTGGATTAAGCACCTACTAAGTGCTGGGTGCTGTTAGAAATGATGCTGAGGTTCTATAATGAACATAGGAAAACATAGACAAAGTCCCTTCCCTCACGGAGCTCACATTTTTAGAGTGACAGACAGACAGCAAATAAACAGGCAAACATGCTCAGTGAGAGGGTGATAAGTGCTATGAAGGGAAATAAAGCCAGGATGAAGGACAGACAATGACGAGTGTGTGTGGCATGTACACTGGTTTAGGTAGAGTGGTGAGGAAATGCTCATTTAGACAGAGACCTGAATGAAGGGTGGCTGAAAACATGAGACTCAAATCTGGCTGATAATTGTGCAATCTGATGCTTTGTAATTATGTAGATTACCAGCCGTATCCCTAGAGCTGTAGTTCTTGACCTTTGCATACATCGGAATCACCTGGGAACTTAAAAAAAAAAAATCCTCAAGTCTAAGTCCCACCCTCATAAATTCTGGTTAATTGGACTAGGGTGAAACCTGCTAAAAAGGATTTTAAAAAGCTCCCTAAGAAATTATAAAGTACAGCTAAGGAGCTAAACTACTTTCTAGATATTCTGATTCAGCATGCTGGAAAAAGGGGCCAAGAATATGTATATTTTAAATATATTCTTCAGGTGAGTCATACGATCAGCCAGGATGGGGGACTCGTACATCTCTGACGTTAGATATCATTTTCATGCCAAAACTATATTTCTAGCCCAGTCCATCCTTCTGACCTTTAGGCACATATATCCAACTGCCTTGGTGCATCTCTAGTTGGACGTTTTACAGACATTTGAAATTCAATGTGAGCAAAGTGAAATTCCTCATCTAACTTTCCATAGAAGCTTTTTACTACAAGACATTTCTTGGTCTTGTTTTTTGTGAGTGGTACAACCACCTCAATTGCTTAAAACTGGGGATTTCCCTCACTTCCTACAAACAATCCATTACTAAATCTTTCTGATTTTTTTCTACTAAGCATCTTTCAACTGCTCACCTCTCAGTACCTCCACTGCCCTTCTCTTCCTCTAGGCCACATTGTCTGGTCTGGATTTCTCAAAGGTCTTCCATCTGATCTGTTTCCAGCCACTCTTATGTCTGTCCCATCCATTTTTCTCTCAGCTTAGCAGATAAAATGATTGTTAAGAGTGCAAATTTGGTCATATCACTACATTTTAAAAAATCGTTTAGTGGTGTTTCATTCAGAAACCTTATCAAGTCTCTTATGACATCAAGGATTTGGCCCTTTCCTACTTTTTGATGTCAGGACACTTCACTTATCTCAAAATTTTCCCAACTGTACTAGACTTCCTGCTCTTCCACTTCATAACCCCGAGCCTTCATGGGCTCTGTTTCCGTTACCCAGAACACACTATCTTCATTTGGTCACATACTATTCACCCTTTAATTTAATGCTGAAATAATTACTTCCTTTGGGACACTTGTTCTGTCACTTCCAAGGTTCAAAACGTGCATCAACCCCCTTACTTCCCGTTTGACACCTTCTTTCAGACCAGCCGTTCCTTGTTCAGCGTTTGCCTTCCCTGCTGGATGGCAAGATTCTATAAGGGCAGGGACCATGTTTATTTTGTTTATTCCTGTGTTTCCAGCAGCCACTAATGTGCTGGTATTTAAGGGGTGTTCAATAAGTATTTGTTGAATGACTAATTTCAGGTGAAACAAACTCTTTTCCCTAGCAAGGGAGTTGGGAAGGACGCTTGGTAACTGCTCACAAAGCACTTGCCTCAAGGAAGAAGGAGAGCAAAAAAAAAAAAGAGCGTAATAATCAGGGGCAAAGTGTGCACATTAGGGTAAGACCAGAGAATGGAAGGCACACGGAGAGAGGTTACATCTGCGGGGTTGTAGGGAGAAGTACACTGGCCAAGCGAACTGCTGAGGACACTCTTGGAGGTCTATGCAAACTCAAGCTTGTTTTCCAAAAAGCCATAGACCTAAATGCTACAACCACAAGGAAAAGTGTTCAGGTCACAATGCAGAACAGGAGCAGGGAGTTCTTTTGGTGGAGTTGTCATCACTGAGTCCCCAGTAGAGAAAACTGAACCATAGCCTGAATAATTGACCTAAGAAGAAGGATCACAACATCTGTAGCCCAGATAGAGGAACAGGAAGGCCCAGACACATAGGGAGGAAGCCATGTAATGATGAAGTAAGTATCTACAGCCAAGGAATGCCAAGGATTTCTAGCAACTACCACAAGAGAGAGGCATGGAACAGACTCTCTCTCAGAGACTCTGTAAGGAACCAACTCTGTCAACATCTTGACTTTAGACTTCTAGCTTCCAGAACTCGGAGGGAATACAGTTCTGTTTTAAACAACAACACAAAACACCCCTGTTTTCCTTGATATACCAGGTTCTATTTGAAATATCAAAAAAGCTGTATGAAGATGGAGTAATTCACCTGTAATTGAACTTCTTTATGTCCACTTTGTTGCGGAACAGGGGAAAATGCCACTGGGATCTTTTTCCCCCTTTGTTGAAACCACCGATGACAGGAAGGCTCGATTACTCCTCATTTTGGGCTGTTACACAGTTGTGCTTTTTTTTCATGGTACTAACCTCTTGCTGGAGAAGATCATCAAGAGGATGTGACTGTTGGTTGACCTGAAAGCTAAACCTAAGCAGTTGGAGGCTCCTCCCCCCCACCCCCACCCCTAGAATCTATGGTCCGCCCACCATTCCCACACTAGGAACTGTTTCAAGGACACAACCTTGAGAGAGTAGGGGCTTGCTGAGAAATGGGTCCTGGGAAACACTGTCTTGGCTCTGGGCATCTCTGTGGGAGGGATGGCCCATGTGCCAAATGCCTGTGGACCACTGCGTGGGTGCAGAATGCCCAGAAAACTCCCGCTGGTTGATGTGCTTGTTTGAGGAACCACGCATAGCACACTGCAGCCAAGAAAGGAAGTGAACAGCTGCCTCTGTGGGCTGGTCTCTCCCGTGGACAGTTCAGCTGGTCCCTGATGCCCAACTAGAGGCTGACGCTCGAGTTAGAAAGTTGGAAGGAGAGGTTAGCAAAGGACGTGTGGCTGTTTGCTGCTCTGCGAGCTTCAGGCTGGCAGACAAGCTGGGGGAGCGGGACAATACTCTGGAGACTCCAGCATGCCATTTTTGCAGGGCTAGGAGCTGCAGTAAATTAAGCTCTGAGCATTGTGACAAAGCCCGATTGGGATGCTAAGATGTGGGATCCCTGGGAAAGTGAAGAGAACAAGGAGCAGAATGTGGTGACTGACAGTGAAATGGACACAGCTCCCTGAGCTGTCTGGCCCCTAACACAAAGGCAAGCAAATGTCCAGCCAGCGCTGCAGCCCCCAGTTCAAGAAACGTTCTTGATGAGAATATGCTCCCACTGAGCTTATCGATATGGCTGCCAAGTTCCAGCTCAAGGCCAGGGAGAATATCCAGGCATGGTTAGTGCAGCTATGGGAGGGGGTGGGGATGGGGCATGGCACTTCTTTGACAGGAGGCAGAGAAAATGAGCGACATCACCCTAGGCCTGCCCTCCAGCAGCTTCTGCGTGGCACTGGGGGAGGGAGAGGGGTTAGCTTCAAGGCACTCCCTAACTCATAGGCTGCATTATTCTAGCCTGCTGGGAGGCTTGGACCAATGAGGAAGATCTCCCTGGGCACATGGCACCCTGAAGATCTGTAGACAAGGCACAACAGATTCTCAGGGAGTTGGGAATAAGACAGGCCATCTATGACCCTGTCTTTGAAGGCCCTAATCAGGCCACATTCACTGCAGAAATAAAAGCCAAAATACTCTAGTCTGCTCCCAAGACCTGGTATGGGATGCTGATAACCATGCTAAGCCCAGTTATGGGACAAGATGTTTATGATGTTGGGCTGATCAGAAAGCCACCTTTGAGAAGGCAAAAGTACTAGCGAAGCAGATTAAAGCTCTGGGCGTCTCCCAAGCAGGGCTACCATTTGAGTTACATGTGTCTGTGACTCTGGAAAGTGTGGGTCAGGCACTGTGGCAGAGACAACAGTAAGACAGAGTACCCCTAGGATTTTAGCCCCAGCTCTAAAAGGGGGCAAAACCCCAATATACCTCTGTAAAGCAACAGCTCCTAGCTGTGTACACAGCACTCCTCCAGGTAGAGCCTCTCACAAAGGACAGCAGATCATGGTAAGAACTTCTCTTCCTACCAACGCCTGGACTGAGAATATGTTCCATCCACCCACGTCTGCCAAGGCTCAAAATCACTTTGACTAAGTGGCATACCTAGTTGCAGCAGAGGAGCACCCTGTCTACCAGCTGACTGTCTCTGGAAATGTGTGTGCTCCTAGGCCCTGTAGATACTAGAATGTAGATTTTCCAAATGCCCCCAACCCTGTTCCTATGGCCACCTCAGCAGCCTGTAGAGAGGGAGTGTGAGAAATTCCCACTGATGCCTGATGTACAGATGGGTCTAATCAGGGCAATGCATCCACAAGGACTGTGTTGCTATTCATCCCAACACTGACACCATCTGGATGGAAACAAGAATGAACCACAGAAGCCAATGAGCCCTGGCTGTTAACTCTTTGCACTGACTGTTGGGCTGTTCTGAAGGAATCCACCCTTTGGCTTGGACAATGAGAAACAAAGGGGAAGGTGATCATGAATAAGCCCTTGTGGGGTCAGGATATGTGGAATGACACTTGGATTTGCCTGCCTGCAAGAGCCTGGGGCAGTCCTCACTGTCTTCCACATCCCAGCTTTCAGGTGCTGACACCCTTGACAATTAGGAAGCCGATGTCCTAGCTCAGGTACAGCCATGACATTGACGCCTCAGAAGATACAGTAGATTGGGTGAAAGAAAGAATGGCCACCATTGTGCATGAATGGGATGGCATATTGCCAAGGATATGTCAGATTGCCCTTGAAATACAGTGATTTGGTTACTGCAGTTAACAGCCTGTCCTGTGTGTTCTAAATAATGTCCAAGGCAAACCGCCAAAGGAGTCTGAGGCCATAAGTCAAAGTTCCCATCCAGTGAGGGATTGCAAATTGGTTATAATGGCCCCCTCCCTCTGAATGAGGTTCTAAATATGCCTTGGTTTGTGTGGACACTGCAAATGCACCTGTCCTAACCCAAGCTTTTCCCTGTCACCATGCAAACCAGTCTGCCACCATTAGGGGGTTAAAGAAGCCGAGTACCATGTACAGATACCCTTATTGAAGAGACAGTGATTGGGGGTCAGATTTCAAAGGTCATGATATGCAAAGCTGTACAAAAGAACATGACATTCGATGGGGGTTCCATCTCCTCTATAACCCACAAATAGTAGGGTTGACAGAAAGGAATAATGAAATATTAATGAACAGATTAAATTACTAACAGATAAAACCACTTTGCCTGGGTAGACTTAAGTACTATCCCAGGCTTTAAGACATTTGGATAATCAACCAGGAGGAACTATTGTTCCATATTCCAGGCTGGGGACCCCTAATCCCATAAGGGTATGAAAATCTCGGGAAACATCCATTGCCCCAACTCTCATTGTGGATCAATGTGCTATGCTGTTGAGAATACCAAGTCCCAGCACACCTGGGAAAGATGTTATCTACTAGAGTTTGCAATGGGTCATCCCACTGGGATGGATGAGTCACTTTGCACCCCTGGTGGCAGGGGCACCACTCAATCTCCAAGGGGATTCAGTTGTCCTGTTGCAAGCTGGATCCTTTGAATTGCACTACTCCTGGAATGGAACACATACTGTTGAGAAGGGGGAAAAGGTGGGAATTCTGGTCTTGCATATCTGGCCCCCAGCCTATCTCCTCACACCTAACAGTGCTGTCTCCCCTGGCAAACATGTACTGTATGCATCACCAGGCCATATTCCTAAAGCTGCAGCTACATCGACATCTGAGGATCAGGCCACAAGTATAATTCTTATAGAAGGGGACCACTTTCCTGTACATGTTCCTATTAAATATCTGTCTTTTTGACCTTAGACTTCTGCTGTGTCTAGTCATGGGATAAACATGTTCTGTTTTCCACTGGTACAATCATTTGGCCACTCTCTTTGTCCCCTTTGTTGACTTGGAGGAAGGTATAGCACACATAGAAGCCCTTACTACATTCACTCAATAAGCCTTAAATGATAATGCTATGTCTTTACTGAACCCTGGAATGTATCTGCTGAGAAATCTGTCCTCTAAAAGAGGGTGGTCTTGGACATTATTACTGCTTTTCAAGGAGGCACCTGTGCCATTATCCAAGCAGAATGTTATATATTCGTACCTGACTAGTCAGCTAATGTACCATTTTTATTAAATCACATGAGAATACAAGTGACTACCCTGAATGGCCCTGGTCCCCATCCTAGGAGACTTACTAAATCAATAGTTTGGATCATGTGGCTCTTGGTGGAAAAAAATTGTCATTTATTTTGGGAATTATTATCTTAATGTGTGTTTTCTTTCTTTCTTTTTTAAAAAATAGTTTATTGATGTTTAGAGAGAGAGGAAGGGAGAGAAACAGCAATATGAGAACACAACATCTATTGGCTGCCTCCTGCACGTCCCACCCCCTGTCAGGATCAAACTGTGCCGTTGACTGGAACCAAACCCGAAACCTCCTGGTGCACAGGATGACACCCAACCGAGTCACACCAGCCAGGGCTTAATCTATGTTTTCTGTTGCATGTGCCTATATTGTTGCTGTGATGTTTGCCTCTAATACAACCAGACAGCTGCCTAATGAGCCACCTCCATGCTAATGAAACCTCTTGCTGACCTCTCAGGGCACATTGTTGGAGACGGGGACATATAAGATTGTAAAAGCTGGTCACAAGGGATAGAATGTTGGAGGAGGTCATCGGGAGGACATGACCACCCCTTGACCTTCAAGCTGGACCTGGGCAATTAGACATTCCTCATCCCATTCCCTGTCCTTGGAATGTACTTTCTGCCCACCAGTCCCCACTAGGAGTTGTTTCAAGAACACTGCCTTGAGTAAGGGATTGTTGAAACCATCTGGGCTGAACATGTAACTGAACCCAATTAAGGCTCCTATATAAACTTTTAAGATTCTGGTGGTCAGGGGCGGAGATCTGCTTGTCTTGCTGCACCTAAGACAAGTCTGGTAAGTTCCCTTGCTTATTAAACCTGCCTTTCTTAGGTCTCTCTTCGTCTTTCATATATAGGTCAGTTTCAAATTTCACTGGGGGAATTCTGGAGATTTCACACCAGCACCTATATTTATGAATCCAAGGTAATGTGAGCAACAAGTAGATAACTGGCTAGACTATAGCAAACACTTCATGTTCTCTTTTTTAAGGTTCGTAACTGGAAAGTGAGATATAGAGGTTGCTCCAAAGTCTTGTTGAGTTTGATGAAAAAAGCTTCGGGGTATTCAGGAAATGCCAACAAAAGAAAGGATTTTGCCCAAGCCATTCCCCCAACACCTGACAGGATGGTTAGACAATGGAGTTTGTTAAAAAATTGACCTTGTTAGAAATTGTTGAGAGAGGTATTGGTGAGAACTGTTGTCAGTCACTGGAGCTTTTGAACATAGCTACTAAAGTTGCCACAAATAGGACAAACCAAGCATGTCAAATAGGAAATAACTTGCCAAGGTTATCAAATCAAAGCAGATGTGAGATATTGATCAATTTAAATTCTTCTGTGTAAATCCCTCAAAGAAAATGCCACTGGATCATGATGTTTAAGTTCAATTTGTTTGAATGGAGTTCAACTAACAAAGACAATTTACACACTTTTTCTTCCAAGTACACTTTTTTACTTCAGATGTTCTTATAAATATGTAGTTTGCCTTTTCTCAATCATGTAATTGATGCAAGGATATATTAAGTTAGATATTAAGAAAACTTCTAATAAAATTATAAAATATTTCCCATGGGTATTCAAAGATAGGAAGTAAAATAGACATGTCAGGTATTTTGTGCCTGGCATGGTGCTAAGTGCCCCACTTAGGCATTTTTGCAACTTTTTGCACCTATTCGTGGCAACTTTAGTAGCTATGTTATTATCCCCATTGTACAGATGAGAAACAAGTTTCAAAATATTAAACTATTGCCAAAGGTCACCCAGTTAGGACAGAGAGGTTTCCAATCTATGCCTTTCTCCTACACCGTGCCATCTGCACTGTTTGCCGGTGGTAACAGGCATAATCGTGTGTATAAATCATGACGTAGTCAAGAGTGCAGACTTTGCTTTCACATAGGCCTGGGTTTGAATCATGGCACAGGTGCTTTCTAATCGTAATCTTAAGTTTCTTAACCTCTCTCATGACAAAGTCTGAAAACTTAGGCTTCATACCTACCTCTAGAGATGTGGGAAGATTAATGCCAATCTTTTTTGATATTTTTTACTGTATTAAAAAAATCAAGGTACCAATTGTGTGAGAAGTCATTAAAGACTTCCCCGGGCATTATTTCAGCTCATCAAAGGGTTGTTCCAGTTCACTTTCCAGCTGGAGCTTTCTTGCTTTCTCTTCAGTTTTCATTCCATAATTCAAATTTTAACACCTGTTTCTCCTTTCACATTCTGATAGCTTATAGTCCTCTTATCAATAGAGTGACAGAAGATAATTATATCTCTCTCCCTGCTGTCTCTCTCGCTGCTCTTGCCAGCCAATAGCTCCAGTAGATTGGTCTTGATGTAGTGATTGGGTTTCTCAATGCTTCTTGGAGATCAGAGTAAAGACTTTTACCCACAGTTTTACTAAGGACCTTACACCACAGGAATTGAGTGTTCCGAGCTTTGACCTAGCCAGATGGAAGAATGTGAAGGAGGAAAATGAAAGCGATGTGTGAGACATGAACATTCTGGAAACACTTCTTTTTATTATTTTTTAATTTCTTTCAGAATTTGTTAATGAGGACATTTCCACAATGTTTAAGGTATTGGAATCATGTCTTTAAAAAATAACATTGTGTTCTCAGGTTGTGGAGCCAAGGGTTAGGTTTTAAGAATAAAATACTAAGGGAAAGCAGCCTGCCTGGGGATTGGCAGTGCAGGAGTGGAAAAGGAAAGGCTCTGGAGCCAGGACGGCCTGGACCTGAGTCTGGACATAGCCGCTTACTAACTGCTTTGGGAAAGCAGAAACTTCTCTGAGTGTTACTTTTCTAATCTATAAATGGGTATAATATCTCCCTTGCAATATTATATTAGAGATAATACATGTATAAACACTTGATCTATAGTAATTATTTGTTTTATTATCTTTAAAAAAATTTTATATTTATTTTTTATTATTGTTGAAAGTATTACAGATGTCCCCCTTTTCCTCCCTGTTGACCCCCTCCACCCGGCTTAATTTAGTGGAAATTCCTAAATGGGTAGAATTATTTTTTCTGTATTTGATACAGGCATTATTTCCATGTGGATGTCTGGTCATTCATTATAATGAATGTGATACCAGCAAGCTGTTAGAGAGAATGTACCAGGAAAAAAAATAGACTTTTTCTCAAAAACATCCTTTATACTCTCTAAATTACAGCTGATTGGAAATTCCTCCTCAGAGCTCAAGTTAATCAGTTGTTTAGCAGAATTATCATTGACATGGCATATTTCTTAGCAAAAACTATCTCAAGTCTTAAGGAGTATCAGTGAAACTAGTAACTATCTTTAGAATTGATATAAAGATTCGGTGCCTTCATGTTAGTAAGGGCATGTGCTAATAAATGATAGATATTGTTGCTAGTGAAAATAGCTTATAAGACCTATCCATTCATAAACGGCACCAGGATGTTAATTACACCTATCATCTAAACTGGATGCAGTGTACTTGTTTACTATGGCTTTATCTTGGGCATTTCGACAGCTTCCTCACATTGGGCTGGTCACTGAGTGAATTGTTGACTGAATTATTCCTTACACTTCTAATATATCCAATGTGAAAATGTTCTGATCTGCAAATGAATAAAATATATATCTAGAAAATCACTTCAATAGTGATTTAGAGCTTAATAATTTAAAGCTTAATAATCTATTTATGGGCAAAATTAATGCCTCTTGGCTATTTCCTCAACCACTGAAAACATTCCACTCCTTCAGAATTGGGTAAAAAATAATCACACATGCCAACCAGTAGTCAAAACACCCTTTGATACACTGTGGCATGTGGCTGGGTGGGACACAGGAGCTTCAGATGGATATTGGTTGGGGTTTTGATTCTTGTGGGCAGGCAGCCATAACCATTGAGTACTTTCCATGTGAAATCCAGAGTGTGTTCCTGGAACTTGTGGATAGAAAGAAACTTCCTGAAAAATCTGGCCCATTAAATCTTTGATCACCAGTGCACTTGAAATGACTGGGCATCCATATACTAATTTTCCAGTGAAGTCTTATTAAAGGGATTATTAAAATTGAGTATGACACACTATCTGCTCAAAAGCTTGGTCGTCAATGCAGCCTTCAGATCGATTTATGACCAAAAGGGGAAACTGTGGATGGAAAAAAGAGGTTTTGTGGAAAGTAACCTTACAGTGTGATCTGATTATAAATTCCTAACTGAGCAGGTGATGGTCAGTATTCACACCTCAGGCATATAACTTCTTAGTTAAAGGTTTAGTTTTGCCTTAAGCCCTGTTCATTGTTTCTGTGCATCTAAGTTAATGCACCTTTGAAATAACCACCCTCAAAAGAGCACAGAATCTTAACTATCCTATAATCCATTCACTGCCTTGCTTCTTCCACCTCCATGTAATCTTCCTTAAATTTTCTCCTTAATTTTGAATGCATAAAAGAAGCTGCAAAACTGTAATTCTCTGGAGGATTTGAGATCTTGCTCACCAGAGTATGTCAGTTTGGCTCAAATAAACTCATAAAAATTCAAAAATGATTGAGTGTGATAATATGAGAAGAGTCATGGGAGATATGGGAACAACACAACTGGGATGGCAGGATGGGTGAGGGGCAGTGGGGGATTTAGTAGGAAGGAATCTTCTTGGAGATTCCTTCAAGAAGATAACCACCAAGCCTCCCTTTTTAGCACCATGAAGAAAGGTGTTAATTTGAATCTCTTGTAAAATGTGGCATCATTCCTACAACATACTTGAGAAAAAAAAAATGTAGAAAGAGTATATTCTTTAAAGGCCAGGGAAGTCTTTATTGTGATAGAAAGTGAAGAACCCTTATTTTATTTCTGTTTTTTAATGGGTGGTTAACATTTGAGTTCATTCATTAACATTATTAATAATAGCACACATTTATTAAGTGCTTTATCATGTGTCACTATGGTGCCAAATGTATGATATGCAATAAATGAGTTAATATGTGGAAAGCGCTTACATCAGTTCTTGGCACATAGTAAATGCTCAAAAACATTTTTAGCAATTAACATAATTGCTAAAAGCATACTAATTATATACAATATATTATATAATAATATGGGGACAAAGTTTGAAGAAATTGAGTAATTTACTCATAGACAACAGAGCTAGGAAAAAAACAAATTTGGGATTAGAATTCAGGAATTTCTGAGAACCCAGGTTCTAAATCAGGGGTAGGGAACATCTGGTCAGTGTGCTGTATATGGCCTTCGAAATCATTTGGTCTGACCCCGACAAGGCAACTGCAGGCAGGACTCAAAATTCAATAATTCCAGGAGCTTTTTTCATAGCTAATTTTTAAGTTGATAATTTTGTATGGCCTTTGAATGATGTGATAAATATCCAAATGGCTCTTGGCAGAAAAAAGGTTCCCCACCCATGCCCTAAATCATTATTGCCTGCAAAATGGGAGAGGAGTGGGATTTGTCCACATAAAATCTGTTCTAACCGGCCCCCCATAAGCCAGTTCCTTATATTGGGTAACAGGACAAACATTACATGGGGAAGTGGGCAAAGGAATAAGAATGGGTAGAATGGTTTATAGGTTATAGGAAATGCCAATGTGGGCTGGGGGTTGCAAAGGGGTGGGGCGCCTCCAGGTGGAGGGGACGTGGGCTGGGGTTTGCAAATCTGTGGGTGCCTCCGGGGACTCCTTAGTTTCGTCAGCAATAATGTAATAAAACACTCATATATGATTCAACCTTGTCTCTGCTTAATCGGCTGAAGTAGCCACAGGCAGCCTGGACCCATTGTGTCTGGTTTCAAGTGGAGATTGTAAAGTCAAGGATTTGATGCAAAGGCTTTTTTCTTTTGTAGGTCAATCTCAGTCTCCATGGGTGCTTGGCGTGGTCCTTGCGTGTCTGACTTATATTCAAGCCCTATTTTATGTGTGGGTTTGAGGACGGTGGATAACAATTTAAATTGTGATGAATGATCTATACTTCAGGGCAAATGCATTTTAGAAAAGGCTTTGATTAGGGAAATAGGCAAGAACCCATGAAGGTACCAGATATAATGAAAAAAAAAATCATAGAATTGTAAAGGACTGAGGAAAGAGTTGTTAGAAGAACCAGAAACCTGCCTTGTTAAGACCACAGCTCAAACTAGAGCTCTCCTTTGGTCCTTACATTTTTGTAGATATGAATTCCATAGGTGAGGTCCCACTCTACATGGGTCAGACTGGTCAAGAAAGTCTTTTTCCAATTTTTATGAGGACTCTTGGAGCCAATAGCTCTATCAGATATGAGTGTGTGACAGGCCCAGTCTAGACAAAATCATTTAAAGCTGGGACAAACTCCTTCTGTCTGGGATGTTGGGAGAACTTGCAGGAGAAAATTGGGCTAGCAAAATACAGTTGAGATATTTTCAGCCTGAATGCTATCTACCTGTGTGCCAGGGACTCTAGGTTAGTAATTCTCAATTCCTGGAGGGATCATTTTCCCTGGGGATGAGTGAGGATCATGTCAGAATCTGAAGGATGGGAATGGCTGGGTATTTGAAGATTCAAGCTCAATGTACTTATTCTGTTAGTAACACAAATTACAGACAGTAGAGCCCCATAGTCCTTTCGGTTAGTGGAGATAAAATATGCAGGAGATCAAATGACAAAGTACTGTTAGCCTTCATCCGACGAAAGGGAACTTTAGTTCCCGGCAAGGAGTGGGTCCCGCTGGCCGAATTTAAATGCTGACGGAATTTAATGCCGTCTTTTAAAGGTTAAATACTCAGAAACCTAAGCATATACGTTCTTTTTTACAGGCAAAAGGAAAGAAACCATTATTTGTACAGTTGATCCTGGAAAATATATGGAGTTTGTATGATGCTGTCTTTTAAATGCCGTCTTTTAAAGGTTAGAAACATGGAATAGGGAGTCCTGACAAAGAGTGCTGTGGACCAGTAAGATGTAGGAGTTGGGAACAAAGGATATTCTTTTTTTGCTGAGATGCAGGGTGCTTTCAGTCCTTGCAGCAATGGAGTGAGGGCTGGGTTTGAATCGGTGACTGTAAATGCTGAGAAAAACTGTTGGCTCACCAATTCCAGTGTCTTGTGTCGATCACATGTTTAGACCTCTCTCCAGCTTTTTCAGTGGAGCCTGTCATGAGAAAGGGCATTAAGCATTCTCATGTGGTCTACATAGACTCTCCTAGGGAGGCTCATCCTGCACTTCAGAAAGCACTTGGCTTAGTAACATGAATTTCCCGATGCTAGATGATGGGTTGGCCAGAAAAAAAGTTTTCTAGTTTTTAGGAATAATTGAGGTTATATGCGCTTTCTATAAGTAAGATTACACAAGGATGAAATTTCAAATTAAGTATTAAGCAGACTCTTTTAAATGCGAATAATTCACATCTTCAGTGGTATGTATTATACTTTAAAACATACAATCGTTAGCTCACAAACGTACCTAGAGTGTGCTGATTATTCTGGCCCCCCCCAGCCCCCCTCCAACCCTAGATCTATTCTGCACTCTCGGCCTCTGGAAGCTGCCTAGGAAGAAATCCTTTGGGATCTTGTACTGACTGGCTTTGGGATGGGTTCAGGCAATGAGAAACACCAGCAGGAGGTCAGGGGGAGGAGGAGAGAACTCTTTTTGATGTTTCCTCTCCTGCAGTAGCTCCTTCCTACCACACTATGCCTCCTGCTGGGTGTCTTCCTCTCCTCAGCTTTAACTCTCACTGAACTCTAACAACAATAACATTATAAATGTTTCTCCCTGACATTTTCTCCCTGAGTGTCTACAGCACTGCGGGTGGTGATGCCTTCCCATTAGCAAGTCCCCACTGCTGGTTTCTGGATGCTTTACCATTGTTAGTTGATTTTCTTAACTTGCTCACATCTTGTAAACCATCTCTTTATTAAGGCCTTATTATCTGTGCCCTTTCGGAGAAGTTTCTTTTCTTCTGAGACACTGACCAGTTACACAGAGGACAAGATTTAAGAAAAGAGCACTGGATTGGAGTTAGCACTGGATTGCTCACCAAGTGATTCATTGATTTGGGGGGAAAGCATTTTAGCTTTTCTGAGCCTCTGTTTCACCTAGTGTAATAAGGACAGGAAATTATACTGTGACTCAGAACCAAACATGGCACAAAAGGCTGAAAATGAAAGTGGGAAGTTGTACTGGATGACAAGCCTCGTCATCCTGAGATGGTGGAGACAGATACAAGTACAAACAGGCTGAACTGGAAGCCATCTCAGGCACTGTGGGGAAATTTTATCTTCATAAGAGAAGAATACTAAGAGAAAATTGTCTCAAGCCACGCATAATCTAAGGCTGAGTTTCCTTTAGATAAGGAAAACTGATGCAATGGCACAAAAGTTGGGGAGAACTGGGATTGTAAGTTCATGTGGGAGAAGGCAGCTTTTTCCTTGATTCCCAAATGCTGTAAGGAGAATTAAGTCACTGAAGAGAATCAGCGGGTTGCCATCACTGCTTAACAGCACATATTGGGAGGTGCAGCCTGAGGAGCCCGTCTCCCCATGACTCTAGATTTCGAGTGCTCTAAGGTGCTCTTCTAGGTCCAGCGTCTTCATGCATTTCTTAGGTTGGATTGAATGACAAGCCTCGTCACGTTTAGATGGTGGAAGCTGACAAATCAGGTTCCACTTTGCCATTCCTAATGAACACTTTTTAAAACTTTTCCATTCCCAGTTCTTGGAAAGCACAAGAAAGGATGGTAGGAAAAAAACAACACTATTACTTTTTTATTGAAAAGCAAATAAAGTTTCAATAAAACTGTATTTACTCATTAGGCTTATAGAGTTCTGCTTTCCTGGAGGTCTCTGATGTGTTGGAAGAACTTCTTTAGAAGGCTAGCTACTAAAACGTCTAATGTACGGATGAATTAGAGAGTACGGAGGGAAAGCAAGCAGGAAAAAACAAATAAAGAAATTGGTGAAGAGAAAAATATATTTGGAAAGAGACATTGAGAGACTGAGAGCTAAATTTTGCTCAACAATGGAAAGAGGAATGATGGCTCTAACAGGCTAGCTAATAAATGTTAGGTTATTGACTAAATGTACAAGAAAGGAAAACTATCTCAGTTATATTTTTAGAACTTTTTATGGAAATAAAATCTCCAAAAGAAATGCTGAAGATGGTGATTCACCAAAATAAAATATTCACATAAATATTGGATGAACACATTTATGCAAAGTCTCGACAGTTGTCTAACATGATTTGGTAACTTTTGAAAATATGAAAGATGGAATAATGCCAATCCCTTGATTTTGTTCATTGTTTTCCATTCATCATGAGAAAGGAAAGAAAGTCAATCAAGATGAGCATAGGCATTCTCATGAAAAGTGAGAACCATCATTTAATTGATGTCTGTGATTGGAATAGCTTTTCTAGGTGTAAGAATTCTTTAGCTCCCAAAGCTAAGGAACACTCTCTATTATTCCAATATTATATGGATTTCTTTTGAAGTTCTTCCAGCTTCCATCAATTATGTTTGATTTTATTTGGGATATTTCTTTCCTAGCCAGCATCATCTGCACATTAAAGTTCCAAGGAATCCTTATTTCAAGAGCAGCTTGAATCAATTCAGCTTTGGCACATCAGCACCTAGAATGCTTCATTCTTTGGCATGTATACTGTCATTATTTATGACACTTAATTCTGTGTTCGTCTTCTTCCTCCATAGCTCATGTTCCTTCTCTCCAAAAACACCAAGAAATGATCTTGGGAAAACTAACAGAAGGCCTAATTTTTAGTGTATAAGCCATCACTATTTAGGGATGTAAGAAAGAAAAGTAATGGGAGGAACACAAAAGAAGAGATTGGTGGGCCAGTTCTCTCTTTTGATGAATATTATTAAGATATTATTCTCTTTTGATATTTATCACAGATTATAAAGAACTTCTAGTGGTTCTTTATCTTCATAAAACACTAGAATAACTATCTCTATTAAACTAAAAACTATAAATAATTTCTGGTTATTCTGGTGCTATAGCTATCTTTATAGGAATGATATGTAATAGTCATAAGAGTTGATTTGAAATAAACTTCTTGAATACATAAGTGCCCCAGGAGCTTAAATTATAGTTTCCGAAGACTTTTTAAATGATGAGCTTTAATTATGATTTTCAAATGGCTTTTTTTTTTTTAATCCTCACTCAAGGATATTTTTGCTTTTCAGAGAGAGTGGAAGGGAGGGAGGGAGGGAGAGAGAGAGAGAGAGAGAGAGAGAAATTGAAGTGAGAGAGACACATCGATTGGTTGCCTCCTGCACGTGCCTGACCAGGGCTGGGGAATGAGCTTACGAGGTACATGCCCTTGGCTGGAATCAAACCCCAGACCCTTCAGTCCACAGGCCAATGCTCTAACCACTGAGCCAAACTGGCCAGGGCTCAAATGACTTTTTAACTTAAAAATGATGACACCCATTGCCACTAATAAGTCCTTCAGCATTTCAGCCATAGGTAAGCAAAGGTAGCCAGCAATAGTGGCTTCAAATATAGTATATAATATAGTCCAATACACAGTTAACTGAAAGTCCAATTGTACCTATCATGTATGTGATGTTGAATATTTCTCTTGATGTTTCATTGGTGTTATTCTTGTTTCCACTGGAATTCTAATGCTTTATCAATTCAGAGTAGATTACGAAAGATAGAGTTTAGGCTTCCCTAACAAAAGACCAAAAGTAACACTTGGGACTGAAATTTAAGCTTATTTTGTAGGTGGCAAGAGGTACCAATGAGGCATTACATTTGGGATGTTACTATTTTTTCAGATAAGAACATTGCAACGTAACTAAGCGATTTTAGTTCCCCAGAGGAAAGGCATTGCTGGCTGGTGCAGCCAGTTGGAAAACAGGGTGAGGGAACATGGAATGAAGGAAGGGGAGACGGAGCAGGCACAGGAAAGGAAAACAGAAAGAAGAGGGTGGAGAAAAGGCCCTGAGGTCTAGCTGAGAAGCTCAGCATTTATTTTGAGGATGCGCATGCAGATGATGGAGAGGAAGCTATTTACTCTGAGTGTGACATAATCCGAAGTCCCCACTTATTTAATCTAGGCTTTTCTCTGGCACGGCTGGGGCTCACAGTCGCTCAGGAATTCTCTCCTCCAGTCATTGCCTGGGAAGCAGAGAGGCAGCGGTGAGCCGGGGGGGAGAGAAGGAGACTGGCGGCAGCAGGTTACTTAGAGTTCCTTGCTTGCCTGGGGGTGACTACTTTGCTGAGCTCAGAGGGAAAGCTAAACTTGCTTATAAAATTTCTATTAGGTGACCTGTCAATGTATTTGTTTGTAGAGTCAGTAGACCAGGAGAGCGATAGCTCTTCATCACAGTGCATCTGTTTCTGCCCTTTGCAGCATTTAAGACATATTTGAATTTCCTAGCCAATTCTGACTAAATGGAAACACGAATCTTACAAATCTTGAGAGAGGTATTATATTATTATTAAGAAGCTTTTCTTCACTTCTTCCCTATTCTCATTTTTCATTAGGATTATGCGGATGGAGACTCAGCAGGGCTCTCGAGCATGCAGCTATGCTCACTGTTCAAACGGACACTCATTCTTCTAAACCAGCCTTTCCCTCAAGGACGGAGAAAAGAGAACACGAGGAGATTCAGGCACGTTGCGTTCTCGTGTGAGAATGTACCAAGATTTCCAAACAGGATTACTGTCCCAGTGATGGATATTTTAGGTAATCCTGAAAAATTAGAGAAGTTAAGTGGAAAACAGTCAATCAAAAGACCTCAATCTACAGTAATACCCGCATCATAACCGTGTTATTATTAAAACATATAGCAGGTACTCAAATACTTTTGGAATAAATAATTGAGCAAACATCCCCCTGGGACCTGAATGACTTGCCTTATAGATGTATGGATGCTCCAGTGTCAAGAGCAAGCTGCATGGAACATCTCTGTGGGATTTTCGCAGCTTTGGCTAGGTTTTATTTTACTTTGCCTGCTTCTGTTTGCTTGATAGTGAAGATTTGAAATCTGAGGCTTTCCAAGAGCAATTTGTCCATTTTGAGCCCTCTATTTGAACAGAGCACACTTAAGATATGTTTTTTCTTACTGACTTATTCAGAGGCACTGTGTGAGCCTCTTAGTAAACCCATGAAGTAAAACACCCACTGCCCTTTACAAATTCTTAGTTTATAGCACAGGATAATTTCTTACAAAATACGAAAGCAACATTGTTTGGAGCATAGTTCAAATAGTAGCCAATTAGCTATTGAACACTTTTATCAGAATAAATTTCCAGAGTTCTCAAGCGTGGTACAATTTATGAGCTGCTTTCTGTCTACCTGTAAATATATTTAGATTGCCCTTTAAGAAATCATGCTTTACACACTTTATCTCTTTCCTTTCTTTCTCTGCTTAGGTGGCCCTTGCAAAGTCACTAACGATGGCTGTGTCCAAAGACTTTTTTTCTGTTTATACTATACCTTTCGATGCTTGCTGCGTCAAACAATTTCGGCCTTCCCCTCTTTCTTAAAACTCTCTTCCCGTTTCCCGTGATATTAGCAGGTTCTGGTTCTGTTACTTGAGCGGCTGCTCTTACTGGCTTGACAGTTCCACTCCCATTTGTTTCCTAAACATGTGGGGCACCTGCAGGGTTTTCTTGCCTGCCCTGTTTCTAATCTTCCTTCCTCTGGCTCTAGCACCTTGGTTTTCCTTCAGAGAATCAGTTTGCATGTCACTCTCAGCCCATGTGGTCCCAGAGGGACCAACCCAGGCCCTTGGCCCCAGGGCTCAGCACCGGGCCCAGCCTCCGCAGCCAGTCTATTCCATCTCATTCCTCTCCCTGAGCTACCACAGCGATTGGTGGAGGAATGATTATGTGACCTAAGTTGAGCCAAGCAGTGTCAGCCCTGGGTCATTGCCAGAACTGTTGGAAGGAAAGATTTTGTCTCTGGCAATGTTGACCTCTTAAAATATAAGTTTGGAGCTGCAGGTGACAATTTTACCTCTGCTAAAGGGAATGAGGTAGGCATCCACCTAGGAGGAAGAGAGGGAGGGTGGAGCGTCAGAACCTGAGCAAGGTGCAGAAGGCGTGGGTGCAGGGGGACTGGGGCAGCAGCGATGTGGTATGGGGTGTCAGGGTCAACGCAAATAAGTACGTGCTCAGGGCTGCAGTGACTCTGAGAGGGGTGTCTGAGCCAAGCGTGAGGTTTGAGTACTTGTTACCTTTGCTTAAATAGAATGTATTTAATTGCACACTCACATAATTTAAATTTTAATAATTTTGACAACTGAGCCACAAAATTCTCGAAGATTTTAACAATGGATTCCAGCCCACCAATGCCTCCAGTTTGAATATCCATTGGTGTTTCTTGGCTGATTAATTATTATTTTGGCTACCAAATGGTAATTTTTTTATAATTCGATAGTTCCTTGTAGACTTATTACTTGGACTTCTAACCTTAAAGAACAGCTGCTTATTTATTTATTCATTCATTTACTTACTTACATATTTATTTGTTTATTTAAAGTATGGTCTCATTGATACTTATTTTTATTCAGTAGATTATAATTCATTAATATTATTTATTTTGATGCTTAAATTTCCCAAAATTTGGCCAGTGGGAGGCCCTTGAAACTGACATCTGTTACCTCATAATTCTTTTGGGATTTTTCTTTTAGAATTTTTAGTTACCTTCTGGTGCTAGAAGATTTTTCTCTGTATGTTTACATATTGTTTCAATCCCCTGTGTAGATAACTATTCTCTTATTGCCATTGCCACCTACAACACGACGCCCTTTACATTTTACTTGGATTCCTGCCCACTCTGAAAAGACACTCTTGTTGCTTGGGTTGTTTCCCCTGTCCCCATGCATCAAGCCATCCTCAGCCTGTTTTGGCTCTGGCATCCACCCTATCTCATCTCCCTCTGTGTGGACTTGGTCACTGTGTATTTTATATTTTCACATATTGCTTGACTCAACTTTATTGCTATTTTGTTGAGGAATTTTGCATCTATGTCAAGAGTTGGCAAACTCTGTAAAGGACCATATAGTAGATACTGTTGACTCAGGGATCACATATTTTCTATTGCATCTGTAACTGTTCAGCTCTGCCATGAATGAATGGCAGAGCTGGCGGATGAATGAATGTGGTTGTGTTCCGATGAAACTTAGTCACAGATAATCGGCCCACATACCATAGTTTGCTGGCCCTTAGTCTGTATTTTGGTCCATATTTTTTCTGTAATGTCTCTATTTTGCTATTAGGGCAATGCTGGCTTCATAAAATGTGTTAAAACTTCTTCCCCCCCTTTTTTTTGGAAGAGATTGTGCAGAATTGGTGTTATTTCTTCCTTAAATGTTTGGTAGAATTCACTAGTGAAACCTTCTGAGCCTGGGGCTCTCCATCAGCCCATTCTCCTTCAGTGACTGGGCTCTAGACATAGGAGCTCATCTCATAATAGGCAGGAGGGATGCCTGGTGAGAACTTCATTGCGAATCCTTCTCTGATCATTTTTTAAAACTAAATTACTGACTACTGAAAAATAATATTTTGTTTTGGAATAGTGTGAAGTTTTCTCTGAAGAAAGTTTGATTTATTTAGTATAAGAAATAAGCCAAGTTTTACTTTTCTAAATGAAAAAAAAAAATGTAGAAAAGTAGGGAAAAAACTATTTTGAGATGTTGCAAACCCTAGCAAGCAGACATATAAAAGATATTTTGGTATTCTTTTTATTATAGAGGTATTAATCTATATGACACTCTTAGGCTAACATCTGAACTCACCATATGTTGAAATCTTATAGTGACATCTCATCTCACTGTCTTGGATGTCAGTTGAGATTACTCTTTAAATATTCCAATGAGAGGAAAGAGAGTCCAGGCCCTGCGTACAATGCTGATAGTCTGCCAATAGCTATCACAGAAAAATGAAGCTTCCTTGACACATGGAATGATTAGTGGCCCAAGTGGAGACCATCACAATACTCTTACCTACATGTAGCCAGAAATACATATTTGACCTGCTGAAAACAATTAATCTTAAAATATGTGGGTGTGGCCTGCAACAATCTTAAGAACATTCATCTTTCTTACTTTCTGTTTCTTCCTAGTCATTTTTTTCTCTAAGTCAGGTGCCATAAAGAAAGCAGCTAAGGAAATGGGGTTGTAGGTTTATGTGGACCCTGTGGACGTGTCTGCTGGTAGTATATTTGGGTTTTACAAACAGATGAGAAGTCAAGTCTAAAATTAATGATCCTTTTGTTCTTAGAAAGGGTACATTCCCTACCAGTGAATGAATCCATCCTCCTACCTCACTGCCAAAGGCATGTTTGTGCCATTCAGTTTGTGATCTGAATGAAATGTTTCTGTTCTACAGATTATGCTGAAAGATACTGTGTGCTTCGTTGTTTTTAAACCATCGTCAATGTAGCCCGTGCAAGCACTGAGTTGTAAGACACATGCTATACTAGTATCTTCCTCTTGTCCCTCCAGACTCACTCCCCCCCCCCCCCCCCTTGTCTATGGCAAGCAGGCTGACCTTTGGGAATTGCATCAATAGTCTCTCTTGCTATGTGGTTATGAGTTAGATCTGGCCAATGGGGAGGTCCCCCTACTTGTGTGTTATCAACTGGCTGATTGTGTGCCTCACCTGAGGGCCAGAGCTCCTACAAGATGGTCTTCTCCACACAGCTCTCTTGGTAACCACTGTCTCCCCTTCTCTCTTTAGAGATAGGAGTGGCAACTAGAATGACTAGCTCTGAGGCCTCTTTGGTTTCCCTATACCATGCCTACATCTCTGTAAATAGTTCTTTCTTAAAATTTTCATGTTTTCTTTATTTGAACATATTATTTGTTTCCTGCTGGTATCTAGACTGATACAGAAGGCTCATTCCAACAAATCTCTTTTCAATCTTTTTTATCTCTCGGATGCCTGGCCGTATACTTCTTAACTTGACTTCCATAAATGGAAATCAATTAATCAGATAATTCCCGTGGGCAATTAAAGAACTGGAAAGTCAACCTTGTATTTCCAGTAGGCATTTATTTTTGTGTGTTTGCAAAGTTAATTGAACACAAGCTGGTTAAAGCTTGTTGTCCCAAGATTCTGTTCTGTAAGTTTTTGGAGTTCTCTTCACCTATAGTTACATATACCTTAATGCCATGTTCTATCCTCACATCTAAATAGAATGAACTTCTCTCCTTAAACATTGTCTCCCTGAAAGACTTAAAAGATGAAAAAGATTCCTCCATAGTTCTTTGTGTGGGAAAATCTAGGTCAAGTCTAGGAAAGCTTTAGCAAGGATGATGCTTGTTTATAAAACAGTAAATACAGCAGTTACACTGAAACATTTTTCTGCATGTTACTCATCTGATGGAAGCTCTTGTGTAGTTCAGAAGCTTACTGCATGTTGGTCTACTCAGAGCCACATGCTTACTGACCAGCTTTTCCCAACCCTGTTGCTCTGGTGCTTAGGGTAATAACTTACCACTGGGAATCACATAAATGTGTCTGTGTCTGGTTTGCTTCTGGGGAATGAATGAATTCAAAGTGTCCGTGGCAATGCCGTGCAGATCTGAGGTCTGCTGATACCTCTGATTCTCAGTGTCTTATGGGAATATTACTGTTTCTATTTTTATAGTGTTTTTCTGCTCATGTATCACAGCTCTGTTGCTGCAGGATTTGGATAATGAAGTGAAAACTCACTGGCTGATAGATGGCTCATTTTCTTGAACCAACATGCCCACCATAAGAATGAGTGGATCTTCTGGAACATTTATGGTCCTGTCTGTGGGTAGATCCTTGACCAATCTGTTTCACCAGCACTAAGGACATTCTGAGGGAGACCATGTTCAAGTTGGGACTTCTGCTACTCTGTAGGGGGGCAAAGTGGCCTCCCTAATAGCCAAGCCAGTTCATGGCTGTGTACCTTTATACGGGTTACATAGAGTCCTGAACCTTAACCTCTTTATTTGTAAAATAATGCGTACGGTAACACCTACTTAATGGAATTGTTGTGATGATTAATATGTACACGAAGCACTCAGAGCAGGGAGTGACACAAGGCAAGCCTTCAAAAAATGTTAGTGGTTTTTTTAAATATAAGAAAGTGCTTGAAATTTTGAAAATTTTGCCCATTCTTTAGAAAGTAAAAATATGTAATTATTTGTGTATAAAAATACTCATGCGTCCATGAATATGGTTTCAGAGAATAATTTGATAACTAACTGAACTGGTTTGAGATATCTCCCTCTTAGGTCGACGTTTTTGCAATGAACAGAAAGCTCAGATCACAGATCATTTTTCAGTTTCTGAGACCTGGAATATCAGAGGTCTCGATTACCTTTTCTCTCCTCTTTGTTAAAAACTCACAGGAAAAATTAGGTTATTTCCCTTTCATTGCTAATTATTACAGAGCTTCTGTTAGTTCACACTTGGGTAATGTGTCAGTAAGTAAAATGCTTTGATTCACACTAAATCTTAGGTTGGTCTGTTTATCCCTGAAGGATTTGGTTTGAGAGGCCAGATGACAGTGGTAGGGACATACGCGGGCCAAACGAACAGGTGAAATTTTAGATGAACACTGAACAATGGCACTATGTTGTTTTTAGAAAATATTTATATTTTTAAATTCCTCAAGTAATAATGTAGCAAATCCAATATTAGCTTTGCCCTTTCTCTTTCTGATCTACAGATCCTCTCTCCCTACTCTTGGAAATCAGTGCTAACTACTTGGTATGTATCATTCCATGCTTTTTCTGCTTATCTACAAATAGCCCAAACACGAAGTTTTAAAAAATTTTAATATTATACTCTACATATTATTTAGTAACTTCTTAATGTGAAGAACATATAATGAATATCTTTCCAGGTCACTACATATCAATTAAATCTATTCTTTTCAGTAGCTATAAAACATTGCACATATTCCTTAGTGTGATTTTGTGATAGTTTATCCAGCTCTTCCTCTGCTGATGGAGATAGAGGTTAACAGCTTCTCCTGCTACAAACAGTGTTGCAGAAAGAATTCATGAACATTCAGCTTAAGGTATCAGTCAGCTTATTTCCTTGGATAGCAGTTCAGATACGGACTTATTGGGTCACAGATTACACACATTTGTAGTTTTGATAGATATGTGAAGTAATTATCTGGAAATGTATCAACTCATATTCCCACCACCAGTGTATGAGAGCCCCTGCCAGTGCTGGGCCTTATTGACTCCTAATTTTTATTCATCTGGTGAGTAAAGAATGGCCTCTCAGTGTTATCATTTAAATTTTTTTTTTTTTTTTGCATTTTAAAGGCTACCAATGAACTTGAACACTTTTTACATGCTTATTAGCAAGTCAAATTTTTTCTTCTGTGTTCTGTCACTTAGTCTTTGTTCATTTTGCTAATGGACAATTTGAGGGGCTTTTTGTTGAATAGATATTTACAATGGTTAGTTACAAGGGTTGCAAATATTTTCTTCCAGTTAGAAAGGACAATTTCTATCATGGAGACATTTTATATTTTAATGGAGTCCAATTTGCCAATTTTCTCTTTTGGGAATTCTGGCTTTTTTTCTTTCTTTCTGATGAAGGACTACACATGTCCTCTGTGTGCAATATGTGGCAACACGAATGAAGCTGGAGGACATTACGATAAGTTAAAGAAGCCAGTCATGGAAGGACAAGCACTGCATGATTCCACTTATATGAGGAATTCAAAAATGGTCAAACCTATAGAAGCAGAGAATGGAATGATGGTTGCCAGGGGCTCCTGGGGGGGGGTATAATTCAAGTTGATAATCGGTATGTATAAAATTCCAGTTATGCAGGTGTAAATAAGTTCTAGAGATAACAATACCATATTGTGCACTTAAAATCTAGGATCTCAAGCTAAGTGTTCTTACCAAAATAAAATCTAAAAAACCTTACCTTAAAACACACACACACACACGATCTTTAATCCATCTGAAATTTATTTATGTTAATGGCATGATTTTATTTTTTCTGGATAGATGACAAGTTGTGCTGATACCATTAAATAATTCATTCATTGACAACTAAAATACCACCTTTGTCATATATTAAGGTTTCTTTGGGCTTTCTACTTAATTCCATTTATTGTTTTGTTACAGTGATTTTATAGCCAGATTTAATATGCAGGAGGGCAAGCTTCCTTAATTGTCTCATCTGCCTCAACCCTCCTCTTTTCTTTTAAACACTTCTTGCCAATTTTTACTCCTTTATTCATTTATACACATTTTAATCACCTGAAGCATATAGTTATTTTTATTGGCTCCACATAAAACCCCATTGGGATTCTAATTGGGATTTCCTTGAATTTGTATTTTATTTTGAGTTAAAATTATCATTTTAATAGTAGTAAATCTTCCCATGTAGGAATAGAGTATGCCCTTCTTTCTGTTACTCATTCAGATCTTGTTTTAAAATGTAGTATGATGTTATGACCTGGAAATGCATATGGAAAATTCGTAATTTTTTTGTTAATTATAAATGTTAAAAACAAGGACTGATATGATTTTCCCCAGGATACTGTGGTTTGGATAGTTAGATGTAGTGTGCCTGCACTGCCATCTACTTAACTAAGTGGTAAGACTTTTCAAAGTAATAGACCAGAAATGGAATTCATTTATCTGGAAAAATGCTTGCATCTCTGATTGTTAATGGAATGCTAGTTTTGCCTAAGGATTGCAGAACGCCAACTTTGGATGTGTATTTGTTGGAAGAAGAATGAATTTCTTCCACATTAATTCCCTTTCAATAAGATTTTTTCTTTTCTGGTTGAGATAATTTTGAGGGTACATTTATTAAAAGGCAGTATGTTCTATTTATTAACCAGTTAATATTACTTTGGGTACAAAGAATTTTTCCTGCAACTACATATAGTATTTTTTTTTTGAAGTTTAGATTTAAAAATCACAAGGGATATAAATTATTTCATGTAACGTTTACACTTCTGATTACATTCATTTCTTCAGATTTTAAGAGGGAAGAGTGGCTGCAATGCACAAAGGAAACAGTTCTTTAAAAAAAATTTCTTTATTGTTGAAAGTATTACAGATGTCCCCCTTTTCCCTCCATTGATCCCCTCCCCCCTGCATGCCCTCCCCCACCTTCCCCACACTATTGTCTGTGTCCTTGGGTTATGCATCTAAGTTCTTTGATTAATCTCTTCTTACAACCAGGAAAGTAAATTCTCCTGTGAGAGTCATTGTGCATAGATTTGCTCTTCTCCTCTCCTCTCTTCTCTTCTCTTCTCTTCTCTTCTCTTCTCTTCTCTTCTCTTCTCTTCTCTTCTCTTCTCTTCTCTTCTCTTCTCTTCTCTTCTCTTCTCTTCTCTTCTCTTCTCTTCTCTTCTCTTCTCTTCTCTTCTCTTCTCTTCTCTTCTCTTCTCTTCTCTTCTCTTCTCTTCTCTTCTCTTCTCTTCTCTTCTCTTCTCTTCTCTTCTCTTCTCTTCTCTTCTCTTCTCTTCTCTTCTCTTCTCTCTTCTCTTCTCTTCTCTTCTCTTCTCTTCTCTTCTCTCCTCTCCTCTCCTCTCCTCTCCTCTCCTCTCCTCTCCTCTCCTCTCCTCTCCTCTCCTCTCCTCTCCTCTCCTCTCCTCTCCTCTCCTCTCCTCTCCTCTCCTCTCCTCTCCTCTCCTCTCCTCTCCTCTCCTCTCCTCCCCTCCCCTCCCCTCCCCTCCCCTCCCCTCCCCTCCCCTCCCCTCCCCTCCCCTCCCCTCCCCTCCTCTCCCCTCCTCCCCTCTCCTCCCCTCTCCTCCCCTCCCCTCCCCTCCCCTCCCCTCCCCTCCCCTCCCCTCCCCTCCCCTCCCCTCCCCTCCTTTCTCTTTCCCCTCCCCTCCCCTCCCCTCCCCTCCCCTCCCCTCCCCTCCCCTCCCCTCCCCTCCCCTCCCCTCCCCTCCCCTCCCCTTCTTTCCTTTTCTGCAGCTGTAAGATGGGGGCAGATTTTTCAGCATTCAGGTTTCTGGAGTAGCATCTATAATGTTTCTCTTCCTCTCAATTTATGAATCTTAACCTAAATTATACACCTCCCACGCCTTTACAAAGGATTCCTGAGTGAGCACTCTCTACAATCAGCAGACATATGGACTTGCGTGGCCTTTTGCATTCACATTTTTTTCAGAGGGTGTGTGGAACAAGCTGCACATGCAGAGTTTTATGAATTAATTTAAATAGCATGAAGGAAGTGCTCAGACCTTCCTAGTTATAGGACCTCATTTATTATAATAGCAACAAGTAACCATCACTTTCATTATTGAAAACTCATTTTCTGTTCTCCATGGTCATGAGTTTGTCAGCATCTTTATTAATGCCACTCACTTTAATGTCTTTAAAAGAAAAGCCTTAATTGGGGATTAAAGTTGGTGGGGAATCTCTGTATTTAATTAAAATAGTTGTTTTATGAGACTGAGAACTTAAAGTTAGACTGTTGTCTGAAGTCCTTATAGGGTTCTGTATAGATTCGTGCAAGGCAAAAATCAGCTTGAAACATTTGTTTCCACTTTCTTGTAGGAGAGGATTTACTTTATCTTCTTAAAATTAATAATATTTGTGAGTGGAGTGCCAGGCTTTTTTTTCATAGACAAGTCTCTTTCTGAAAAGCATATATTAAATTTGTATTTTTTATCAAATAATACTTAAGGAGGCATTTGGGTCTGATTATATTCAGGAAACTCAGAGATTTCATAGGCTCAAGCCATCAGCAATCTGAACAAGATCGAGGTTAAAAGGTGTTAAAAAAAAGTCACTAAAGAAAATTAGAAATATGGTACCAGTTAACTGAGGTTTCCACTGTGAGTTACATAATTGATGAAAGTTGTCTTGATCCAGCAGATAGAGACAGAGCCACTAGCAGAAATTTAAACACTTCCCACCAGGGCCTGTCCCTCTCTGTCAGGCATTTGTGCAAATTTAATGGAACAATTCCAAGCCACTTCACCAAGCGACAAGAGTTTCCCTCTTCTCAAGTTGTCAAGGATACTCAGCTGCTATTCTGAAACCAAATAATACATGACATAGGGGTATTTCCCAAGACGATTGGCTTGTTAAACCCTTTCATATGCCTCCCAAGATGTTGACTGGCTCAGAAGCACAGGAAGTGAATGCAAATAACAAATCCTTTATTTTGAACACAAGCAGAGAACATAGTTTTTATTAGTAGAAAAATTTGCTCCTCTGTATCTGACTAAACAAAGGTTGAAAGGAGATTGTATGTATTCATGGTTCAAAGAGGTACTAAATGTTTAACCTTCTCAGGGCACCCTTGTGTCTTTGGCCCCGAGGATCAGAAAATCCACTGGTTCCTAGTCTCTGACCTGGGGCAATTACTAGATTGCAATAAATTGAGCCTACTCAGTCTTTCAGCACACAACACGAATTTGGGCAAATTAAAAAACTAATCTTTAAAGGAAACTTGGTGTCCATATATAAAAGGGAAAAACGTGTCAAATAAAAATAGTTCCAGGCATATAAGTCAATATTCCTGTCATATCCATATTTCCAATTAGCTCAACCCACCACCCACCAAGCAGGAAAAGATTTTATTCAGTTGTGACCACCGATTGAACCAAAAGAGAACAACTGACTCGTGCGTCTCTAGAGCAAAGAACTGTGACCACACATAGCTGATCTTATCTGATCAGATTTCATTTTGTAAACTTGGAAATAGGGGTCACAGAAGAAAGCAGGCAGTTGGGGTTGTGGAGATTACAGTAGGAGCACTGGAGCTGGCAACATTATTGCAGCATGTGCTTGACTAGAGTATGAGTAAGTGAAGGAAGCAGATGTATGAATGCATTAGAGGGAATCAGAGGGGAGGGACCATTTGCCCCACCAGGAGACATGAGGGCTTTCAGGTCTTTACTCCCAGGTTCTCAGGCAGCCTGCTCTCTCCCAGATCTGTGAGAGTCCCTCATCCTTTTACCTTGACTCAGTTTGAGCAATTTATGTTTCTTGCAGCCAAAAGATCCTTGGCTAAAGTAAAGATAAAGACACTATTATGAATTCCAAAAGATTAGGAGGACAGACTGATAAAAGTGTTATGCCTTAGAAAGGACCCTGATCCCACTCCGGAGCTCCAGCTCTGGCACTCTCACCAACAGAGTGACTTTTAGAAAGAACTTTAAACTTCTGGGTCTGCAAAGTAGGGGAGGGGAAACAGGATTGAATTGCACCATCTGTGAATTCCCTTTGAGTTTTAGCATTCTTGGAATGTACTGATTTTGTTGAATACAGACTGGGTATAATTTTTTACTTTCTGTAAGTTCTAGAAGGTAGAGAGAGGAAGGTAAAGGTCAGGGAATTATGGCTGCCCCAGACTAGAGGATTCTAGACTGAAGATCTAAGGGCCCTCAGTGAATTTTGAATATGGCATCTGAAAGACATGGTCATTTGGCAGAGTTAAAGAGTATCCCTTTCCCCTCCGAACTGATTCTGACTCATAGGAGGGACAGGCTGGGATAGGAACTGGAAGTTCCTGTATGCTTCACTCACCCAGTGTGGGAGCCCTTTCCCTGGGATTTGGAAATTTTCACTCAGAGTATCTTCTGTTGTCTGAAGCTAATAGATTCTTTTCCTGCCAATAAGGAAGCTGGAAGGGGAGCGGAGGCCTTATCTCTGGCTAGACTGGGCTTCCAGAGATGGAGTGGGATTTAAGAATACTTTCAGGAATGCTGGAGGGTTCTCCTACTGCCCCCAGTGATCAGATTTTATAGCTGAAATTCCATGAGTAATGGTAAGCACTGGTCACTGGTCTTCAGACACTAGAGTCTCAAGACTTCTAATTTAAAACTAAAATTCTCCCTGGAGATGAACTAGTAGCAAGCTTTTTCCTTTCTCCAAGGGCGATTATTCTGGCTTATACAGATGAGCCCAATCTAATCACAAGAATCCTTAAAAGCAGAGAATTTTTCCTTGCTGTAGTCAAAATGAGAGGGAGATATGACTGTGAATGAACGGTCAGGGAGGTACAATGTTGTGGGCATTGAAAATGGAGAAGGGACTACAAACCAAGAAGTGGAGGCAACTTCCAGGGTTGGAAAAGGAAGGAAATGAATTCTCCCCTAGAGTTTCCAGAAAGTAATGCTGCTCTGCCGACGTCTTGATTTTGGCCAAGTAGACCTGTGTCGGACTTCTAACCTACAGAACTATATGGTAATAAATTTGTGTTTTAAGCCACTGAGTTTGTGGTCATTTCTTACAGCAGCAATAGAAACTAATGTGTTGTACATGACTATGAGTACCGCTGTATCTACCTTTTCTCTGGAATTCCAGTCCAGTCTTCATTCCTAATGATCAAAGTGAAGTTGGCAACCATTTGTGATTTGTAGTTTGGAGTTCTTTCCACTGAACCAGAAGTAAGAAGGTCAGAGTGGAAAGAAGACCAGGCTAGGAATTAAGATATATGGGTTCAAGTTCAGATTCTGCACTTGGTAATTATGCAATCCGGAATGAGTCACTTAAACCCTCTGGCTCCAGTTTCCTCAACTCTTCCATGAGGAGTTTGGACTGAGATAACCTCTAATTCCTTTCAGTGCTGCCCCTTGATGATTCCCCCGAGTGCCGGCCTCACTCTGAGAGTCCGTGTCAATGGGAGACTCTGTCTACCATGGCTCTCTCCACTAGCAAGCGAAGTTTTATGGAAAGTTCCCAGAATAAGAGTTTTATGTGCTATACTTAAGTACCAAATGTAATTTTGCTTGTTTAGTGAAGGATGGGTGTCTAAATGTATTTGTCAAAGGGAAAGGTTTTATCCTAATGTTTGTAATTCCCCAATAAATCATAAGATTTGAGGACTATTTAGGATGTGAGAGAGGGTAGATTAGATCCAGCGCCCAAAACTTCCAGTTTAATTTTTAGCAAAATATTAATGATCTATTTTACAGTTATTGAGGGGGAAGAATTCATTGATCCTACAATCTCTTTTTATTATGATATACAGGTTCCTTGCTCATATATATTTTTCTTATTTTTTCCACAAGAGTTTTGTATTTCTCATTTGCATAGTAATTCTTTTTCCTTAGAAGAATCTGTACTGTTTTGACATGATATTTACTTTAATCTGCCTTAATATATCTATTTACATTTTTGACTCATTTAATGACTTTCATTTATTTTTTTATTCATGGATTTTTAAAAACTTATCAACAAAATCTAAACCTTCCTTAAGCTCTTTTTAGTTATTCTGCCAATAATAATATCTGTTAAATGGTTGCTTGTTTATTATATGTGGGATGGCTTTGGTTACTGAGGTAGAGAAGTATCTGTTTTAGTTTTAGAGTTATTTTGATGTCAATTATAAAACCTTTACTTTGGAAATTCTTGTTTTCCTTTGTTCTCAGGAAAATGAGCATCAGGAGACTGAATGCATTAGAGAAGAACCTCACTTTAATTATTTTTTTATATGAAAATTGAAAATTTGTATAAAATATATAAATCATACCTTAGAGACATTCTGAGATTCATGTAAGCTGATATATAACATTCAGGAATGTAATTATAGAATGTCAGAGTTGGAAAGGACTCTAAACTACAGTTATTATCATTGCTATTATAGACATTTATTTCATGCATTTTGAGTAAAATGTTTACTAAACTTACTAAAATAATTAGATTAGAAAATTAAATCCAAGTATAAAATAAGCTTAGATTAGACAATCCATTGTATCCAAATAATAAAAACAGATGTAAGAGGGTTTATATTTAATTTGTAGCCCATTTTGAACTTAGATTTTGGATTGCTAGTACTTCATGGTGACTTCAAGTCTAAAACAAGCCATTACTTGCACACAGCAGTGGAAAGAACACTGGCTCTGGGCCCAAAGCTGGGATATGTGTCCCAGTGTTAATTTTTCTTCACTGTGCAATCTTGTGTATGTTCTTTCATTTCTCCAGTCTTTAGATTTCTCATAGTCTAAATAAAGCTATTGATAACCAGCTTTGAGCCTCATCAATAGTAAATTATTTAGATAAAAAGTGCCTAGAATATAGTAGGCATTCAACAAATTGTTTTGTTTTTGTATATATTCCATTTGGTTCCTAAATTTTGATACTTCTACAACATCCTTTAAGAGAAGTTTGAAGGTTGTTTATGGGATACATTTGTTTTTGGGAGGCTTAATGCTTTATGTCGCACGATGTCCTGAATGTTAGACTATACACTTGAGCCTTGGCCAGTGTTGTTCAGTGGTTAGAGCGTCACCTGCACACTGAAGGGTTGAGTCCTGGTCAAGGGCCCGCACCTTGGTTGAGGGTTTGCTTCCCAGTCGGAGTGTGTGTGGGAGGCAACCAGTCGACACATCGATGTTTTTCTCACTCTCTCCCCCTCTCTCGCTCCCTTCTACTCTCTCTGGAAAAGCACTGGAAAAAATATCCTACTCTTAAGGTGAGGATTAACGCCCCCCCTCCCAAAAATATATATATATACACTTGAGTAGTGGATTACCTCACCTCCATTGCAGGCAAAATGGTACTAGTGAAATAATCTACAAAAATATGCCACAGATATGCGGCTACAGCATTATTTGCTGGGAATTAGACTCACTCTGCTGTCCATCGGCACCAAATGTTTGGAAATTTGTGACATGGATTTTTGTATTTGACTTATTCCTGAGTTTATTTTTTCTTTTTCTTTTCTCATTTATTTCCAGTTTATACTACCTTACACTATTTTGTATAACTTTGTATAATGCCATCGCGCTGCTTTAGAACAAGGTGGGATACTAACACACAAACATCTATGTATATCATTACTACTGTTTTATTTTTTTGTTTTTTTTAAATACACACTACAAAGTAAGAAGGGTGAGGACCCTAGGATTCTGTCTAATTTGTACATGGTGTACTTCTGATTGTTCCAACCAGTTGGACATGAGAGTTTTGTGATGAAGAAAAATTCAATTTGGTCATTAACCTGGAAAATTTCCCCTTGGAAACACTGCGTGCTTAATTTATGAAAGATTGACTCAATATCACCAAAGTTTACGTATATTTATAACAAAGTGTCTGAAGCACATTGTACTTCAGATGAAAACAACTAGCATTTATTTGTTTGGTGGATGATATCCAATTTTCTAAGTATGTAAATGAGGAAACTTGACCAACTGTGAGGACTGTTGCTAATGTAAATGAAATACAGAGATTGATGAGTAGTGTACAAAATAACTCATAGCTATTACTTTTATTTCCGCCAGTCACTATGAGGAGATAGACAGATGTTACAACTTCCCTGTGTTCCTCAATCTGGTGCCATTTAAAGCCTGTTAGTAAAAAGGAGACGCATATAAAGCATAATGGTATATCTTTGGACCTAAAAATATTTAAGCAAGATTCCCTTATGCTGCATTTTAAAGGAATACTCAGATTCGTTGTATGATACAAAATCTTGCACAGTTTTTGTGGGCTCTTTTGGATGTGGGGCAATGGTAATATTTGTGGAAGAGGTAGAAGAAGAGATTCAATGATCAGTTTTGAGAATTTACCATCCCTGATTCTTCCTGATTCCCTTCCATTGTTGTCTAAACTTCCTTGTCCTCAACAACTTTTATCAAAGCAACTCCTCACCTGGGTCCACATCTATCTTTATCCACCTGTGGCATCAATTTTCGGATACACACACACACACAGACACACACAGTATATATGTAAGCATATATGCAATGTAATCATTTTTTTAAACTTCAAAAAAGATATTTATGAAAATAAATTAACAACTTAGAAGTATTTTGTTTTCTTTAAAGATAAATGACTTAACAAACCAAAAAAAACATACCTCATCTGATGGTTTATGACACCATCTTGTTTATTTTAATTTTATAAGAATAACATATGTAAATGTAAGCACATTTTTCTTTGCAGAAAATCCTTTAAAAACAACTTTTGTTTTCTTTTTTTCCCCCCACCAGTTTTTGTGCCACCTATTACATTGGCCCATTGACCACATGCTAATTAACCTGGAGACCACATTAAAACAGCATATGCTAAATGTTTCTGGGATCCTGAGAGCTTTATGAACAGTTTCATTCTATGGGTTGAAAAAATAGCCTGAAGACTGTAAATGTTTAGTCAATTTAATCAATTCCAAGAAAGCCAGTATCCACAGAGAGGGCATAATTCATAAAATTTATTTTCTTTAAAATCTCTGATAGACTCTGGTGTGATATGGCAAGTTATAAATATTAATTTCCCCAATTCTGTCCCCAAAGCAGAGAACAGATAGTGATGGCAGAAATATAATAGATCTCTTGAAATATGTGTGAAAACATTTTGAATCTGTCAAACATTAAGCAAAGAGGTATTTAAGAACATGAGCTTAACATTACTGTACTATTTTGTCTATCACGGTCTCTCCCCTAAGATTCAGTACTTGAGACTTTAGCTATTTTTTCTTCTTAATATGGACAGCTAAAAGTACTTTCTGTCCATAAAGTCAGCCAACTCTACTTCCTAACTAGCTCTTATGCTTCAAATATTAAAATATCAAAATATGTATGTCAGATCCAATGAAAATACTTGAAATTTTAAGGACATGTTGGAAGTCCTCTGGGATGTATAAATGAACAAGATGAGTAAGTGTATTTGTAGCTTCCAATTTGGTTAAATGCCTGGGAAAATTCAGTTCATATGTATGAAGTAAAATTTTGGGGGATGAATATCCTCTTATCAGTTTAACTATTTATAAAATTTCTTAATTTTTAATAATAGGACTAACAAGTGAGAAAAATATTTTCATGGAAATTGAGACAATATGATAATAATAGTTAACACATAGTGAAAGCTTACTGTTTGCAAAGCACTGTTCTTAAGGGCTGTACAGGTCTTGCTTCATTCGTTTTTACAGTGTACCTGTGAGATTATTAATCGAATTGTCTCCATTTTATTGATGAGAAAACTAAAGCACGGAGAATTGAAATGCCTTGCCTCAGATCATTTAGAAAGGGTGCAGACAGGATTCAAATGCAATCTTTTTTTTTTTTAAAAATATATCTTGATTGATTTCAGAGAGAGGAAAGGAGAGGGAGAGAGAGAGATGGAAACATCAATGATGAGAGAGTCATTGATCGGCCACCTCCCGCACGCCCCCGACTGGGCATTGAACCCGCAACCCGGGCATGTGCCCTGATCGGGAATCAAATCCCAATAGCCTGGATCTTAGGTCGATGCTCAACCACTGAGCCACGCCAGGCCGGGCAAATGCAGCCAATCTTGATCTGTGCTTTTTACCACTATATCATGCTGTCTCCCCCGTAATTCAAACTCAGAAAGACTTGGGTTCAAATCCTGGATAGATCCTGCATTAACGGAGAGTCCTAGGCCTTAGTTTTGTCATCTGTAAAACAGGCACAATAATCCCTATTCTAGTGGGTTTCTGTGAGGATTAAAGGAGAGACTCTATATGAAGGAACAGCAGTGTCTGGCACAAAGTACACAGCAAACACATGCTAAATGCTTCTCCTCTTAATGCAATGGATTTTTAACAAAATTATGAACAAACCCCCTTTTTCTCCTTCAAAAAGGATCCTAAAACCTAATTAAAATGTTTAATAGCAGATGGTTTGCTCATTTTACATTTATGGTGAAAAAAGGAAACTAGTTACCTGCAAGCATACCAAATTATTTAATATTCCTCCCTTCTTTCCTTTCCCTTCTCTTTGCTTGCTACTGCTTAATGGTGATGTTTTTGGGACAGGGTGGGGGTGAGACTGAGGCTGAGGCAGAAATAGCTGAATTTGTGGTTCTTTTTGGAATTTTAATTATGAGTCCAAGAATGCTCCTTTGATTAAATTTTGTTATAAATTTTCTTGAAAAGATCTTTGTTTTCTCTTAAATGAGGAATTATATCATACGGATTCCACAGCTTGTAATAAACTAAACCTCCACTGAAAATTACTCCAACAAGAGAATCACATATAAAGGATTCTGTGGTGAAACTGGCCCATAGAGGAGGGACTTACTTCTTAGACATCACCCAGATATGCTCCTCCAGCAATAACTGGGTCTGTTTATTTAGATGAAGGGTTCAGGCATCTCTGATATCTAAACCTGAGGGCTGTGAGTAGGAAAAAATACAATTAACTCAGCGAACTTAAAACCACATTCCTCCATCTGTTGAGTCCCTCAGTGTCAGGCTCTGAGGCCGCCAAGGGTGTGCAGTGGAAGGGGCAAAGGACGGACTGCTGAAAAATGTGCCTCCTTCTTCCACCGCTGTCCTTGAGAGCAGTTTAGCTCCAACATCTTTAACATATCATACACTTATCTGGGGCTGGGTGCGTGGAAAAAGTCAGTGTTGTGCTCTGCGGGCCACAGGCTGCGGTTTGGCAGGACATGTGCATCGGCTCCCGGGCCGCTTAAACCCACGTGAGTAATGGTAACCGAACCCCTTTTCCATTTCCCACCCTACACATGTCGGCAGAAGAAAAAGACTAAACAAAATGTTCTTTTTTTATCCTAAATGAAAACAAATAGAAGAATGAGTGGGAGAGGGATCTGGTCAAATTTACTGTAAATGCCTCCCGAAAAAGCCCCAATATCAGCAAGTGAGAAACCGTTTGTTCTAGTTTTGGAAATTCCAGCCCCCTCAGTGAATTTACGTGCAAGCTCCTCTTGGTGTAAATGGGATTCTTACTGAGTAACCCCTGCTGTCCCCCTGCTGCAGGCGGTGCTGTGGTGACCTGGTCAGCTGGGGTGTGAGGCATGTCCTCAAAGAACTTGTAATTTTCATGTTAACCATGTTATTTATATTTTATACCTGTCTTCTGGATAAACATAGCGGAGGTAGCACAGGTGTTTGTATCTGCTCCCGTTTGGAACAGTGCTGAACTAACCATCAAAATATAAAAGATAGAACCCAAGGGATGAAGAGACGGAGGGAGGGAGGTAGCAGGTGAGAGATGTCAACAAGTCTTTCTTCGGAACCTAGAAATTAGATAGAAGATTTGTAACTGATTTAAATGAAAGATGCAGCTGAAAATGTCTACCGGGGGGATAACGCAGGAAAGCGAGCTGAGCTTTCCCTGCAGAACCTGCAAAGGCTCAGAAGATAGGGGCATCAAGTGCTGCAAAGCCATGGGACTAAAAACGAGGGTTAATTAAAAATTTGTGCAGGAAGCAAACTCCTGGGTCTTTGTTCCCTCTTAGAGCATTGGTGGGTACTCCTCCTCTACTCGTGCCAAAGCCTGGAGATTTATTTCCTTGGAGACATTTGTTAAGAGAAAAATTAAAATGGAATAAGCATTGCTAACAGTGTCACTTAAATGAGAGCCGGGAGGATACTACGGTAGTGGGACCTGTGTGCATCTTGTGGCCCAGTCCTCAGAGCTGTTATTAAGTTGCTACACCTGTTGCTGAACGCAGCTCAGAGCTGAGGCATGAACATCCTGTAAGAATAACAGCTGCCTGCACACGTATGGACTTGAGCTCCTCCTTCTAGTTTTCGCCTCCCTCGTTTGCACATTGAAACTAACCAATCCCTGTTAACCTAATCTGCAGTCCTTCATTTGCATGAAAGGATTACATTGCATGGCTTTTGCCTTTATAAAATCTGGCTTTCTTTCTTTTCTCTGGAGAACAATTTATGTTGCTACCTAAATTTGTCTCCCAAGCTACAGATCCTTTTGCTCA
Source organism: Miniopterus natalensis (assembly GCF_054644295.1). NCBI lineage: Eukaryota > Metazoa > Chordata > Mammalia > Chiroptera > Miniopteridae > Miniopterus > Miniopterus natalensis. The sequence goes on along the minus strand of NC_142085.1, from coordinate 35,387,272 downwards.
AACAAAGGCTTTTTATTATTTATTACAATATGCAATTAATTTTGGTTTACACCTTACACCAGATTACTTGTTGATTTAAGGAGACATGGGAGCAGGAATGAACCGCTGGGCTGAAAAAGGTAATCAAGTAAATCTTATTCTGGATGGTGAGTCCTCTGTTCCCAACTGTCCACCTCCTAGAATGCTATTCTTAGGAATATACTTCCCCTGCAGGAAGTGGGAGAATCTTTCTCTGGAGAAACTGAAAGGAACTTGGCATTCTGATATTTGGAGGAACCTTAGTAAGAAATCCATCTTGTTGCTTAGCCACCCTCTGGTGAAGCCTTCCAATTGACAACCGTCTTCCCCCTCTCCCCTTCATGCTCCCTCCTCTTCACATCCCCCTGCAAGGAGAACATCTAATTCAGCCTCACTCTTAAACATAAACTTATACACAAGGATCACCAAGAAATATTGGTGCCTCCTTCATTGAATAGACACTAAAATAAAGAAACAGAAAAAAGAATAAATATGATTAAGGGAATAGGGAAAACTTTAACAAAAACCTATTGTTCACAATCCTCAGAGAGATAAAAGTCACTGCATGCAATAATGCCAGGATAAGATGCTGGTAAGAGTAATATTGAGAAGCAGTTTTAATATTAAAACTCATGGGTATTAAAAATATAATACCTAAAATTAAAATTAAATAGAAGGAAATATTGACAAATGTCTAAGAAAGCAGAATGACTCATAGAAAGATAGATAGGACAAGACAATACAAAAAGATATAAAAAGTTTGAGGCTCAGTCTTGGTTCTAAGAATTTCTTAGATGGTAACATTCACTTAAGAGAAACTATAGATAGAGGATAGGAAAAAATGAAAGACATTTCAAATAATCAACATAAGGACATAAGTTTCCAGGCTAAAGGCCTTGTCAAATGTCCAGGAAAAAAAAAAAAAAGGACTCACACCAAGATTTATTAGGAAATAGAAGGTTCTGAACACATCCAAGTTGATAAAATGTCACATTTTCAATCTAGGGCTAAGAATGGCTTAGATTGCTCAAAGAAGCTGTGAGTTGGAAAACAAGAGGAATACTTTCAAAATTGTGAGGAACAATGATAACTTCTCTAGAAATTATAGTACTAGATTGTTCAAGGTTTTGAAAAAATCTTCTGTCCTGTGTGCTTTCTTAGAGAACTGCCGGAGGAGCTAAGAAATAGCAATATGGACACAGAAAACTTTGGAGACAATGGATTCTCAGAATGGTGGCCAAGCGAAGACCAAGGATGACAGTTTCTCCTGTGAACAATTATATATGCAATCAGAATAATGTAAACATGGATTATTATTTTAACCAAAAATTTGATATAATTATTTTTATATTAGGAGAATAGGGAGAGGTGAAGGAAGTTTATTATTGTTAGCGATGTTGGGAGTGGTGGTTGTGGTGTAAGAGAATAGAATCCTGATTTACCATAATAGCAAGCAGTGTTTAAAATTACAAGTCAAGGAATAGCAGTAGAAGCACATTATTTAGTGTTACAGAGTTGACTATCATAAAATTACCTGAAATTGTGAAATTAGTTGCTTCTGGGGAATGGAACTGGTTTTGATAAAGATAACACAAGATTTCTTTTTAATAGCATTTTAGTGCTACTGGATTTTTTTCTTCTTTTTGCTATGTACCTGCATGAAATAAAAAATTCATATATAAAAGTTTAATGGCTTTTTATTATGTCCATCAGGATAGGTTAAATTATTCTGCATTAACAAACAATTGCAAAATTTCAGCAGATGTGCATAAGCCTCCTGTCTAACATGGCTCAGCAAAAGTCTCTGATTTCTGTCCTGCTGTAGTCACTTAAAAACCCTGAGATGGAGGCTCTGTGTCAACTTCACTTTCACAATCATTGTGGCAGTGGAAAGGACATTCTGGGTTTTTCTAATTGGCAATTAAGTGCTCTGGCCCAGAAGTGCTGCACATTACTGCAGCTCACAACTCATTGGCAACGTGGCTCCACCCAACCACAGAAATGCCAGGAAATTCCTGTTTCATGTGCACAAAAGGTGAGGAGAATGAAGCATCGGTGAGCAGAATGAATGACCGGAACATGCATTTTCCCATTTCATTTTAGTCTTTGTTCCCCTCTGTCTTTTCAATTTTCTACCTCCCAAACCAAGTATCAGTGTTAATCTAGTGAGTGTCTTTCTTCCTGTTATGTTTTTATAAAAATGCAGCCATTCTTTTTATATATGCTACTCTGCAACTTGCTTTTCTTACTTAACAATATACTGTGAGTATTCTCTAAGATCAATCTATTTTGATCTAACTGTACAGAGTATAGCATGAATGTACTACAGTCATTTAATCAATGTCTTACTGAGAGACATTGAGGAAGTTTATGAACTTTTGTTACAGCAAATAGAACAACAATGAACATTCTTGTACCTACACATTTCTATATTAGTACTTTATTTTTTTAAAGTGAGTCCTTGAAGTAGGATTGTTGTGTCAAAGGAGAAATGTTTTGAGATTTTAATAGTTATCACCAAATTACTTTCATTTAAGATTGTAGGAATTTACATTTTCACTAGCAATAATCAGATTGTCCGCTTACCAGCATCCTCACCAGCACTATATTTCTTTCTTTTTCCTTTTTCTAAATTGATGGGTTGCAATTTAATTAAGGAGATGTGACAAATGTACTTGAAATGACTGGTGATTGAGTGAATATGTAAACAAGAGAACAATTAAGTGTTAAGGCAGTAAGAGAGATTCTCAAGGGGAAGACAGCTCCTGAACTTGAAGGAAGTCAAAGAACATTCCAGAGGAAGGAAACAACACAAACACCCTCCCAGAGGCAGGGATGCTGCTGCCAAGGTTGCTGAGCAGCAAGAAAAGCTTGTCTACCGTGGAAAACATAAACCGGACAATGGGGAGAAATAACACTGGGCAGGTAGGATGGGAGAGGATCATACTAGGTATTGTGATAAGGGAAAGACATTTAGACCTGAAATGGGAGAAAAGGGTCAGCTAGGTAGACTTCCCCACAGAAAAGTCACATAAGGGAAAGATGTGCTTGAAAAAGCATTTTGGCAGAAGGCTGCAGGTAGATTGAAGAGCTAGGAGGCTGTTGCAATGATACAGGCTTAAAAAGGGCTTCAAACATCTCAATCCAAGTTTCCCTGCATTTGGCAAACATGATGATGCTAAAAGAAAGAAAATGGTAACATAGAGTCAAACTGTAGTTTTTGTCTGTTTCAAAAATCTGTAAAATCTTACCAGAATGGAAAAAATCAGAAATGTGAAGCAAATAGAGGCTGTAAGTAGAAGTAAAGGGATGAATAAAGTTAATTCAGAACATGAGATGTAAGAGCAGAGCAACTTTAAACAGCAAAAAGCAACACATAATTTGGCGAGGACGTCTCTGTATAAACACAGCTGTCAGAGAACAGGGCACCTAAAGTAAAACTGTCTCCTAAGAAGAGTGATACAGTTCACAGCTGCTGTAGGAAGGGGAACGATTATGTGGGTTAAACTTTTGATACACGTTTGGTCTATGAGGACAATGCTACTATAATTCCTTCACAATATGAATTTAGAGACCTTTATTATATATCTGTTGTATCCTGTGTTTTGTTTTTTAGAATGTGAAGTGAGACAAGAAAAAATATATGATCATTGTATAAGCAAATAGGAGAAAGTAGAAATGCAGGTGATACACAGAGTTTGTTTGTAAAGGTGTATATTACACACGCAGGTACACACACGCAGATCCTTTCTGTGCCAATGACGTAGCCGAGTCACTCACAGGCCCATAAAAGCTGAGCAAAATTAAAAACCAAAGAACAACAGCAATAAAAATAAAAACAGGTTTCTTACTTAAACTACTACTGAAATGCAACTAATGAGTTCCTGAAAATTCAGTTTTCTGCATCTCTTTCTGCAACAATAAAGGAAGAACGATTTTGGTCCTTAATCTTTTCATTCCTGGGTGATGCTGAATTCTCAAAATAGAGTAATGAACAATTCTTTTTAATAAGTAATTCAGAAGGGATTTCTTTGAACACTTTGCTTGTGGTGACTATTTCCGGCTCTCCTTCCTCCAGGCCACTTTTGTCTGCCTGGCTTCCGGTTCCCTTTTGCCTGCTGCTGGATCACCTACGTGCCATGTGGCGTCACCTCTGTCCTCGCAGAGCTGCATCCTTTGGGCCACACGCTCCTTCAGCACAGTGTCCACTTCTGAGCGTATCCCTCCCTTCCTATTAGTGCGAGATGTGAAAGATTTCATGCGTCCTACTGCTGCATTTGTGTCAGTCAGTCAACTCATAATCCCATTTCTGACAGTGGCATGAAGGGCAGTTTGTGTAAAGTCATGGTTTTCTTCATAACACCAAAGTGAAAAGGTGAGAAATTTAACCCCCGTAATGAAGTTTCCTGTCGTGTGTGGGTTTGTAATATTACTCCCTATCCCTAGAGTATCCGTGGCTTTCAATAAACTATATAGGTAAGCTATATAAAACAGAGGAACGGGACAAAATAGGAATTCAATCTCCACATCATATTTTCAGTTTTGCCTTCCAGAGTTAAAGAGGCTAATTCTTTTGAATATGTAACTTTATGTAGAAACTCATTAGGCATTTTAGGGGAATATTATATTGTGATAAAATGTCTAGAGTGGACAAGCATTTGTTTCCTAAAGCTGTTTCCTATCTCCTAGGTTGGTTTTTCTCAAATTGTTGGTGGTAGAAAACTAGCTTTCCCCCGATTTCTGTAGACTGATATCTTTGTGAAAGTCAATGAAAACTCATAACAAAATCCCCCAAACATGCAAATGATAAGCTTCTAAATTTTTTATTAGATTTAACAAAGATAAAATTACTCTGTCAAGTTGCTGTAAAAGTTTACAAATACCCATCTCAAGTTTTGGGCAAATTCTTTCACAGAGAGCAACAAAGAGCTCAGGAACTAGCCCTGGACAGCGGTGACCCACACTTTGAGAACTGTCTTTGACATTACTGTCCATCAGTATTTCAGTTTCCCAGAAAAGAAATTCTCCATTATGTGGGGCAGAACATGATAGTGGAACAAAATTAATGAAAAAGAAAAGAACATATATGCTTGGCTCTGAAATGTGCACACTTCTTAAAGCACCAAGACAGGCTGAGTAACTAAGGGCTCATGGGGTGTGTGAGGCTGAACTAAAGCCAATGGCAAACTCACGGAAAGACTACAGTGTATGCTCTGGAATGTGATTTCTTAAGTGCCTTTTTCCTGTAAAGAGATGGATAAAATTGTAGTTGACCAAGCTACTTTTTGTATTTTTCAGAAGAAAAAAATGAAACCCATAAATACAGACAAACAGTATGATGATTACGGGAGGGAAAGAGGAGTGGAGGGAGGTAGAAGAAGGTAGAGGGGGGATAAATGGTGACAGAAGGAGACTTGACTTTGGGGGGGTAAACACACAATACAGTATACAGATGATGTATCATAGAAATGCACTCTTGAAACCTATATAATTTCATTAACCAATATCACTCCAATAAATTCAATAAAAATAATTTTAAAAAAATGAGGAAGAAAGCCTGTGATAAGCCAGCTGGTAGTTTAAAGTGAGACCATAAGAGACAAAAGAGGACCGAGCTGTTCTGTGCAGTACAGTGTAATCTCTGGTCACGTCTGTTAACTGCGATAGGAATCTGAGCTCTGTCACTTATTAGTCTGTGAACCTTAAAATGTTACTTCTCTAAGGCTCAGTTTCCTTGTATGGAAAAAGAGGTGATAATAACAGTGTCTACCTCTTAGGATTGCTGCTAGCAGAATTAAAAGTAAGATGCTCAGTGTGTCTTAGTTATTGCTAATAATAAAAAAAAATTATTTCATATGTCAACAATGTTCTGTGTGGGGCATGTGTACATTTAAGTGCATTTACCTTATATTACATATGATAGTATTTTCTAAAATTTGCACAGAAGATTAATTGTGCTCCACACAAAAAGGGTCCCATAGCCTAATAAATGTGTGAAACCCTACATGCTTTGAGATTCACAAGACATTATGCTGTTAATACATTAAAGTCTCTGGGAAATCATGCATAAATAGACCTGCCAACTTTTATTTACTACTTCTTCATAGGCCTATTTGCTCACACAATGTTTTTTAGAAAAATATAATAGCTAACGAGAATAAGCTTATAGTATATGTTTATTGTGTGTAGGTACTAATAAAATAGTTAATGTATTTAATACCAAGATACCCCTGGTATCCTCGTTTTACAAGGGAGGTTAAGTAACTTGTTTAAAGTTACATGATCCGGAGGTGAAGGGTTAGGATTCAGAACCAATTATTTGGTTGCCGGTGACCACATGCTTACCCATTTTATTGTCTGTTCTTTTCCTGGGATCTAGCACTCCTGGAAGTACTTTAGGAAATGCTGGTTTGGAACATTGTTTTGCTCAGGCTGGTATGCTCACAATGATGGGTACACACTGAGTTGTTGGTACATCCACACCTTTCTTTACGCCATGCCACTCGTTCTCCTTTTTCTCCTTAAAGTCTACATCTTCTCTAAGACCCTGGTCAAACCACATGTCCTTTTCCATGGAGCCTTCCTAATAGTGCCAGCCATGGTGGTCTCACTTTCTCTACATTCCTAGACACTTAGCATCTGTTTCACTGACTTCATACTTTATTTTTGGGCAGATGTCCTACTGAATCCTGGATATGACATTTATGTGAATCTTGTCTTTTAAATAGTATGTAGATCTTTGAAGATGGGAACCGTTTTATGCTGGAGATTCTAAGAGCATAACAAATTGTGTTGATTAGGATGTTTTCACTTAACTTCTAGAGCTTTTACAAGTTCACTTGGTAAGAGCTCTAAGTTGCTAACAAGAACAAATAAATTCCATTTGCAGCCCTAATGATAACCATGCAAATTGGAAATCATCACCTTTGCTCTTTCATGTAAATGAATGATTCACAGTTTCAACTAAAAATAACATCTTTGTGGTTGTAAATTATAGCAAATGATTATGCATATAATCTTTAAACTGACAGTCACATTAAATATATTCATAGAGAACAAAATGACAGAATATACTTACTGAAGTCATATTTCATTTGCCTCCTAGAGTGATTTCTAGGGTGACTTATTTTTCCAGTTAGGTTGGAGAAAATCTAGTGACAAATTAAAACTATTTTAAAATAGAATTACTGGACTTAAAAAAGTCCTTAAAAGATCATCTAGTTTTCTTCTCCCCTACTTACAAATATGCCACTGTAAACTGCAGAGAGAGCCAATCATAGCCCAAACAGGTGTAATATTTTGTAGAATAGGAAATACTCAAGCCTTTCTCTACCACTTAATTCTATCTCAAAATGTTTGTTTATTGTTATTTGGACATTGTCCAAGAAATGTATGTATAGTAGTGAACTTTTTATTAAAAATAATCCAAAATGCTCTATAGAATTAGAAGAAGGTTACTGCAAAATCAGGAGTGTAAAGCAATGAAAACTCTAAGATATAGAGCATAGAAGTGTTTGTTAAAAACCATTGTACAAACTGGTGGCCTAGAACAAACTGAGAAACCAAATTAGTGAGTTGCTCTGAAATCTGGACAACAGTTTGCCATGTCATGACCTGACTTTTCAATATGCTTCCAAGGCAAACCCCTCTTTGGGTTTGAGAAACATATGCTTGTCCTTGGAGCAGGATGCCACGTAGTCTTTCATCTCATACTCTAGCAAGGGGACCTCTGCACTTCGCAGTCATCACATGACCTGCTCAGCTCCAACTTACATCTGGCAGATATGGCATCACGGTATTTAACTCAGTTGCAGCCAAAACCAATCTTTCACAGTGCTCAGGGTTTGAGTGTGATGTGTGCAGGGTTTGCATTTCTGCTCACAGTTTGCATTTATGCCAGGCGCTAAAGATGTAGAGATAGACTGTGCCCACTACTTGATCAGGCTCATGGTCTGTCAGCAGAGAGACATAAAGTGCTTGAAGATGGCAACGTGACGAGTGCTGGGGTGGTGAACCCCAGGCGCTGGGGGAGCTGCGGCGGGAGGGTCAGAAAATACTGCGGAAAGGGGTTTGCTTTTGAGGTAAAGAGCAAGTGGAGGTGAGTAGGGCGTCTTAGAGGGAAAGCAGCACTTGCTAAGGCACCAAAACATGAAGAGTGTGAGCTTGAGGAAAGGGCAGGGTATAGGTGGATGGTTAGATGGCTGTACTAATCAAAAGGTGAAGTTACAAATGTAGCTTAGGCCCTATTTTATTGTTTTACCTATTTTATTCTGTTCTCAATAGTAATTATTCTGTCTCCATAAATTAAGGCAATACCTGGGAAGAAGAGATAGAAGTCCACTTCCTCTCTAATTCCTGTCAGTCACAGACACGTATTTGCTGGAAGCTGATGAGACAATGTGCACAGTGTCATGTTAACCTCGGACCATTTGACAGCAAGTTCCGTGCAGAGGTATTAAGTAAACCTCAATGTCACAACTGCCTTTTTTTTTTTTTTCAACAGCCATACAGTTTAAGATATGAAGATTCTATTACTGTTTAAATAGTTTTTATATAAGAAACTTAAAATACTTTGCTGATAGCATCATACCATGTGAATATTTTTCACTTATTTATTTATTTTTTACAATACTCTTGATTTTCAGGGTAGGAAATCTTTATAATTATAGGATATCTTTTGTTACTCACCTTCATCATCCCAATACCTTGCTCAGTTGCAGTTTTATTGATATGCAATTCACAGAAGAGCCCAATGGAAGGATTTATTAAGGAAGTGCAGTTATAGAAATGTAGTGAACAGTATTTTGGCCAAAGAGATTGTATATATTCAAAATCTCAAGAATTAAAGGACAAGAGAATCTGATTTATCCGGACACTAATTCTCAGCATGTTAGAGTTAGTGGCTTCTATTTAATCCAAAGTTCCTGTCTTTAACATGAATAAAGTTTCCAGCACTTCTGGTGGGGAGTATATGATTGCCAAGGTAAATTAATGCCCACCGTTGAGAATGGAGCCAGGCGGGATAAAAGGATCGAGAGTGTGAACTCCTGCAATTTAGCCTAGTAGCTGGCTAAATCAGGCTTAATTAACCCATGTATTTATACTACCTTTTCGCAAAATGGTAGCTGAAAGCCTGTAAGTAGAAATGGAACTACTTATTGCAAATCCATCTGGAGATTGTTAAATATAACTCACTAACTTTCACATGAACATTTCCTCCTGTTCTCCTGCTCCCGTGGAAATATAAACTGTTATGCATGGTCCCTGGCACTCTCATCCCCATCAATCTCTCCTCTTCTGCAACTGATACCCTATTGCAGTATTTTTAAAAACCTCACAATTGAAAATATGTTTTCAAAAAATCCACCGGGATGATATGTTTGCTAGTGGCATTGAATTTTTTGAAAGAGTTGGTTACCCACATAATTAATTCAAAGACTGATGGTGGTCCCATTTATTAAATGAAATGGATTCTAACCAGAACAGTCTTTTTTTAAATTTTATTTTATTTTGTGGACGTACATCAATCCAATGGCCTCTTTCTCACCATAGTTTTTCTCAAACAGGATTTTCACTAGTCTGCCAAATCAGTTACAAAGTTTGGAACATTGTATGTACATTAAAGAAACTTATTCCACCATGACATCTGTTGATTTGGATATGATCCTTTCTGGCAGGATATGAGTCTTTTTAATCTCCCAATGATGCTATAAACTTCTCAATAGACACTTTATGCATATTTGGCAGCTATGATTTTAAAAAGTGGAGTGAATAGCAAAAAATAGAGATTCAGTGTAACACAGTTCTTGGGTGATCCTAAAAATAATGCATGAGCAGAACAATTTATATGAGATGATGATTTGGGAATAAACTGTCCTTTTGAGAAGTTACAAACAGCTTTTTCTTCACAGATCTATCAGTGAATTTCCAACCAAGCTACTCTAAGACCATAGGGGTGCACATCTAAATCACTACTAAATGAATGAAAGTATTTTTATGAATCTGAACTAATTACTACTACCTATTCCTACATCAACTTCTTGGGATAATCTCTGCCAAAAATACCTTCGTTTTGATCATGCAGGATTAAGACCTCCCTTCTCTCTCGCCTCCTCTATTTCATCAGATACTTACCCCCCCCCAAAAAAAAGTCCTCTCTTTGAAAATCACACAGGCACCATTGAGGTTCAACTTTTATTTCATTAATCAGGCTAATAAGATAGTTTCTGAAATAAACTTTATATTTTTAATCTTCTCCATACATCTTGAAATACTACTGCCAAATTTAGCAAATTTAGCTTCAAGTGTAACTTTGAGCATATAATCTTTTGAAAAAAATTCAAAAAACAAAACCCATTGTAGCCTACTTATTTTCCACTCAAACAAGATACCATTTAAGGGTATCCACATAGCTTTTGCTTCTGCTTGTCCTCTGCTATTTTTCCAAATATATTCTGTATTCCATTAAACAAAATTACATGTTCTTCTCTTGCAAACTCACATGAATGAATATAGGACTCAAGCAGGGAAGGATTTTTAGTGAAGCAGGTCTATACATTTTGTTTAAATAGTGTTATCGAGCTATAATTGATATACAATAAATTGTAGATACTTAACATGTACAATTTGAAAAGTTTTTACACCCAAGAGACCATTGCTACAATGAAAATAATGAACATATCCATCACCTCCCCCCAATATTTTCTCGTGCCATTTTATAATTCCTTCTTCTCACCCTTTCTCACTCCCCTTTCCCCCTAGTCACCGATCTGCTTTCTGTCACCATAGATTAGTTTGCTTCTAAAGTTTTATATACACGCAATCATACTGCATGTACTCATTTTTGGTCTGGCTTTATTTTTTTTTCATTCAGAATATTTTGAAATTTTACCTTCTTACCTATTGGATATTTTTGTATGCCTGTAAATATTCTTCAACTTTGTTCTGGGGTGCTATTAAAATACTTGGAGGCAGCTTGATTCTTTTATGCCTTGCTTTTAAGGCTTTTTAATGGGACCAGTCTAGAGGTAATTATTTTCCACCACTGAGGCAAGACCCCCCCGATTACTCTACCCAATGCTTCATGAATTATGTGGCTTTTTTATCTGCTTGGTAGGAACAGATTCTATTCCCAGTCTGGTGTCAGTACTGGCCATGTTTCTCTCTAATTCTCTTAGATGGTTCTTTCCCTGGCCTAGGGTTGTTTTTTCATGTACGTACTGATCAGTAGTCTGCTAAATACTCAAGAGGGAACCCCTCTGCCCATCTCTGGAGTTCTTTTCTGTGAAACTCTCCCGTTATCAGCCCTCTGTTCTGTCACCTCTAGCCACTTGGTTTACTGGACTCTCAGTTCCATCTCTTCAACTCACGGAATCCACTGGGCTCCATTTGGTCCCCTCTGTCTGCACTGCTGCCCAGAAAGTCTCTCAAGGAAGTCAGCTCAGCAATCAGCTCGCCTTGTTTATTTCCAGTCTTTCATGGATTACTGTCCTTTGCTGGATAGACACTGTCTTGAAAACTGTTGCTTCAAATATTTTGTTTGGGTATTTTGTTAATTTTAGTCAGGAGAGTAAATTCAGTTCCTTTTACATTTTTTAAATATTTCAACCAGATATGACCTCTTGAATTTTGGACTGCTCACAGCACCTTGTCTCCCTCTAGGACACCACTCCATGCCTCTCTTTATTGTAATCATGCATGTAATTGTCTTATTATACCCAGGAGATTTCAAGCTCCTTGAGAATAGAGACTACTGTAATGCTGGTCTTTGTTTTCTCTCTTTTTGCAAGTGGTTGTCATCTATGAAGTGCCCAATAAATATATGTTGAATTAAATTAATGTAAAAGATACTCTGAATTTATGGATGAGAGCTTAGCCTGTTGTTACTTCAGAAAATGACTTTTTTTTTTTACACTCAATAATCCCAAGTAGATGCTTAGATGATCAGCACCAGCATTTCTCCTTTTGTAAAATGGCAGATTAATGAAAGATATTATATTTATTATTGTATAAAATAAATTTTCCTATGATCTATAGTGGCTAAGTTCTAGGCATTTTCCAAAACTGTTTTGGTTTTTAGAAATTAACCTACTTTAAAAAATTATTACATTTTTATTAGATTTTCCATAAGGGGCCTTATGTATCTGATAAGTATATTGTCATTATCTTTCACGGATATAAAGCAAGAAAAGTGACCAGAATTATGCCACATGCACATGGTTATGTCACAAGGGTCAGCTTTTTAATATCCTTCATGATGTAATTTTGGGAAGTGCTTGCCTGACCTTTACTGAACTCTGTGTGTGATTTTTTTTTACATCTTCATTAGATTTAAGTAACTCTCGTCTATTCCTCATGATGTGTATTATTATTATAGGAGATGCCAGGATGATAGGAAACCAAGATCTGGATAAAGATCCATTTTTAAGTCCTGACTGTCACTTAGTCACAAAAAGACTTTGGAAAACTAGATTTGCATATATGATTTGCATTCCTTCATTTAAAAAATAAGAGCAATAAGGTCTTCACAGGGTTTCTGTGAAGGTCTAACAAGAAAACATTTGTGAAAATGTTTTGTAAATTATAAGGCACTAAACAAGTACTATTTCCTATTATTTTCTCAAGATTTCTGTACCTTGTTCAGAGCTTGAGTACAGGGCTCTGTTTGCCAGTGACCCTGTGAGTCAAACCCCTGGGAAGTGCAAGGAATGTCTTTGAAACATGGTTCTAGGAACTCTCCAGTTTCTGAGTTCAGAGTAAATGTTTATATTTCAGTAATTCATTCATGCAAAGGCATTTATTCCACAACAATTATGATCCAGGCCTTGTTTTGGTGCTTAGAATAAATCCATAAATAAAACAACAGCCTCTGGTCTCTTAGGGCTTACATTTTGGAGGGGAGAGGAGAACAACAAATAGTGGATATAAATAAGTAAACTGCATACTTTTTTGGTAGTAACAATTGCCACAAGAAAAGATTAAAGCATAGAGGATAAGGGGAATAAGGAATAGGGAGTGTCGCTTAGGGTTGGTGTTGGAACTTTGAATAAGGCCCCATTGAGAAAGTGACAGTTAAGCAAAGGCATGGAGAGGATGTCATGGATGTGCAGATATTTGGGGAGGTATGTCAGGCAGAGAGAATGGCTGGTGCAAATATGCTAAGGTGGGAGCATCCAGAATAAGGGGTGAGAGGTTAGGGAATGAGGAAGGATAGGTAGTTCTCACTGTCCTGTAGCCTTTTCAAGGACACTGGCTTTAACTCTGAGTGAGGGGGAAGCCATGGAGAGTCTGAGCAGAGGAGTGATGTGACAATGTTTAAAAGGAGGTTCTGGCTTTGGCTGCAATATCCGTACTAAGCAGATCAATGGCTCATGAAATTAAAACCACTTTGAAATTATAATTTTTAAGCACAGAGTTTGGTTAAATAATGTTGATTGATTCTCAGAGTTTTTCAAACTGAAGGTTGTTATATCTGTGTTTAGACATTAATCAGTGATGTCTCACAAGAAACTCTTGTGGTTGACATTATTATTCTAAAAAGATCTTAGGAATGGAGGCTGGCTTGGGCTTGGCTGAAGGGACCAGAAGACACTCAGAGTGTGGTGCCGCTTTGGTGTTGCAGGTTTATTAGCCTCTGATTCTGCCTAACAACTTAGGGTGTGAAATGGAGCTTTAACCAGAAACTGTCAAGAAAATGCAGCCAAGTGTTTGGCTCTCTCTGATGCTGGAAAAGGGAGATTTTTTTCTTTCACTTGCTCTCCTGAAAGAGTGTGAACTTGTTCTCTGCAGCCAAAACAAACAAGCTTAAAGATGAAGATGAATATCATGCCCAATCATATAAGGAAGGGGTTATCTAAGGTAGAACAAATGGCTCTGGCATGGCCCTGGTTCTGCCTGTCCAACACACCTGATTAACGACAAAGATAGTTTTGCAAAGCTGTGGATCTCTCTCTCTCTCTCTCTTTCTCTCTCTCCCCCGGTATGAATTTGGGTGTGGGCAAAGTAATTCCAAATGGAAGACCCAAATAATGGGTCTGCATAGAGAGAGATTACAGGGGCCTGCACTTACATGCAGAGCCCTAGGGTGTGAGGAACCACCCTGTCTATTGCAGATGAAACACAAATCCTGCAGAGAGTGAGCAATAACTTATTTTGGCATGAATATCAGCCACATGTCTGTGTAATAAATATTAGTGATGCTTACTGACATCTTATTTTCTTCTAAAGACAATATGGATAAATAAATAATAGCTGTATTTCAGTTTCAATCAGAAATATATATATTATTATTTCTTGACCTCTGCAGTGAGGTGTAATCAAGATTAATGCTCTGTACATTAAATGTTTAAAAATGTTACACTTTAGCTATTTTTGAAATATGACTACCTTGAACGGAGCTGAATCTGATCCCAGAAGATGTTACTGGGCCTTTTACTTTCTAACAAGCATTTTGAAGCAGTGGTCAAGATCTAATAGCCTCAGACTACTCAAGGGCCATTCTCAAGCTTGATATCAATGGGCCAACATAGCAACACCGTTTAAGGGTTTGCAAGGACCATTGGAGACCTATCTGTAAAATTGTGAAGTGAGTAATGTATCATTGCAAATAACTACCATGCTGGTATTTCTAAAGAAAGCTTTTTAAAAAATGAAAAATCTTTTTTTATTTTTCAATTATAGTTTACATTCAATATTATTCTGTATTAATATTAGATGTACAGCAAAGTGGTTAGAATCATGTGCTTTACGGAATGGTACCCCTGCTGTTTCAAGTACCCATCTGGTACCATCATACATAGTTATCACAATATTATTGACTGTATTCCTTATGCTACAATCTATATCTCTGTGACTACTTAAGTAAACTTTTGATTGACACATAAGTAAAAGTGCACAGATTTTTAGAGTATAGCTGGAAGAATTTTCACAAAATACATGTATGCACCATAACCACTACCTGTATCAAGATGTTCAACATTGAAGCCATTTTTGCTCACTTCTATGAACTAACCACTCTTCTAAAGTGTAACACCATTGATTAGTTTTACTTGTTTTGGAGGATGATACAAATGAAGACAAACAGCATGAATTTTTTTATGTTTTAAAGAATCATCCATGTTACTGTGTGTAGAAGTTCTTTATTCTTTGTGTTGCTGAATAGTATTCCATTGCATTAATATCCTACAGCTTATTTATCTGTTCTGTAAGTGGACATTTGTTGATGGATGTTTTTCCCCTGTATTTGCTTGTTTTTAATAGCACTAATCTTTACATTTTCATACATGATTTTTGGTGCACTTAAGTATTCATTTCTAAGAGACTTTATACCTAGGGATGAAATTACTAATCCCTAGGATGTGCATATGTTCTGCTTTAGTTAATATGACCAAAGGGTAAGTACATATCTTCACATTCCATTGTTCTTCATTACTGCATTTCCATGTTTCCATCTAGGATCATTTTCCTTTTGCCTGAAGAACTACCCTGATATTTTTTTCCTTTAACTTATTTTTGTCTAGAGGAATCTTTATTTCAATTTCATTTAAAAATTTTGGGATAGAATTCTAGACATTTTTTTTCTTCTGACATTTTAAAGATGTGATTTCATTTTTAAAAAAGTTTCCATTCTTTATGTTCACAGGTGGGATGTCAGTTTTAATGTTGCTCCTTTAAATATAATGTGTTTTTTGGGGGGTATGATTATTATAAGATTACTTTTGTCTTTGGTTTTCATTTGTCTTGTGATGGAACATTGTGTCTAGGTGTAGGTACATTCTATTCCATAGTTTATATTTTTTCTTTTTATGTGTAAGTTTGGAAATATTCTACTGATCTGTCTTCTAGTTCACAATTTCTTTCTCCAATGATGGCCGTTCTGTAGATTTAACTCATTTACCATGTCCCTGGTTTAGTTATCTTTAAAAGATAACTAAAGTTCTAAAAATTCTAAGTTCTAGAATTTTTATTTTATTTTTTCCCTATATATTTAAATTTTTGTGACTAAAGTCTCTATTGTCATCTATTTTCTTAAAGATATTAATCACAGTTATTTTAAAGTTTTTATCTGATAACTCAAAACTCTGCATCACCTGTGAATTACTTTAGCCCATTTATTCTCTTGATTCTGTTTCTTGGGAGCACTGGTAATTTTTGATTGAATGCCAGACATTATAAACATCATAGAGGTTTGGCAGATATTATCTTATACCTCACAAGAAAACTTACTCTATCCTCTGAAAAGCAATCAGAGTAGGGGCAAACCTCCTCAGTGTAATCCAGGAGTGCATTTTCTTGATTTTGGGTCATTAAGTATAATAATGCATTTAGGAAATAGAACTTGTTATTTTAAATATAGTAGGTTTTGAATTTTAAGATACAACCTAGAAAGTGAATCTTTAAAAATTTTACTTCAATATATGTGACTGTACAAAAGTTAACACAATGCTTGATTAGGAAGGATCAATAAAAAAGTTGGTTGTACTCATTTTAAGCCAGGGGATGCTAACTGCTGGAATATTGTGGACTGTGTTGTTCATTGCTCCTCGGAGATGTCGCACTTAGCAGACAGCTTAGCATAGAGTAAAAGCTAACTAATGCTTGGTCATTAAGTTGAACATCAGAGGTGCTTTCTTTGAGGACTGTTGTAAGGGCTAATTGTGGGATGAAACAAGCACTGAATGCCCTATTAAAATTCATTTTTATTTTATGTTTATAAATATGTATTAATCATATTTTTTAAAATGTTGATTAGCATACCCTTTCCTTCCCCCATTCCTCCTGCCCAACAAACATACACGCACACATCCATTGTTGTCTGTTTCCTTGTTTTCTTGTTACTTTAGGTTCCGGGCACCAGCTATCACTTTATCTAACATCTCTCTCCTATGGGTAGTTCAACTCATTCTAATATTTGATTGTTCAACATTATAGCTGTCTTATCCTATGTAATACTTACATTTATTTATGTCACCATAAATCTTTTTAAGTTTTTATGTAAACCTTCAGCCTAAATGATATTTGAGAGGAAACTATAGGACAATTTATATTAAGTAAAAGTCAAAGTTTATCAAAACAAATGCCAAATCACTACTGATTTCCTAGAAGATTTGGATCACTGGCATTAGTGTTGAAATTTGGGACTGATTAACCCAAAGCATTAAATACGAGACAAAGAAACATTAAATATGGCTTCAAGGTCTCATGTTATAATGTAAGAATTGCAATTGGAACATGAGAATTTTACCTTCTGTAAACTTACTTTTTTACAATGAACAGAACTAATTTTCTCCTAATTATTTTGCAAATAAAATGCAGGGAAACTTACTGAATTTCATTAAATACCATCATTTTTTTTTTAATTCATAGGTCTCAGAATTGTCTATTAGAGCATCTTCAAATAGAGAGACCCCAAACCTCTCAAAAAAGCCAAAATCTTTGCTTCCTCCTTATCAAATGCAGGGCTATTTTCAAGGGTACACAGTGTTAATGTTTTTAGATAAAAACAATCTCTTTGGAATATGAATTCTTACTGAAAAATTGAAAACATATATTTGCAAAGATATATACACTCTTATGTTCATTGCAGCGTTATTCACGGTAGCCAAGACATGAAAACAAATGATTGTCCTATGATAGATGATTGGACAAAGAAGATGTGGCACATATGATTTCACTCATATGTGGGATATAAAACTGAAAGCAACAATGAACAAACAAAAAGAATCCAGCCAAACAAAAACTCATAGATACAAACAACAGTATGGTAGTTACCAGAGGGAAGTGGGATAGGAGGTAGTAAAGGGCAAAGGGGGTCAAATATATGGTGACAGAAGATTTGACTTTGGGTGGTGTGTACACAATGAAATATACAGATGGTGTATCATAGAATTTTACACTTGAAACCTATATAATCTTATTAAGCAATGTCACCCTAATAAAATTTTTAAAACAGTGTCAAAAAAAAGAAAAGAAAAGAAAGAAAGTACTTTATCAAGTTGGTGGAGATTGCTGACATTTAGATTGCACATGCCATGTCACTAATATGTTTGGACTGGACTAATTAAAGGGAAGAGAAAATTTAAAGGCCATGCAGTAGACAATGATGCTAAAGACATGACTTTTCGAGGTGAAAACATGAATAGTATCCAAAGGAGCATCTGTTAGCCCCGTATTGTGATGAAAGAAATGCATCCTTGACAAAATGGTTGTGAATGTAAATTTTTCTCTCTTTAAGAAATTGCTGCATTAACATGTAGCCATGATTTTCTGGAGAAGTTGATATTTTAGGAATTGTATTTCAGATTTTAAACAAAATATGTTTCTAAATTTCAAAGCAAAAAAAAAACAAAAAAAAAAAGAAAGAAATTATGTAAGGCGTTTCCACCAACCTGAGAGAGCTGTTTATTTTCAGTAAATAAGCATTGTGTGTTTTTTTTCTTTCCAATAAGGCACTGTCTTTTAAATACAAATTTTCCTGCAAAAGAAAGATTTTACTTGTATTAACTTGAAAAATGAGTAGGAATCACTATTTTGTGCTCCTTATACTAAAGAAGTAAATTTAATTAGCCAAGTTAAATATAATAGTTAATGTAAACACAGGTAGGTTATTTTCACAAGACCAAAAACAGACTGAATATATTTTGTTAGATACTTTAATAAAGAGAAATATGAATAGTTTTTATATTCTATTAAGGTTTATTACTGAGAGGCTGCAAAGCTAAAGAAAACCCTTTTTGATTTAATTTTACTGGAAACTTAGAGATCCTCCTTTGGAAAAATAATTATTTACAACTTTTCCATATATAGGTGGAAATCTGTGCTCAGCATGATGCTTTGATAAATGACACTTTTTTGTAGTGTCCTCAACATAGTCTTAGTTCAGGGTGATTTATCCTTCAAGAAACCAGCAATTAGGCAGATGTCTGGGCACAAACCTATCACCAGCAAAATAATGTTTATTAGGAACTGAGAGGTCAGTTTGAAAAGTTTAATGACACCATCTGGAATCAAACACTTGCATTTCATACATATGTTTTGGAAATTAAGTGTGGGGATAGATTCTGTCCCTGGGAAAGCAAAAGGACCAGAAGCTATAGATTTAAAACAATAAAATGCCATTAATGTCCTATGAGGCACCAAAGAATATTCTAAAGCTAGTCACAACAAATGTTATTTTACTAGCACCAAAGTCAATAAATAGATCAATGGACAGGATAAACGTTATAAAAGTAGACATTATTTAGGTAGAGGAATTCATGTATTATCCATAAGACTGGTCCCACAAATCAATAGTAAAAAGCATTGATGGATTATAAGTTAATAAAATTATGCTGAAATGATTGGGTAATAGTTGGAAAACATAAAGGCAGCACTTTACCTCATTGTATACACCAAAATAAGTTCCAGCTGGATTAAAGAGTTAAATATAAAATATAAAACCATGATTTAAAAGAATTGTATTAATAATATTCATCTGATTTAGATTAGTAGAAGTCCTTTTAAGAATAAAAGCATGAAAAAGGGCCAAATACTTCGACATTCTGACATACAAAGTTTAATCATACAAAATTATAGCTATGTAAGAATGTAAAATACCATCAAAATTAAAATACAAATAAATGTAACATAAGAGTTAATATCCTTTCTACATGGAGAGTATTAAAATAATTAAAAAAAACAAGACTTCAATAAAATAATGGTCAAACAACATAAAAATAAGAAATATAAATGGGCTATAATATATTCTAAAAATGTTCAAATTCATTAGTAGGTGAAAATAAAATTTTATAACTCACACATGGAAAATGGAACTTAGATTACTGGCAAGGGTAGGCACAAGGAGACTGGTCCCATCCCATGTCAGTGTAGGAGTGTCAGTTATTATTAACTCCTGGAAAATAACACAGTGCTGTGTGCTTTCTGGCTAGGAGCATTATAACACTGTAATCATTTTAGGAATCTGTTCTTAAGAAATTATCAAACTTAGAGTCAAATGCTGATAAACAAGAAGATTTTTTGGAGCAGTATTTGCAGTGGCAAATAAGCTGAAAAAAAGCTCCACATAAATGTCCAACAAAAATAAGGTTATCAAATAAAAATAAATTAAATATTATGTAATTATTATAAATTATGCTTGCAAGAAATTTTTAAGGACATGGAAAAAACCTATAGTATAATATTGAGTGAGAAATTGCAGGATAGAAAGTTTATTATATAGAGTGTAAAGATTTGTATGTGCATGTGTGTGTGTGCACACTCATGTATGTATAGAAAAAAATTGTTGGAAATATATTAAAGTGTCAATAGTGCTTTTTCCTAGGTGTGGAATTATAGGAGATTTTAATTTTGTGTTGTATACTTTGTGTTTTTTATAGTTTTCATATGAAGTTTAGTATAGTTTTTTTTAACCAGAAAAACATCTTTTTGAAGTTAAAATTCAGTATTTTTTTAGTAACAAGATCAGTTTCCTTGGAACTTTTGAATTTATAGTGTCTCATGATGAGCTATGTCAAACTGACTAATGTCTTGATTAATATCTCTGACTCAGTCATGTAATACATTCCTTACAAGTCTTAGCAAGCAGGTGACATCCTTACTCTTCTCTCTCCACATCTATCTCTTTACCTTTAAAATGTGGCAAGAATAGTGTAACAATGGATTTCTTCAAGTAAATGGAACAATGCAAAAAAGTAATAAAAACCAGACATTTCCCATAGGATTTGTCACCTTTTTAAAAATTCTTGGCAAGATACTAATGATTAGAAAATAGAGAAGTTGGCCACAAGGTGACAAGTAATTCTTTTCTCTGGTAAAGGCAACATTATCCCCTCAAAAGGGAAAACTAATGAAGTGGTGTGATTAGGAAACTAAACCCAGGAGCATTCGCTCTCCCCCTCAACATCCATCATACTTTTACCCTTTCATGGACTCTCTGGTCTCGTGAGCTGGTTTGCATCTACGTCTTGATTTCCTCACCACTCACTCAGCCTCCGGCACATTGTGCCCGCTCCACTACAAGAGCACTCTCAAAAATATCAGTGCCCAGATCTAAATGGCCTAGTTTCAGTTTTCTGTCTGCTTGACTTCTCCAAAACATGCCAGACCAACCCCCAATTCCCTTTACTTTCAAATAGTCTTTCCCTTGCCCCTGTGACCCTATATCACCCTATTAATCATGGGTCCTCTTTAGGATTCCATTGGCTCTGTGTACTTCCATCTTTGCAGCCTCTGGCATGGGGGAGAGCGATATTACATTCTCCTGTTTGAGCTATTACTTCCACTAAGGCTGTTAGTATATGAATTTCTTCCACAAACAACACATCCCATGTGCTGTGTTCTTAGCTGGGAATTGGATATATACAGATGGTGATGAGAATGAGATGATGATGATGATGAATGCCGACCTTCAAAGTGTCTTAGATGGATTAACTAATTCCCTCCCCCCAAATCCTATGCAGTAAATACTATTATTTCCCCCATTTTGCCAATGAGAAAATTGAGGTATAGAGAGTTTAAATAATTTGCCCAGATGATTGAGTTAGTAAGAGACAGAGCCAAGATTTAAATCCAAGAAATCTGTGCCTGTAGCACTGCTTTAATACTGTTCATACCCTTAAGCTGATCATACTCAGGGCGGAGTCAGAAAACTAAGAATAACTGCAATGAAGATTGAGATTGTCATTACAAGATAAGGGAAAGACCCTGGAAGCACAAAGGAATTAGGGAATACAGGGGTAACCTCCTAGAGTTGAATATGTAACATGAAGATGGGGCAAAGGCGCAGATGAGCACACCAGGCGGAGAGAAATACATGCAAAGGTGTACACATGATGTGAGAAGCAAGTGTTGTATTTTTGAGGATCTGCACATCACTTGTCCTTTTCACTTCTCTGTGGTGGTGACTCCAGAGTGGCAGGATATGAAGTAATAGCTAGGCAGCAGCCAGATAATACAAAGCACAGAAACCATAGTTAAGATGCTGGTGTTTTGCTGAAAGTGATGGGGTGCCACTGACAGACTTTAAAATGCATGGAGACATGACAAGTCTTTTCTTTTATAAAGGCCACCCTGGAAGCAATCCAGAGGGTAGAGCAAATAGGTTGCAGACAGGGTGAGTGGATAGTTCAGGTGAGAGATGAGAGGACCAAAACCCAGGTATATGAATTTAGAATGGAGGGGAGGGTCAGACATGAGCTTACGGAGGTAAAATCCACAGAAAGGGTATTTGATTATATATGAGGGGAGATTACAGGGAGGAGTGGGAGACAAAGACGACTTTTATGCTGCAGGCTTGGGTGGAAGGTGATACCAGTTCCTAAAACTGAGTAGGGGAAGCAGGTCTCTGGATGAAGATGAGGAGTTCATTTGTTGAAATGGTGAGTTACAGTAGATCACAGAGTAGAAGATTGAAAAGGAAACAGCAAATGTAAGTCTTGAGGTAGGGTGAGAGGTCAAGGAAAACAAATTTGGGAGTCCTGGGTATGTGAAAAAAATGGTAGATGAAATTATCTTGGAGCAGGTAAGGAGCAAAAAGAGGCCAGGCAATGGATTCCCCAGAAAATATGGATATTTAAAAGGCAAAGAGAGGCAGAGAAAGCAACAAAGGAGCCAAAGAAAAAAATGCCAGAAAAATTTGTGCACAGTTTTGTTAAGTCCCTCCAAATACATAAAGAGCTGAGCAGTCCCCTGGTACTTAAAAGAAGTCTAAATTCCATAAGTTTCTAGTGTGAAAGGGGGCCGGGAAAGAAGAGCTAGAGGAGACGAATTTGGTTTGCTTTGCTTTGTCTTGTTTTCTGAGTGGCACAGAAAAGGCTGTTCCCAAAGGATACCGGAGCAGAAATGATCCACTCTGTGATGTGCAGTAGTTTTGCTGGGTTGATCAGTGGAGAAAGAGCCGAAAAATGTAAATATAAACAAGGGGCTTGCCGGAAATGAGGGTGACAGTTTGGGAGAAAAACTTAGCTTTTTATTCTTTGATTTTGTTTCCCAAATATCCTTGCTTTAATCACTTTAATGAAGATTTTGCTGTTAGAATGACAGACTCTTAAAACAGTTTCACTTCAAGGTATCCGCTGAAGAGAAATCAAAATATATCTCTACAAAGGCTTGTAACGTGAATGCTCATAGCAGCATTATTTGCGATAGCCAAGCACTAGAAAAGCATCCAAACCTCCAACGAGTGAAAGGATAAGCAAAATGTGATGTGTCCATACAATACGGTACTACAGTGAGTGGTGCCTCGGTTTTCCAGCGTCTCCGTTGAGGAACATTTAGGGTTATGAACGCTGTAAACCTGGAAGGAAATGCTTCGGTTTTCGAACCCGCCTCGGAAGTCGAACACCCCACGCGGTTCCCACTGAGGGCAGGATCCCGAAGCCCAGCTGTGGGCTGTGGGTCCCTCGGTTTTCCAACGTTTCAGAGCTGGGACGGGCTTCTGGAAGGGATCACATTAAAAAACTGAGGCACCACTGTATTTGGGAATAAATAGAAACAAGCTGTTCCATGTATGCTGTAGCGTACATGAACATTGAAATCATGTTAAAAGAAAGATGTCAGACAAAGACTATATACTATATGATTCCACTTACATAAAATTTCTACAAAAGGCAGAAATCAAAGCGGTGGTTGCCAGAGGCTGGGGATGGGAGCAGGGATTTACTGCAAATGGGCTGAGAGAACTTGTTAGGGTGATGAAAATGTTCCAAAACTGTAAATCCACTACAAAAATCAATGACCTGTACACTTATAATGGGTGGGTTTTATAGTATGTAAATTCTACCTCTATAAAGCTTTATGTACCATAAAAATCATAGACTCACTATTTTCAGACTAAAAGAGGTCATTTATCCAACTCTTATTTGTTTCAGTTTCTTCCAGTTTTTCCCCCTCTTGCTATTTCTAGTTATTCCTCTTACTTCATTGACAAGTTTCTACACATGATGACTTTTGTTTAACCTGTCTAGGAGACAGAATGAATCATAGGCACTTATAGACAAGTTGAAATGTTATTATAGGATGTAGTCATCTTTCCAAATGACTAAATAGGTTTGTTTGAATTGAATCTTCAGTACTACCTATAGGATATTTGAAATTACAAAAATCAGTTTTTAAAGATTGAAGCAGAACTTGTTATTTGGGATAAAAATGGTTTATTCTTTTTGTTGATTTTCTCACTTCCGTCCATGGTGTAAATCCCTATTGGTGACTCACTGGGAAACTTTAAGAATTCCTGCAGTTTGAATATGTTTCTCTCTGATTTTTCTTTATAGAAAATTAACTTGCTTGCATTTCTGAAATGTAACATTGTTTTGGTAAATCTTATAAGTATAAATTGTCAAAGAGAAAGTACTTGAAAATTATATCTATTTATCCCATTCTCTCATTTTACCTATGAGTCTCACAGCTTATTAATGTTAGTGATAGAAACAGAGTCCAAATATTGGTTTAAAATTTCTAAGTGGTTATGATATTCTTCAAAAATTTCATTCTAGTTACCTAATATTCACCTCTTCTGAGTTCTTCTCTGAAAGTCACAAATGTTTATCCAAATTCCAACTAGAAATGTTCGTTTGGATGATCCAGGCCTCCCCTCCCTCCAGGAGTCTAAAACTAAAGTCATTACATAGTCTTTTTCAAAGTGGCTAAAAGTTTAAGAAGACCTGCTCGCTTCTCTTTCAAATGACAACTCCACTATTATGTGTGAATTTTGTGACCTTGCACATGTAATTTAGCTTCTTGAAGCTTGAGTTTGCTTATTTATGAAATGAGGATTATAAAAGTATCCCTTT
This sequence comes from Miniopterus natalensis, assembly GCF_054644295.1. NCBI lineage: Eukaryota > Metazoa > Chordata > Mammalia > Chiroptera > Miniopteridae > Miniopterus > Miniopterus natalensis. The sequence continues at coordinate 35,362,469 of NC_142085.1, read as the reverse complement.
CATTGGTTTGTGGTAAATATCAAGTGAGAAAATTCATTAAGGCTCTATCACAAGGTTTCAAAAATCTTAAGTACTCAATGAATATTAGCTATTTTTTCCTTTTTATTCTTTGTTTCTTATGTCAGTAAATGTGATAACATTGTATCATATTATTCAAGTGACAACTTCCTTTCTGTCATTCTTTACCTCTTGAATAGAATTAAATCCTGCTGTAAAAAAACAGTGATATCAGAAAAAAGAGAGGTAAAGTTAAAGGCAAAGAAGGAAAAATGAAGAGTTGAGGCTACGGAATATGTCTCCAGAGCCTGGGTGTGTGGTCGTTGGTAAGGGAACTCTGAAAAGTGTTGTTGGATGTTATGAACTTTACTCTTTTTTAACATTATGAGACAGAAGTAAAAATTGAAATTCTTTAATTTTAAAAAATAGCCATATTGCCCTACTTCTGAGCCCCATAAGTTTAGAATTTCATTAGGATGATAGTTGTATACATTTTCATTTAAAATTAAGTACATAAGGAAAGAGTGATAAAAGTGGGCAGTAGATAGTTTTCAATTTTTCCATACTTGATTTAATAATTCAAGAAGTTTTGATCACCAAAAGCATTCGACTGCTAAACTAATCTAAAAGATAAAGAACCCTTACCATCCAATAGTAGACAGCTTTACCGATGAAAGATGACATATTGTGAGTTAAAATTACTTCAAGTTTTTCAAAATAAAAATATTAAAAAGTTAGGAATATCTACCTCCAGTCTTTATGCATGGATATGTGTGTATACAATTACACAAACTAAAGTAAGATCACAGTAGTCATGCTATTGTGTCTCTTGTTTTTTCATTTAAGGAAGACTATGAACGTTTTATCATATCACTAAATAGTTTCCAAAATATTATTTTGCATGGATGTGCATGGATGTGTTTAAACCAATTTGTTTAGGCTAACTACTTCATGTCTTCTCTCAAACCATCAAAATTTTGATTGAAAGAGTAATGGGTCAAGCATGGATTTTTAAAAATTCAAACTTTGCCTATCTTTCTTCCTTCTCTGATATTTTGTCGATGCCATGTACTTTATTCATGATAAAATGTCTACTTTTTTTGTGATTTTTACTACAATTTATTTAATTATAAGAAAAGGTAATTAATTCGGTGTAAATTATAGGGTAAACAAGCCCATATGACTCATAAGAAATTTGAATTGTAGATCATTAAAAAAGACATTTAGTTTTATTTATAATAACCACACAGAAGTAAAATTAGACAAACACAAATGTAGTTTATCATTATTAAAGAATCTAGTGATGGAAAGAGTAAGGGGTAATATGGACTCAACTGTGGCAAAAGGTGGTGGGAGTAGTGAAACCACACCCTGATTGCTGTGCTCAGTTTTGGTGGTGCCAGTGAGCTGAGCCTGGGCCCTGTGTAGCCTGTGCTGATGTCCCCGGAGCAATTCTGTGCTGTCGTATTGGGTGCTGTTCCTGGTTGTGCAGCCATCTCAGAGAGACTAAGCACTAACTCCTTTTAAGAAATTCCTTAAAGCTTTTTTTTTCTCAGTAGGTTTTCACTGCTTGTAATTATGAACACTAACTGATAGCACTGTAGAGCCCTTTCATCAAATTAAAGCTTTCCTAGAATATGAAGTATATAAAACCAATAAATATTTTAAAAACTGAGGGTATCCAAGGCCAGGCAAGTTGATTAACTCACTTATAGGCTTGTAGGTAGCTGATGTAAATTTCCTGGTGATTTTCGGGGAAGGAAGTATAATGGTCTGGAATAATGGAAGCTGGCAGGTCCATTGGGCCACACCACTTTGACCCTGAGTAACTGAGGCGGCTGTTACCTCATGCAAGTGTTAGATATATATTAATTTTGCTTACTTTTTGAGTTCATACCCAAGGAGGGCCTGGTAGCCAGTTATGTAGACTTCATTAGGGTAATCTGTAGGCTTCATGCATGGGCCCATCTGCTCGTGGAAGGCGCAGTGGGTGGAGGTGGTGAGGCATGGTCGGGAGCTGTTGCTGCACAGTTTGTTGTAGTTAGCTGGCCCAACTAGGTCATGCAAATAGAAAACACATTCTCACGCTTTTAAAGATGGAGAAATGCTCTGGGCTACAGAATTTAATAGTATAATTCAGGTGCCAGGACGGTCTCAGTCTTTGGAAGGAGGTTATGTATAGACTATGCCTTCCACACAACAGATTACTCAATAATTACGACGTGTAATTGGTTGCACTCTCCACCACAGAGCAAGGGGATCTCTTTTGTGCCAAACTGTCCAGAATGGTTCACCCACAGTCATGACAGGTGTTTTCATTTCACTTGCAGACTTCTTTGAAAAACCCTTGGCATGAATAATTTCTTGGCATGTAAGCTTAACCCGAAGGGAGTTCCAAGTTGCAGAAAGCCTTTTCTTTGGCTAATAAAATTCCTTCACCTCTTTCATGATCAACCTCCTCCCTCTGTTTCCAGGAATTTCTTGTTTTGAGAGATCGCAAACTGGCTCACAGCAACATCTGCACACTGAAAGCTGGATTCTGTACCTTTGAAGATTTTAACTGATACCATATATTCTCTCTTCCTACCTCCCCATTCAACATGTCCCTCCCTCCCAGACTCAGGTTCCTCCTTGCCCTTGGTGAGCCTACAGCTACGTTTCTGTGGAATACAGAAATTAATATGGTTTGCTTATCACCTCAGCTTTGGGACATGCATTGTGGAGTGTTTTTAATAGGTCTCTTGCTCATCCGTTTGTCCCCTGTTCCTTTGCTGACTAGTTCCTTCCTTCGAGTCCTGCCTCTTCCCTTCTTTGTCCTCTGTAAGGACCACTCTTCAAGGTGTTGGGAGGGGATGGTATTCACCTCGCTCTGCTCTGCCAAGTATGGTGTTTACAGTTCCATTAAATAAAAGCACAAACACAAAACTAAGGTCTTTTTAAAAATTTTATGTGAAAATTTTATCATCTCACAACTGTTTCTGTTATTTTAAAAAAGTCAAATGATTGAGTGATCAACAATACACAACTGATTAATCTAATTGATGGCAGAATTGCATGCAGTTTGAAAAATAGCTATGGCTTTTTGTTTTTTATATTTGATATTATTTTGTTTTATTTTCAGGTGTACAGCATAGTAGTTAGACAATCATATTCTTTATAAAGTGTTTCTCCCATATTTCTAGTACCCACATGGCACCATTCATAGTTATTACAATATTTTTTATTATATTCCCTATGCTGTATTTTACATTACCATGACTATTTCGTAACTACCAATGTATACTTCTTTTAAATTTTTTTTTAAAAAATATGTTTTTATTGATTTCAGAGAGAGGAAGGGAGAGGAAGAGAGAAGAACATTAAAGATGAGAGTCATTGATCAACTGCTTCCTGCATGTCCCCTCCACTGAGGATTGAGCCAGAAACCTAGGCATGTGCCCTGACTGGGAATAAAACCTTGACCTCCTGGTTCATATGTTGACGCTCAACCACTGAGCCAAGCTGGCCAGGCCAATATGTACTTCTTAATCCCTTCACATTTTCACCCAGTCCCCCTACCCCACTCCCCTCTGGAAACCATAAGTCTCTGTATCTATGAGTCTGTTTCAATCATGCTGGTTTGTTTATTTTGTTCTTTAGATTCTACTTGTAAGTGAAATTATATGATATTTGTCTTTCTCTTTCTGACTTATTTCATTTAACATAATACCCTCTAGGTTCATCCATGCAATTGCAAATGGTAAGATTTCATTCTTTTTTCTGACCTAGTAATATTCTATTGTATATATATATATATCATCCTTTTTCTATTCTTTTGTCTATTGATGGGCACTTCGGTTACTTCCATATTTTGGCTATTGTAAATAATGCTGCAATAAACATAGGAGTGTATATATTATTTTGAATTAGTGTTTTAGGTTTCTTTGGATACATATCCAGAAGTGGCATTACTGGGTCATAAGGCAGTTGCATTTTTAATTTTTTGAGGAACTTCCATACTGTTTATCATAGTGGCTGAACCAATCTGAATTTCCACCAACAGTGCATGAGGATTCCCTTTTCTCCAGATCCTTGCCAGCAATTGTTGTTTGTAAATTTATTGATGATAACCATTCTGACAGGTGTGAGGTGATATCTCATTGTGATTTTAATTTGCATTTCTCTTATTATTAGTGACATTGAGCATCTTTTCATATCTATTGGCCTTCTGCATCTCTTATTTGGACAAGTATTTATTCAGGTCCTCTGCCCGCTTTTAAAATTATATTTTTTGCTTTTTTGGTGTTGAGTTGTATGCATTCTTTATAAATTTTGGATATTAATCCCCTATTGGATGTATCATTAACAAATATTTTCTCCCATTCAGTAGGTTGTCTTTTTGTTTTATTGATGGTTTCCTTTACTGTGCAAAACCTTTTTAATTTGATGTAATCCCATTTGTTTATTTTTCTTTGTTTCCCTTTCCAGAGTAGAAATATAAAAAAAATATTGCTAAGAGAGATCTCAGAGATTTTACTGCCTGTGTTTTCTTCTAGGAGTTTTATGGTTTTGAGTCTTACATTTGTCTTTAATTCAGTTTGAGTTTATTCCTATATATGGTGTAAGAATGTGGTCTAGTTTCATTTTTTTTTGCATGTATCTGTCCAATTTTCCCAACACCATTTATCCAATAGACTATTTTTACCCCATTGTGTTTTATTGTCTCCTTTGTCATACATTAATTAACCATATAGGCATAGGATTATTTCTGGGCTCTCTCTTCTGTTCCATTGATCTATGATCTGTTTTTATGCCAGTACCATGTTATTTTGTTACTACAGCTTTGTAGTATAGTTTGATATCAGGTAGCATGATACCTCCAACTTTGTAATTCTTTCTAAAATTGCTGTTGCTATTTGGGGTCTTTTGTGGTTCCACATACATTTTTGGATTATTTGTTTTAGTTCTGTAAAAACTGCCATTGATATTTTGGTAGGAACTGTGTTGAATCTATAGATTGCTTTGGCTAGTATGGACATTTTAATGATGTTAAGTCTTCCTATTCATGAGCATGGTATAGGCTTCCATTTATTTGTATCTTCTTCAATTTCTTTCTTCAGTGTCATAATTTTCTGAGTACAAGTTTTTTACTTTCTTGGTTAAATTTTTTCCTAGGTGTTTTTTTGATGCAATGGTAAATGAGATTGTTCTCTTAGTTTCCCTTTCTGATAGTTCATTATTGGTGTAAAAATGCAACAAATTTATGAATATTTATTTTATATCCTGCTACTTTGCTGAATTCATTTATGAGTTCTAATAGTTTGTTTTGTTTGTGGAATCTTTAAGGTTCTTTATATACAGTATCATGCCAGCTACAAATAATGACAGTCTTACTTCTTTCTTTCTAATTTGTCTGATTGCTGTGGCTAAGACTTTCAATACTATGTTAAATAAGAGTGATGAAAGTGAACATCCCTGTCTTGTTCCTGGTCTTAAGGAAGACACTTTCAGTTTTTCCCCATTTAGTATGTTAGCGGTGGGCGTGTCATATATGGGCTTTATGTTGAAGTATGTTTCCTCTGTTCCCACTTTACTGAGAGTTTTTATCATAAATGGGTGCTGAATTTTATCAAATGCTTGTTCTGCATCATTGACATGATCATGTGCTTTTTATCCTTCATATTTTTTATGTGGTGTGTCATGTTTATTGATTTGTGGATATTGTACCAACCTTGCATCCCAGGAATAAATATCACTTGATCATGGTATATGATCTCTTTAATAAATTGCTGGATCTGGTTTGCAAATATTTTGTTGAAGACTTTGGCATCTATGTTCATCAGGGGTATTAGCCTATAATTTTCTTTCTTTGTAGTATCTTTAAAAAAAAAAATTAAATATGTTTTTATTGATTTCAGAGAGAGGAAAGGAGAGGGAGAGAGAGATAGTAACATCAATGAAGAGAGAGAGTCATTGATTGACTGCCTCCTGCATGCCCTCTATTGGGATTGAGACTGCAACTCAGGCATGTATCCTGACTGGGAATCGAACCTAGATCTCCTGGATCATAGGTCGATGCTCAACCACTGAGCCATGCAACCAGGATCTTTGTAGTGTCTTTATCTGGTTTTGGAATTAGGATAATGCTGGCTTCCTAAAATAGTCTTGGGAGTCTTCCTTCCTCTTGAATTTTTGGGAATAGCTTGAGAAGGATAGAGGTTAGTTCTTCCTTGAGTGTTTGGGAAAATTCACCTGTGAAGCCGTCTGGTCCAGAACTTCTGTTTGTTGGGCATAATTTTGTTGGTTGCAATCAGTCTGTTCAGATTTTGTTTCTTCTTGATTTAGCTTGGGAAGATTTCTAGTAATTTATCCATTACTTTCAGATTGTCCAATTTGTTGGCATATAGTTGTTTGTAATTTTTTTATAATCCTTTGTATTTCTGTGGTGTCAGTTGTTACTTCTCCTTTTACATTTATGATTTTATTTATTTGGCTCTATTTACAGGTTTATCATTTTTCTTTATCTTTTCAAAGACTCAGCTCTTGGTCTCACTGATTTTTTGCATAATTTTTTTGTTTTAGAGTCTATTTTATTTATTTCCTCTTTGATCTTTATTATTTTCTTCATTCTACTCATTTTGCATTGTGTTTGATGTTGTTTTTCTAGTTTCTTTGAGATTTTTCTTGTTTCTTGAGGTAGGCTTGTATTGCTATACATTTCCCGGTTAGTACTGATTTTGCCGGGTCCCATAGATTTTGGTTGTTGTGTTTCCATTTTCATTTGTCTCATTATCTTTTGATTTCTTTTTGCCTTTTATGGGGCCATTCTATACCTCAAGAAAGACTCTCACTTACTTAATTCCACACAGGTTCTTTGTGAATGGGAAGTTTATAATCTCCTCTCGTATCTTAATGATGTCTCTTAAGAAATTCTGCCTTCTGTTGAAACACATAGAGATGATATAAACTGACAAGGTGTCAAATTTTTTCTCATTTCAGTGCATAGTTGAACACTGAAATGGAACTGGGACTTCCAGATTCAACATCTAGGTCAAATTTCAAAGGTTGGGTTGTTGCAAACTTCTCATGCTTCCTTTGAGCAAACTGTTCTGAACCTTAATATTAAGCTGGCTTTAGAACCGGCCAAACTACAAAGGTTTTTATGCTGGGTGCAAAGCCTAGGATTTTACTTGTGTAATTTGGCCTCAGTAAATATCCCTAAAGCTGGTCTAGAATTTGAGTAATTCCTGGGGATGGACAAATACCTTCCTTTCTTCAAAGTCATTTTGGTATTAGATTACTATGAAAATCCTTCCCCCCTCTGTATTCAGGGAAAGGAGAATAGCTAGACAACAATTTCCTTTTAATAGCTATTGATATGCATATTGGGTGAAATCAAATTGAGACTATAACTGACATGTAACTCTTTTTGCCCACGAGCACAAAGGCTATTGCATACAGGGCCAAATCTAGGTAAATTCTGAGGAGGCAGCATATGGGTTTTTATATATATATTTAAAATCTCCATATCTGTGTCTTATCTTATCTTAACTATATTCTCTAATACTAATCTCCATAGTCTGCATGTACCCAGCACTCTTATATGTTCTCCCTAGTCTCCCTTTTAAATATTTGCACTCAGGAGGAGATGAAAATGCATTCACACTATGTTAGGACTTCCAGGACTATTCATACCAAGGCTTGCTGAATAAAATCAAATGTGAAACCTTCTGTGGAATGTCAATCAATTGGTATGTAAGATACAGTCCTATGTAGTAGACTCTACTCCATAAACATTATACAATATATGAACTTGGACCATAATTTATGACTGGAATTAATTATACTGAATGGTTCTTATGTGATGACAGAGCAAAACATTTGAAATAAAGGTTGTTCTGGAAAAATCAAGACAAAAGATCATCACACACTGGGGAGATCATCTATCATTCTGCTCTTTCTGTATTAATTCTGAGTCTAAATTCTGACCTTCTTTGTTCCCTCTGCCCCTTTAATTGACTTAGTTAACAGTGAATTTAAACTACTACTATCAACTCTGGAAATTGGTCAAACATGAGTTACACTGATGGGAAAGCTAGCATATTGTTAAAAATTCTTAGAAGTCACTTTCACTTCAGTAATACTCATAGGACTTGTGTAAGTAGACTTCAGGATATAATTACTGAATTTATTTGAAAATCATTTCCAAAAAACACAATAAAACACCAGTTCTCTGTAATTTTTTTATGGGCTGCCTTCTGACATAGAGGTGCAAGAGAAGGAAGAGAAGTGAAGGCAGTATTCACTTCTAGCCTGGAACAATTACAACTTTTCTCAAGTGTTTATATAAGTGACCATTTATAAGACTATTCTAGAGGAAATATGATAAAATAAGTCTGTTGGAAATGTGGCCATTTCAAAACAAAATTTGAGGCAAGAATTCTTTTCCTAGTTTAAACAGTTGGGATTATTTTTTGACACCTTCTGTTCTTCTATAACATTTAATTCCACTTTTTATTGTGCAATACCCTTTTCATTTCAAGGAGAAAAATCTATGTCCACATAAGTGGCAAGTATATAAAAACTATTCTTTTATAGGACCACTCTAATATATTGTCTTTGAGAGTAAGGAAAGCAAATCTTCAATGCCTCTCACAATAGTTGGCCGAGGCTAGATACTCCTTAAATATTGGTTTAATAAAGAGAAGAAAAAACAAATGAATGAACAATTTGAATGATAGACACAGATATTTTGCTTTGAAAAGGAGCAGAAAATTATGGTTGAATATGACATCTGCCTAAAAGGCCTTTATGGAATATCTTCCAACTTCTTCTAAAATAGTTTGAAAAATAAAAATGTAGTAAAAATTAAAATACAACCCACATGTAACTCTTACAAACAACCTACTGCAGAATCTTGGAGAAATCCCAAGACAATATATCTGGAGTGGCATCAGTGCCAATATCTGGACTGATAAGAACACACTATGAATCTAGCTTAGCTGTATTTTGCCTAGTATAACAAAATAAACCCCACATACCTGAAATAATGGAAGACATTTCCCTTACTAAGCTCACATTTAGACCCAGGTGGTGAACCAGCTAGAAAAGCAGGCAAGTGATTCTTCGACTCATGCTTTTGGGGGAATACGATGCTACTCCCATTTGTTCTCCATATTAAAAAACACACAAAACAAGCTCACTAAGATGACAAGTCTCTTCAGAAGATGTCCGCTCTCCAGAAAATTACCAGAAAACCGCCTAATCAACCTCAAAACTATATTTATTAGACCTAATACAATAAAGGAGAACACTACCTTTATTGTCTTAAAAGAATCTCAGGAGAGGGAGGTCAGGGCAGGATGTTTATAGGATATTAGTGTCTGAGCTCAAGTGGCTTAAAGCTGGTCTTCCAAGGAGAACATATTAACAATGAACAAAGTTCACAATGTAATAGTTTAGGACCGGTGAATGCAATGGAGGGTCTTGAGCGAGTCTTAATAAGCAAGCTGTTTGTCTAGATTTTTCTTTCTTTTTAAAATAAATCTGCTTGCAGTAATTTACCGAAAAAAATAGTGAAGTTGTTTACTGATTTACACCCCTCTCTTCCTCGAATAATGTCCTGGAATAAATAGTTAAGTCATGTTGATTCAGGTGGCCTGACTTCTCCATCCTGAGAGTCAAGCTCTGTGGACACAGGTGATCTCAGCTCTCCTAGGTTCGGAGGCAGGGAGAGAAGGGTAAGTGATCATGGCATCCTGGGATGTTTAAAACCAAGGAGGATGGGGTATAAATAGGAAGAAACCCTTGTTTTGGTAGATGCTCTGTATCATACATTGTACACAGTCCATTAGGGATATCAGACTTCTAGGGAGTGGGATTTGAAGATGACCTCACGTAGGTTTAGCCGTGTTACACAAAGGGCTCAAAGGCCCTGGGAATTGGACTAGAAACTGCACATGTTACCCTGCTCCTCACAGTGAGTCTCAGATGGAATTTTGACTGGCATCCAGCTGAAAAATAAGCAGGGCCAGGGAGCTGCTGTTTCCCCAGTCTTTTGCAAACACCAGGTCTTTATAGGGATCTCCTTTTTGGAGGGTAAGAACACAGAATAAAACTTACCTAAGGCCAATAGAAATACAATAGGAGAGGGGAGAAAGGACAGCATTTGTAGCATTCTGCTCAAAATGATTTACCTTGGAAGTCAGAGGAAAGTTTTATATGCTCTTTGGCATCCTCGGTAGGGTACACAGTGACCTGACCACTATGAAAAAGGGGCAGAAAATTATAGGTATTGAGTTCAGATAAAAGGGTAAAAGCACAAGTAAAGAGACAAGAAGTTAAGATAAAGGGGAGAGGAGAAGAAAACTAAAATTAATAGTCTAATAACAATCTTTTTACAAGTTGAACTTGTTGGAGAATAAACAGAGTTTTGAGTTACAGGATTTGAGAAGTTAGAAGCAATTTTTGTTTTAAACATATCAGAGTAGAGAGAGAGCATTGCTGTTTCAAGCACCGCAGCTAACATGATCCTGTACAATGGAACTGGTGGAAATAAGGGTATAGCT